>NC_092134.1:132560667-133221917 GCF_043159975.1 Macaca nemestrina
GATAGATTATTTATACTGGCAAGCTGACTCTATCTATATTAATATTTCCAAATATTCAGGAAACAGACACACATCAGGTGTTGTTCTTGTGCTGCTAATGAAGTTCATGAAATTACACTATAAGACTGACTGTGATTAATATATCTAGACTGATAGCATATCTATCATCTGTATCTATCTAATCTACCATCTACCTTATTTATCTATTATCTATTTATCTATCTATCATTTATCTAACTTCTCTCATACATGTATGTTAAGGTAAGCTTGATTTAATCACTGACAACCCTTGGAAACACTTCCTATCCTTGATTACCAACTTTCAACATGGATGACGAGGCTTATTTAAGGAAAAGAGTGTTTATCTGAAGTACACAGAAATATTCATATTCTCATTTTAATATAAACAAATCCATACACACTGGCCTCCCCCAACACTCTTGTCTCTGACATTCCAAGTCCCAGGAAGCTTGCGATGAGGAATGAGGATGTAAAATATCTCACGTGAACAGAGAGGATGTGCTTTTCCAAATGGCCTTCCTGATGACTGCTCTTCTCGTACCACATGCTTCCCTGGTAATGAGACCCCCTAGAAGGACTGTTCACCTGGGTCTGTCTAGCAAGGCTGGCAGGGGCCCCACCTGGTCCACAGAAATCAAGATATGGTGCTTGTGCACTTCTGTCCTGCTCATGTGGCTAGATCTTTCAAGCTGAGGAAAATAAGAGAAATCCCCAGTGTTACTGAATAAAGAAAGCCTGTGGGGTAAAAAGAGACAAATAGACTGTGAGACTGAAGAAGTCTATATATAAACAAAGCTGGGGTTACATTTACTTAAATGAGTTCGAAGACACTTGTCCAGTAAGATGAAAACATATACAGGGTATTATGAATACCACCACATTAGATATAAGGTTGACTATTCATAGGATTAAGTAATAGGCATCTTTGGCGTTTGTTTGAAGGTGAGGGAGAAGTATCCTCACACTGGATAGCTAGTCATCTGAGCTGATCTGTGAAAACATCTGTCTCCACACTGCCGTTCATCTCAGCTTTCTTTACACTTTCACAGTTCTTAAAGACTATGCCAATGATTTTGGTACTTAATTATATCTTGCCCTGAAATGTCATTTGACAGTTTTGGCTACCCATGTTTAATAATTTTATCTAGAATGCAGGCCCACCTTCCTTATATTTCTTGTATCAGCACCTAGCACAATGCTAAACATATATTTGGTACTATATGAATTCAGTTTCCTTAGATTATGACCAATGTTGCTTAACATTATTAGGATACTGCTGCTATATTCTTACATGAGATTTAAAAAATCCAAACACTTAGCACCTATTTACCGTTTTCACTGTGAGTTTCAATGGATAAAACCAGATATCATCTTGGATATATCTAAGACTAGACAGCTTCCTGTGTAACTATAGATATAAGAAAGAAAAGAAATAAGCCTCACTATCTTTTGAATCTTGCTCTCTGTTAAGGTTCCACATAAGCCCTGACATCTTTATTTTTATTTTTAATTTTATGCATGTATGTATGTATGCATGTATGTATGAGTGCACATATGTATGTTGAGACAGGTTCTTGCTCTGTCACCCAGGCTGGAGTACAGTGGCATGATCACTGATCACTGCAGCTTAGACTTCCCAGGCTCCAGCTATCCTCCCACCTCAGTCTCCTGAGTAGCTGGGACCACAGGTGCATGCCACTATGCCCGGCTAATTTTTGTGCTTTTGGTAGAGATGGGGTTTCACCATGTTGCCTGGGCTGGTATTGAACCTCTGAACTCAGGCGATCCACCAGCCTTGGCTATCCCGGCCCGCGGGATAGTCAGTGTAGGCCCTGGAGGAGGGGGTGGGAATTTGGGGAAAAAGAGACGTGAGAAATGTGCTCTGATCAAGTCTCGTTTAATGGCGGTAATGCACTGCCTTATATACACTTGGAAGGGAAGGGGTTGGGCTAAGGCGGAAATGATCTCATTGCCGAGGGCGTGGCCAGGTTAGTTTCGGTTTCTCCGGTGGGACGTCATGTTGCGCTTGCGCTATTAAGTAACAATTTTCCCGGGCGCGGGAAAAGTGAGTGAAGAAGAAGCAGGAAGAGCGCCATCTTTAACAAGGTATTAGTACAGGGGAAAAAAGGCAAAGATAGGGAGGAGGTAGAAGGTGGAAATGAATAGAGCTCAGGCGTTTTAATCGTTAATTATTATTCGCTATGGCCGGGGCGTGCAGCTCCGGACACTTGGCCTCCCAAAGTGTTGGGGTTACAGGTGTGAGCCACCATGCCCAGCCAGCCCTGGCATCTTTAAATAGCTTTGCTAACTATTCCTGTGTCCTCAGTGATCTTTTCATTCCTGGAAATAAATCGCCTTTACTGTCATTGTGAATGGTTCTGAAAACTAACTGCATAACAGAACCACCTAAAGAGTTCATTAAAAACATTGATACCTGTTAGCTGGATGTGGTGGTGGGTGCCTATAGTCCCAGCTACTAGGGAGGCTGAGGCAGACAAATTGCTTGAACCTAGGAGGCAGAGGTTGTAGTGAGCTGAGATCGTGCCATTGCATTCCAGCCTGGGCAACAGAGTGAGATTCCTTCTCAAAAAACAAAAAACAAAAAAAATACAGATGTCTGAGTACATCCTCAGAAATAATAAATTAAATCTTTATTGATGAGACCTGGAAATCTGCATTTTAAAATAAATTCTACAAAGGGTGCTAACCAGATTTTAGAATTGCTGGTATATGTCACTTCTTTATAACTTATGTGTTTTGGATTAATGATGATCCTTTTCTGTCATGTGAAGACTATCTTCACAATTAGACTATAAGATTTCTCTAGGTAAGAGACAGTATCTGTATTTACATTTCCTGTGGTTACTTGAATATGATTTTGCTTCATTCATACGTCTTGCTTTTATGAAACACATTTAATGTGTCTATTGATGATGGATCAAATTGTGAATATGATTTCTTCTTTTCATCCGAGAAGCTGGGATTAAATTCCTTTAAACGAGTTTGAAGGATTTTGTATTTATTACCAGAGTCATGGGTTCTATTCCAAGTAAAACTTTTTTTATTTTTTATTTTTTTATGAGATAGTATCTCACTATGTTGCCCAGACTGGTTTTGAATTCCTGGGCTTCATGTGATCCTCCCATTTCAATCTCCTGAGTAGCTGCCAGATAAAGTTTCTGAAGAGTGTTGTTGAATTGGGAATCTTTTTTCTGTTAGAAAAATAGAATTGTTGTTTTTAATAGAGATGGGGTCTTGCTATGTTTGCCAGGTTGGTCTTGAACTCCTGGCCCTCATCAAGGGATTTCAGTATCTCTCTCCTCTTGTCCTGGTTACCTGCCAGGGCAAAAGCATAGGCCGGCAGTGCCCTGGTGCAGACATGGCTGCCATGGATCCCTTCCCTTGCTGACTTCCAGGCTGACTCCAGGCAGAATAGGGCATTACTGACAACAGGGTGAAGACCGAATGATGGTATTTTGACTTATATAAAAAGGGGTCCTGCCAGGTCCTAGAATAAACATAAAGACTATAAGATAGGTGATACCAGTGCTTTTCATATCTATCTATCTATCTATCTATCTATCTATCTATCTATCTATCCATCCATCCATCCATTTATCTATTCCCTGACCATCTTTTTAGGAATCACTCTTTTTTAAAAAATAAAAAGAATTGCTTTCTGATTAAAATGTAAACTGACAAAAGCAAGGCTAAAGGCCGTGTGCTTTGGATGGATTGGTTTTGGCACATAATCCAGGGCTTTATTGAACAAGTGGATCCTCCTGAAGGAACGACAAATATGATGCATAGTGTTGTGCAAAAGAAAAGCTGTCACTTGACTTGTAGAGGAGTGTTATTAATACTATAACCATAGGCAATATGATTATAACCTTATACCAACCTCTGGTAATATAACCATAGGTCACTGGGTTTCATAGCAGCGTAGGAAGCTGGGAAATGAATGTGGTACCTACAGTGACTGGGAGAGGAATCTCCAGAAGGGAGATGGTGATGTAGGCAGAGAGGGTCATTTCATCTTCTACTCTTCTTTGCGAATATAAGAGAGAGAAAGAGAAATTAACTCTACATCAGGAAACCTTTAAAGATGTCCTCTCTCTTCATGGTTAATCTGTTTTCTTCTATGATTCCTTGACAGTTCCTCTCATCTATATTCCCACTGTTCAAAGTTCCACTCTCAACCTAGATTCCATTTCTTTTTCCTTGGCGAGTGGCTTTTTTCTCCTTTGCTGTTGTCCTTCCATATTTTCCAGTCCTTTCCTTTAGGAATTTTCTTGCACCTTCTTCTTACATGTCTTCACCCTTAGAGAAATCGCCATGGACTGGTGAGTCAGCAGATTCATAACTAGCACACAAACGAGATGATCTTCGTGGCATTGTTGAACAGTGATCTAGAAGTCCTGAAATAGCCATTGTCCTTCTGCTTCTGGGAGAGCCATGTGAGGACTTGGGTAATGTACACTTCATTGATGAAAATGAAGTGTCGAGTTTGAGTAAGGGTCTCACTCAAGGCCCTCAGTAAAATTCAACACCCCTTCAACACATAGCAAGATCTCATCTCTATAAAAATAAAAAAAATTTACCTGAGTATGGTGGCACGTGCCTGTAGTCCCAGCTACTCAGGAAGCTGAGGTGGGAAGATCACTTGAGTCCAGGAGTTTGAGGCCGTAATAACCTGTGATTGCACCACTGCACTCCAGCCTGGGTGGCAAGGTAAGACTCATTATTATTGTCTTTTCCTTTATTATTTACCAGTAAACCTAATTACATGTCTACCCTTGCAATTCAATCATTTGAGAAACACATGTTCAAAATCTGTATCATCTTCTGCTTGAAATGCATTGTATAAGGTTATATTTTGGAAAAAAAGGAATGCTGTTTTGAAATTGGGTTGGCTGTGCCATGAGTTTATAGACTAGTGCTTTAATGTTGCTTAGAAATCAAAGACTATAGGTAAGTAGTCATTATTCTGGAAATGTGTTGTTATAACGTCATATCTCATATGAATATCTCAATCATCATTGTATAATACAAGAAGGGAATTTAGAATATTATTGTATAATGTAAGAAGGGAATTTAGAAAACAATTATGTTGACTCTTTCATTTTTACTAATGAGATTGAGGCCTGAAGAAGAGGCCTTTTAGCTCCTAATTCAGTCTTTTAAAAAAACGATGGCAATAAAAATAATCTATTGAAAGATGATATTTCGGAGAGTGTTGAAAAGGGGGGATACAATCAGAGGGGAAAATATTTGACTGTGGACTCTGAAAGTAAATAGTCTAAGAGCAAAACTGAAAGTTTAAAAAGGAAGGAGTTAGCCAATAGAGTAACTATACTTTATTTGCAGTGTAATTTGACTTAAAAATGGTTTTCTTTCTCTTGATACTCTTCCCTTTGCTTCAAATGGTTTTTTTTTTCCCTCTGCTACCTCTCATACATGTGTCAAAATTCTCTCTGTTCCACATGATGCATCTTCTTTATGAAAAATTTTTATATTCCACAGAAGCGTTATCTTCTTGTGTGTACATTGTACACCTATTGTAATAATTATTACATTTTATCTTATTGTCTTTTTATTGTTGTTGTTGGGTGGCAATGTTGTGTCTAACACATCAAAAGAAGTGGCTTCAGTTCTGGTTCTGCAACTTACCATCTACATGACTTTGGGTGATTAATTTGGCCCATGCAATATTGGGTTCTGTCTCTCTCATACGGGCAATAGGCCTGCTGCACCATTTCATTTTTATCATCTTTGCTAAATAATTAGCATTTATTCTAAAACATAAACTGATTTCTTATTTTACCTAGATCATGGAACACTATATAGTAAGGACAAAATTTGGTACGTTTGATCTTCAAGTTGGTGAACACCTCTAAGCCCATGTCCTGGAAAAAGAATGATTACCCAACCAAATGTAAATATTTAAAAATTATATAAAAGTAGAATACGTAAGTCATGACATTATAGTTTTACCTAACCAAGAAGAGTTACAGAATACTCAGTGCAGTAGTGAATAGTATAATTTTATTCTTTGAAGACTTTGAATTTTGTTTCTCATACTCTTCAGCATAGCAAGGCTGAGTAGTGCAATGTATTTACTATGTACTATATTTATTATATGTAAATGTATGTACTCTATTTACCAATATAGTATTCTATTAATCCTAAATAATTCACAAGGCATATTAATGGATAATATAGGTTACCTTAATAAAGTTGCAAACATTCTCTTCATTGTTGTGTGACATTAAGTACATGAGTAAAGACGTTATCCTATTTGATACAGTCTTTTTCTTCTCCCTCTTGCTAAAACTTGGAATGAAGTCAGTGATGCCGTTCATAGTTGGCAGATTATATGCCCATAAAATATAAGAAATAAAGGGGAATTTTTTTTCTCTTCTTTCTTGAATGATCCCCAGTGAAAAGAAAATAACCAATGTGATTACTACAAATTATTTCTTGAATGTGTTTATAATTTATAAAAAAGACTATGTGGATATTTTCTTTTAAACAGTGTCTTGTCCTAACGGTGTATTTACCATGTTCATGAACAGACCCAAAATACTCCAAATACCCAACAGTAACAGAAACATCAAGAGAGTTCAAGGATAAATTTTGGACCTTATATATTGAGAGGGATGATATTTAGGATATAATTTAAAATAAAATACATTTATATAATTATTAAGATACTATATATTAAATGTATAATATATTAATTCCAGTTTGGGTGACAGAGTGAGACTCTGTCTCAAAAAAAAAAATACATTGACTATACCTAACCTGTAGAACATGATAGCTTAGCCTATCCTACCTTAAACATGCTCTGAACACTTACGTTAGCCTACAGTTGGGCAAAATCACCTAACACAATAGATGTATAATATATCTGATATATTTATATATTTATTTATTTTTATATTTATTATATTTTATGTATTTATTATATTTTATATTATAGTATATTATATTATAATTTATATTTATTATATTTATATTATAGTATATTATATTATCATTTATAATAAACATAAATTATTTATTATATTATATGTTATATGATATATATAGCAGATATATTAAATATCTATTGTGTTAGGTGATTTTTTATACAATATATAAATATATCAGATATATTATACATTTAAACAATTAAACACCTAAATAGCCCAATTTTATGTGGATCAGTACTACTAATGGCTTAGGGTAAAATGACAGCTACGGCATAACCAGAATGTTAAAGTGCCATGTCTCAGACAACGTGGATGGACATAAAGTATTCGAGAGAATACTCCATAATAGGAAAAAAAAGTTGTAAAGACTAAAAGACTAAATAAGACCTTTTTTTCTTGAGCAATGATTTGCCCAGGCTGGTCTCAAACTCTTGGCCTCAAACGATCCTCCTGCCTTGGCCTCCCAAAGCATTGGGATTACAGGCATGAGCCACTGCTCCTGGCTAGAATTCTTGATTAAACAATTGGGTCTAAATAAATTTAAAACCATTATATTCTTTTTATTCTTGCAGGGTAAACTCAAACATTGTATTTCTTTCCAACTTTGTATTCTTGTCATAACATCCCAATATTCTCTGAGGCAAATGGATGCTTATGACCAACTGGCCTGAAATGGGGGAATATAGGGTTGGTGGTGAGTCACATATAAGAAAATGCAAGAGAATAGCACCGTATCTTATTTCAAAATAAAATACAAACTCTATATAAAACTGACCCCAACAAGTCTCCATTTCCTGTCATGTATCCATATGCTTTCCTATAAAGAATAAACTTCAGTTCACAAAATCAGATATAGAAGATACGTTACTTTTTAAAATTCCACGTAATTTTAATTCTAAGATTCCCATGCCACCAGGCTGGTGGGAAATCCATTTTTAGTTGTAATTAGGCCCTTTCTCCAGTATCACATATGAATTTGAGTGTAATACCCCAAAACTTGAGAAGGCCATTGTATCTCCAGTCCACCGGGGCAATGAATAACTTGAGCACCTGATCATTATAATGACCCAGAAGTGTATCTTTTTATTTTACTCTGCGGTGAGTTTTTCCAAGGGAGGAATCCTATTTTGTTTAATTTTGTATTATAGCATGGGATACTGTGCCTGGCAGATAGTAGACAATCAGTTAGTATTTCAGGAATAAACACTCTTGGTCAGTGATACAGCTAATGATTTGCAACAAGCATATCCTTAAAGTACATTTTCAGTAACGATTTCCATATGAACAAAGAAACTAGAACTAAGAGGTAAAATTTATTATAATCCTGTTGTCTTGTTCCCATAGCCATACTCTGATTTCTTTTAAGTTCTGTGCCCTGGATTGATACTTAATTTGACAGCTAATTATAATGTTTATTAAGCTCTGAAATATGCTGTCTCCTGGCCTTTTTGTCTGAAGTTGTTTGAGGTGTCACCATGGTTGGAAGTTAAGAGCGTGGAAGCTAGACTTCTTGGTCTTGAATTCTAGCTTTGTCACTTACTAGCTTAGTAACTTTGGGCAAATTACATGTCTCTGCCTCAGTTTCCTTATTTGGTAAGGTAGTACCTATTTCACAAGGCTGATGGTGGCTGCAGTGGGGCGTCCAGAGCTGCCATCACGCCAGCTGCAGCGACCCCAAGGCAGCCGACTCTGCCGCCACCATCCTCGCGTTGCCGGATGGGGGGACCTGCTCCCAGGCCCGGAGCCTCCGCCGCTCCGGACCCTGGCCCTACGTTGCCGCTCCCGCCCGCCGCGGCGGGCGTGGGGAGGAGGGGAACAGTCCTTGGAGCCGGCCCCGGGAGTCCCCCCGGAGCCTGCCGCCCTGGAAGCCGCCGCGATGGACCGGGCTGAGTCCCCCGCTGGAGCGGGAGCAATGTAGTCGGGCACGGAGGGGCAGACGGAGAGGTGCCCCAAGGCGGAGCTGGGCCCGGAGAGGTGCGGTGCTCGCACACAAAGCGCGGTGGCTGGGCCCAGGGCGCTGAACTGGGCCAGTCTTCTGGGCCGGGGTGGGAAGTGGGAACGGGGCCTGCTTTGGGGACCCGGCCAGTGGTGTGGCCACCGCGCACATCCCTACAGTGCCGCGTTCCTGGGCCTTGGGAGAAAGCTCTGAGTAGTGCCGCCCGGGGCGCGTCTCCAGGGTCCGCCGGGCATTGGGGTGACCGCCGAGCTAGACGCTCCTGACCGCCAGGCCCCAGGGCCCGCGATCTGCTCCCGGAGGCGCCCCCCAGGCAGGGCCGTGAGCCGGGCAAGGGAGAGTCCTGGGCTGCCCCTGAGCCCCGGAACCACTGGAAGAACTTGCAGCAACGTCACCCCTGCTACGAACGCCTACCCAGGCCCAAGGAGGACCTGGAACGCCCCCCTCCTCCCCACCCCGCTCCCGCCCATCACCCCAGGGTGCAAGGAGGCGCCACCGGAGCTGCACACTCAGAAGCAGGTGAGCCAGGGACAAGCAGGAGCCCCGCCCCTTCCCAACTGGTGGAGCAGGAGCTCCCTGGGTGCAGCGGCAGCCACCCTGCCGCGGCTGTGGACATTTCTGTGCTCTCGGAGGCCCAGCAAAGCCCCCTGCCCACTGCGGGCTCGAGGGTGCCTGCTCCCGCTGCCTGGCTTCTCTCCACTGTTAGCACCCGCTCTGATCACAGGGCAAGATCGGGCCGAGCCTGCGTACTGTCACAGCCTCGCTGAGTGTGCACACGCTCAGGACAGCACTGACACGCCAGCCCCCTGCCGTCTCGGCCCCCTTCGGAACTTGGGCACCAACAAGCATGGGAGGGAGGCCGAGAGGGGGCTGAAGATAGCTGGGCACTGGCTTACAGGCGCCCCTTGGCATGAACAGCCTGGGAGCAGGAGGCAGACAGGTTCCTGGGTGGAAGGGGGTGGGTCCCCAGTGAAGCCCCACCCTCAAGCCGCGGAGGGCCTGAAGCCTGGAGACCAGAGAGGGAACTCGTGGTGCTGTTCCCTGGGCCCACCCGTGGCTGCCCATGGACCAATCAGCACGCATTTCCTCCCCTCTGAGGCTCATAAAATCACGTGGACTCAGCTAGATTGGAAGAGAGGATGGGAAGACAACGGATGACCTGCCTGTGGAGAGAAACTACCCATTCTAGGACCTCCTCTCTGCTGAAAGCTGAACACTCAATGGGAAGACCTGTTTGCAGAGAGGAGCCGCTCACTCCAGGGTCTCCTTTCTGATAGAAGCTGAACACTCGTTGGGACACCCTGGCTGTGGAAAGGACACCCTTGCTGTGGAAAGGGCACCCTTGCTGTGGAAAGGACACCCTGGCTGTGGAAAGGAGCTACTAACTGCGGGTCTCCTTCCTCTTCGTCTTTCTCATCCTTCTGTTCCATTGCTGAATAATGCTCCTCTTCATCTGTCTCATTCTCCAGTTGTCTGCTTGAGGAGCCGCACAGCAAGGCTAAAAGAGCCGTAACACAAACAGGGCTGCAACATGCCCTTTGCTCCCCACAGCGAGAGAAGAGCCGCGGCCCTCTGGAGAGCCCAGACCTGGGAGCTCCTTGAGCCCGGGCTGTGACTCTCTCGTTGGGGCCCTGGTTGATGTCACTGCATTCCCCCGTGCCACTGTGGGAAGCTGCTTGTGGTGCACCTGGTCCAGGGGGAAGCTGTTTGTTGTGTGCCTCGTCCAGCCGCCTCACAGAGAGCCTGTGCTGGTGCTTGGAGCTGCCCAACCCAGGCAGCAACTGGTGTGTGTGACTGCACGGCGGCCACGCTTGCTCACACACCCCTAGCACGCCCCTCTCCGCTGCACCCCTGTCTCAGTCTCTCTTGGATCCGGGACCCAGGTTGCCAGCAAGTGCGAGTGGGCAGAAGTAGCCCGGTGGGCCCAGAGAAAAACTTAGGCAAAGGTGCCACCAGACTAGCCAGGAGAGTGACACCTCAAGGATCCCATGATGCTGATATGTTAATATCTGGGTAATGCTTACAGAATAAGCACCACACAAAAGTGATAGCTTTTATTTCTTATTGTGTTGCCTGGAGACAGAGCTAAGGATTGCTCGAACTTCAAAGTCCTTTCCAGTTCTTAGTTTATACAATTCGTACTCACCTTCTGCCTAACTAAACATTGTCATTTTTGTGCCAAATGAAGAGTAGGACTCCTAGCATTGTCCTCAGACTCTCTTGGCTCAATCCTCCTGCTTTAGTCTTTCCAACTTCTTCAAAAACTCCTGAAGCTTTTGCTTCTCCTTCCATAGAATGGAAATATATGTTGCAATACTTACTGCAAAGAAAATTATATATTTTAAAAATAGACTAAAGAAATGTTGTGAGACATCAGACATCAACCAGATGTTGTGAGAACTGATTTCTGCATCAGAGTATCTCCTTGACTTACAGCTATCCTTTCGTCCTGGCTCAAAGTTCCAGAAGAAAGATGCTCCAGTATAATACTCCTATTTGGACTTTGAGTCATACACATTCCTTCTTCTGAGAAAACTTGCTTCTGCATGAACCCTCCCTTCATTGTTTTCAGCTCATCTGTTATTGAATCTGAGACCCCAGGTTAACTGACTGATGACTCTCATCAGTGGCAGATTTTGGGGTAACACAGGACACACAACTCCCAATTCAGGTCAGGTCCCAATTATCCTGCCTCCCATTATGACCTGTTCAATGTTGTATTCCATTCTACTTCATTTTAATGTAAAGAGTCTTTTCTGGTGAAGCCAGTCTTGTTTTCTTATAAAAATTCACTCTTCGGGTTTTTCATAGGGTATTTCCATAACCACCGTCCTAGTATATAACCCAATACTTTCTTCTTTCCCCACAGTCCTTACATGAAACCTACTCATACCAACATCACTGTATCTTTTTTTTTTTTTGTATTCTGAAGTCCCTCAGCACTTGATTCCTTTAAGTTTTATCTTGGTGTTCTATTGGGAATCATATGGAAATGTAAAAAGATATTTATTGAATGAACAGGAAACAGGGAAAGACATTGACCAGAAAAAATGTTTATTCATCAAGTCTTTAAAGATACAAAAACATGTGTCTTCTGTGGAGCTCTGAAAACAGGACTCCAGCAAAGCAGTTTTCAGCCTTGTGGTCTTCAAGCATTTCCAAGATCTGTGATATTGGAAAGAAAAAAAATTAAGACAGACTTGGGTCTCCATGAGCAGAGAGTATTCTTTCCCTTAGTTCTGAGTGGCATAGTGCCCAAAGAAACCTAATCAGTACAGTGGGAACCCAAATCTGTTACAAATCTTTACCCATAAGCAATCCTATGGACTGTCTGAGGTTTGACAGAGTCAGTGGCCCTCTCCAGTAAATGTGTTTTTCTATAGTAATGTGCAGTGTGAGTAACCTGATGTTTTTGACAAATATTTACCCAGGGTTTTATGAAGGAGAAGGTTTGGGGGACAAGCTGAAGGAGCTCTGACTGCCTTTTGAAGGAGTGTGAGTGACTTACCTTTGCTGCAAGGAGCATTGTATTCAGCAATTGCAAACTCATCTGGAAAAGAAAAAAACCAACCAAAAACCAGAAATCATTACATGAAGTGAGGAAGAAAGCAAACATCTGTGGGATACAGGCCAAGGAAGGAGTCTGTTGTGGAAAGAACAGTATTGTACCAGAAACATTAGCATCACTCATTGATGCATTGCTTGCTACCTTATATTCTCCTTTCAAATACAGTGTTTTATATTTTCTTTTATCCCAAACTCCTGAAGGACTCTTCAGATGTTCTACTTACTTAAATCTCATAGTCATACAGTCTATTTATCTGATGAAAAGGGAACTGAATATCCCACCGGTGTTTCGTATTAGTAGTTGATATATTTATAATGTAGGTTGTTTCTACAATGTGTGTATAAGAGACAAAAAGAGGAGCATCAGACTCGATGGAGACAAAATGAAGTGATAATGTAATTACTTAATGTAATAAATAGCCCCAACACATCTCCCAAATCTGAATTTCTGTGATCAGGAATTAAATATTTCTATGTGAAAATCACTGTCACTCACCCGTCTCGTAGTAATCATAGACTTTCACTATGGCTGGTTTCAGATCTCTTACTGGGACATCTTGCAGAACCGTGAAGAACAAGTTCAGTGTCTGATTTGACACCTGGAAAGCAAAAGTCAATTAAATGACCTTTCAGGAAGCTTTCTTCTCTCTTTGAATTAGTTTAAGTATTCACCTGTTTTTTGGGGAAAAGCTTTATCATCCTACAGCACACTATAGGGTCCTTAATTAAATTGTGCAGAAATCTCTCAGAGGGGATGATAAATTCTCCAGATTATTTCTTAAATAACTAACACAACACATATACTTCTGTCAATGCCGATACATAGCTCCTTTCATGGGGGTAAATGATACATACTTTTTATTGGATGACTGTGTTCATTTTTAAATATCCAGAGATTTGGTATAGCTTCACTTCTCTATCTTGCAGGAATACTTGTGTAGACTCAAGGAGGCATCTAAAAGGTTGATCTTTCCAGGCTTAAATTTCATAAAATTTGTAAACCATAATTCCCATCAACATGTGCATGAACAAACTCTCCTACCACACGTATCTATAAAATCAGATTGGTTTATTGGTGAACTGGTCTTATTTTATGGTTCAAGTCTTTGTGGAGATTGACAGTTTGTTTTCCTTTCATATTGTTGTTATGTTGATAATTAACTAATAATTGACTAATCACAAGTGCTACTTCCTTATATTACTGGGTATCAAAATAACCTGTCAACATAATAAACACATTCTGTGAAGATTTCTTGCTTATGGGGTTTTAGGAATATTAATATCCCAAGATCCTAATAAGCCATTTCTACCTGTAATGCCTGGTAAAACATAAATAAAGGAGAGGAGAACATTCTTTTAGAGTTAACATTAGAATTCTGAAATTTCTAGCATGGAAGTGATGTTTCTAAAATGCATTTACCTTCCCAGATGTTCCCTTGGAGGATTATTATCTACAGTTTTTTTTTTTGTTTTGTTTTGGTTTTTTTTTTTTTTTTTTTGCAAATGGACTGGAAGGTCTCTTACCTTATCCAGGTAAATCAAGACATGGTTGTTGCTGACTTCTGTCCGGCTCACATGGTTAGATCTTTCAAGCTGAAGAAAATTGAAACACCACCAATGTTAATAAATAGATGAAACCCCTGGGGGATCCACAGAAAAAATATTTTGTATTGCCAGAATAACCCTGAGGATAGAATTCTTCAAATGCTTTTTGTAAGCAAAGATATAATGTAACACAATTAAAAATGAAAGGCATAAAGTGTTCAATATCAGTATGACACAAGACCAATGTGTAAAGTTATTTATCTGATGAAAAGACAGCTAGGTATTCTAAACTTCGTAGTTACTCATATTTCAAAGTTCAATTCAGTTTCTATTTCTTCATAAGGAGTTTTTTTCCTGTTTTGCTTGCTCTATTTTTCTTTTAACTTCTGTAATACTTATAGTTTATGCCAGTCATTTTCATATTTTTCACTGGTTCATGTTCATATGTTTTATCTTCTTAACAAAATTCTGAGCTAAGAAGACATTGAAAAACACCTGCTGACAATCTTTTTCTTGTAGTCACGGGTCCTAGCGCAGGACTGTGCACACGGCGAGCATTCATACGAACACATGTGATTGTATTTCTGAGCTTGGAAAAAGCGTAAGGCTTTGATAGAGATTGATTTTCATAGTATTTTAATATTAGTATTGTCTTATGCTCGGGATACATACAACATTAAATCAAACGGGGCATTCTGGGGTTATGATAAACCTACCGTTTTCACTGTTGGCTTCAGGGGAATGAAGCCAGAGACCATCTTCACATCAACGATCGCCATGTTGGAGGCAGAGCGGCTCCCGGTATAACTGAGGATCCATGGAAGGAAAGGATTAGAGTTTTCTGTGTTTTTAAATATTTTCTTCTTCTATGTCCATGTTAAGCATTCCACAACTCTAAAAGGTACATGTAAGTCTTCCCAAATATCTTATCCCAGTGGTTTGTAAAAGTGGTGTGTATAGAATTTTTAGGAAGCCTATTAAAGTCACCGAGACCAGGCCCTGCTCTAGACTCGATGAATCAGAATTTCTACCATCTAGAGGCTGAGGATCTGCATTTTTTTTTTTTTTTGATGGAGTTTTTTGCTCTTATTGCCCAGGCTGGAGTACAATGGCATGATCTCGGCTCACCACACCCTCCACCTCCTGGGTTCAAGCGATTCTCCTGCCTCAGCCTCCCGAGTAGCTGGGATTACAGGCATGTGCCACCACGCCCGACGAATTTTGTATTTTTAATAGAGACGGGATTTCCCCATGTTGGTCAGGCTGGTCTTAAACTCCCGACCTCAGGTGATCTGCCCGCCTTGGCCTCCCAAAGTGCTGGGATTACAGGCCTGAGCCACTGTGCCGGGCCGAGGATCTGCATTTTAAGAAAGCTCTACAGGTGAGGCACAGGCTGTTTGTGACCTCTAATGTATGCCCGTTATTTTATTTATTTAATTTTATTGTCTTTCAGCTGACAAAATGATGTATATTATGAATAATAAATTTCAGTCTACATTATTTACAAAACCAACAATAATTTATAACGTTTACTTAAACACTGGCTTTCAACAAAACACTTAGAAACACCTAGCGTCTTGTCCCTGAGAGTTTGCATCTGAAATTTGGACTGCTTAATTTATTTTTTGGCATATATATACGCTAAATTAAATGAAATATATATATATATATATATTTAACTTTCAGGTTCAGGCGTACACGTTCAGGTTTCTTATCTAGGTAAACTCGTGTTATGGGGGTTTGGTGTACAGATTACTTTATCACTGGGGTACTAAATTTTGTACTCAATTGTTATTTTTCTGATCCTCTCCCTCCTCCCATCCTTCACCCTCAAGTAGGCTCTGGTGTCTGTTGTTTTCCATTTTGTGTCCATGTGTTTTTATAATTTAGCTCCCACTTACAAATGAGAATGTGCAGTGTTTAGTGTTCTGTTCCTGTGTCAGTTTGCTAAGGATAATGACCTCCATCTCCATCAATGTTCCTACAAAGGTCATGATCTCATTCTTTTTGATGTATGCCAGTTATTTGTTACATAGATTTTGTCTTAACTGTTTTCCTGAATAGTATCCCCAACCAAGTTATATGTTTGTGGAGAGAGAATTTTTTGTCAGATCTGCCGCTATTTAAATATTGATGCATATATCTTCCTCCAAAATTAATTATATCATATATAACCTGAGATTTATTTATTGCCAGTAGGAATTCTAACTAAAGATTCACTACTTCCTTCTAGTCAAACTTTTCAGTAATTCTTCATCTCTGTCTTCAATAAAGCAAGAATAATATAGGATTTCATTACATAACAAGGAATTCACGTCAGAGGCAATGGGTAATATTTATTTAGTTGTTATTGAGGGAGATTATTACCCTTTAAACAATGAGGTTGCACAATAATAGATCCTGGATGGACAATGTAAACCCCATCATTGAGAAATTATATTGTATCAACTTAAGAGAATGCATTGCATTTTTAACGAATAGTGCAAACATCTACTATTGTACTGCTTTACTTAAAGAGGAGTTCCAGTATGAAGATTGGTGGTTATTCTTAGGATTAGGTGATACAGTCAGAAGGTCTTACCTGACACTTAGTGAGATTTGGAAGCTGGTGTGGGCTTTAGGTTCGTCACAGGTTGCAGGCAGAGTCTGCACCCCTAACGCAAACGGGAACTCTTCCTTTTCTGGGAGAATATTGTATTTCAAGGATGTCTATGGCACATCAAAGACAAAATCAGTTTTTTGCCCTTTCCCAGAATTCCTCTCAACTTCCCTAACTCTTTCTCTGGTTTGCCCCATTGTTTTCTGAGTGAGGACTTCTCAGTGAGAACAGCTGCTGTCCTCATCTGTCCTCTGTCCTCACCTGCCCAAGAGTCTCACCTGGAGGTAGACACATCCTTCTCCTGTCACTTTCATGCTGTATTCCCCAGGCAGCTCTGGTAATGAGACCCGCTGCAGTAACAGGCGGTTGCTGTTGTCCACTTGGAATTTGTTGGAAAATGTCCCTGAAGACTGGATAGTCACCTGTGCAGCCTTCCCAGTTCTGGTGAACGTGGCTGCTCCATATTTGGACAGAGCATGGAGAGCCACCACTGTGTCCTGGAAGAGATAGATGAGTGAGAGAACCCATTGGGTATTTTAAAGATTTGAGGGCTGAGATATTTTTCAAAGACCCATGTGAGGGACTTTGATTTCCTACTTCCCTCACTACTTAAATATTGGAGCTCTAATTTCAAGATTGATTCTAATCTTTAGATAGTTGAAGAGCCATAACATTCAAATATCTACCTTGGACTGTATGCCCTACACGTTTATTTTATTTATCAGAAAATTGATCCTTTTCTCTCTAAGTATATGTGGAACATGGAATGTGGAAAATATAAGTGAATGATAATCAGTTATTGGCATCAGCTATTTGCTAACACGTCTTTCTTGACAACTGTGGTCGTATCTGACATCACCCAAGCAAAGTTCAGTCTGGCTCTCTCCCATATTAAACTTTGCTCAGTTGCTGAAGTCAGTGACCTGAAGAGAACCCAAGGTTCTTTGCAGCCATGAGTAGAGTCATGCTTCAGTTTCTCCAAAAGAAATAAAAGATGAATATTATAATTATCTTATGGATTGAATGACATTTTTATTTGGCTTTCCCTTTTTATTGGGTGATTTCCTGTTCCCAGTGAATGTCTGCTGGTAGATATCCTCATCAACACTCAACCTGGATGGCCTCCTTCAAATAATATATTTCTAAGAAATGAATGATAACCTTTAACAAAATTACTTAGTTTTTTTCATTCATATGATGAAAGATTAATACAATGGAAATAGGATGGAATGCCATTTTGTCACATTTTTTCTGTTTTAGGGTATATAAGCAAACATCTAAATTCTCTGAAGATAAAACTTCCTGCTGTGTACATATCGATGAATTGTTCAGATACATGGTTATATAGCTAGACTTAGGAGGTTGGATGAATCGAGACAGTTCTTTATGCTCCTGATGAATAAACGTTTGTGTATTATGAGGTGAACAGGGGGCTGGACGCAGTGGCTCACACCTATAATCCTCGCATTTTGTGAGGCCAAGGTGGGTGGATTGCCTGAGCTCAGGAGTTCAAGATCAGCCTGGGCAACATGGTGAAACCTCGTCTCTACTAAAAATACAAAAATTAGCCAGGCATGGTGGCACATGACTGTAATCTTAGCTACTGGGGAGGCTGAGGCATGAGAATTGCTTGAACCTGTGGGTGGAGGTTGCAGTGAGCCAAGATCGCACCACTGTATTCCAGCCTAGGTGACAGAGAAACACTCTGTCTTAAGAAAAAAAAGAAAAAAGGTTGAATAGGGGAAGCACAAAATGTGTAGTTTTGAAAAAAGCCTATTAAAGGGGACCGAAGAATGGAGAGATTTGTGAGGAGAGGTTGTTGGAGGATTTTGAGTAGAGTTCCTTTGAACAGTTTGAAAGAGACCCTATAGCTTCCAGGAGAATGGCAGGAGACATCTCCTTCATTCTGCTGATGCTCCACTGCTGCTTGAGGAAGGCAGTGTTGTTATGGGAAACAGAAGGATAATAACACAGTGATGGGTTGCCGGAATTCTGAGCATTTCCTTTTGGCCCTCTTTGACTTTAATTTGCTTTTATTTCCCATTATCCTTGGATACTGAAAACTTTCCTTCACTTCAAGTTATTGTCATCTTTATTTTTTTCTTCTTGGATGTGTTTGTTTCTTTTTTGTTCAAATCTTTTGCTGCCTGAAGGTGAAATCAAAGGTTTTGGCAAATCACCAACCTGGGTGGAGGAGAAACCGCCCTGGGAATTCTGCTGCTTCGTGATCCACTTCACGACGTTGGTTGCAGAGGTCAGCTCCTCCGAGGTGGGTGCTGGCTGGGCCGTGAGGTAAGCGAGGAGCACGTAGGATGTCATCTCCACCTCAGCAGAGGGAGCCTGGGGTTCGTAAAAATGCCCCACTGGGGCCTTAGGTTTCTGAGGGCGCTCCCAGTGGACTGAGTTGTCTTAAAGGTGAGAAAAAGATATTTATAAGTGACTACATATTTATATTTAAATATAAATATAAAAGTACCCAAGCTAGTGTTGAAATGAGAATTGCATGCCCATTATAATCCCCTGAACTGTAGGTAGATGCTTTTCCTTCTATGTAAATCCGAATTTGGTGTGTTTCAGCCCAGCTAAGGCAGATATTGATGCTGGAGTCAGAAGCCTATGCCTATCTATGTTTTCAAATAGTTGCTATAGTTGGGTTGGTGGGAGAAAGAAATGGCACAGCAGTTGTCTCATTGGGTGTGGCTGTTTCCTATTTTTGATGTTATATGATGTTATATTAGACCATAGCTGGAGTTTGTTTACATTTCCTATAAAGCCTTTTCTTTTTCTTGTGAGGATCACAGATCACATGAAATAGTAGAGTTTGTACTCATTAGATTGAAAAAAACAATACAGTAATCCTTGAAATACCAAAGGCTGACATGAATGTGAAACAGTGGGAACCGATATACACTGCTGTGGGAAGCCAATTGCTCTTTGGTGATATTCAACAATGGGGAAGATATGCTTAGCCCACTAATCCATCATTATGCTTCTCAAAGTATAATTTGGAGAAACACAGATGCACAAGAAAACAGGCACACGAGTATTCATTGCAGCATTGTTTTTAGTAAGAAAACATAAAAAAATTCATGGGAGAAACTCGATGTGTAAATTATGACTAATTTATAGACTGTGATGTATTACACAGCAGTGAAAATTAATGAGCTGACTCTGACCTACTTGTATAGGGGTCTTCATCCACATAATGTTGAACTTAGAAAATGAAAAGCAAACAAAAAACTAAGCTGCTGAAATATTCAAAAATGTTTCTCTTGTTTCTTGAATGAGAGAGAAAAAAATCTTGTTTCTGTCATGATGAAACACATGTAAGGATTCTAAATATTAGTTAGGGACACATATGCAGAAAAATATAAAGAAATCCATGGAATCGTAATGACAAATTCAGGAGGATGATTGCCTCTGGAGGTGGTAGTGATACACAAGGGATTTATTTTTCCACTATCGGTAATTTTCTATTTCTTAATCTATGAGATAGTTATACAGTATTTTCTAGTTATAGCTTATGCCCTTTTGTGTATCTACTATAAAATATTTCTCAATACATTTCAAGAAGAATTAATGGCTATCAAAGGAAAAAGGTAGACAATTTTAATGGACATCTTATGATTTGCATTTTATTTTCTATGTTTTCAACCCCTCATATAGACCATGGTATATGTAGAAGTATTGTGTGAATATGAGTAGACTGGGCAACATTATTGGTCTTATGAAATGGGCTTAAAATACCAGAATTCACTTTGGGAGGCTGAGGAGGGCGTATCACAAGGTCAGGAGATTGAGACCTTCCTGGCTAACACAGTGAAACCCTGTCTCTACTAAAAATACAAAAAAATTAGCTGAGTGTGGTGGCGGGGACCTGTAGTCTCAGCTACTTGGGAGGCTGAGGCAGGAGAATGGCGTGAACCTGGGAGGCAGAGCTTGTAGTAAGCCGAGATTGCACCACTGCACTCCAGCCTGGGCGACAGAGTGAGACTCTGTCACAAAAAAAAAAAAAAAAGAAAAAGAAAATACCAGAATTCATTCCAGTAGTTACTTCTATGATTATTTTCTTATGTTTAAGGTTATACAATGTACCAGGTAAGAATTGGGCATATATTGAGAACTGATATGTTAGTAGTAACAACTAGTACTTTTATAGGATTTGCTATGTGCCATTTACTCTACTGTTTTATGTATACCAATTCATTTAATACAACAGCTCTGTGAGGTCAATACTATTTTTATCCCCATTTTACTGAGGAAGGAACTGAAACACAAGGAAGTTAATGACTTTCCCAAGCTCGCATAGATAGCACATTTTGGAGCTAGTCTCCAGAGAATGCTCTTCTTACTAGCATACTATACAGATGGTCCCTGACTTACAATGGTCCCACTTAAGATTTTTCAGACTTTACAATGAGTTTGTCAGGATATAACCCCATCATAAGTTGAGAAGCATCTGTACTGCCTCTTGTCTTTTGATTTCTGATTTAAGAAATCCTAGATTTTATAAAATCACAATATGGACAAAATACATATGATATATAGAAAAGAAGAGAGGAGACAGGGATCACAGGAGGTAGGAGTGAGGGATTTTTGCCATGCAGCTCTTGATACAGAGGATGGGCCAGGAGAAGGATATCAGGTGTGCTCTCACCTTTCTTCACAGCTTCCTCATTAAGTGACTCGAGTACTTCCTTCCTCTTTTCCTGGTTACCTGCCAGGGCAAAAGCATAGGCCAGCAGTGCTTTGGTATATACATGGCTGCCATGGGCCCCTTCTTGTGTCGTCTTCCAGGCTGATTCCAGGCAAAACAGGGCATTGCGGACAACAGGGTGCTGTGAAGGTAGAACAAGAAGGGAACCGAGCTATGTAAACAGACATGCTAGCATTCCCAGGCAAATACACAGATCACAGCACAGAAGTTTTATAAACGCATTTTTCCAACTATTTCATTCTTATCGATATAATAGTATTTTTATCTATTATTCTCACATTCAAAAGATGTATCTTTAAGATTTTTTTTTTTTTTTTTTTTGGAGTGGTGGTGGTAAATAGCCTAGGGGAATTACTGGGAAAATTTAAACCTTTCTTAAATGGGTTGACCAAATTCTCTGTAGCTCTGGGAAGCACTGGCATTGCATAGAAGGAAAACTGACGCTTTGCTTTTAATAGGATAGCATTTCAGACAGCAGAAGGAAAACTGACGCTTTGCTTTTAATAGGATAGCATTTCAGACAGCAGGTCAGCAGTTTCGTGGCATCCAGAACTCTCCTTCAGCAGAGGAATGAGGTGGTACCTACAGTGACTGGGAGAGGAATCTCCAGAAGGGCGATGGTGATGTAGGCGGAGAGGGTCACTTCATCTTCTACTCCTCCCTGTGAATACAAGAGAGAGATTTGAATAATTCAACTTCTAAGAATGCCATTGATTAGTTATTTCTTATCTGCTGTGTCATGGAATTCATCCTTACCCATATCCATCCCTATAGGGCAAAGTATCACAATCCACTTTTGTTCTATCCCCTCTTTTTTGGTGCCATCCAGGTTTTATTTTCTTCTGATGCTTTCCCTTAGAAATTTTCACATTATCACTTCCCTCCTCATCCTTGCAGGTATCATAACGGACAAATCAAAACTAGCTCCAGAATGATTCACCTTTATGGCATTGTTGAGCAGTGATCCAGAGCTCCTGAAACAGCCATTGTCCTTCTGCTTCTGGGAGAGCCATATGAGGGCTTGGGTAATGTGTGCTTCATCGATGAAGATGTAGGCTCGAGCTTGGGCAAAAGTCTTCAGAACAAAGGCTGTGAGCCTGACCAGGGAGGAAGCGATCATGATATTTATGTTGTTACAGTGGTTTTACAACCACTTCACAGCAACAGGCTTCATATGATGTCAGTTAGCTAACAAAAATTCTTGTGTACTTAGAGATCTCATCTCCTTGATTAATCTTTAGTCTGCTTGATTAATCTGCTAGATTTAGTATTTCCTTGCTACCTCTCTCTTTGCCACAGGGAGTCTAAGTATATTTTATTTTATTTTAGTTCCGGGATACATGTGCAGAACCTGCAGGTTTGTTACATAGGCATACGTGTGCCATGGCGGTTTCTTGCACCTATTGACCCATTCGCTTAGTTCCCTCTCCTCACCCACCACCTCCCAAAAGGCCCTGGTGTGTGTTGTTCCCCTCCCTGTGTCTGTGGGTTCTCATTGTTCAACTCCCACTTGTGAGTGAGAACATGTGGTGTTTGATTTTCTGTTCCTGTGTTAGTTTGCTGAGGATGATGGTTTCCATGCAGCTTCATCCATGTCCCTGCAAAGGACATTTCTTTTTATTGCTGCATAGTATTCCATGGTGTATATGTACCACATTTTCTTTATCCAGTCTATGATTAATGAGCAATTGAATTGGTTCCACTACTTTGTTATTGCAAATAGTGCCACAGTAAACATACGTGCACATGTGTCATTGTAGTAGAATGATGTATATTCCTTTGGATATATGCCCAGTAATGGGATTACTAGGTCAAATGGTATTTCTGGTTCTAGATCCTTGAGGAATCGCCATACTGTCTTCCACAATGGTTGAATGAATTTACAGTCAAGTACTTTTTTTTTTTTTTTCATTCAAGTACTTTGAATTTACTTATTTTTGTTAGTTACTCGAGTAAGGCTTTAAATCTCTCTTATCTTTAGAGATTTCCTTCTGCAGATGACAGAATCTTCTCACATGCAGCTCTTATATGCAGTAACTTTTAATATTGCTTTACTTTAGGGATTTAAAAGATGTTTTATATTACCGTTTCCTTCTCAATTGTTTCCTCCTATTAATGAATTCATTCTAAATCAAGCTGAATGACTTAGAATGTGACACGATATACACTGAAGTTAACATGGTTTATCTGGAAGTTATATATGTTCACTGGCAATATCATTTTAAAACTCATGGTTATGGCAGCTACTTTAGAAAGAATAGCCATTTCAGAAAGAAAACCTTGGTATATTATTAATAGGGTCAATTTTGGAAACAAGCCTAACATACATGTATTTGGATATCAGGTTTTCTTCTTGTTACCTTGCTACTCTTGGTGGATTTATCTAGTATAACAAACCATCGGTCTGATAATACATATCTGATAGTGTTGCTGTGAATATAATTGAGGTAATACATGTAAAAGAGCTGGCACACAAAAAGGAGCTCAAAAAATTGTTCTTTCCTTACCAGGTGTTGCCCTGGTTCCTGCCATATCGCTCCCCAAAGGTGCTGTAGGAGCCATCATAGTGTTTGTAGTTCAACTGTCTCTGGTAACCTGGAAAGGAAGATTCATGAAATAGCACAATGGATTAATGTGCATGCTGAGGGTGGAGTAATTACTAAAATACCTTGGCTTCCCTTGTGACATTTCTTAAATTTTGTTGTCATAGATTAGGAGTTTTTGAGCCTTAAACATTTTATTGGAGGTTGGAGAGTGGATAGTTTCCATGAAATTAACTATCATAGTTGCTATCATAGTAGGCTAAGCTAATGTATCATGATATTCATAAGTAACCGAAACCTACTGGGAAATCCAGTTGAAATAACATTCAAGTTTTCCCTTACTCGAGTAATCACTCACCAGTGTTGAGATAGCCAATGGCCTTGGACTCGATCTCTGGAGTAAGCTGCTGTGTTTCATTTAGATAATCCAGAACATAGATGTTAGGAGCAAAGAGGACCATATTCTGCTCTCCACAGCCATAGGGCATCTGGAGAAGATTTTGTATGTTTTGCATGGCAGAGCCTAATATGTCTCCTAGAGAATGGGAGAGATGGGAAGTCATAAAGCTTGGAGATTATCATCTATCAAAATCATTAAGCAGAAATAATTAGTTGAGCTTAGAATTTGAGAAAATTTAGGAAGGATGATTCTTCCAGGGATAGGAGTATGATTGAAAGCAATAAACAAGCCCAAAGAAGAAGAGAAGAAAGAAGTTAAAATTATAGTGTCACTTTTAGTAAATATTTATGGCAAAGAAAAATAGTATAATAGAAGCTGTTAATGCCCAGATCCATTATGGGTTGGAGACTCACCCAAAACTGAGACAGAAGCTCGGGCAGATTCTTCTACGACATTTGGTGGCAGTTTCAGGGATAATTCTTCAGATACCTCACCACCTAGAGAAATAAGCAAATCAGACATATGAAAATTATTTCTGCATTATATCTTTCTAAACAGCTCTATGACCCAGAAGCTAGGACTATGCCTTATACTAAACTTCTCCTGAAAAGTTGTCCTCCTTTAATACGACAGCAATATACATATCTTAAAAATGGGCTACTGGTTCCTGTGATTTTCAGAATTTCTTCTTCAATGATCTTTTCAGTAACTTATGTAGAATTGCACGCCAAATATGACAACAAATTGTAAGAGCCTGGTGATGCTGTGATTCAGCTGCTGTCATCTGATGGCTAACACAAGATGGTTATCACAAGATGGTCTATTTAGTCCCCACCGCCAACTTCCTTACTCAACAGTTGTATGGAGAAAATACCAACAACAAAGCCCTATAAGTATACATAGGTAAAGGAAAAATTACCCACAAAAGGTCCTGAATTCTATAATAATGCTATGTTCTTTCTTCAAATATTGGATATAAAGATAGTATTTTTATGGAAGACCTAGAAAATTGAGGATAAAGTGAAGATGAACAGTATTTGATGCATTGAAAATAAAATAATTACTACTGATGAACATACATTTACTTCCATTTTAATCTTGGTAAATTATATGAAATGAAAATGAGAGAAGCGTAGTATTTATTTTCATACTGAATTCCTTCCTCATAAAATTCATATTAAAATGTTTCTTAAAAAAAGCCATTAGCATAGTTAAGGGACAAAAGGCCAAGCAAAATAAAATGCTTGGCTCACTGAAAATAAAATAACTGCTACTGATGAATATACATTTACTAAAATTTTAATATTGGTGAATTATATACAAATGAAAAATGTAGAAATTATCTTCCCTATCTCATAAAATTAATATTAAAACTTTTGTTAAAAAATGCCATAAACTAAGTTAAAAACACAAATGACCAAATGAAAGAAAATATCTGCAACATATTCAACAGATAAAGAATTAGTGTCATACAACCGAGTCAGAAAAAAAACTACTCAAAAGACAAATGGCCAAAGATTATAAAGGCAATTAATAAACATGCAAAACTAAGGTCATGCTTATAATTAAAAAAATATAAATTAAAACAACAGCAAAATTTTTTTTTCTAAATTTTTGGCAAAAATTAAAATGAAAAACTTTGATGGTAACAGATGATGGCAAGTATAACACTATGGTAATGTATACTGGTGGAAGTATAAATGCATTTGGGTAATAAAGAGGAGAATTTTCTTTTTGTAGTTCTATTAAAACTCAGAATAAAGCAAGATGATGGACTAGAAAGTCTCAGGATCTTCTCTCCCTCCCCAGAAAGTCCAACTAGCTACTATCCACAGATCAGAAAATCTATTTTGAAAACCCCAATACTTGGAAACTAGTCTAGAACACATGCATTGTTCACAGAACTGAGTGAAGACAAATTAGAAGGGTAGGAAGAATGGTCTCACTTTGACCATGTCACTGTTCCCACTCCTTTAGGTTAGCACAATTCCAGACAGAGAGGATTCCCCTGGGGTCACAGTTTCTACAGAGGGGAAAGAGAACCAGAGGTAGACATCAAGATTCTCAAGTATTCAAAGACACTTCTCAGGAAGCCCACTCTGGTCTCATTTCACTGGGAACACTGGAAGTAATGGCATGACTAGACTACCTGAGGTCAGGTAGAAACAAAGAAGAACAGAGCTCACAGTGACCAGCATGTGGATTTTAGTAGTGCTTCTGTGTTTCTGCCAGCTATGGCACTCATTCAGAGACACCAGCCAACTGCATAGCCCATCTGCAAAACTGAGCTGGTCACTTTCAGAAGCATGGTGAGAAGTTCAACCTAGCTTGAGTTTCCAGATGGCCAGTCTGTAAGCCCAGCTTCAGAGCTTATGCCAGTGATCCCACCCAGGTAGGAGACACTTCTGTGCATTTCATAGAAGTGTAGGGGTTAAATACGCTTGACCTGGGAGTCTAAAGGGTGGCTCAACTCAGCCAAAACCTCACTCCATGGCTCCATGCACAAGGGTGGGGTAGCAGTCCTCTATTATGCACATCTAAGAAGTATAGTATTTATTTCTGTCCAACCCAAGCAACAACTCCACCTAACCTCACAGCCCAGATTGTGACCCTGTCTACCTTAAGGTCCCAAATAGCAGAATCATCCAGCCAGGCAATATATCCTGTGACTGGCCTGACCAGAGGCCCTTGCAGTACCCAGCCAGCAGCTCCACCAGATAGCAGAGACCAAACAGTGATCTTGCCAGACAGCAAGGCATAACCAGTGGCCCTACCAAACATAAGAGCAAAAGCAGTGGCCCAGTCAACTAGGGAACCCATGAAAAACTCTGCCTGCTCAAGGTTGTCACCAACTGATCTTTCCAGAATTATAGGCTAGACTAAATAGCAAATGTTTATCCCTGCCAAAGAATACCTATAAAGGCCAGAAGAAGTGGCTTTCTCCTCAAATGCACAAACAATGCAAGGACAAAGGATTATGAAGAATCAAGGAATCATGACACCTCCAAAAGAAACTGACAAAGCTCAAAAAATTGACCTCATAGAAATGAAATTCTATAAAATCACTGACAAAGAATTCTCCTCTTGAATAATCCTCTTGAAGAAATTCAGTGGACTACAAGAATATATAAATACAAAATTAAATGAATTTGCAAAACAATACACCAACAAAGTGAGAAGTTTGACATAGAAATAGAAACAATTATCTGCAACTTAGCTAATATTGTAAAATAAAAAATAAATAGAAACAATTAAAAAGAAACCAAATAGAAATCCTAGAAATAAAGAATACAATGACTTTATTTAAAAATACAATAGAAAGCTCAACAGTAGACTTGGTCAAGCAGAAGAATCAGCGAGCTCAAAGACAGAATATTTGGAATTATCCAGGCAGAAGAGCAGAAAGACAAAAGAATGACGAAAGCCTATAGAAATTATGGGACAGCATCATGAAATCAAACCTTTGCATTAAAGAAAGTCCAGAAGAAGGAGACTATAAAGCATATTTAAAGCAATAATGAAAAAAAAAAAAGAGTACAGAATCAGGAAAAAAAAAGAAAAAAAAAGCAATATGGCTGAAAACTTCCCTGATCAGGGGATAGATGCCAGCATCCAACTACAGGAGGCACAGAGTTCTCCAATGAAATTCAAACGAAAGAATTTTTCACTAAGACACAATAATTAAACTATCAGAAATCAAAGACGAAGAAAAAATTCTGAAAGCAGAAGGTGATAAGAAACATATCACATACAAAGGAATTCCAATACAACCATCCATGGGTTTTTAGCAGGAACCCTGCAGGCTGAGGGAGAGTGGAATAATATATTCAAAGTGCTGAAGGAAAACAAAAATAAAAACAATGTGTAATCAAGAATTCTTCATCCAGCAAAGCTGTCTTTTAGAAATGAGGGAGAAATAAAACATTCCCAGACAAACTACAAGCTAAGGGAGTCGTCAACATTAGTCCTGCCTTCAGGAATTACTGAAGGGAGTTTTTAAAGCCGAAACAAAAGGCTCCTAATTAACAATACAAAAACACAAAAGCAAAAAATTTAATGGTATAAGTAATACAGAGCCATATTCAGAATACTCTGTGACTGTAATGATGGTATTAAAAGTACTTTTATCTCTAGTACAAGGGTTAAAGGACAAAATATTAATAACAAGCATAGGGCAGCGTGATTAAATCTGGAGGAGATTACATTAAGTGAAATAAGCCAGGTACAGGAAAACTTAGTTTTAGAATGCCCCGAATTCAGCCATCCAGAGTTTGCATTACTAATTATTTAAGGAAACATCCCCTTTGGTATGTGATATGTTTCTTATCACCTTCTGCTTTCAGAATTTTTTCTTCGTCTTTGATTTCTGATAGTTTAAATGGTGACCCACTGTCACCATTTATTTTCAAAGTAGTACTGGAAGTATCAGCAAGAGCAATCAAACATGAAAAAGAAATGAAAAATATACAAATTGAAAAGGAAGAAGTAAAATTTTCACTGTTGGTGATGACATTATCATATATTGGGAGCTCAAAAGACTTCACAAAAGGGTTGCAAGAACTTATAAATGAATGCAATAAAGTTGCAAGATACAAAATCAACACATAAAAATCAGTAGTATTTTCTATACACTAACAATGAATGATCAAAAAAGAAATAAAAACAATCCCATTTACAATAGCTATGAAAAAATATGTAGAAATAAATCTAATCAAGGAGGTGAAGTGTACACTGGAAACTATAAAACACTGATGAAAGAAATCAAAGAGAACACAAATAAATGAAAAAAGCATACAATGTTCATGGATTGGAAGAATTAATATTGTTAAAATGTCCACACTACCCAAAGCAATCTACATATTCAACGTAATCCCTATCAAATTACTGGTGTCTAGTTATGGAATCATAAGTGTCATCAACAGATGAATAGATAAAGAAAATTTGGTAAATATACACATGGAATTCCATTCCATTTGAAAAAAGAATCTCCTCATAAATCTGGAGGAGATTATGTTAAGTGAAATAAGCCAGGTACAGGAAAACAAATATTGCATGTTCTCATTTGTATGTGGAAGCTAAAACATTCAAATTCACAGAAGCAGAGAGTAGAATGGTGGTTATGGAGCATGAGGCTGGAGTAAAAGGAAGATTGTATTCAAGGGACACAAAGTCTCAGACAGAAGGAATACATTTTTTTCTTTTTGGGATCTATTGCACAGCATGGTGAATATAGTTAATAATAGAGTGTTGTATGTTTCAAACTTGCTTAGAGAATTTCAAACGTTCTCACCACAAAACATAAGTATTTGAGATTAGCTTGATTTAATTATTTCACATTCTATTCATAAATCATAACATCACTTTGTATGCTGTAAATATATACAATTATAAACGGTCAGTTTACAATGTAATTAAAGAACAACTAACAACCAACCAAACAAATAAAGCTATGCATATCTACACATATGCTCTCTGACTCAGGAATTTTTAACATTTTGGTATGTACCCTAGCTGTACTTGTATATGTTCATAAGGAGGCTATTATTATAATTAACTAATTTTTTTAAAGCTAGCAAATAGTTGAAAAAACCAATATAGGAAGACTAAAACACTAAGCAGAATTGTGATGTATTTATATTATAGGATTAAAAGCAATGAAAAGGAAAGACCTAGATCTACAATTTGACACAGATACATCTCCAAGACAGGATGCTGAGTAAAAAACAAACAGTGATTTATACAATGAAACTTATACAGTTTATTATATGTAAATCACACATCCACAAACATATACATCTACACACATTATTTCGAAAGATAAATGGATGACAAAGTACTGAAAAATGTTCAGGGGGTTGACATTAACCTTTAATATGATGTTCTTTTTTGTTTTTTTTTAAATAAGAATATATTTTTGTACAATTAGGTAAGCAAATTTGATTATGTTGGTAATTAAAATGAAATTAAATAAAGCTATTTGATGATTAGCCCTTACACCTAAGAGATAAATCAAAATAAGGAACTCAGAAATGGAGAAGTCATGATAAAAGGATTGAATGATAGGTACTCAATTCACTTAAATGTAGAAATAAGACTAAATGATGAGGAAAATATGGTTTTAGGATACATTTTATATGTTACATCTTGGCCACAGATGAATAGGTAAAGTATTTAGTATTTAGTATGAAAAACATACTAAATAGAAATTTGTAGGTAGTCAGAGAAAGGCAATGAACATATGTATGGTGTTGATTCAGTGTTGGTTTGGGGTGAGAATGTGTTGTGCTGATACATTTCTTAGTGTATTAAATTTTTACTGTAAGTTTCTTAGTGTATTAAATTTTTACTGTAAGTTTTACTGTAAGTTTCTTCTCAAATGATTGATAGAGCATTAAGTACAGGATAGGCATCAAACAAACATTAATATGACAATAATGGTAAAGGCCATGACAACTTTTTCTTTGGGAAATAGCAATCCCATTATCAAATACCGTTGGCTATGCAAAACTCAGTGTTAGAATGCCCCGAATTCAGCCATCCAGAGTTTGCATTACTAATTATTTAAGGAAACGTCCCCTTTGGTAATATTCATTTTGATTCTACCCACTTTCTACCTATGCCCATACCATACACTGGTCAGAAAGTCATTTGATGTTTGCATAGGTGCCACAATAGATCAAGACTCAGAATGTAGGCCTAGGGATATTCTGATCAAATTACTTGGCCTTCCTAAGAACTGTTTTCCCCATTTGTCAAATGCATTGATGCTGCTTCAGGTCTTAGATCACAGAGAAAGTGTAGGAATAATATATAAATGTTCTTTGAACTTTAAATGTTAGACTTTAATGTTTTTTAAATTATGATGGTTGACTCTTACCTGATGGACAAAGCAGGGAGTTGAATGTTGTTTCCTTCTCTAGTCCTTCAGGCTTTAGGTAAAAGAAAGAAAAGTTAGTGAGAATGGACTGACCTTTAGAACATGTGTGTTAACGGAGGGACCACAGATATCTGGATAGTGAAGAGAAGGATTTGAACTGTATTATCTAAGAAAATTCTGTACATATAAGCAATATATGTAGGAGGTAATTTTATGCAAGAAAGTAAATCAAAGGGAGGCTGGGCATGGTGGCTCACACCCATAATCCCAGCATTTTGGGAATCTGACGTGGGTGGATCACTTGAGGCCAGGAGTTTGAGACCAGCCTGGCCAACGTGGTGAAACCCTGTCCCTACTAAAAATACAAAAATTAGCTGGGTGTGGTGGTGCACGCCTGTAATCCCAGCTACTCAGGAGGCTGAGGCACAAGAATTGCTTGAACCCTGGAGGCGGAGGTTGCAGTGAACAGAGATCCTGCCACTGCACTCCAGCCTGGGTGATGGCAAGACTCTGTCTCGAAAACAAAAACAAAAACACCCCAACAAAACAGAAAGTAAATCAAGAGACAGAGAGATACATGAGAATAATATTATAAAATATCCATATATTATCATTATGTTACCCATATATATCACTGTATATTATCATGGACTATATATTATTTAGGTTTACTTACTTCAACCAACAGAGGCTTGATGATTGTGTCTTTCTTTCCATATTGAGGGACTGAAGCCACCTCAGTTCCACACAGCTCTTCAGACTCTAGTGCCTCTGCACTCACAGTGAAATTCACATTTCCTGGAAAAAAAAAAAAAAAAGTCCAATAGAAATGAATGCCATCTTCCCCTTCCTCCACGCCTCCACACTCAAGATTTATAAATGTTCAATGCTCTGTAAACTTTTGTTTCATTAAAACACAGAAGCAGGAATGGAAACATGCAAATGAGAGGTGAATGATACTGGGAATTCAAGGTGGAGATGTTGAGGATATCTTTGTAGGTATCTTAGAATAAAAGACAAAGGAAAAAAAATCGCAGCATCTAGCGGTCTTTTCCTGAAGGAAGTAGCACTCAGTATAAGGTTCCCACTGCCATATGCAATCTTTGAGTAGAGAATTACCTCTAGGAGTTTTCTGCTCACCTAATGATTTTGGGGTTATTGCCCAGGACACAGTTTGCCGCCCGTTTGCACAGATGCAGTGAGGCTCTTGTTCCTTCTCCACTGGGACAGCTAGGAAGGCGGGAGAGGCTTCCAGCTGCACACTGACCTGAAACCACACATAAGAAAGAGAGTAGAGAGGGCAGGAGAACAGAGGGAGAATGGATTTGCAATAAAGCATCTTGAGGAATTGGTTAGATTTCAGGTTGCCTCACATTAAAGATGATATAAATGAAGATCAAATACCTGAAATACATTTAAGTGGATCTGACATATAAATCTGAGTTATTTTGGAAGCAACCTGCTCTTTCACATGATGGGACCAGAGGAAGGGAAAGGTAATGATGGCATGCTGCTCTACCTCTTTGGTCTGGAAGTTTGACCATTCCCTCAGATCTCCCAGCAGAGGATACAAGACTTATAAACAGTTACGGTTTCAGCAGAGGTAAGATGCTCACAAACAACTTTTAAAATTAGGTTTAATATAATGAATGAGCTATGAAAAGTTAAATATATGAGATCATAGAGGTTGAAACCTTATGGAATCTGTCATGAGAATAAAGTCCTGACTTTTGTCATCCCTGTCAGAAGTCTTCATACCACACAAATACTAACTTTGAAGGGTTATAAGGGCTAGCAACTTGCTTTATGGTGCAATTTGGTATTTGGAGATCTCACAACCTGTAACTTATACAATCATGAATATCTAGTAAGCATAGTTTGCATACAAGAGTTTGTCAGTACTCCTAGGAATGCAACTTTTAATTTACTTGATGGCTACCTTGTGTGTAATTGAGGAAAGAGATCCTTACCCGGATGCATTTGGGAAGGTAATTTAGGACCGTGGCCTTGAGTGTGAAGGCCTCTCCACGGATCACAGAGTAGGGCATTGTGAGCTCCACAAAGAAGGGCTGGAAGGCTCGGAGGGAGGCAGTGGGAGAGATACCAAGTCCAGAGTCTTGGGACAAGCAGAAGGCCCCTGCCTTCCAGTCGGTGATGGTGTCAGGGACTGTTACTCCTACCTCAGCCACACCTGATGAGCTGGAGAGGAGGGAAAGTGAAAGATAGAAATTAAGCAGTTAAATACATCCTCTCTAGGGAGAGAATCCCTAGGAATGATTCTACTGTCACGACTTAAAAACACTCAATAGAAATACCAATAACAGAGAGTATAATCAAGGATTGAGATGGGGAATATAAGGCCTTTTCTTCCAGCTGTTTTTAATTGTAGTATATCAGAATTGTAGCATAATTTTTTACAGACAATATAGTTATAAATTTAATATGCAGTTTGAGATTGTTCTTAAGTTCTCTTCCCAAAAATGCTGTTCCACTGAGGGCTGCTTTATAATTTTAAATTCTACTACTATGGTGTATAGTGGGTCTGACTGAATCTGTATTTAACTCAGGATTGCCAACCAATGAGGGATCTCTTACAGGCATTAATCTGTGCAGTACTTGGTTATATTTGGTCCTTATGCCCATTTTCTGGAAATCTTAGAATTAAATTTGCACAAAATTTTTTAGCTCTGATGCAATTAGATTAGTAAGACTTCTTAGCTGATGTATTTACATTAAACATCTCCTGAAATTAGCAATGCGTTTGAAAGAAGTACTTCAGTACTGAAAAATTAGCTAACAGCTCCTAGTTAGGCTTCGTCTACCCACTTCCTCAGTTGCTGACTGAGTGTTGGGCTTCTAACTAGCCTGCACGGGGAAGCAGAAGGGGCAGGGAAACGATCGACTTACAGGGAGCCTGAGAAGCAGTAAGGGCACTTCCCATGCCTCCTTCCCCCGGCTCGCCCCACAGATAAAACCAGGTCTCCAGCATACTCCTGGGAATAATTTGTCTATGCATCAAGCACCCCAGTGTCTACAGCTCCTACCTAAGGGTCGGGCTCCTAAATCACCCAGGAGTAGTTGGAGCTCTGCAATCAGGAGTCTCCCTAGACCACAGTGAACACAGACGTGGTTTTAAATAGGCCTTTGAGCAATGCCAGTGGCTACCTGCCCCCAACCACCCCTTGGCTCAATACGGAGAGAACAGGCAAAATCTCCTAGCTTCCGGTCTCTCCCTCGAAGGAGTTTGTCTACACACATTTCTGGCTGCCTCCTAAGGGTTGGGCTTCTAAACAGTCTGCATCTGGGAGTGAAAGGGAGAGGTAAACAAGACTCCAGGAGCCTGAAAGGGAGCATATGGCCATTCCCACTCCTTCTCTCCATCTGCCCCACTGGCTTGTTTCAGGGATAAAACTCCATTTCCAGTATCACTTTGGAAGGAGTTTCTTCACTCTCCTGGGTACAAATGCACATTGCCACAGCCATTATGGAAAACGGTATGGAGATACCTCAAAAATTTTAAAATGGAAACTACCATATGTCCCAGAAATCCCTCTTCTGGGTATACTCCCAAAGGAAATGAAATAAGCACCTCGTGGAGATGTATGTGTTTTGGTGTTCATGACAGCATTATTCACAGTTGTCAAGATATAAAAACAACCTAAGTGTCTGGGTGAATGGATAAATAAGTTGTGGCTATGCATAATGGAATATTATTCAGCCTTAAGTGGAATAAGATCCTGCCATTTGTGACAACATGGATGAAGCTGGGGGAGATTATGCTAAGTGAAATAAGCCAGACATAGGACAAATACTGCATGATCTTACTTGTATGTGGATGCTAAAAGAAGTTGAATACATAGGAACAGAGAGTAGAAGGGTGGTTGGGGTTACACGGATGGGGAGAAGCAGGTCAAAAGGTACAAAGTTGAAGTTATGTAGGATGAATAAATTTAGAAATCTAAAGTACAGCATGAGGACTATAGTTGATAATATAGTCAACTATAATGACTATATAGTTGGATACTGAAACTTGGCTAAAAGGATAGATTTTAGGTGCGCTTGCCACGCACACAAAAGCAGGTAACAATGTGAGCTAATAGATGTGTTAATTTGCTTGACTGTAGTAATCATTTCACTGTGTGTATGTGTATGTATATCAAAACATCATGTCGTACATCATAAACAAATAAAACAATAAAAACAGAAAAACTAGTAAAGAATTGAAAATAGTGAGGGACCTCTATCGTTGCATATTGCATATGCAGGAAGTTACTTACTTTACCACCACCAAATCCCAGATCCATGTCTCAGGGAAGTACTTCCGTACAGTTTCTGTGTGAGGCTCTTCAAGTTGCAGCTTGCGTGCCTGGCCTCTTCCCATTACATCTGAATCTATGTTGGGTGAGGGATAAGATACTACAATAAACATACAGATAAAGCTTATGAGAGAATGTAATAGTTGTCACCAAAAAAAACCCAAATGGTCTGATGAAATAGAGAGGAAGGAGGAGAGGGCACTTGGGTCATTAGGGAAAGCTTCTTTGAGGAGGAAATATGTTGGATGTTGGACGACTTATGAAGTATTAGAATAAGCTAGGAGTGGCCGGGCGCGGTGGCTCATGCCTGTAATCCCAGCGCTTTGGGAGGCCGAGGCGGGCAGATCACGAGGTCAGGAAATCAAGACCACCCTGGCTAACACGGTGAAACCCCGTCTCTACTAAAAAATACAAAAAAAAAAAAAAATTAGCCAGGTGTGGTGGCGGGCGCCTATAGTCCCAGCTACTCGGGAGACTGAGGCAGGAGAATGGCGTGAACCCGGGAGGCGGAGCTTGCAGCGAGCGGAGATCGCGCCACTGCACTCCAGCCTGGGCGACCTGGGCGACAGAGTGAGACTTCGTCTCAAACAAACCAACCAACCAACCCACTCCCCCCCAAAAAAAAGAATAAGCTAGGAGTGAGCTGGGGGAGGAGGATCATAAGCAGAGGTTATAGAGACTTTGGCAGACAGAGGCTTGGATTATCTGTGGGGCGCAAGGACTTTGTGGAGTCCTTGGTGGCTGCTGCCGCTGTGCTAAGTGGAGAGTGCTATGACACAAGGCCGTGAAGAGGGCAGGAATCCAAGTTTCCATTGGTGTGCTCCTCTGCAGGAGCAAGGAAAAACTAACACAGATGTTACGACAGTGGCTTTGAGAAACAGTTTACAGGAGGGAAAAGTTCAGTGATAATAAAGACTCTTTATTCTCTATCGTGTCAGAAGATTACAGTTAGTTTCTTTCACTCTATTCACCTTCTAGTAAGGGTGCGCTGGTCAATATTTCACAACCAGCTCTCTGGAAAAAATTGTGCATATATAAACCTATACATGCATAAATTTACTATCAACCTTACTGATAAAGGATGGCACAATATAATTTATAAATAGTAAAATACACCATAGACTTCATAGTGAATTCCGTAGAGCCAATTGATTCTCCCTAAATGCTTTCCTTGATTTTTGACCCTCTTTTCTCTGCACTCAACTTATCCTCAATCATGATTTGACAATATGGGACTATAAATAAATGCTTGATTACTATTCAGTTCATCAAAGAAGTAGCTCATGTCATTGATGAATGTGTGTGGTTCCAACATCAATATTGGTTGATGTGTTGGGGAAGTTGAACAGCGTTTTTACCTGACTGATGGAGAATGTAGTCCTGTTTTGTGAACATTTCTATTTCTCTTTACACTAATCCTATGCTTGGAAACTTTCTCTTTCCTTTTCAGCCTAACACATCTATCTCCATTTACTAGAATTTGAGTTTATATTGCTATGTGACCTTGAGCAATAACCATAATATGTATGACTCACAAGTCCTTTCTTTTGTTAATTTTTGTCACATTGTATCTTTAAAAAAATTTAAAAGCCAGTGAATATATTAGGTAATACATATGTATTAATTTTTTGTTTACCATAATAACCTACACGTAGACCTTCAGGTCCATGCATTTCATACTGTTGAAGCTGTGGACATATTTTGGGTTTACGAATCTTTGAGTTGGTGAATGCCTTTAAGCTCATGTCCTGCAAAGGAAATTATTATCTAATCAGTAAATATATATTATAAAATATACATAGGTGGATACTTCTTTTCATTGAATTTGACAAGCAATCCAGTTAACTTAATATTAAACTTTGAACATTCACATGTGTAGAAGGGATATTTGTATACTTAAGGAGGTAATTTTATTCTTTTCATTAAACTCTTTCAACAGTAATTATTTTGTATATAAGATATTAATAAACATCACAGAGCAATTAATTTCTGTGAAAAAAGGAAACTTGAATAATATTCCAGAAAGTTCCAGCTTAGTTCAGCAGGTTTTAGCAGATCTGCTGCTATTAGTGGAGAAGCCACTTACCTCTTTATATCCCATTACCCTCAACTAGGACATGAAGGCATTCAAATAAAGACTCTTTTCCAAGTGTAATATTTTAAGAACCTTAAGATCAGACCATCTACAACATAAGGAGTTTACCTGTAGGAAGCTATATATATCCTTTTCATTTGTATTTGATACTGGAGTATATGTGATTCCATTAATATAGACATTATGACGATTGACGCAGTCTTCATCGTCCTGGTCATTCAAAGGCTCAGGGAAGCCAGTGAGGTCCTTTACTGGTAGCAGGTTATAAACCTGTACAAATTCAAAAGACAAAAAGGCAAACTTATTTGTGACTTTTTTTTAAGTTCAAGGAGAAAAGAATAGGAATAATGAACATCAGTCTTTCTTTGAGTGCTCTCATTGCTCTGATGATTTATAGTGGGTATGGATCATTTTCTTGACACAGTGTTTTCATTTTGAAGATGTTTAACAATTTTAGGAAAAAAAAACACTCCATCTAAGTACTCAAGGGCCATACTACTTCGTTACACAGTTCAGAGGCCACCACTAGACTCAACACTGGAATGAAATAAAATTTTATTAATTGAAAAATCGAGGTCTGATGTATATGTGACATTGCACAAAGCTTTGAGATGAGAGAAGGAAATGATAGTTTTGTGCTTATCTTGTGGTAAGCAACAAAGTTAATGGGTGCATGTTCTAAACAGGCACACGATAGGCATATCCTCTCTCCACAGGATATGATGGCATTTTCTTAGGTATTATTAGTGGAAACAAAATGCTCCAGATCTTCATATAATACATAAAACTTTAACTGTAAAATCCTAGGCATGATGCTTTCAAGTCCATTTGAAGGTGAGAAGACAGACAGACATAAAAACTGTGATCGTTACATTGCATTATATTCGTAGGAGTTTAAAACTGATTGACAAGAACAGATGAACAAAGTGAGTGGTGTGATGAAATTAGACACCTTCTCAAAGTATCTTAACATTTCTCCTTTCCTCTCCCTGCTTTATTGTGGCATATTCCATAATTATCATCTGTCTTACCTATGGGACAGACAATGTAACTTCCATGAGACATAAATTTTTATCTTTCCAGTGGCTCACTCCTTGATCTCTACTAGCACTTAGTATAATGCCTAGAACACAGTGGGCATTAAATAAATGTGTTGAATGAATGGCCTATACTAGTAGCAGCAAAGTATTTCACTGGTAAAACACTAATCAAAGGTTGAGAAGAGCTGGTGTTTTAACTCGGGTCTACTACTAAATCCCTGAAAGCTTCGGCTTTATTATTAATACATAGGATTGTCTGCCTTATCTACCCATCAGGGTTGTTATAATTTGAAAAATTCTTTGAGAATTATAAAATTATGTTATTAAAAACATAAAACATGTATATTATTTTCCCACATATCCTCTTGAGATCCTACGGCTGAAATGTACTTACTGCTTCCTTTAGAAGTATTCTAATATTTTCAGTTAAAATCCCATTAGAAGGACAAACAAGTAAGAAATATTTTCTTATAAGTTTCTATTTCAGGAAAATAAAAATATAAATTTCTCTTTGTTCAATTACGGTAGTAGAAAAAACTTCAGTAAGAGGTTATTACAATTGGCCTCATATTAAAAATCTGAAGATGTGAAAAAACTACTATTAGTACATGCCGTTAACTAGTTTTTGCTGTTCCAATTCAGCATACCCTTTTGCTATTTCTTCTATTAGCTCCATATTTTCAAAGATTTCAGTTATCAATGTCAATTATATAGTAATTCATTTTTCCTAAGTTTTGTTCCTCAGAGATAATACATATTAGGAAGTGGGAGCTAAGCTTTGAGGATGCAAAGGCATAAGAATGATACAATGGACTTTGTGGATTCGGGGGAAGGGTGGAAGGGGGGTGAGGGATAAAAGGCTACAAATTGGGTACAACGTATACTGCTCGGGTGATGGTTGCACCAAAATCTCAGAAATCACCACTAAAGAATTTATTCATGTGACCAAACGCTACCTGTTCCCCCAAAAACCTATGGACAAAAAGGGAAAGTATTCTGATACTTCCGTGGTGTAAGGCTGAATGGGTCAGAATGGGGTAGCAATGCAGAGATGATGGAAATGATGGAAATGATGTGTAGCTTGGGAAAGCAATTATTTCAGCAGATATAATTCTTTTTTTTTTTTTTTTTGAGATTGAGTCTTGCTCTATTGCCCAGGCTGGAGTGCAATGGCATGATCTCGGCTCACTCAACCTCCACCTCCTGGGTTCAAGTAATGCTTCTGCCTCAGCCTCCCAAGTAGCTGGGATGACAGGCGCTACCACCACCTGCCTGGCTAATTTTTGTAGTTTTAGTAGAGACGGGGTTTCACTGGCCGTGTTGGCCGGGCTGGTCTGAAACTCTTGACCTCAAGTGATCCACCCACCTTGGCCTCCCAAAGTGTTGGGATTATAGGCAAGAGCCACCAGGCCCAACCATAATTCTTAGAAAAACAGAAATCTGATATTTCCTTTAGCCTGTGTAGTCTTAGTACAGGTACCTGTATCACTTTCGTTAGGCTTTTTGAAACGTTGAAACTAGTTTGAAAACTCCTATTATTGGTTGCACGGAGCTCTGGGATTTTAAGGACTTTGGGTAGTGCATGGTCTTTCTACATTTTAAATATATAATTTCCAAATGGCTTCCCTGATTGCTCAGTTAATCCTTTCTTTTATTTTGCATAACTACACTTCTCTTATAGCACTTCTCACAATCTGCTCTGTATTCTCTCCAGCCTTGCATATACGGATGTCTTGACACAATCAGAAGATTTGAGTTTGCATTGCTATGTACACTTGAGCAAGAAGCTTAACATATCTGAATAACGAGTCCTTTTTTGGTTGTTAATTTTCATCACATTTCATCTTTTAAAAAATTCTTTTATTTGATTCATTATACTGTATTAAGCGATACTTTTTTTTTTTTTTACCTATAGAAGTGAGTAGTTTTGTATATATATAAAATTCCTTACCAATGAAAGCCCACAAGAGAGCCCAAAACAATTAATTCCTAGATAAATACAATTTTAATCGATCTTATCCTACTTATCCAGGCATTTTTCCTTGCTCTGAGCCCCTGGCATGGCCCTTCTTGATTCCTGAGGCTGCTGAGAACTCACCGAGGATGCCGAGAGCTCAGCGTCAGGCTTCATGAGCAGCACGCTTTGGTCCACAGCACGGAGGGCGCAGAGGGACTGAGGAGCCGCTGTGACTTGCAGGTGGGCGTGTGAGGCTGGGAGGCTTTGTGATGGGCGGAAGCTCAAATCCACCTGTGAAATTGGAACAAAAGGTCCGAAAAGCAAATTTCCCGGTTTACCCATGCATTCACTCGCATTTGCAGTGTTCCTCATGTACAATGTATAAACCACTCTGCTTGACTTCGTGAAGGGTTGGCATTATGTCAGTCCTGAAGCTTTTTGTCCCCTACACTTCTCTTTCCTTCTCAAGAATCACTTGAGCCATTAGAATTATTTCTAATTATTCTTATAAATTACTAGTCATGAAATGCCATTTTTATCTTTGATACACGGCAAGGTGCTTATTAATTGTGGTGGAACGTGCATGGGTCGAGGTGCTCTTGCATTTTTTCTTTTGGCTCCTTAGTAGTCTCAAAAACATGCTTACATATTTCCCAACATTTTACCATAGAAGAAGGGAATAATGTACTCTGAACTGTGTAATTGGTAAGAGGCAATGCTAGGAGAAGTTTGAGAGTTTTGTACCAGGAATCAAGTGATTCTGCTTCTTAGTATGACTCTGCCACTACCTTGCTGAAAGTCTCTGGGGAATTTGTTTAACCCTTTTGGCCCTAATGTTCACATGTATAAAACAAATGATAACAGTAGTAACTTCTAGTTTAAAATGTTGAAGATTTTATTATGTAAAGTACCCACCTTGTTGTCCAGACAATTTTCGACCTCGTATTTTGCAGAATCCCCAATCACGTCCCCAGTAGGTAAAACGGCATATATGAGCAACCGAGCGACAGGAGCAATGTCTGACTTCACAGGGATTGAGATGGAAAAATGGCCCTTCACTGGGGCACAAAGAGAATGAGAGGAAGCGATCATAGGTTAATGACTATTTCCATTAGTAGATGTAAAAGACATAATAAACAGAAGATGTAACAAATGGAGGACTGCCTCTAAGGACTCTAGCTTTAGAGAAAAACCTTATCAAAGCCCTCTCTCCTCTCATAAATCCTATACTATGTTGATTTTTCACCAGCTTTAAGCTTCAGATCACCTACATAATGTTCTGATGCTCGTTAAGGGTATGAAGACATCCAGTTCACTACCATTTGATCTAGGCCTCATACTAGAAGAGGGAGATAGAACCTGAAGTTATGAGATGTAAGAATAAGAGTTTAACACATTGTATTCATGCTACATCCACTTTAACCTTCTATGAGCCAATATTTGATTCTTTCTCCATAAGAGGAACACCATGCTCCTTCAGAAGTTATTTTTTGATGCCTATGTAGATTCTTGAGAGGTTGTATTAAGTTTCCTTCAGTCTGCTGTGGTACTTCTGTGTTGCTACAAGAGCTAATGAGAGAGTCGACTACTGATACTTTTTTAGCAAGTTATCTTTTAGAGTCTATTAGACTAGGAGCAACCTTCAAAGGCTTATATTATAACATATTTGCTCATGGTAAGAGTGCAGTTCAGTGGTGGAAGTACCCAATTTAATGCTTCATAATTCATAACTATCTTGAAGAAAAAAAAGATATTTGTAATAATATAAATGATGGCTGAACGTGGTGGCTCACGCCTGTAATCCCAGCACTTTGGGGGGCTGAGGCGGATGGATCACGAGGTCAGGAGTTCGAGACCATCCTGGCTAACACGGTGAAACCCCATCCCCACTAAAAATACAAAAAATTAGCCGCGCGTAGTGGCGGGCACCTGTAGTCCCAGCTACTCGGGAGGCTGAGGCAGGAGAATGGTGTGAACCCGGGAGGTGGAGCTTGCAGTGAGCCGAGATCACGCCACTGCACTCCAGCCTGGATGACAGAGCAAGACTCCGTCTAAAAAATATATATATTTTATATATTTATATGAATATATATAAATATATATTTAATATATTTAAATATATTAATATTAATAAATTTAAACATATTTAATATATTTAAAATATATAAATAAATTTATATAAATATATAAAAATTATATATATAAATAAATTTATATAAATCTACATAAATTTATATATAAATATATTTATATAAATGTAAATAAATAATATATATAAATGACTCAGCACAAAACCTGGTATATACAACATAACCTGAAATCTTACATTTTCTCCACCCCATTCTCTAACACAATTCTCATTTTGAGAAGACGTTCAAGAATATTTATGGTTTGAAAATTTGGAATAAGCACAAATTATACACAGCAACATTTTATGTATTTTATTTTCCTATTTATTTATTTATTTATTTACTTTTATAGAGATATGGTCTCACTATGTTGACCAGGCTGGTCTCAAACTCGTGACCTCAAGGGATCCTCTCATCTTGTTCTCCCAAAGTACTGGGATTACAGGTGTGAGCCATCACAGCTGACCCACACCAACATTTTAAATAACCCAAAGAAAATAAGCTAAAAAGAAAGACAACACATATTTGATAAAGGGTGAGAAAAAAAAATTATTGTTTTCCCTCCCCCAACTTTCTTTTAATTGATACTAGATGGAAATGGTCTCTCGTTACTTGAAAGTATTCCCAATATTTCCAGGTCAGGAATGGAAAACCAAACATCATGTTTTCACTCATAAGTAGGAGCTAAGCTACTAGGAAGTGGCAGCTAAGCTATTAGGAAGTGGGAGCTAAGCTATGAGGATGCAAAGGCATAAGAATGATACAATGGACTTTGTGGATTCAGGGTGAAGGGTGGAAGGGGAGTGAGGGATAAAAGACTGCAAATTGGGTACAATGTATACTGCTCAGGTGATGGGTGCACCAAAATCTCAGAAATCACTACTAAAGAATTTATTCATGTTACCAAACACCACCTGTTCCCCCAAAAGCCTTTGGAAGAAAAGGGAAAATATTCTGATACTTTCGTGGTGTAAGGCTGAACGGGTCAGAATGGGGTAGCAATGCAGAGATGGTACAAATACTCACTGTGTTCCTGCTTCACAAGCAGTCCATGAGTCCCAGTTCGGACAATGCCTCCCCTTGCCATTATCTGCAAAAAAGGAAATAAAAAGAAACTGAATGTGCCAAACAGAGAACATGCCTCAGTCTCACTTCAATATACTTGTTTTATTGAGTCCCTGCTGGTAATAATCCACCTCAAGAGAAGTCAAACTTTCAAAAGGAACGTGGATAAGAAGTCGAAGTAATGACATCTACAGAACTTCATGATCACTTGCTCCACAGACAGCTTTTGCCTACAGAGAAGTCAACGCAGTAACCTCCCTTCTCACCAGATAATAGAAGGAGAGCTTCTTCAGTCCCTGCAGGGCGCCTCCGTTCAGAATATAATGTGCCTGGACTGTCTGAGTTTGGCCACATGGTAGTTCATGAGGCAGGGGCTCAAGGTGGACAAAGCTCTTGCTTGGGGAGAACACAAGATAAGCAGTATGATGGGCCTCTTCGTGTTCTTCTGACACCCACTGGTAGCCGTAACAGGGACTACGATCCTTGTGTTTGACCTAATGAATTAGAAAAATTATGTTATTTTTAGATTATATGTCATAAAAATTAATGTTCTCACAAAACTGTGTAAGTTTGCTGTGCTACCTTAACTGGTAGCTAGAAATCTTTTGTTCTACAATGAAAAGTGGGAGAAGGACCCCGTATTTTGTGTGTCTGCTTTAAATGCAGGCGTGCTTTGTGGCTTTACACTGCGGAGCCTCCTGGGATTGAGATGTATATTTCTTAAGAGGATAAAAAGAAGCATCCTTTGCTCTGATTAGCTTGCCTGAAATTTCTCTGGCTGCTTTACCTGACAGTTAGAGACACTGGAGCTATGAAACTTCATTGAGGAGAGTAAATAATCTCTAGAAATGGAAGAACTGTGCTTTCAGAAAGCAGCTGCCTCTTTTAGGGTGGATTTCGAGTGGGTATTATGAATAAATAAAATATTGTAACTTTAGGGGTCTGAGAAGACATTGATAAAAAGCATTGGTTTAAGAGCTGAACTGATGAATTAGCTGAAGTCTACCTCTTCCGGGCTATCTTAGGCTGATTGCTATTATTGTTATCGTTTTGAGACAGGGTTTTGCTCTGTCGCCCATGCTGGAGTGCAGTGGCACGATCTTGGTTCAGTGCAATCTCTGCCTCCCGGGCTCAAGTGATCCTCCCACTCAGCCTCCTGAGTTGCTGGGACTACAGGTGCATGCCACCCCACCCAGCTAATTTTTTGTATATTTTGTAGAGATGGGGTTTCACCACGTTGCCCAGGCTGGTCTCGAACTCCTGGCCTCGAGCAATCCACCCACCTCAGCCTCCCAAAGTGCTGGGATTACAGGCGTGAGCTACTGTGCCCCGCCTAGGCTGATTAGTTTTAATACTCCCTGCAGTCTGGATTCTAATGCCTCAGAGGCCGTAATTGGGTTATATTTCCAACTTTTCTTCCTGTAGAAGTTATTCCTTAGCTCCTTCCAGGCTTCCTCTACCTTCATCCCCAGCTCCCAATAGCACTAGTGAATCCTTGAGCAAAACATTTTGTTCATATCTTAATATATATTTTGGTGACAACACATATATGATCACCCCAAACAGGGAGCATGTAGAAATAATAATTTCATTGTCAAGACTGGCACAGTGCCTGGCATGTACAAAGCATTCAAGACACTTTTTGAAATGAGTAAATGTTCAAATTTGAGTTTATTAGAGGTAGGTGCTTTTATGCCATCTATTAAAGCTAAATAAATACAATGCATTATTTATTTCTCTATAACAACGTAAGGACTCTAAAGAGGCAGGGGTTTTCCATTACCATGATTATGTAATATATGTTGAATATGTATTGTATATCCATGTATCTATAGATATGTCTATGTCTCTCTTGATTAATAGAGGACTGCATGTTATACTGACCAAGTTACATTGGTATGAACAGGTCATCTGGAGAAAATTAGAATAGCAAAACAAAATAAAGTAAGGTAATAATTTTTGGAGTATACATTTTTAAAACTAAATGCTAATTATGTTAGAATTGGCTTTTATAGTAGAAGTATCTAACAGTTAAAGGGGGCTTACTAAGTGCTTCAATACGTATTATTTCACTTAATCTTCGCAACCACCCCAAAAGTTAGGTGTTAATATTGCAATCATTTTACAGATGAGGAAATGAAGCATAGAGGTTTTAGTTAATTCCTTAAAATAGGGTTGAGCCAGTATTTTTAACCACTTTATCTGATTCAGATCCTGGAATTCACACTTTTCAGAAAAGTATTATAAACACACACACACACAACATAAAATTACCATCTTCATTATTCTTTAGTGTACAGTTTGGCAGTAGTAAGTATATCTGTTGTGCAACGGATCTCCAGAACTTTTCACCTTGTAAAACTAAACCTGAATACCAATAAGAGCAATTCCCCATTTCTCTCTTTCCCTAGCCCTTGGCAGCCACCATCCTGTTTTCTGTTTCTATGACTTTAACTACTTTAGAAACCCCCATATAAGTGAATCATATAGTATTGGTCTTATTGTGACTGGCTTATTTCACTTACCATACTGTCCTCAAGGATCATTCATGCTGTAGCATGTGACAGGATTTCCTTCCCTTCTCAGGCTGCATAATATTCTGTTGTATTTATATACCACATTTTGTTTACCTGTTCATCCCTTGATGGACATTTGGGTAGCCTCCATCTCTCAGCTATTGTGGATAGTGGGGCTATGAACATGGGTGTGCAAATATCTCTTTGAGACCCTGCTTTCGATTCTTTTGAATATATGTCCAGAAGTAGGATTACTGGATCATATGGTCATTCTATTTTTTAATTTTTTCAGGAACGACTATACTGTTTTTCATAGTGGTTGCACCATTTTACGTTCCCAGCAACACTGTTAAAGTCTAACCTGCACTTTTAATCACAACAATATACTGCCTTCTTTTCATAAACTTTAAAAAAGTTAACCTTAAATTGGTTTCTAATTGCCAGCTTTTTCTCTCCATAGAACTAAACACAGTTTGGAAATTTTATCACCCTTAGGTTGCAACCTTGTTTTCAAGGCTACTTCATGTTATTGGTAACTTCTTTCCAAACTTACCCTAACAGTAAGAGTGGTACCCATAACGTTGGTGGTGTTGATAGAGAACTGTACAAGGCCATGCTCATCCGTGGTAGCATTGGAGTAATAGTTTGCTTCATTTCCTCTGATGAATATGACTTTATTTGGTATAGGGACGCCTTTCCCATCTACCAGGCGCACCTGAAGATTAAAAACTATGGATGAGTTATATCGGTAATAACTAATAGGCACCAAACATATTCATTTTTTCACATTTTTAAGTGCCTCCTCTATGTTGAACATGGTTCCAGGCACTGAGGACACAATAGTGAAAAACAAAAAACAAAAAACAAAGTTTCTTCCATCACAGAGCTTACTGTCTAGTGAAAGAGACAGATGCTAAATAAATACATATATAACATACACTAATTTAGTAGTAATCAATCCTAAGAAGAAAAACAGAGCAATGTGAAGGGATAGACAGTGATAGAGATAATAACAAGGGTGACCTGAAAAATGTATTCTAGATATTTTGGAAGTGCTGTGTATTATTATATATAACTCTTAGAGAGTCACAGAGCACTAGAGTAATATGATAATGAAATATCTAAATCTATTAACTAAATTTATTTGTGCCCCAAACACCTATTTTGGGGTGGACCATTAACTTCCTATAGATTAGTGTCTGAAGTCTCAAAAGTGCACAAGTAAACAATTGCCAATACATTGTCCCATGTGTTTCTCTAGCTGTCTTAGACATGGTCTCTGCTTCTCAACCTAGATCTTCAGCCTTTTGGAAGGCAGGCAGATTTTATGGCAGACTTCCCAAGTGAAAAATGTAAAATTGGAAAGAGGCACACAGTATTAAATAAGTCGCCAAAGCTAATTTACTGCTAATATTGTGTCGGCAGTTGAGTAGTCCAGCTCAGATTGTAAAGGTGGTGATTCTTTTTCAGTATAAGCTACATTTGGTAGCAGGAAGAACAATAGGCTGACCCCCATCAGTACCCATAATTGATTTACAAAATCTAAGTTTGCCAATGAAATGTTGGCTGCATGTACAAAGACAAGAATAGGCACATAATTCTGATTTTCTTCTAGCTAGAGGCTCTTCTGACAAATAGGATATTTAACAGCAATAAAATATACTTAAAAAGTACACTATCTTTCTGAGAAATTTACAAATGAGCTGCCCTTTCATTTTAGGAAGTTGAATACATTTTGGTGTCATGACATAACCAAGCCTTCCAGAATGTACGCTACTTTGTTGAATTTATGCCTCTTTTACACCCTTCATAGCTGAAATCCTATAACATTTACATTAAGAAAATGATACACAGTAAATACACATTGAGGCACATGTAACTGTCATCTCAGACTTCTAGAGTCATAAAGATCCATTTGTACATCTGCTGACAACAGAAACATCGTAAGAGAAGATTTTTTTTGGTAGATACTATGAAAAGTCATAATTCAAAAATCTGAGAACCTTAAATAGCAGTGTTTTACCCCATGTGCACTGTAGAAATATACTTGTTATTATAGAAAAATAGTGTAAATATACTATCCATGAAATCAACATTATCGTAGAATCTTTACTACTTCAAAATAAAAATTAAAACCACCTACCCACCTGTTCCCATACAAAGTTAGTGTTAGCATCATAATGAAACCGGTCAGCATGAATTTTGAGATTCTTGTGAGAAAATGTCATAAAAACCTGAGACTGCCTGGTAAACCATAAGAAGCAGATTGTGTGACTTGTACAATGCTGTTTCAAAAGGAGGGGAAAAACTCTACTAATTTTAATAAGGCTTTAGGATAATTACATACATTTCATATACAAATTTACAGAAGAATAAATCTATTTTTATGTAGTTTTATACCTTTGGTTATACTAATCAACCGTGGTGATATTTTATACCTTTGGTTATATTAAATGATGACATTAACCAGGCATGGTTTTAGCAGAAACCGTAACTATTGTGCTAATTAGGTAACAGCACATGGGTTGATGAGTGAACTGGAAAATACTCCACCTGCCCAAAGAAGGGAATCCCTTGTCTAAAGTTTGAGTCCACTTTCACAAATGAGAGTTTGGTTATGGTTCTTGTGATTTCACTGGACTTCTTTCCAGTCAATTCCACTACTGGAAAAGAAGAAAAAAATACGTTCTTTTTGGGAAGAATGATGTCTCTAAAATTCTATTACCTCCCCTCAACTTACAATTCATTATTTGGCTAAGAAAATCAATGTCTACTGTTTTTTCTCTTACACCCATGTAGTACACAAACCTGTTCCTTCTTCTTGGATCTTGGCTTCAGTGTGAAGTTTCATTTCATACTCCTTCCTCTTCAACTGGAAGACCTTGGTTTTTACTTGCTGATAGAAGCAGCCATGGCTGTTTAGCTAAGAAGGGAGAAAATAAAATACAAAAATACAATGCATATTATACTAAATAGATTATTGGTCAGTTAATCTGGTGTGATTTTTGTGGGGGTACAACATCATGTAGGCATTTTCTATGATGAGGACATGATAAATATTCTCTAGCAACTAAATATTAAATTTCACAACAATGTCTCATGTATAATTGACAGATGTATTTCTTGGTATCTGAAATTCCCTAGATAGAATGCGACAGAAATGTCTTAAAATTTGGAGAGTAATCTTTTTTTGTACAAAGGATGCATAATATTTATACATATTTATGGGGTACACGAGATATTTTGTTACATGCATAGAATGTGTAATGATCCCATCGCGGGATTTAGGATGCCTACCAACTGAAATATTTATCATTTCTATGTGTTGGAAATAGTTCAAGTCCTGTCCATTTGCTATTTTGAAATACACAGTACATCTGCTCTTGACCATTAGAACTCCTCATCAAAGTCTGGTTCCTCCTCCATAATATTCAGCTGTAGCTGGGAAGTGGCCTCCCATATGTGGACTGTATCTGTCTGGCATCTTGGTGGGGCCATGTGTTAGGTTCTTGCTCAAAGAGAGAGCAGAACTGATGCCCTGGCCAGCTAAGGCAGTTAAGAGGTGTATGGTTTTTCTCCTTCCTTTGTAGAAATGAATGCCCATGGAGGCTTCGGATGGCTCAGCGTCTATCATTCTGAAACACTCACAATGGGCAATTACAAGAAATAAATAATTCCCATTGTGCTAAGCTCATGATTTTTTTGAAAAATTACAATAGCTAACATGGAATTCTCTTCTAGATTGTTCTCTTCCTGCATCAGAAAAATGCTGCAACTCACTGCTTTTCAACAATGCCTTTATTGTCATTCTCTAGAAAAAACAGTGTTCAACCTACCTGTCCACTGAATTTCTCACAGAAAGCCTTTGAATCTTCACCAAAGCAGTCAGAAGCGTCACTATACTTTCTGCAAATGCTCACAGTCACATGTCCTGGGACAGGCTTCCCATATGTGTATCTGTCATGAGAACATTCCCAAAGGAATCAGAGCAGGCACTGAACCTCCCCATTTTCTAGCTATTTATATCTCCCTTTTACCTACAGTATACTCCCTGTCTATACTTCCCACTGCTCTCTGCAGGCTCACACAATACTGAAGATAAGAGTCACTAATGGCTCTTATAGAAATCTCCATTGCAACATGCTGAAATTTACTAGATTCTTCTTTTATCATTTCTTTTTTTCCTTGATTTTTTTTTAGCTTTATCTCAAAAAAACTTCCTTATTATAAAACTTAAACTTGTACTTAAAAGAAAAAGTAATACCAGCAAAACGAAAGAAACAAAACAAAGCAGAACAAAAAAAAGCAAAGAGAAGAAACAAACACCCTCAAGTCTACCCAGGAATACAACCTATTAGTACAACAGTGTCTCTTCTTCCATCATCCTCTCCCCATGTGCAGCCATCTCTATATCGAGTTTTACTTGTTAACTTTTTTACAAAAGTGGGATTGTGTCATAAATATGTCACAGACGATTGCTGGGTTTCCAAGTGCGTTTGTCTCCTTTCCTATTTGAGAATGTCCTCTGTATCTCTATTTACAAGATCACACTAGTTATGAGGAACCAGAAACTTGGCCATTACTGTGAGACAGAACTGGAGCAGGGGCCCAGCTGAATAGCAGGTGTGTTCCATGTGTGATCTTTGGGCAAGACTGATTCCTTCACTATACCTGCTCTTTCTGCTACTGCTACTGTGTGCCACCAAGGTTAGGAGCATAAGACCCAGGACACAAGAGTTTTCAAGGTTGGAAGAGACTGTCTTGAGAGATCACGTTCAGTCTCGTAAAAATGTCAGTGCAGAGAGGTATGTACACCAGCCTTAGGTCAACCAGTAAGTTAGATGAGATTTCAGTTGTATGCCTATCTCTACAAATTCTGAATCTCAGTGATTTTTCCAGCAAGCATGCAAGGTCAGGTAATGATCTGTTGATGATTGAATTTCCCCTATAGCCATGTGTTAATTATCTCCCTAATATATGTTTGGTTATTTTTGGTTAAGGCAGAGCCAATACCCTTCAACACTATCCACCCTTCCCATTGTGTGTGTGTGTGTGTATGTGTGCAGTTTTGTCACTTTCAGAATCAATCTTATTAGCATAACCTCTCTAGAAACAGTTTCTTACCTCATGATAGAATAGTGCTGATAAGAACGTGAAAGAAAATAAAAAGGAAAAATAGAAAAGCAACAGGAGAATAACATTCTAGAGAGGAGGATGCTGTCAAAGCACTTAAAATTTTTGTGTTGCCACTACTCCTAAAGAGAGTAGCTAAATATCCAAATAATGAGTCTCTTTTAAATAATCCCCCACAAAAGATTTTTAAAAAATGAACTCACAGGCCACACACTGATACATTCATCTCTTCTTCCAAGATGGTGATTATCTTTGGTACTGTTACTTGTACTTCAAACTTGGGAAGAACTGTTGATTGGTGATAAAGAAGGTTGGTGATTGGTTTTCAACTTTGGGGGAATTCACATTTTCAAGTTCCCTGTAACGGTTCCCTAATAATATTTTAGGGCTCTGAAAAAGGTAGCTCTGCTCTCCAATATAGTCTTATCCACCCTCCTCTCAAATGAAGATTTCAGTTGAGGGACTATGAGAGATCACTGTATGCTTAGTTATGGAAAACTCAGTTAAAACAATAATGTTTTAATTTCAGGGATTGGTATTAAATATTGCTATAGAAAATAACCAAGCTATGTGAAGTCCTATTCACAAATCACTGATGTCCTCGTTGGACTTAGGTGTAATTAGTTCTACTCCAAGCCCAATGTCACCCATGGGAAATGGAAAGACTCCAAATGAGCTTAAATTCCAGGCTCTAAGAGTTTAAATATGAAGAAAAATCACGTTCGATGACTTTTCATGATCCATACCAAATTCCTCCACGGTGAAAGGGTGCTCTGTCCTTCTACCTGATTTCTTCTGTACCACCACCTTGTAGGAGCCCTGGAAGGGCTCTGACGAGAGGGGAAAAGACAATTGCTTGAGGCCACCCTCTAACTGGAAACTCTGCCATTGTGCGATGCGATTTCCTTTGGGATCCTATGAGTGAATTAATTATAACTTACAAAAGCACCTGGAGCATTGGAGCTAATAAAGGATATCTATGGAAACCCTAAGTTATCTACGAAAAGGACAAATGGGGTAGTAGTAAAGGGTGAGGAGAGGAGATTAGTTAGAGCCATCTAGCTCTATGGGAGTTGGAAGGCTTCTCCTTTAATGACAAGTTTCTGAGATATTGTAAAAACCTCTCAAATAAGAACATTTTCCCTATATGTATTGCTTTCCTTCTAATATGGAACGTTTCATGTTGCTTACCTGAATGTATACTAGTGGAATCTGAAAGACAAAAGAAAAAAGAAGTTTATACTTATTTTCAAATATTCTTAAATCTCATTTATAAGCAAAGCAGCTAGGGTTTGCTAGCACAACAGGGTGAGTATAGTAAAAAATAATTTAATTGTACATTTAAAAATAACTAAAAGTATAATTGGGTTGTTTGTAACACAAAGAATAAATGTTTGAGGGGATGGGTACTCCATTTATTGATATAGGCATGCAATGCATGATAATAATCATTATCCATATCATTATCCATGATTATCCACAATCATTATCCACAATCATTACCATGCACTGCATGCCTGTATCAAAATATCTTATGTAACCCATAAATATATACACCTACTATGTTTCCACAAAAATTAAAAAATAAAAAAATAATAAATCTAAATTAGTTTTATGTAGAATAATTAGTTTTATGTAGAATAATTCCCTCTATAGTGAAATACAGAAATATTCCAGATTAAATTTTATAGAACTTTTCATTAATCTATTTTAAGCAATTAACAAATGTTAAAAACTTACTAGGCCTTCAGCAACAAATATACATGTAAAGTGCCATTTACTAAAAATGGATTTATTAACCTTTCTTAAGTGCTTATAGCATCCTAGTGAAGATCAGTCCTTTGCTGTGCAATTTTATAGGTTAAGAATAAACTCTTATGTAACTATAGGTAAATATGTTCAGATGTAATCATTAAGAGGGGTCATGGAATTCTTAGGTAGTTCTAAGAATGAGGAGGAATGGACATATTTCATTAATAAATATTAGTTTAATAATATTAGTTATTAGTTTATTATTATATATATATTAATATAAATATTAGTTTAATAATAATAATAAATATTAGTTTAATAAATATTACTTTTAAAAATGAATAAACATTGATAAAGGAGCTACTTATCAATGTTTACTCATTTTTTAAAACTAATATTTATTAAGTAACTTCTCATGTGCTATGTATCATTCTAGGTATTGAGAATATAACCACACACAAAAGAACAATGTGCCTGCTTTAATGGAGCTTATGTTATAATAGAAATGGGCAGATTTTTAAAAACCAGTATGTGTAGGATGGTGGTAAGTGCCAATAGAAAAACAAAGCAGAGTTAGGCTGACAGAGAGGTGGAAGTGGTGCCTCATTTTAGATAGAAGAGTGAAAGTAGAAGCTGGGAGACCACTTTGAAGGTTATTGCAATGATCTTGTTTAGAGATGATATTGGCTAGGACTAGCTTGCAGCAGTAGTTCAGATGATGAGAAATTGTCTGAATATATTTTAAGCCAACGTGATTTTCCAGTGAGGTGGATGTGGGTATGAGAGAAAGAGAAACAAGGACTAGGCCATAATCTTTTGTCTTTGGAGCTAGAAGAGAAGAGTTGCCTCTTTTTGAGATAAGAAAATGTGAAGAAGTTGATTTGGGAGAGAAAAATGAAGACTTTGGGTCGATGTCTGCATTACAATAGAAATAATTGTTTCTTATCACAGATACCAAGGGTTAGTCTTGAGGAACAAATTAATTATCCTGACTTTCCTTTACAGTGAAGATTTTGGTAGGTGTGTATAGAAAAAGTCTAAATCTTTAAAAAGTTTTTGGAGCTTAGGTTCTTTGAGGGTTTATCTGTGTCTGTTATTTAATGTAGCTTTCTAATTGTCCTAATTAAGAACAATCTGAAAAATAAATTTAATTGTGTGACAACTGACTGAGTACCAGCACCAAGACAGAAAGAATCACCTACTTTCTTTACCTGGAATGATGTTTTAGATTAGGATCTTGTGCTGTTGTAATGCCAGAAGTTACTGTTAGTGATACCAGATTCTTTCTCTCTCTGGTCTTCCCTCAACACAGAAAACAGGTTCCCAGCCTGTTTATACAGATAATCATTTTAGGTAGATAATAGAAAACTCACCAACTCCTTCACAGGGTGAAAGTTTTCATCCAAGGAGACAACACGAAATTTCACTGAAACAGAAATATTTTTCATGAGCCCCTAAACCCAAAGCAGGCCTGTAGGCTGGTAAGACAAGCTATTAAGGAACGAAAATTATAAGAACTTTGCCTGGGGAACATCCAGGGGAAGAAGATCTTTCCTTTTTGAAGTTGTTCTGTCTGTAGGCTTCTTCCTACCTGTCTGCTCTGGTTTGTAGATTGATTTGTCTGTCTGGACAAAGACCAGACTTTCCTCGTTCTTAACCATCACTGTGGTCCGCTTCTTAAATTCTTGGGTTGGACCTTTCACTTGGACAGTGAGGAACATTACCTCCTCATTGGATGAAGACTTTGGGACCTGAAATATAGGACAGATCCTGAAACCCCATTCAGCACCCACAGGTCTCCCCTATTTGCTGTTCCACTCTTCCCTGGAGATTTTGCCCTTCTTACTTAACTTCACTCCCTTGTTCTCAGCAGGGAAAGTTGGCAGGGACAGGAATCACTTCTGCCATTTTACAAATGGGGAGACAGGACACAAGGTGGAGGAAAATACATCAGTAAGAGAGGTCATAAATGAGATTCACATCTTCATACAGCTCAGAAAAAAACAGTCTTGATTCATTTATACACTGAGCTTTACCAGGTTGATGTTACATGCTAAAAGGGCATGGTCAAAGCGTGTTTTAAAGGCTATGGAAAAAAACTCGCATTTTACTGACACTAGGCTGTAAGCATCTCACATGTGGACAACTCTGAAGAGATATTGTACCTTTGCTCAGGGCAATTTCTACAATTTTTACTCTTAGAAGTAGTGTGGAGCAATGTGTTCCCGTCAGTCCACCACTGGTGGCTCAAGTTGAGCCTTGGCCTAGTTTGCTTTATTAATATTTTTTCCATCTTAATTTTAAGAAGTCACATTTTCTTTTTCTTTTCCTTTCTGGCTAGTAGGTTTCTATTTGATTATTAAGTGGATTTTTAGTGTGCCTGTAAATATTTGTCTCCCATGGCTGGAGAGTCATGCATTGCTCTTCAATTTCTATACTTAGCTTGCTACATTTGAATTCTTTCTGAAGTTCTTACCAGCCTCCCAAAGCCTCATCTTGACAGAATACTAGATCCCTATGACCCTGACTAAAATAACCAAGTATATTAAGTCAAACAGCCACACTCACAGCAAAGGCGACGCAGTGGAGCACATCGTTCTCTGCCTCCAGGTCAGTGAAGAGGCTCCTGTTTCCCCTGACAGACTCCAAGGAAGCACTTACAGTCACTGTCTCGTTCAGGTAGCTCAGAAGGACACAGCCCTTCTCAGGGGTCTCAGTGTGGAGCAGGGAGGGGACCAGAACCATATACTGCCTGGGAATGAGACAGTTCAGTTAGAGGAAAGTGAAGGAAGAGAGGCATTGATATCAACAGCACTTTTTCCCATCATAATAATTGTCATCATCAGTTCTACACCAAGAGAAGACATACTGATGAGCATGAAATTTGGCTGTTGAAGGCCATGCATAAGAATTATTTCTTCTTTCCTTCACATGCCATGGCAGTGGACATTTTACTTAAGGTAGGTATTAACAGATTAAAATTTGTAGGCATGTTTCACTTTAAGGAACAATTTCTGAACATCTGAATTCAAATAAAAATATGTAGTTACATTTGTTCATGTTGTAAATCTATTTTACCTTCAAGTTGCTGTAAAAAGTAAGCAAGCTCTCAGTCATGCGGACATTACAAAAGCTAATCAAATTATAGAATTCTCATTAAAATATATATACACACATACACACACACACATATACACACATTCAGCAGCCCTATGAAAATTGTATGCTAAGTACCCGCTCCCACTCCACAAATATGGAATCTGAGCCTCAAAGAAAGTGAGCCATTGCTTTACAGTCTCAGTTGTGGTAAGCAGCTAATAAAGTCTTAAGAGTGTTACTTAACCATGGATGTTTGCATTTTAAATATTTGCCTTTCAGCTCATGATCAGACTATGGCTCCATGCAAAAACGGTCCTCTGGTGATTGACTTTAGACCTTGGTAACTCATGTGAAGTACAGAAACTTTCTCAGTACCCTGACATAATTTAAGATGAATCCTGTAGTTTTTATACGGTTTTACTCACAGAACTCCTAAAATAATTTTTGGACACTGTGTGCTCCTTACATATTTTCAAGTAAACATATTTTTATCATGATTTTAAATAATAGCAAAAGATATTATTTTTGATGATATTTTAAATTAATACTTAGATTAATTTTACAATTTTCTCATGGAATAATAAACACTGTAGTATAAGATACCTACTATCACTATTTGAAAATACATTAAAAATTCTTTTAATGATCTGATATATAATATCTTTCTCTTCTTTTTTCCTTTTCTAATTTGAATTTCCATGCCAATTACTATACAGAAGTTTATCCTAAATTTTTATATTTCAAAAAATTTTGTGAATTATCCTTACCTCTTTATTATCAAGCATCTACACATATATGTATGTATACACATGTTCACATATATACATATATGCATACATATACATAAATACATATATATGTAACATATGTGGATAGGTAAATTTAACTTTAACTCCTCTTTTAAATAGAATGTGACCATAAATTTATAAATATTAAACATTTCCTTCTGATTGAGCTATTTAAAAAAATACTTGTATATAACTGATCAAAACAAAATAAATACATTACAAAGTATGATTCATACATATTAGATATAAAATTAAAATACTTTTGAAGCACATCTTTAATGAGAATGATGAACTGCTTTTCCCCCCAGTGAATTTACATATCCATGGATGAATAGTCCGTATTGCAAGAATTAAACAAGATCTAACATTAATTCTGTTACTATTTTGTTTTGTGTAGATATAAGTGCTAAGAAGAATGGTTCATGTAAAAGTAAGTAAATGGCAGGTAAAACAATTGCATCACTGTTACCACTTCTTGCAACTTCTGCATTACATGCTAAAAATCACCTAGTACTCTATTATCAAGAATTGCTTCTCATCACTCATCAGCTGGTATTTCCTTTAGTTCCTCCTTTAGTTGTGTTGAAACAAAGAATTCATCACCACCTCATCTGCAAAAGGGTTTTCTCTTCTGACATTAGAATCTCTCGCTTTTTCAATATCAACACCAGTATTTCAAATTGTTCCTTTATTTGGCAGTCTACAGATTATTATACTCCAGGGCATTATTCCATGTTTGGTTGTGGGAGAGAATTGTCTTTATTTTTATAAAATAGAAACTGGACCCTTAAGAAAGAGGAAATAAGAAAAGATAAATAGCATGGTCTCAAGTAGATCAATATGAACAGGAAAATCTAAATATTATTCTTTGAAAAAAACTAAAAATTTCTGACACTCCTTAGGAAGGCTTTGCATATTACAGATTCAGAGAGTTGGGGAAGAATGATGAAAAATAAGCAAGTAATGAGTAAACCAGATTTATAAAATCTGCAAGGAACCTTAGAGACAAGAAGGCGACAGTATCATAGGAAAGAAAAAGGAATGATGGAAAAATCTGCAATAAATGAAGGACTCTAGGTTAATGCTTCATGCTCTCTGTGTGGAACTCACGGTTTTCCAGAGACTGAGACATCTGTGGGCAGGAGGACCAAGAGGAGAAGAACAAGACTTGGATGAAGGAGTGTGTTCCTCCCCATGTTGCAGAAAGAAGGAGCTGGAGGAGACCAGACTGTATTACACCCTACTCCCTACAATTCATCTGGTCCCAAACACTTCCCAGAGCAACTGGGCTTTATGCTGCTCTGTGTGCAAACAGGAAGTTCCACCCACACAAGATCTCTAAACAAAGTTGAGGTCTCTGAACATTCTCTGGAAAGGTCATTGATGGCTTATTTATAGTCAAAGTTAATTCCTGGCGGGCTAAATAGAATCCCTGGAGGGCTAAAGCCACATTCCCGTAAGAGCTCACTTTCTCTGGGTTTTACCGTAAAGCAGCTAATAAGCTTTTCAACCTCTTCTCTCCCTCACTCCCCCACAACTCCTCACAACGCCTTTTATGGTGGTTCTCACATCTCTTGTATGAATAGTTGGCAAGGGAGACTACAATTTAAGCAACACTGGGCAGGCTCAAAATAGATATTTCACTACAAGTCAGCGTGGCTGCAAGTTCTCCATTAGATATGCCTACCCTAAATGTTTGAAGCCACATCAGAATTCTGTAGTCCTCTTTGAAAATGACATGAATTAAACCAGTAGCTTTTTGACATTAGGGATATTACTGGATTGCAGATGAAGAGCCAGGCCCTGAAAGAATGATCATAGCAAAGAGTTTCCTGTTTTAAGAAAGTGAAACAAAGAAAGGTGAAGTAACAGGACTTTAAAAACAAATTTTGACCTATTGTGCCTAACAGACTTCCCAACTGCCTTTAGCATCGACTACACAAACTTCCTTACTGCCTTCCAAATATGATACTCCTCTGCAAACTTTAAGTCATATAAACAGTTTCATTAGTCCATCCATCCATCCTATTCATCCATCTATTTATGTAGCTATTCAGCTGCTTTGTAAGTATTTTTTGATCCTACTAGGACTAGACATCATGCAAGATTCTCGAGATAGAGTGGTCAAATAAGTATGAAAACAGGCACTTAAAGGTTTTTACATTCTTGTGGAGGCAAAAGCAGAAAAACAGAAAAACAACTACTGTATAAAATACAGTATAAAATACAATATAAAACTACTGTATAAAATACAGTAGCCAAACATATTATTGGAGAAGTTCAGGATGCTCTGGGAGCACATAGAAAGGGCACATAACCCAGACTTGGAACCTTTTAAAAAAATTTGGAGGGAAAGCAAAATGTAAATTAAGATCTGAAATATGAGTAGTGGTTGTCTAGAAGAACAAGGAGATAAAAAGAGCTTTCTAAGCATAAAGAATGACAGACGCAAAGGTCTGGGAGGGAGAAGAATCACGGCACATGCATGAAATGAAAACTATTTGGTATGGAGGAAATACTCCTTTCTGATGCTTCAAATCAGAAAGGAACTTGTCGACAATATTAAGGTATTCAGAGGAGTAATCAGTGGATTGACTTCAGATTTGTTTCCTGGAAAGCTTGCTCTTATTGAAATTTGAAAGGGCCGCTGGAAAGAGGTGATCCAAGATGCAGGAAGACCAGATGGGAGTTGTTGTAATAATATAGGTGAAAGCTGATGGCATTTTCAACTGTGGTATTGTGGTGGTATTGAAAAGAGCTTTCAGATTTGTATCATATTTAAGAGGTAATTATAGTGCTTAGTGAATATATGAATGGAGGAATAAAGGAAAATGTGTCTTTCCATTTTCCTGGCTTGTCACTGAGTGAATTGTGTTGCCTTTAGCTGAGTGGGTGAAACAGAAGAAACACAGATTGGTGGGAGCAGAAGGAGGACAAAAGGGCTGAGGGTTGGGAAGATGAAGTAAGTGTCTGTAGGATATTTACATATTAATATTCACAGGAGTTTGACATTTGAATGCTGAGCTTAGAGCAGTGTGGTCTACTAGAGATATAATGTGAACCCCCTGTGTAATTTTAAATTTTCTAGTAACTACATAAAGAGAAACATTAAATTAATTTTAATAGTCTATTTTATTTAATCCAGTATATCCAAAATATGATTATTTCAACATTTAGCCAATACAAAATTGTTAATGATACCTTAAAGACTTTTTTTTTCATAATTTGTTTTCACAAGCTGGTGTGAATTTTATACTTACAACATAGATCAATTTAGGCTAGCCATACTTCAAGTGACCAATATTAGACATAATATAGGTAACAATTTTCAGATTATGGTGTCACCATCTAAGTGGGTTATAACATCATGACCTGAGAGTCATGACCAGGATTTAAAAAAATGAAATAGAGTATAATGAAAAATACAGTGTACCAGACAGAATAAGTGAGAATAGTGATTTGGGAAACATCTGTTTCATATACATGCAGCAGAGGCTGGTGGTTGTTCCTGTTACCACTTCTCCAATTCTGCTTTAATAATAGACCTCCTGATCCTTTGCTGGGTGCAGACTGCCTGGTTGACTTCTATTTCTTAACCCACTCCCTTGAAGCTGGGTATGGCGTATGACTAAGTTCTGGTGATTGGAGGGCAAGTGGAAGTGATACATGCAACTTTCAGTTCATGACTTAAAAAGGAAGGTACAGTTCTGTGCTTCCCGTTTCTTCCTTGCCCAGGCTGCAATGTGGACATGCTGACTGTAGTGATAGGTACTGATGTAGCTCATCAGATGGAAGCCATGTGTTAAGGAAGGCAGAACCACAAACAAGGCACAGCCCGAGCCCTTGAGTCATCAAAAGGCTACTCTAGTTGGGACCTTCATGTGACAGAGAAATGCATTCTGTTAGTTAAGCCATTGCATTTTGAGGTCTGTTTGTTACAGCATTAAAACCTATATCCTAACCTTATTTTTCTTGGTCACTATTTCTGTCTCAATCATCTGTATCCTTTACTATAAGTGGCCTAGGTCACAATTGTGAAAATGTGATTACAGTGTTACATTGGGAACTGCTTATTGAACATGTACAAAATCCCTTATTTTTGGTTAAAGCTAAAGCAGTCTGAATGCCACTAGCTGATGAGATCTGCTCTACTTATAGAGACTATGGATATATCAGTTTATTGGGAAAGCTGATGCCATGGAAATGGATGATAATACCCAGGTAGAAGATGTTGATGAAAAGAGAAAAAGAGCCCAAGACAGAGTTAGAGGGAAAGATCTTGTCTACGCAATGGGCAGGAGCACCCAAATGGAGGAAGAAGGGCCAGTTAGAGAAGAAGAAACACAGGCAGGAGAGTGTGGGGTCTCTGAGTCCCAAGGAAGGGAACACTTTAGGAAGAGAATGATCAATAGAAGATTACTACTAGACCAGAGTGGTCATGACTTTATACAAGGCATCAATGTTAATAGCACACAACATTTTAAAAAATTATTACAGATGATTGTATGATTTTATAATGTATTGATTCAAAATGTAACATAATTTAAATGATTTCTAAGGAGCTAGAAATAAGTGAGCATTTACTCAGATTAGTGACTTAAAATAGGAGGGATTAATGTTAATAATATTCATTTGATGCCTCATCATGAGTTGCAAAGATGATGATCTATAAAGGTTGTTATTGATAAATTCCTGGCTACCCATGTCAAGTGCTGCTGTGAAATCAAATAATAGATTGATTTTTTTTTCTGCTGGGTTTAGGGACAAGGACATTGGGATTCAGTTGTTTCAGTGCCAGTGTGGGGCAGAAGCTTGCTGAGGGGGGTGGGGAATGTGAGGAACTAGAGCCAGTTTGGCAGTTTGTCTGAGGGAGAGAAAAACGACAGCGCAGTACCTGATGGAGATGCCAGGGTGAAAGGAATATTTCTTTAGGTGGAGATAAACTTGAACAAGTTTGAATGAAATATTGCTTCTAAAAATGCTGAGTGCCGGATGCAAATGACAGGGGAGAGGTTGAGCTTTTTCAAGTGAGAAGGGATGATCCCCGAGGAAGGTCTCTGAAGGATGCATGTAGCAGATGTATTCAGAATGTGGTGGAGGAATGATCCTTAATGGGAGAGATGCCACATTCATTATAATCACAGATAAAGAGGAAAGTATCATTAAAATCCCCTTTCACCATGACACAGCCTCATATTCTTTAGGAGAGGGAAAATGAGCTTGAGGGAAAAAATAACTGGACCAGTTAGTTGCCAGGACACCTGAGCCCTACTTCTAACTTAGCTGTGTGGTTCTGGGTAACTCAGTTAACTGCTCTGAGCCTCAGCTTTCATGCCAATAGTGGGGCAATAACATCTGTGATCTCACCTTCATGAGGTAGTTTCATGCAAGACGCTAGGTGTAACACAGCTTTAACATTCTGATCCTTACGATACCGATGTAAATTAATTTTATCGTTTGAATCCTGATGGCTGAGGATGACATCTATTTCATCTCCGTTCTGGGTTTTGCTATAGGAACAGCATCCATCAGCATTTCCAGGAAAAATCACCAATTGGGTTACCTGAATAGCAAGTTCTTGACAGAAAAGGAAGCACACAATTTGAACAAGTTCTATACAGTTTTGAAATATTTAGCAAATACTGCTAGAAAGCTGAGGTGAAGGGGTAAAGAGAGAAAAAAAAAAGGAAGGGAAAAAGATAGTTCATGGAAAAGAAAGTAGAGGAGCAAAATACAGGAAAACACATAACATTAAGAACAAGCAAGGAATGTTTGGGAAATGAGAGAAATTAGGATTAGGAGGTAGATGGGCCTTAACAAAAATAAATAGAATAAAAATTTCCCCTTGTATTGCTGTAGTGCTTCCCAGGAACTGAATATAATGTATTCAATTGTACCAGTTGTACACTTCATGCACATTGTTCTGGAAAAGAGAACACTTAAGCTTCCCGTAGTCCTGACAGTGACGATAATGAAAAGTTCAGCTGGTTACATATTAACTGCCACCAAAATTAGAAAGCCCAGTAGGTGGCATAACCATATTCACCCTATTAGAGGGTTAACTGGCTTTTTCTTTGCCCAAGTATCTTGGGCAAAACCTGGAGTGAAGGAAATATGTATCTACAGAGAGGTACTCAGAGATCAAAGAGCAGAGCTTTTCTCATTTGTGCTATCTCATTAACATATGTGTGTGTGTGTGTGTGTGTGTGTATATATATATATATATTTTTTTTTCTGAGACAGGGTCTTGCTCTGTTGCCCAGGCTGGAGTACAGTGGTTAGATCATAGCTCAACTCAGCCTTGAAGTCCTAGGCTCAAGCGATCCTCCCATCTCAGCCTCCCAAATAGCTAAGACTACAGGTGCACTCCACCATGCCCAGCTAATTTTTTTCTTAAGCTTTTTGTAGAGACAAGGTCGTACTATGCTGTCAGGCTAGCCTCGAAGTCCTGGCCTCAAGTGATCTTCCCACCTCGGCCCCCCAAAGTTTTGGGATTACAGGCATGAGCCATCATACCCGGCCTTTCTGATTTTTAATGAGAAAAAATATTTGAATATACAAAGACAAAAGCACATCCTCAGTTTGTTTTCATTCTAATATACTTCCATCGTTTTTCAAAATTATCAAAAAGCACTTTGGGAGGCTGAGGTGGGTGGATCACGAAGTCAAGAGATCAAGACCATCCTGGCCAACATGGTGAAAACCCATCTCTACTAAAAACACAAAAATTAGTTGGGCGTGGTGGTGCATGCCTGTAATCTCAGCTACATGGGAGGCTGATGCAGGAGAATTGCTTGAACCCGGGAGGCAGAGGTTGCAGTGAGCTGAGATTGTGCCACTGCACTCCAGCCTGGCAACAGAGTGAGCCTCTGTCTCAAAACAAACAAACAAACACAAAAAGAAAAAAAAAAGCGTTGGCCGGGCGCGGTGGCTCAAGCCTGTAATCCCAGCACTTTGGGAGGCCGAGACGGGCGGATCACTGGGTCAGGAGATCGAGACTATCCTGGCTAACAAGGTGAAACCCCGTCTCTACTAAAAAATACAAAAAACTAGCCGGGCGAGGTGGCGGGTGCCTATAGCCCCAGCTACTCGGGAGGCTGAGGCAGGAGAATGGCGTGAATCTGGGAGGCGGAACTTGCAGTGAGCTGAGATCCGGCCACTGCACTCCAGCCTGGAGGACAGAGCGAGACTCCTCAAAAAAAAGAAAAAAGAAAAAAAAAGCGTTTTATCTTTTTAATCAGGATACACTTGCTCTTTTAGATTTCTAAAGAGGACTGATTTCCACGCATAATCCATTTTACTAGATCCTATGTTTTGCTACAGAGGAATTAGTGTTTGGACTAAAACAATTTACTACAAACCATAGAATTCAATGGCCGTCCTAACATATTTATACTTTCGGGTATGTAGAAATATTTTTGTGTAATGAATCTGTCCCCACTGTGAATTTGCTATGTCAAAGAGTATATACATTTTAAACTTACAGATACTATCTCATCAACTTTCTAAAATGACTACCAACTTACCTTCTCACTAGCAATGCTTACATGTGTGTATTTTCCCATCACTTTTAAAATTTTACCAATCTGATGGGGAGGGGAGCATGATCTATTAAAATTTTACCAATCTGATGGGGAGGGGAGCATGATCTATTTTGCCTTTTCTTTTTTAAGCTCACGGTTACTAGTGATGTTCAACATCATCGCCACTTATAGGAACTCTGTTGCTTATAATTTATCTTTGTTTAACTTTCTTTTTTTAATACTTTATCTTTGTTTATTTTCTGATTAAGAAGTACTTCTGCATATGCATACTGAAATTGTAAAAATATTATCCTACATTTTTTCCTACATTAAGTATTTGTGTTTAGATTTTATTCTTTATCTGCAGTTTATTTTGGAATACGAAGCAAAGTGGGGGAATTACAGGATTACTTTTCCTTTGATGAACAGAAAATAAATGTGTGTATGTTCGTGCGTTTGTGTGCACAGGGTTGATTCATGACTCTTAACCATAGGAGTCCCCTTTGTTCACTGTGGCTCTCATGTTCACTGTGGAACTTTCCAGTGTCAGAACTTTCATTTTAGAGAGCTCTATTTACTTTGGGAGCAAACATTGGGGTTAAATGTTAAAAGCAGGAAAGATAAAGTTGTTTGCCAACTTTACTTAATTACTCAGATGATGCTGATGATAATGATGCTAACAACAATAGCTACAACAGTAACAAGTAATGACAGCTAGCAATTATGTAGCACTTACTATGTAAATGGGCTAAGACAAGTTCTAAGAGATTTAGGTGTTCTAATTTTTGTTATGCTAAAAGATTATTTTACCATTAGTTGAACTGTGGGTCCCTAAACCCACAATTTACAGTAATATCATAAAAATTTATAAAAAAGTAATTATGGAATATATTGTATATTATTGAAAGCTCTTAAGTTTTAAATAGTGTAGCTTTCATGATTCATGTATTTTCAAAGCAAGTTATACATATGTACTCTCATTATTTAATTTAAAGTAATGCAGTATAATTTGAAGGTAAAATTACAAGTTATGTATAAAGAAAAGGGTATAAAAAGGCATGGTATTTAAAACGTATGCATCAAACTCGTTTTTGACTTTTGGCAGTAATTATAAATAACTATTAATTAGACATCATAATGTAACTTTTTCCATGTAATTAAAGAAAATGGTATAGACTGCTAACACATTTTAACTTTTATTAGAAAGTAAAACATGTTTTTATTTGGTAAAATAATTTGAATATATCTTGTTATTGGTACAAATATTTTAGGACATAATTTTATAAATGAATTTTAAGTGACTTTATTTAATCTTGTATATAGTAGTTCCCCTTATCCGAGGGGCATATGTTCCAAGATCCCCAGTGGATGCCTGAAACCACAGATAGTACCCAACCCTATATATATACACTATGTTTTTTCCTATACATACATACTTAAGATGAAGTTTAATTTATACATTAGGCTTAGTAAGAGATGAACAGAACTGATAATAAAAGAACAATTGTAACAATATGCCAACATCACTACTCTTGAGCCTTGGGGCTGTTATTAAGTAAAATAAGGATGACTTGAACATAAGCACTGCAGTATTGAGATAGCTACTAAGTGACTGGGCTGGGGGCTGGGGGAATACCAGCAGCATATACAGCATGGATACACTGGAGAAAGTAATGATTCATGTCCCGGGTGTCAAGATTTCATCATACCACTTCGAATGGCACACAATTGAAAATGTCTGAGTAATTTATTTCTGGAATTTTCCACTTAATATTTTTGAACCCTGGATGACCAAGGGTAACTGAAACAACAGAAAGTGAAGCTGCGGTAAGAGAGAACTAATATACGATCTTTCTTGCATAAAGCACATCAGCAATACTAATTGACTACATTTCTAGTTTCAGTTTCTTCCTTGTTTGTGAAGCAATTAGAGTATTTTCCTAGATCTTTTACATTATCCCTTAAACTTTATAGTAATTTCCTCTATGCCTAATTCAGTGGCTTTTTTTTCCCCCAGAAAATGCAAGATGAGCCTAGAATATCTTATCCTACCAAACAGAAAGGATGCTGCCAAAGACTACTAGGGTTATGTCAAAAGCACTCAGCTGCCGCCCTTAACCCATTTCCTGTTTAGAAAAAAAAGTGCAGAGCTCCCTGCCAGCATTCATTTAATTTTAGTAAACACATTCCTTGAGGCTGAAGCAAATCTGACTGATTTTCAATGTGAAAATAAAATATAAAAGCTGTTCTTTTATATTTTATTTCTAAACAGAAAGGCCTTAATTTTTTCTTTTACTCACCTGTCCATTTAGTCTGTATATCATCACTAGACAATGCTGAAGTGTATTAGACTTTGCTAAAAGGGTTAGAGGAATTAATTACAGAAAACATTATAACACAAGAGGGAAAATACAGAGCTACATGGTAAATATACCTTGTCCCGCAGTCTATGAGTAAAAGCTCTAGATATTACATTCTTTCTAGGCGGTCTGTCATGGACACACTCAGCTCCTAATCTCAGTACCTTGTTCTCACCTTCTTCCTATCCCTTTATAAAAGCACTTCATTCTTCTCTTCTCTGCTATCTTTCCAACAAACTTTTGAGAATGTCTGTCCAGTCCTCCTAGGAATTGATTCATCTCTCCCCAGGAGTACATTTTTCCGGTCTGGGTTGTTCTATCTAGAATAATGCCAGGGAACCGCCTTTGGTAGGACACCCTGCGGTGGGCTTGGTTAGCTTTCTGGGGAATGAGGACTGTGCTTTAAATTCTATGGCAGTCCATGGTGAGTTTGGGAGCTTGAAGCCTGGTTCCCTCTTAAGTTCTCCTCAAGAGTGGTTTTGGTGTTTTCCCGGCCGTTTTTTTGAGCCCACTCATAGCACAAAAATTCTTATAACTGGTAATAATGCAATTAAAATTTCCGATTCCTTCTGCCGATTGCAGCTCCTTGGGCCGTTCTCCTCCCCTTCACCCTAATTTCCTGCAGCTCTCACCAATCATTGGCCACTTAGTCCTTTGGGGGCTGGGCAGCAGTTCCGTGCACTTTGGGGTCGGGGGCGCCTTCCTAGCACCCAGCATCCGAGGCCATGGCCTGTCTGTGCCCTCCACCCGCTTTGTGCCCTCATCCTCCTCCGGGGCTATGGCAGCGGCGATGCCAGCGTCCTGGGCAGGTCCGACAGGCTGCTGACGGGCACCAAGATCACCACGCAGAACATCCACGACCACCTGGTTCCTACCTGGACAAGGTGCGGGCTCTGGAGGAGGCCAGTGGTGAGCTGAAGGTGCAGATTCACGACCGGGGCCACAAGCAGCGCCCCGGGCCCCCGGCAATTACAGCCACTACTTCAAGACCATGGAAGACCTGCGGGACAAGAGTCTTGGAGTCACCATTGAGAACTCCAGGATTGTCTTGCAGATTGACAATGCCCGCCGGCCTGCCTGCAGATCACTTCCGAACCAAGTCTGAGATGGAGCAGGCTCTGTGAAGGAGCTTGGAGGCAGACATCAAGGCCTGCGCAGGGCGCCCGATGAGCTGACCCCGGCCAGGGCTGACCTGGAGACGCACATGCAAGGCCTGCAGGAGGAGTTAGATCACCTGGAGAAGAACCACAACGAGGAAATCAGTGCCGTGGGTGGCCAGGTCAGTGTGGAGGTGGATTCTGCTCCAGGCGTTGGTCTTGCCAAGATCCTGGACAACACGTGAAGCCAGTATGCGGTCATGGCTGAGCAGACACGGAAGATACTGAAGCCTGGTCACCAGCCAGACTGAGGAGCTGAGCTGGGAGGTCGCTGGCCACACGGAGCAGTTCCAGATGAGCAAGTCCGAGTCACGGACCGGTGGCGTACTCTCCGGGGTCTTGAGATTGAGCTGCAGTGGCAGCTCAGCATGAAAGCCGCATTGGAAGGCCACACTGCAGGAACGGAGGCCTGCGTTGAGGCCCAGCTGGTGCGGATCCAGGCCCTGAGCAGCGGTGCCGAAGTCCTGCTGGGCGATGTGTGTGCTGACCACCAGAGGAGGCCTGAGCAGGAGATCACTGCCCACCACATCCTGCTCGAGCTCCAGAAAGATCCCTACAGCAACCTGCCCACCTGCAAGGCCCGCTGAGTGGCAGGCTCCTGGCTTCTGCTGTCCTTCAGAGGGAGGATCCTGGGTAGGGGATGGGAAGCGAGGGACCCTTACCGCTGGCTCTTCCCCTTACCTGCCAATAATACTTTATGGCCCAAGGGGGTGGGGGAAGAATGCAATTAATTTCCAAACCAGTTGTTCTTACACCGGTTTTCTCTGGCAGAAGCTGGAGTGGGGTGACTGGGTCTGCAGGTATGTCATACTTGCAGTTACACGTTTTTGAAGTATGTGAAATCTATTCTCTTTGCTATGTATTTAGGCTCTAACTATGATAAAACCAGACCACCAGAGTACCACACACCTGGACGATACTATCTTGACTTGTAATGGGGTTTCATGAGGTGGCTTGCTTTTGAATGTTACCAGCTAGCCATAACCTCTTTCCTTCTCTGTTTCTCTTTTGCTCTTTCTTCATCAAAAGATAGTTTCAAGAAATAACCATGTTTTTACTCAAAACCTACACAGGCACATCGGGCATATCCTAGGCACTTAATAACAATCGGTATTCATTAAATGAAGAACTGTATTAAACTAATTTCTTAATTTGGTGCTAAATATAACTTTTTATTAAAGGCATTATTCATTATCACTAGTTGATGATACATTTATTACTTCATTCAATAAATATACATTCTGTTGGTGACTATGTAAGTACAAATAAATGGTCATTACTATTTGAGAAGAGAGATAGAGAAGAAAGTACCTTGTAATTTAAAAATTTTTTCAAATATTTCTCTGACTATAAAAAGTAATGTATACTTATAAAATATATAACTATGAAGAAAATATAAAGTAATGTGTGAGCTACCCACCAAATTCATAAACTGAAAGTATTGTATATAATAATATACATGAAGATGCAGGAATGGGTTTCCTTTTTCCCATCTTAACCATTTTATTTTTCTGAGACAGAGTTTTGCTCTCTCGCCCAGGCTAGAGTGCAGTGGCACGATCTCTGCTCACTGCAAGCTCTGCCTCCCGGGTTCACACCATTCTCCTGCTTTAGCTTCCCGAATAGCTGGGACTACAGGTGTCCACCATGGTGCCGGTTAATTTTTTGTATTTTTTTTTTTTTTTTTTTTGAGACAGAGTCTTGCTCTGTCGCCCAGGCTGGGGTGCAGTGGCCGGATCTCAGCTCACTGCAAGCTCCACCTCCCAGGTTTACGCCATTCTCCTGCCTCAGCCTCCCGAGTAGCTGGGACTACAGGCGCCCGCGACCTTGCCCGGCTAGTTTTTTGTATTTTTTAGTAGAGATGGGGTTTCACCGTGTTAGCCAGGATGGTCTCGATCTCCTGACCTCGTGATCCACCCATCTCGGCCTCTCAAAGTGCTGGGATTACAGGTGTGAGCCACTGCGCCCAGCCAACCATTTTTAAATGTACAGTTTAGTAGTGTTAGGTATATTCACATGGTTGATCTGATCTCCAGAGTTTTTATATCTTGCAAATCTGAAACTTTCTACCTATTAAACAACTTATTAAATACCTCCCCTTTCTCCTCTTCTCTGTCCCTGGTAACCAGCATTCTTCTTTCTGTTTTTATGAATTTGGCTTGGATACTTCATATAAGTGAAATAATACAGCATTTGTCATTTTGTGACTAGTTTATTTTACTTAGCAAAATTTCTTCAAAGTTCATCCATGTTGCAGCATGTATCAGAATTTCATTTCTTTTTAAGGCTGAATAATGTTTGATTGTATGCATTCATTCTTCCATTGATGGACATTTGACTCGCTTTTACTTCTTGGTTATTGGGAATAGTGCTATGACTGTGGTATGTAAATATCTCTTCAAGATCATGTTTTCAGTTCTTTTGGGTATATGCCCAGAAGTAAAATTCCTGGATCATATAGTAGTTCTATTTTAATTTTTTGAGGAAACTTCACAGTGTTTTCCATAGCAGTTAAACCATTTTACAATCCCACCAACTATGCACAAGGGTTTCAATTTCTCCCCATCCTTGCCAACACTTGTTACTTTGTTTTTGTTTTTGTTTTTGTTTTTTTGATAGTAGCTATCCTCACAGGTGTGAAGTAATATGTCATTGTGATTTTGATTTGCATTTCTCTGGTGATTAGTAATGTTGGGCACCTTTTCAATGTTTATTGGCCATTTGTATATATTCTTTAGAGAAATATCTATTCAAACATTTTGTGCACTTTAAAATCTAGTTATTTGATTTTTTCATTGTTGAGTTGTGGGAGTTCTTTATATATTGTGGATAGTAACTTCTAAATATATTCTTTGTAAATACTTTTCCCCTTTTGTATGTTTCCCTTCACTCTTTTGATTGTGTCCTTTGATGCACAAATGTTTTCAATTTTGATTCAGTCCCATTTATCTATTTTTTCTTTGTTACCTGTGCTTTTGGTGTCACATCTAAGAAGTCATTGACAAATCCAATGTCATGAGATCATCTGGTCTGTTTTCTTCTAGAAATTTTATAGTTTTAGGTCTTATGCTTATGTCTTTAATATAAGTTACATTTTGTAAATAGTGTAAAATAAAGGTTTAACTTTTGTTTCTAGTGTTCCCAACACCATTTGTCGAAGAGACTATAATTTTCCCAATGAGTGGTCTTGGCACCCTTGTTGAAGATCATTGACCATATACAAACAGGCTTATTTCTTGGCTATTCATTCTATTCCAATGGTTTATTTGTCTGTCTTTATGCCAGTGCCACACTGTTTTGATTAATGTATCTTTGTAATATGCTTTCAAGCCAGGAAGTGTGAGTCTAATACCTTTGTTCTTCTTCCAAAGTTGTTTTGGCTATTTCAGATTCCTTGAGATTCCATATGAATTTGGGGGATGGATTTTCCTTTTAAAAGTGAGAGTTTACTATACATTTTGCTTTTCAATTTTTTAAATTAAAATATATATTGGAGACAGCTTTTCATGTTAGTATGTCTCTATTAAGAGGAATATACTCTTTTGAATAATTACATTTTATAATTTTATGTATATTATAATCAATCCCATAGTGATATTCAATCAGATTTTTGTTATTCTAGTTATCACCTCAGTGAGCATCTTTGTTTTTGAGGTGTAGTCTGTAAGGTAAGTTACTAGAGGTGAAAAAGTTAGATCAAAGGGTAAACACTAGGATGTAAATTCCACAAATGAAAGGAAGTTGTTCATTGCTGTATTCAGAGTGCCTAGAATAGTACATACTATGCCCTGTGTACAGGTGTTTGATAAATATTCAGTTAATGATGAAAGAGTACATACTATATATATATTTATATATCTGTCTTTTATGTATGCTTATATAAATATCAATATAATTTATATACATATATAATTTATATACAATATAATTTATATACATATATACATTTCTAAATTTCTAAGATATAACTCTTGAGTTGAATCTCACAAAAAATGAGAAGATATTTTCCAAGCAGACTGTGGCAGACACTGCTTATTGGCTAAACTACCCACAACATCCCTCTCTCTAGGCATCTTCAAACCAGAGTGACTAAGGTGCTGTTTGGGCAATGAAATGTAAGTAGAAAACTGCTGGGTAGGGCTTATGGGAAGCATTTTCTTTCTTAAAAAGAAGAGTTGTAGTGGGCATACTCCTGAATGTCCTTCCTTCTTCTTACTTAATGGAAAATAGATGTGGTATTTAATATTTCAATGACCATCTTGAGACAGCAAAGTAACAAGCAGGGGGATGAAGGTCTGCTTGTTAAGGAAGTCTGAAAGATAAAATGGGCCTTGGTCCTCATCAGCATTATTGGGCAATTCTATCAACCTTGGAACATCAGCCTATGGACTTTCCTATTTGTTTAAGCAACTGCTAGTTGCTTTTCTGTTATTTATTGCCAGAGGGATTCCAGCTGATACAAAATATTTTCAAGATAAGTCAATGTGATAAAGGACATGGGTTGTGAAACAACATAGGGTGTTAAGTAATCTGCAAGTACAGAAAGAAGGTCAGCTTGACTGTGGCTTGCTTAGGGATTAGGCTAAAGAGAGAGAGAGAGTCAGAGCCCTGTGTGCCATATGAAAGAATCTGGATTCCATTCTGCAGGCAGTTGTGTAGATAATGAAGTGAGTGAGGCACAAGAGAAACATGATTTCTCTGGCATGAATATGACACACACATTGGAGAAGGGCAATATAGTTGGCATTCATGGGGCTAACTCAATGTTCAGTTGAAAGAAAATGAGGGTCCAATGTAAGATTACAACAGTGGGAAGAGTGAGAAAAATATGTATTTAAAATGTATATGATGTGACGTAATTACTACTTTAATATGTATCGGCACATTGGAGAGAGAAGTTGTGTTACTGCAAATTATCACATCTGAAGCACCATTGAGGTAAAGGACACAATTTTCTAACAAAGTATTTAAAGAAAAAATTTCCACCTGATTAATCATTGGATGTGTATCCAATTACGAAACACTACTTATCACAAAACATATCTTGATTTCAGAGATGTGAAAAGACGTGCCTCTTTGAATCAATGAAAACGGGTATAGCTAAACTACTATTTATAGATACTGTATGCCAGGCATTGTGATAGGCACTTTGCTTATTTCATTTAGTGCACTCAAAACTTCATGAAAAAGTTGTGGATTTTTTTTTTTTTTTCGTTTTAGAGATAAGTAAAGGATGATTGTAGATTTCCTACTAGGGCAAGTGCTGGGTTGTGTTGCTAATAACAGATAGGGAAAGTAGACATATTGAATTTGAGGTTCTTTTGAGATATCCAGTGAAGCTATTCAGTAGGGAGCTGGGCACAGAGTTCAGAAGTTGAAGAAAAATTGATTAATTGGGTTCAGTCAATATTTAAGGGCTGACAATGAACCAGGCTCTTGAATTAGGTACTGGGGATGTGTGGCAAGTAAAGCAATCAAGTAGAGAAGATGGATATTATTTAGTCAGTTCACAAGAATTTTAAAGCCTATTTTGTATCAGATACTCTTCTGTGGTGAAGAAAAACCACATGTTCCTGTCATTGGGGATTTTACATTCCTGTGGAAGAATACAGGTCAAAGTATATAAACAAATAAATTAAATAAGGTAATTCCACATGGTGATAAATGCTGTGAAAGAAAAAAATGTTTCTTTTCTTCCCTGATTATCTAGGGAGATCCAACATAGATTGTGCATTCAGGGAAGACCTCTCTTATGATATGGCATTTAAGCTGGGAATGATCCTTGCAAAAAGGGAGAGGGCAAGTTATACAACATTATAGGCAGAGGGAAGCATGTGCTAAACTCCCCAGACAGAAATAAAGTATTCAAGATTAGAGAGGGCCAGTGTGCTGACACATCATCACCAAAGAGGGGAATAGTATGAGGCGAGAGAATCACGGTGAAAATAGCAATCTGGGAGCTACCTATACATGCTATTAAAAGTTGTAGAAATGAATGAAGAAAATGTAGAGTGCAAAGAACAAGGAGTGTAGATCTAAATCTAGAGGAATCTCAACATTTAGAGGTCTGATAAAGAAGAAGATATCCAGAAACGGGTCTGTGAAGGAGGGGCCTCAGAAGAAAAATAAACAAGTGTTATTTTGCAGAAATCAAAGGTAGAGATGGTTCTAGAAAGTATAGATTGTTGGGTTGAATGCTGCTGGCAAGAACCCTGCTCTCAATATCAACCTTGGTAGAACTGGAAGGAAGTCTATGGAACGCTTCCTTCCCTGGTTAGACTTTGCCTGTCTTGGTCTCCATAACTATCATAGCAGAATTGCATAAGGGACTACAGAATCCATGGTGTTTTGGAGAAGAATGCCACTTCCAATCTCTCCATCAGTCCCCACCTCAAGTGCTTGACTCCAGTCTCAAGATGGAGGCTATAATCCAGACCTCTCCTTAAGAGAAAATAAACTAATGCCCACACACGCATACATCTTTATTTACTTCAGTTGCTACAAGAAAAAGACCCCCAGGTGTCTTTCTTTCAAAAATTTTATTTTATTGTGGTACTTTTTAACATGAGATCTCCCTTTTAACAAATTGTAAGTGTACAATACATTATTGTTGACTATAAGTACAGCGTTGTAGAGCAGATCTCCAGAGCTTATTTACCTTGCTTCACTGAAATTTTATGTCCGTTGATTGCAAACTCCCCATTCCCTCTTCCATTTAGCCCCTGACAACCAGTATTTTACTCTTTGGTTCTATGAATTTGTCTGTTTTAGGTAAATCATGTAAGTGGAAACATGCAGTATTTGTCTTTCTGCGACTTATTTCACGGAGCATAATGTCCTCAAGATTCGTAATTTTGTCGTATACAGCAGAAATCTCTTCTTTTTTTTTTTTTTTTTTTTGAGATGGAGTCTTGCTCTGTCGCCCAGGCTGGAGTGCAGTGGCGCAATCTCGGCTCACTGCAAGCTCCGCCTCCCGGGTTCCCGCCATTCTTCTGCCTCAGCCCCCTGAGTAGCTCTTCTTTTTAAAGAAGTTCGCCCTTCGGTGCTGAAAATGCAACTGTTGGGATCTTCAGAGGCTGCGCAGCTAGGGGCGGAGGCAGCTGGGGAGGTCCTAGCCATGTAACCACACCGCCATCGCTCCTATCTTCCTCTCGTCGGCCTCTTCCTGTACAGAAAATAACTTTTTTACTCTAAAGAAAGAAAAAAGTAGCCGTCCGCCCCTCACGCCCTCTCTTCCTCTCTGCCCTCTGCTCTGTGAGGAAGCCCTGAGGGCTGCTCAGCAGCTGGGGCAGCGCAGCCAAGCCCCGGCATTCCCGGGCCGCCCCACCTCTGCCTCCTTGCATCCCTTCTACCCCAGAGCCACCACCAGGGTAAGCGAGATGTCCGCCGCCATGTCCTTCGTCTCCAAGTTTCTCCACACGAAAGGGCTCACGAACGAGCAACAGCTGCAGACCTTCAGCCACAGCCTGCAGAAACTGCTGACAGAACATTATAAACATCACTGATTCCCAGAAAAGCCATGCAAAAGATCAGGTTATCTTTGTATTCGCATCAACCGTAAAATGGATCCTCTGGACAGGCAGCACAGCGGATTGGACCGAGCAGTCAGGAGCTGTTCAAGCTTCTCCCAAGTGAACTCACACTCTGGGTTGGACTCACGCTCACCTGAAACTATGAGGTGTCTGTCCTACAGACTTGGAGAGGATGGCTCCATCTGTGTGCTGTATGAAAGCCCCACCAGCAGGAGGAGGTAGCACTCAAAACAACACCGACATGCAAATGGTAGACAGCTGAATAAGCTGTAAGGACGAATTCCTCTTGGGCAGAACAAGCCCCTCCAAAAACTACAGTATGATGACTGTATCAGGTTAAGATGGATCATCTTATAGTGCATGGATAAATTTGATTTTTGCTTTGGATGGGCCCCTATCGGGGATGGATTATGGACTTTAAACCATGTCACAGCTGTGAAGATCTGGCGCAAGATAGAACGGTAAACATTTTTTAAAAAGTTGGCAGTGCCATATTTTGTACAGTACCTTTCAATAACTTAATAGCCTGTGAGTCCAAGTAAATGATCACTTTATTTGCTAGGGAGTGAAGTCCTAGAGTGGTTTCAGCTTCTCCCAGACATACTTAAATTTTTACATCAATTTCTTTTAAAGAAAATCTGTATGTCAAAGAACCTTTCTCTGCAGTAGATCTTGCAGAGGAATTTGCACTATCATGCTTGAAAATTATTGTTAACATTTTTGGCACCTCAATAGTTCAACGGTTTAAACATGGTAGTACTGGAAATTTTACGACAAGACTTTTACCTAGCAAATATTTATAAATGTCCATAAAGACAAGCTAGCAAACATGACCTGGGAAAATGGTCAAACTTTGTATTGTGTTTTTGACCTTGAAAGTAGGGAGTGACCAGAATCTGCCATGGCAACGGGTTTTTAAAAAGACCCTTAAAAATACTGTCTCAACTGTGGTGTTGGCACCAGCCAGCTCTATGTGTATTTGCTAGCTTGTAGTTTTCTAAGGCAGAGTAGACTTCTATTTTAGAAAGTGGAGGTCTGGTTTGTAACTTTCCTGGGTAAAAGTATTTTCATCTATTTTGTGAACTTTGTTAATCATCTTTTATTTGGTAAATTATGAATGGATATAAATTTGTAGAGTTCATGTATATTGATTGTGGCAAAGTTGTGCAGATTTCTATATTTTGGATGAGAAATTTTTCTCTCCAATAAATTGTGTCTTATCTTGGCATTTAAAAAAGACAATATTCCACTGTGCATATATGTGTGCATATATATGTGCATATATATGCATGTGTATATAACATGCATATACATATATACAAATATACAGGAATATATATACCATGTTTCCACAGCAGTGGCACCATTTTGCATTAACACCAACGGTATGCAAAGATTCCAGTTTCTCCACATCTTTGCCAACACTTGTTGTCTTTTATTTGATAATAGGCATCCTGACATGTGTGAAGTGATATCTCATTGTGGTTTTGATTTGCATTTCCCTGATTATTGGCATTGAGCATTTTTTTCATATACCTATTGGTCATGTGTATGTTTTCTTTTGAAAGATGTCTACTCAGATCCTTGCCCATTTAAAAGTTATGTTATTAGTTTTTTTTTTGCTGTTGAGTTGTAGGAGTTGCTTATATGTTTTTGATAGCAACCCCTTGCCAGATACATGGTTTGCAAATATATTCTACCATTCTGTATGTTGTCTTTTTACTCTGTTGATTATTATTCCTTTGCTTTGCAAGAGCTTTCCAGTGATATAGTTCAACTTATATATTTTTGTTTTTGTTGTCTGTGATTTTGTTGTCATATCCAAGAAATCATTGCCAAGACCAAGGTCATAAAGCATTTATTTTATTTTTTCTTTTATCAGTTTTACAGTTTCAGACCTTACTTTTATGTCTTCAATCCACTTTGAGTTAATTCTTGTGTATGGTGTAAGATAAATATCCAATTTTATTGTTTTGCTTATGGATATACTGCTTTCTCAACACCAGGATAGTCTCTACAAAGTCTCTTCAACAAGGAGACTATCCTTTCCCCCTAGTGTATTCTTGGTACCCTTGTCAAAGACCAGTTGAGCTTGTATGCATGCGTTTATTCCTGAGATCTCTATTCTGTCATTGATGTTTGTCTGTCTTTATGCCAACACCATACTGTTTTGATTACTGTGGTTTTGTACTAAATTTTGAAATTAGGAAGTGTGAGTCCTCCAGCTTTCTTCTTTCTCAAGATTGATTTTGTTATTTGTGGTGTTTTGTCATTCCCTATAAATTTTAGGATTTCCTTTTCTATTTTTGTAAACAATACCAATGTGATTTTGATAGGGGTTGCATTGAATCTGTAGATTGCTTTTGATATTATGGTTATTTTAACAATAGTAAGTCTTCTAATCAGTGAACATGGTATATATTTTTATTTGATTGTGTCTTAATTTCTTTCATCAATGTTTTGTTTCCAGATACAAGTCTTTCTCTTCCTTGGAAAAGTTTTTCCTTAAGTGTTTAATTCTTTTTTGTGCTATTGTAAATGGGATTGTTGTCTTAATTTCCTTTTCAGAGTTTATTGCTGATGTATAGAAATGCAGCTGATTTTTGTATATTGATTTTGTAGCTTGCAATCTTACTGAATTTGTGTATTAGTTTTAACAGTTTTTTAAAATGGAGCCTTTGGGATTTTTAATACATAGTACAATGACATCAGCAAACAGGAAAAAGTTTATCTCTTCCTTTCTGATTTGATAGCCTTTAATTTATTTTTCTTACCTAACTGTTCTGGCTAGGGCTTTGGTACTATATTGAATAAAAGCAGCAAGAGTGGGCATGATTGCCTTGCTCCTGTTCTTAAAGGAAAAGCTTTCAACTTTTCACCGTTGAGTCTGACATTTTCTATGGGCCTTTCATATATAGCCTATATTATGTTGAGGTACTCTCCTTCTATTTCTAGTTTCTTGAGAGTTTTTAACGTGAAAGAATGTTGAATTTTGTCAAATGCTTTTTCTGCATGCATTTATATAATCATGTGATGTTTTTCCCTTTATTCTGTTAACATGGTACAAATTTATACATATTGAACCATCCTTGCATCCTGAAAATAAATACCACTTGGTCGTGATGTATGATCCCTTTAATGTGCTGTTGGATTCTATTTCCTAATATTTTTTGAAGAATTTTTGCATCTATATTAATCAGAGATATTGGCCTGTGATTTTTTTTTCTTGTAGTGTCCTTGTCTGGCTTTGGTAGTAGAGTGCTACTGGCCTTATAAAGTGAGTTTAGAAGGGTTCCCTCACTTTTTGGAAGCATTTGAGACAGATTGGCACTTTTTAAAAAAAAAATGTAGTAGAATCTACCTGTGAAGCTATCTGATCCTGGGTTTTTATTTGTTAGAAGGATTTTTATTATTCATTGAATCTCCATGCTAATAATAGATCTTTTCAGACTGTCTTTATTGTTACTTTTGGCATATTTTACGTGTTTAGGAATTACACATTTCTTCTGGGTTATTAAATCAGTTGACATATTTGTTCACTTATGATCATTTTTATTTCTAAAAGAGCAGTTATAATGTCTCTTCATTTCTTTTTTTTAGTCTAGATAAGAATTTGTCAATTTTTTTTCAAAAAATCCACTCAGCCTCTTTGATTTTTTTTCTTTTCTTGTTTTATTTATTTCTTCTCTAACTTATGTTATTTCTTTCTCTCTGCTAATTTTGAGCTTAGTTTGTTCTTTTATGAAGTATAAATTTGGGTTGATTATTTAAGATCTTTGTTCTTTGTTAATGTATGTATTTATCACAGTAAATTTCCTTCTTAATAGTGCTTTTGCTGAAGACCATAATTTTAGTGTTTTTTATTTTTGTTTTCATTTGTATTGAGGCACTTTAAATTCCTTTTTGATTCCTTCTTTCACTCAATGACTGTTCAAGAGTCTGTTGTTTAATATCTATGTATTTTTTATTTTTCCAGTCTTCCTTCTGTTTTTGATTTATAGTTTAATTTCATTGTGGCCAGAAAAGACACTTGGTATGATTTCAGTCTTCCTAAATTTGCTATAACTTATTTTGTGACTTAATATGTGACCTATCCTGGAGAAAGATCTGCGTGCACATGAGAAGAGTATGTATTCAGCTGCTGTTTGGTGGAATATTCTGCATATGTCTGGTCCATTTGGTCTACTGCATTATTCAAGTCTGCTGTTTTCTTTTGGATATGGATTTCTGTCAGAATGATGTATCCATTATTGAAAATAGTATTGAAGTCTCCTACTATTATTTTATTGCTGCCTATTTCTCTTTTCTGTTTTTCCAATGTTTGCTTTGCATATTTAGGTGTTCTACTGTTGGATGTGTATATAACTGTAATTGTTATATATTCCTGTTGAATTGACCCTTTTATCATTATTTCCCTTTTTGTCTCTTGTAACAGTTTTTAAGTCAAAGTCTATTTTATCTGATATAAGCATAGCCACTCCTACTGTAAGAGTTAAAGAAAGAGGAAAGAAACATGAAAAGTGGCTCAACAGTCAAAGACAGGTTTATTTTGGAGAATCAACATGAGAGAGGATTCTGGCCGATTTTGGTCAGGCCCACTTTCTCTTACAGACTAAGAGTATTTAAGGGTTTTAGGGCAAGAGACTTTATCACAGGCTTGGAATGTTTCTGTGTGGAGGAGAAGTTTATTGCAGGGTTGGAATGTCTCTGGTTAGAGGGGAGGTTATCTTGGGGCTGACATCTCTCTGGCCGGAGAGGAGGTTATCTTGGGGCAGGCATGTCTCTGGTTGGGGAGGAGTTTATCTTCATGTTAGAATATTTCTGGTCAGAGATGTCATTTGTGGTTTATGGTCATGCTGACATTAGCCATTAGGCCAATGCCCTTTGGGGCGCTTTTTGGGTAGTTGTAAGTGAAATGTCCATGACCCTGTCAGTTAAAAATCTTTCAAAAAGATTAATTAGGCAGGGTAAGAACATTAGTCCTAGGCATATTAGTAGGGGAGGGCCCAGGAATGGGATGACCCATGCTATGGTTTTGTTTCCAAACCAAGAATCCATTTGGTTGTTTTGGAATTCCCTTAGCTTTTTTGGCCCTTTCTTTAAGTTATTTAGCAGCATTTCTAACTAGGCCCGATTGGTTGAGATAGAAGCAACATTCCTTACCTAATAAGAGGCAGAGGCACATGTTTGGAAAGGGCCATGTGTTATTTTCTGCTAGTAACCATTATTAAAAAATAAATCATGGTAGGAATGGTTTGCTTTATTATACTTGGTTTAATTATTTGCATACAGTGCAGCAAGAATAATTATTTGTTACATAGGCTTTTTAAACTGGCATTGATGGAATTTTGTTCCATAGAAGGAATCTGAGATAAGGCCTTTTAAAGCTGAGCTCAGTCATGGAATTGTACTATTAAATACCTATGAGTTGGGTGAATTCCTCTCCTCTTGAGGTTCCAAGATAATTTGGTGGTCCTGGCCTGTCAGAAACTAATATTCTTTACTTACCACAGGTCAGAAACCCTGTACAGGGACTGTGCACATAAAATATGAGGCCAATTTCCCAAGAGCTTTATTGGCCCCATAAGTCAAGTTTGATTCCTTAAAGGAGAGCACACCATTCCAGTCAAAGCCTTGGTAAAATAACCAGTTTTTCAGATTGTGTTCTGTTACAAAATAAAACAGATTCTTATTGCACTTATGCAAGTAACTATATTACCATAACTTAAAAATCCTCAAAAAGTCAAAAAGATTACTTTAGTCTCTAGAGACCAAAAACAAGACAACAATTGTTTATGGATGACAAAAAGTTTTATGGTAGCCACAGTTAAAGTCACATTTGACAAGAATATCTGTTACCTTTGTGGCATGCAATAATTTTAATATAACAATTAGAATTAATACTGATAACATACCCTAAGATATATCAGAAATATAGGAGTCTCTTATAACTTTGGAACACATACCAATAACATATTTATACAAATATAGCCCAAAGAAAGTCAAATACCATTTTATATTTGACAATGCTTCCTGTATGATTTTATACCAAATAAGCCAAATTTTACCTTTATATTAGTGTGCTATTAATGTTAAACTCGATTTTTAATGGAACATTGTAGACACATTTACCCAATTTTAATGTTTGACCATAAGGTAAGATTTCTATAGACCCTTTTTAACCCTTTATAATTTTTGTTAAAGAGCAGGTTAGTGCTTTAAGAGAAACCCATTGTGCTTTTATTTTAATGTCAGTTTACAGAAAAAGTAGACGATACCCCTTCAACTTTAGCCAGCATATTTACACACAGAATTTCCTTTACAATTAACCTTCAAAAACTTGCTTAAACCTTCATTTTTATTTTATTCAACTTAAAACAATTCTTTAACCTTTTAATCTAGGTAAAAATCCACATTCTCATGCCTCCTTATAATCTTTTTACCAAAAGTATATGTAAACTGTTTTTTCAATAGTTTTAAATACATGTTACACTGTTAACTTTTAGCAACCTTTACTTTGGTTGGTAAGTTTGGGATTTTAATTATGTACTAGGTGGAAAGCTTAGGACCCAGACAGAAGTTCAGATAAGGTCTGACTTATTCCAGCATTTAACTCCATGTGTCCTAGGTCTTACCTAGCTGCAAAGCAGGCAAGTTGTACAGCTAAGAGTTATATGGCATTTTATAAAGCATTCAGGAGGCCTAATCACTTTTAAATTGTACAACATTTCTTGCATAAATTCCCTTCTATAAATTTTTTTATGACTTACATGGAAAATCTCTGACGTGCCTCAACTTTGATGTAAACATCTCTCTCTTTAAACAACCAGTTAATTTACTTTAGGACAAGAATTTACCATATATGATTCCTTTTAATATAAATTCTCTTTTCTTTAATATCAAAGATGATAACAGTCCTTTTGCAAAACAAACTTCCTTCATGTCTGTGGACTAGATTGCCTAAGGCCACAAGATTAGAAGTTAGGGTATTTCACTAAATAGTTCAAGATGAAGCTATCTTTATTAAACCAATATTAATGTTTCATTTATTAAAAAGTTACACAAGCAAAGATTATTCTGATTGGGCTGAGTTATAGTTTTGTAGACTCTATGCAAAATTTTGCCACCTTATAGTATTTGACAGAGATAAGTTTGAAATTGTTTGATTAATAAATGCAAACAAAAATGTATGCGGGCAACTCTTAAAACATTTCAAATTTTACTGTACCAGTACGTTTTAAAGATTAAAGTCATGTGGACTGAAAGGTCCTACAGCTTTTACTTTTCCCTTGAAAATATTTGATTTAAGCACTTATTTTTCTTAGGGCAGTTAATTAGAGCTTTTCAAATAGACATTGCACACCTAACACATATATAGCCACACAGACAATCAGAAGAAAATCTAGTAGTTATAAGATTTTTTTTTCCAGTTTTCCAATTGGATTATTGGTCTTTGGGTAAGGCCCTTTAAGAACAGGGCTAGGAAAATAATTTCCAGGGCCTAATAAACAAGTATAGCTGGGAGACAAAGACAAATTTTGAGAGGTACTTATTTACCTCTAATTCCAGGGATTCCATAAGGAAAACAAAGGTTTTTCCCAAAATGAGATTTGGGGCAACTTTTGTTTTCCCAAGGAATCCCAGGCCACCAGAAGTCATTTTAGGGCCTTTCATACCTGCACCAAGAGTGGCAAGAAAGAATGAAAAGTAATTCAGTTGACTGGGAAGAAACGTTTTCCAGGAAAACAAGATTTATGAAGAGAAAAACATAAAGGCCTTTGAATATACTCATAGCTTGGACATCCATTTTAATTAAGCTGAGTGCTCTTTTTCATCAGGGGTGAGGGACAAGGTTAGAATTATATAGATAATATGCCAAGTTAAATTAAAGGATTGGGTTATGTGCAGGAATTCCCTGTGATAATGAGAGGATTTTCAGAGAAAGATCCAAGGTGCTGTTTAATCTATGACAAATCAGACATGGAGAAAGGGACATGAACACAAGCAATACCTTTAACCTCAGCCACTTCCCAGAGTGGGAGAAAGGCAGAGGTGGTTTGACTGGTTGGAGTAGGTTTTGAATGAGTAACAGGTGGAGAAAGAGGAGGAGTAGAGTTTGAGGCTGAGGGTTCAGACAGGCAAGAAGAGGATGCAGAGGAATGAGGATAGAGAGGGCATCCATCTGTAGGGTCAAAAGGGGTTTCAGAGGAAGGGGTTTAGAAGGAAGGAATTTCAGAGGAAGGAGAAACCTGGGGAAGGTTTTTATTAAGAAGAATTTCATGAGGGGTGCAAGCTTGACACAGAGAGGGTCAGGATCTAAGGTAGAAGAAAGCCTGAATATTCAGGCAAGAACCTCTTGCCATTTGCCGTTCCTGGTTATAAAGTTGTTAAGGTCCCTGAGAATTTGAAAATCAAAGGTGCCATTTTCTGGCCGTTAGCTGTCATTGTCTAATTTGTATTGGGGCCTGGCCACGTTGCAATAAAAAGCCAAACACTTTGGCTTTATGCTTCCCGTAAACCAAGTTTGGCAAGGCTGTGAAGGAGACAGCCCAGTGAAGAGGACATAGGAATGTCGGATTGTTGGGCACTCATGTAGACTGGTAAAAAGAAGCCTAGGGTGTCTGTTTTTGTTCTAGGTGTCCCCAGACAAAAGACAGACCCAGAATCCTCTTTCTAAAGAGGACAATTAAGCCGAGAAGAAACTGGGTGTCCCCAAGATTTCTTCTAGCCTAGTCCCACTGGTCCTCTGAGGATGGGGATGGCATTCCTGACTTTCCTGGGTACCATGAGAAAGCCAGGGGAAGGCAGATCTTACCAGTTGGCTGGATTAGTGTCCAATATTGGATGTTCCAGTTGGAATTGGCAAAGAGCCTCTTGAACTGGAGCCACATGAGGAAGAGAGAGAGAGAGAGAGAGAGAAAGAGAGAGAGACAGAGAGAGAGGAAGAGAAGGAGAGAGAGGGAGAGGAAAGGGAGGAGGAGGGAGGAGGAAGGAGGAGGAGGGGACAAGGGCTAGAGAGCAAAAAATACCCATTGTGGATGGTCAGAAGTGGATTCCTGAGACCTGAGAGATTTGAGAGCCCACTGGAGAGTAGCCCCAGCTCAAGCCTCACAGTTCCCTTCAGGTTAGTTGTCCTGCTCATGTAAATCACTTGAAAAGTGAAGTAAGAGGCAAGACGGGCTGGTTGGCCAGAGACTCTCAGGATCCAGCAGGACGAGCTGCCACTGCCCACTGCTTCCTGGGTTGCAAGAGAGCCTCTACCCACAACACCCATCCTGGGTTTTGGCACCAAATGTAAGAGTTAAAGAGGAAAGAAACATGATTAGTGGCTTAACAGTCAAAGACAGGTTTATTTTGGAGAATCAACATGAGAGGGGCTTCTGGTCAATTTCGGTCAGGACCATTCTCTCTTACAGACTAAGAGCATTTAACAGTTTTAGGGTGAGAGAGCTTATCACAGACTTGGAATGTTTCTGTATGGAGGAGAAGTTTATTGTGGGGTTGGAATGTCTCTGGTCAGAGGTAAGGTTATCTTGGGGCTGACATCTCTCTGGGTGTAGGGGAGGTTATCTCAGGGCAGGCATGTCTCTGGTCAGGGAGGTTTTATTTTCATGTTGGAATGTTTCTGGTCGGAGATGTTATTTGTGATTTATGGTCTTGCTGACATTAGCCATTAGGCTGATGCCCTTTGGGGCAGTTTTTGATTAAGGGGAACTTTAAAATGCCAGTGCTTGTCCAAGATGATGATACTCCTACCCTGTCAACTACTCTCTTGTGATTACCATTTGCATGGGATATCTTTTTCATTCCTTCACTTTCAGCCTATGTGTGTTCTTAAATCTAAAGTAAGTACCTTGTACATAGAACATATTTGGGTCTTTTTTTTATTCTTTCAGCCACTCTATGTGTTTTCACTGGGAGGTTTACTCGATTTGCATTTAAAGTAATTGTTGACAGGGAAAGATTTATTATTGCCATGTTAGTTGTTTTATGTTAGCCTTGTAATTATTTTGTCTGTCTTTTCCTCTCTTGCTGTCCTCCTTTGTGTTTTATTGTTTTTTGCATATCAATATACTTTGATTTTTAAATTTCTGTCTTTTGTGTAACTTTTTGGGGTTACCTTGGAGTCTACACAAAATATCTTGTAGTTATAACAGTCTATTTTAAGCTGATAAGAACTTCAGTTTAATCACATACAAAAACTTTACCCTTTATCATCTGTCCCTACACACTTTATGTTATTTTTGTGAAAATTGGTATCTATTTTATGTTTTAAAACATATTTTAGCTTGTTATTTTTAATACTTTTGTCTTTTAACTTTTAACTAGAATTAAAAGTGACTTACTCACTAGCATTATAGTAATACAGTATCATGTGTGAATCACCACATGTATTATGTGTGAATCACCACACTGTCTTCCACAATGGTTGAACTAGTTTACAGTCCCACCAACAGTGTAAAAGTGTTCCTATTTCTCCACATCCTCTCCAGCACCTGCTGTTTCCTGACTTTTTAATAATCACCATTCTAACTGGTGTGAGATGGTATCTCATTGTGGTTTTGATTTGCATTTATTTCTCTGATGACCAGTGATGATGAGCATTTTTTCATGTGTCTGTTGGCTGCATAAATGTCTTCTTTTGAGAAGTGTGTGTTCATATCTTTTGCCCACTTTTTGATGGGGTTGTTTGTTTTTTTCTTGTAAATTTGTTTGGGTTCTTTGTAGGTTCTGGATATTAGCCCTTTGTCAGATGAGTAGATTGCAAAAATTTTCTCCCATTCTGTAGGTTGCCTGTTCACTCTGATGGCAGTTTCTTTTGCTGTGCAGAAGCTCTTTAGTTTAATTAGATCCTATTTGTCAATTTTGGCTTTTGTTGCCATTGCTTTTGGTGTTTTAGACATGAAGTCCTTTGCCCATGCCTATGTCCTGAATGGTATTGCCTAGGTTTTCTTCTAGGGTTTTTATGGTTTTAGGTCTAACATTTAAGTCTCTAATCAATCTTGAATTAATTTTTGTATAAGGTGTAAGGAAGATATGTACTGGATCATTTTCAGCCACACATGAACATTGTATAATGGATTATATTATTTCACAATCTTTCTTATAGTTTAAATAAGATATAAGTTAATTCCACTTACACAAAATAGTCTAGAGGTGGTGGGCAGCTCTGAAAATGAGGTAATCTGAGGAAACAATGTGCCCACTTATCATCCTCAATCCATGACTTCTGGTTCTGGGTCCAAAGTGGCTGCTCTGTTTTCAAGACAGAAGCAAGGATAGGATGGGTAGGAAGAGAAGTGGGAGAAGTGGGTATGCAGTTCTGGGCAAGAGGCTTTATCTTTAAAGAGAGGATCTGAAAGTTGAGCACATCTCCTCTGCTAACATCTTGGTGTTATTCTACTCTGTTGGTCAAAACTAATTGTAAGGAAAGTGAGGAAATGAGGTTTGTGGTGATATAGGAGTTAAGAAGAAATTACTTATGCGGATAGTGAGGTTACAGGGGTTCTCAGTAAGGTTTTCTATTTAATGAAAAGCAGTCCCCAAGTCATTTCCTTTTCTAACAAAGAGAGGCCTGTAAAATTGAGCTACAGACATAGACAAGCAAGCTGGAATCTTGGACAGGTGAATGCCGGCAGCTATGCCAATAGGCTACCTGTGACTAGGCATGATCAAAATGGTGGCTTTGTCTTCCATTCTTTTTGCCAGCTACGTGTACAGTAAGGAGGAGACAAAATGGCACTGGCCAAGTAGAAAGGCTATGTGCATAATAAGATGAGGGTAGAGCGACCAGCCTTCCTCACACACTATGTAAGCATCACATCTGGTCGAACCAATCTTTGGGCCCTGTGTAAATCAGACACTGCCTCCTCAAGCCTGCCTATAAAATCTGCTGCTGTCCATCACTCTTCCTTTTTTGGACACCTGTCTCTTGCAACAGAGACAGGCCTGTTGCAAGAGACAGGCCTCTGTTCTTCTGCCTATTGAACTTTCCCCTTTTTAACACACCCACATGTGTTTGTGTCCTTAATCCTTTTGGTGGGAGAGGACGAACCCGGGTATTTACCACAGACAATGATGCTGCTTCAGTGGCTTAGTGGTCATGCACTAAAACTCAAAAGGTTCTGATACTGAAAAGAAAAATGGGGTAGAATATATACTGGAGGATAGTTAGCAGTTTCTAGCATCTTGCCTTGATCCATATCTCCCCTGAGCTACAATCCCAATTTTCTGTTCCCTTTTAGGGCAAATCTCTACAAATGTATTGTCTATACCCACTGTCTCTCATTCTTTGTTTTCTTGGTAAAATAACTAGAAATTAATTGAATAATTCTAAAAGATATTCTGGTATCTAATGGAATAAAGAATAATAAAATAGATAAAGACTTGATAAATCTATGGAACTATGATAATGCTTTAATCTGAGTATTCTAATCTATAAGCTTGAAATAAATCATTCAGAGTGTATGTATATAAAACAGAAATTTTCATTCAGCTTTATATAATTAAAAAATAAAATTTAAATCAAATAAGTTTCATTGTGGCTGTTACCACAAATAGAATAATTATATGATATTTTAAAGTTTAATTTTAAAATAGAAAAATGTTAATATATTAAAAAAATATGGAAAAGTATATGATATCTGTGCCTTCCTACACTGACCCAATTTTCACTCCTTCCCTCTACTCCAAACCATCAGTAACTTCTTGCATACTTTAAGAGTTTCTTTCTAGATATAAATTAATACAATATGTATGTATATATGTATATATATATTTATTTTGGCCGGGCGCGGTGGCTCAAGCCTGTAATCCCAGCACTTTGGGAGGCCGAGACGGGCGGATCACGAGGTCAGGAGATCGAGACCATCCTGGTTAATACGGTGAAACCCCGTCTCTACTAAAAAGTACAAAAAACTAGCCGGGCAAGGTGGCGGGCGCCTGTAGTCCCAGCTACTTGGGAGGCTGAGGCAGGAGAATGGCGTGAACCCGGGAGGTGGAGCTTGCAGTGAGCTGAGATCTGGCCACTGCACTCCAGCCTGGGCGACAGAGTGAGACTCCGTCTCAAAAAAAAAAAAAAAAAAAAAAAAAAATATATATATATATATATATATATATTTATTTATTTATTTTTATTTTTCAATACAAAGGCCAGCATACAATATACATTATTAGACACGTTTTATTTTCAGTTAACTATATATGGAAGAATTTTTAGCCCATAGTTTTCTCATTCTATTTCTGTTTTCTTTTTTTGCAGTTGCATATTATTTTATTGCTTTGATAAACCATAATTTAGCTAGTCCTTGACCAACTATAACAAACAATCCTAAAATGAACATTTTGTTCATATGCCATTTCATTTGTATGCAAGAATGTCTATGGAAAAACTTTGCATAAGTGGAATTTCTGAATTAATGAGTATGTGCATTTTTTTGAATTTTGATTGACATAGACATATTACTCTCCATAGAAGCAGTACACATCTACCTTCCTCAGAACTAGCAATGTATGAATGCTGAGCTTACCAATAGCATTACCTTCAAGGTGTCACTAGATTTTTGGATTTCTGACAATCAAATATGTGAAAAATAACGTCACAATTTGACCTTAATTAGTGTATCTCTTTTGACAAATAAAGGTGAGCATGGCTTCATAACTTAAGGGCCATTTATATGTTCCCTTCTTTGACTCTTTATGAGCTGCTTGTTCACATCTTAAAATTTCTAGATTCTCTCTCTCTTTTATAGGCATTCCAGTGATGTGATTTGTAAATGCAGGTATTTTGTTTCCAAGTTTGTTGTTCATTTTTGAAATTGTGTATGGTGGGTTTTTTTGATTGTTTTTTTTTTGTTTTTTTTTTTTACTCCACTAAAGATTTTGCTTTAAATATATTGACTGTATCAGTCTTTTATTTGCTGCCTTCTGGATTTTGAATTTTGGTTCAAAAGGTCTTTCCCACTCCAAATTTATAAATCTTATGTTTTCTACTTTTATAGCTTCCTTTTTAACACTTAAGTATTTAGTAAATTTTGAATCTTCCTGTAGGGCATGAGGAATGTATCACACTTTATTGTTATATAGATGAATACTTATCTGTACCAACATATTCTTTTCTTTTTGCTTTTTTTGAAGGTCCATACCCTACTAATTGTTTTGGGATGTTAATTTTATCATATGCAAAATTATCATATTTATTTACAAATGTTTTTGGCAGGACAACAAATGTGACCTCAGGATAAGATAAAGTCAAAATTTTGATTGCAACATCCTGCATTAAGATTAAGAACTATGTAAGGTATGTTTAGCAGGTTTTCTCAGGTTAAAAAAAAAATGACTTCTAAGAAATTTAAGGGTGTGTCTTTTAGACCATAACAGAAATCCTAATAATCCTATTCACAACAGCCTCACACATGGCCTAAGCTAGAGAATGGTCTTTGTTGGAGAGATTTGTAGGTGTTGCTTTTGTCTTAGGGAATAAATCTCACTGAGGTTCATAGGAAACTCATGAACTTTTAAGAGAATTGTATTAGTAGAAATATTGCCAGATTGGACTTCAAACGATAGAGACAATTCAAAATGAAAAGAGATTTTAGAGCCCTCAAACTTTATAGACAGGCAAAAGGCCGAGAACCCTTCTCAACTAACACATGTCCATTCTTGTGAAAAAGAAAGGATTGATTAGCATGTACAAGAAACCCAGACCAGCAGAGAACTACTCTGAGGAAGCAGGACTGAGCCCTGGTGAGAGAACTGGTGACATGTGCCTGGTTATGTTTCAGAATGGCTATGGACCAGTAACTCATATGTGCCTCCTGTTCTCTACCCTTTTAAGCAGGAGTGTCTGTTACAGTTATCCTGTGACTCCTCCTAGCTGTGTGGTGGCAGATGACTTGTGTTTTTATTCTACAGGTCTTCAGATTGAGAGAAACTGTGCATTAGAAACTGCACTCAAGGAAGATGAACTCTAGGGACCTCAAATATACTTGGACATAATTTAGATGATAAGATCCTAGATTTCAAGCTTGAGAATGGTGCAGTATTGTAATGAGACATCAAATATTGGAAGGGACTATGCATGAGTGTATTTTGCACACAGGAGAGATGCAAATCACTGGGGCTCCAGAGGAAGATTATGGTATCTAGTTGCTGAAAATTGTTCCCCCACTGAACCATGCCTCATAGTATTCATGCCCTTGTGTAGTCTCCTCTCCTTAAATTTGGGCTTGCCCTGTGAATTGCACTAGATAAAAGGTATATGGCCGGGCGCGGTGGCTCAAGCCTGTAATCCCAGCACTTTGGGAGGCCGAGACGGGCGGATCACGAGTTCAGGAGATCGAGACCATCCTGGCTAACATGGTGAAACCCCGTCTCTACTAAAATACAAAAAAAATTAGCCGGGCGAGGTGGCGGGCGCCTGTACTCCCAGCTACTCGGGAGGCTGAGGCAGGAGAATGGCGTGAACCCGGGAGGCGGGGCTTGCAGTGAGCTGAGATCCGGCCACTGCACTCCAGCCTGGGCAACAGAGCTAGACTCCGTCTCAAAAAAAAAAAAAAAAAAAAAAAAAAGGTATATGATAGAAGTGATAATGCATGACTTTCAAAGTTAGGCTAAGAGGTCTTTTAATTTCTTCCTTGGTCCCCTGCAATGCCTGTATTTCAGACACACCCTCTTGGAATCCTGTCACCATTTTGTGAGAATCTGAATCACAAGGAGAGGCCACTTGTAGGCACCTTTGTTGACATCCCCAGGTGTTGGCTAGCATTGACTGCATGTTGTATGAGGAGCTGTCTTGGACACTAGTCAAGTCGAATCTGCAAAGGACTGTAGCCCTAGTCAACATTTGACTGCAACTGTGTGAGACCCATGGCAAGCACTTCCCTGAATTTTAAGTTTTACTTTAAACAACTTCAGATTTTTTTTTCTTTCTTTTTTTCTTTTTTTTTTTCCTTTTTAGAGACAGGGTCTTGCTCTGTCACCCAGGTTAAAGGGCAGTGGTGTAATTGTAGCTCACTATAACCTCAAACTCCTGGGCTCAAGCTATCTTCCTGCCTCAGCTTTCTGCATAGCTGGGATTATAGGCATGAGCCACCACCTGTGACCCAATCCAGGTATTTTGACATTTAATGTTTTAATTATTTTTCAGTCTAAATAGTTTTATGACTTTCATTATTATTCACTTTTAATTTTAAAGTTTATATGACAAAGAGTTTCGAACAAAACAAAATTAGACAAGACAGTATTATGAATCCAGACATACAATACTATAATACTAAAATATATCCACAATGCACATCCCCAATATCCATTAACCCATGTACAATTTTACCCTTCCCACATCCCATCCATATTACCATCTACATTCTACCACTATACCTCTCCTACCATCATTTGGAAGCAATATCCTTAAGTATTTGATTATATGTTTCTAGAAGATAAGGATTTTTTTTCAAACAAAAGCATAATATTATTGTTGTATATAAACATTTAGTAAAAATATTTCATATCATAAGTATTCAAATATTTAGCTGCCACAAATTTCTAATTGATTAAATGTCATAATTTTTTTATGTTGTTTGAATAAAGATCTAATTTAGGTTCATACTTTGTGATTGATTAATATGTCTTTTAAATCTCTTTTTAACTTATAAGTTCTTTCTCTTTCTGAGATAATGTATTTATGGGAGAATTTGCAATGTTTTCCTTCATGTACAAATTTTGCAGATTACATACCCATTATATAATTTAACATGTTCCTTTGAACTCTGTGTTTTCTGAAAATTAATAGATATATCTAGGTTTAAGCAGAATTAGCTTCGATTTTTTTTTTTTTTAGCATTTTTGTAACCTCACAGGTAGTATTTTATTCATTTATCAAGATCCCCTAAGTATCTATTTCACTTTTTGTAATGTTAGAAACTGTTGGTGTGCAAGCCTTAGATCCATTATTTCATTATGAGCTGCAAAATGGTGATCTTGGAGTTCAGCCTTTATGTGGGATATAAAAAGCTGCAATAAAATGTTGCTTTCACTGTAACAAGGAGAAATAAAATGGGATAATATTTCAAAACTATAACCTTTCTTGTACTCATCAGTGATCTGAGGTTGCAGGGTAACCAAGTGGAATGGATTGATTAATTCTGAAAATGTTCTATAGCATTTGACCATAAATAAAAATTGATCAAGCTTTGCCATTAACATTTGTGCATTTTATGGTATATAAATTATATCTTAATAAAAGGGAATTCCATAGCAAATCTTTTTATATGTAACTAGTTTATATAATAAAATATATATACATTTTTAATAAGAATATGAGACCTAGAAATAAACTAAATATATATATATATCCTATATATGTCTATGTATCCTATACAGAAAAATCTTTAAAATACTGAAACACACATAAGGAGACTTGAAAAATGACAATTAAAAATAAATAAATACAACCTGTCCTTGGATAAGAGAACTCAGCCTCGAAAAGCTGACCGTGTACCCTATGTGAATGCACACATTTGATGAGATTCCAACTTTTTAAAAAAAAAAAACAAAGTTGATTCTAAATTTCATATGAGAAAATAAAGGTGTATTGAGAAAAATAAGAGCAATGATGAAGAACTATCCCTATGAGATATTAAAATATACAATTATGACAATTAAAATAACATGATATATGAATACACAGAGAGAGCAAAGAAACAGACTAGAAATTCATTAAATACCCCACAAAATGTGTGGGAATTTAGTATGGGATAAAGGCATCCTTTCAAATTAGTGTGCTATGGGGGAACTATTTAATAAAAGCTTGTGAGATTAAGTTGTATTTATGTTTCACTCCTGTGTGGAATTTCATACTTTTTCTTAATTATCTACTGTTGTCCCTGTAAGACAATTATGTATTTCTTCACATTGTCATGTGGCTTGTGTGCCTGCCTGTGAGAAAAGTCACAGCACTCCACCATCAATCTTATAATTAAAGCATTAAAGCCAGGCTTGGTCATGTGACTTGCTTTAGCCAATAGAATGTAAGTAAAATTGACATACAACTCATTCGAGCAGAAGCATTGAGTCATTGCTTGATTCAGTTATTTCTCTTTTCCCTTTTCCAGGAGGATGGCACATTCTCATAAATAATACTTTGAGCTAGAGTTGAAACTGACTCAATAATCCCATAGACTTTTATTTTGGATAAACATAGAAATTGACCTTTCTGGTCTTAAAACTTGAAACTTACATTTGTTTTATCTGACTTCCTTCCTCAGGACAGGAACTTTAGGCCTCTCAAAAGAAAGTATAAAAGAACTGAAACTCACCAGATCACCACATCCAGACAATGAGACATTGGATACCTCATTCATCATAATTGCTTCCTTGTCCCTCCCTAGTTCCCATTTTCTTACAAGTTGTTACATTTGTTCCCTGCTATATAAACCCCTGGTTTTAGTTGGTCAGGAAGATGGATTTGGTACTGAACTCCCATCTCCTCAGCTGCAGGACCCAATTAAAGCCTTGTTCCTTGGCAATACTTGTCTCAGTGATTGACTTTCTGTGCAGCAAGCAGCAGGACCTAGACCCGGACCCCTGGTATTTCAGTAATAGAATCTGTTGTTATTTTCATCTCTCAGTGAGAAAGGTGAGGCAGTGAGGTTAAACAATTGCCCTACAAAGGACATGAACTCAAAAGAAGACATTCATGTGGCCAACAAACATAAGAAAAAAAGTTCAACATCACTAATCATTAGAGAAATGCAAATCAAAATGACAATGAGATACCATCTCATGCCAGTCAAAATGGTGATTATTAAAAAGTCAAGAAACACCACATGCTGGTGAAGTTGCAGAGAAAAAGGATTGCTTGTACTCTGTTGGTGGGAGTATAAATTAGTTCAACCATTGTGGAATACAATGTGTGGCAGTTTCTCAAAGATCTAGAGGTGGAAATACCATTTGACCCAGCAATCCCATTACTGGGTATATACACAAAAGGATATAAATCATTCTACTATAAAGACATAAACATACATGCACATGTATGTTCATTGCAGCACTCTTCACAATAGCAAAGACATGGAATCAACCCAAATGCCCATCAATGATAGACTGTATAAAGAAAACATGGTACATATACACCATGGGATATTATGCAGCAATAAAAAGGAATGAAATCATGTCCTTTGCAGGGACATGGATGAAATTGGAAGCCATTATCCTCAGCAGACTAACGCAGGAACAGAAAACCAAAAGTCGCATGCTGTCACTTACAAGTGGGAGCTGAACAATGAGAACACAGGGACACATGATGGGGAGCAACACACATTGCCGCCTGTAAGGGAGAGTTTGGGGAGGGAGAGCATCAGGAAGAATAGCAAATGGATATCAGGCTTAATACCTAGGTGATGGGTTGACCTGTGCAGCAAACCATTATGGCACATGTTTACCTATGTAACAAACTTGCACATTCTGCACATGTACCTCGGAATTGAAAATAAAAGTTGAAGAAAAAAAAGAAAGAAACCCTCACTGGGGGAAGGGATAGTGGAAAACAAACAAACAAACAAATAAACAAATAAATAAGTAAATAAATAACTGCCCTAGTGACTTAGTTGGTGAGGCAGGGATGGAATCAAGATTCAAACCTAGGCAGTTTGGCTGTACTGTCTAAAATTTAACCACTGTACAATACTGCCTCTTTCCAACATATTCTCCATTTACTGCAATCATTTTTGCCTCCAGTCAAATCAATTTTTGATGCTTTTGCTTAGGATATTCTTTCTCAAGAAATATTTATGCCTTCCTAATTATTAATCAGTACTACATACTTTTGCCTTTAGCTTCTAAGTAAAATCTTCCTAGAACATTTTTTTTCTAATGTTTCTTAGAACTTTATTTAAAATTATCCTTGATTTGACTTTATATCCACATTTGGAATACAAGCAAATATGTTACACAACTGTAATCTTAATAGTATTTGAAATAATATAACTCATCATGTGAACATGCTATTAATGTCTGAAGAATGATTGACGCACCAAATGATAGTTTGACCAGAAATACGTATTTATTCAGCAAACCTTTTTAGTGTCTATTTTATAGAGACAAATAGCGCCATTCCTTCTAAGTAAATGTATAGGACAGAGAATCCAGCAAAATATACAGCCTGTATGGTCCTCAAACATTTCCAAGCTCTGTATCTATGGAGAAAAGAAAAACGTAAGAAGGTTGTAGGGTTTCCTGAGGAGCATTCAGTTGAGTGTGGGCAACAGAGTGAGTTTACGCAGGGTCAGCAAACTTTGTCTGTGAAAGGCCAGATGGTAATTATTTTAGGTTTATATGTCATGTGGTCTGCCATGACTAATCAGCACACAAAGGCAGCCATAGACAATAATAAGTGTGGCTATGTGCCAATAAAGCTTCATTTACAAAATTAAGTGTAAGGCTAGATTTGGTTTGAGGGGTGTGATTAGTTGACCATTGTGTTGAAGGAAGCCCAGTTAGCTGTGAAGTGAAATGTTGCTTTTAGAGATAGCTGTCCTACAAATAAAGCTTATTGACTTTTCTGGGAGTGAATATCTGAAATTGGAGAGTCTGCTACAGAATAGGCTTGCTCGGTGTGAGGACATGCCATGTGGATTGTCTCAGATGTAGGAAAAGCACTGTAGAGAATTTAAAATGTAGGGGCTCTTGGAGAGTGGGTTAATGCCATCTAGTACTGGTCATAAGCTGTGACGTCTTACCTGTGCTGCAGGGGGCGATATACTCAGCAACCACTGACTCATCTGAAAGATACATTGGGTGAAGGGAAGAAACAAAAGATCTATGAACTAGGGACTGTGGTAAATCTGTCTAGTCACTTTACTACTGGAGAAAAGCATGCCATATCAGAATTGTCAAAACTTCATGTAAATAGACCAGAATTAAACAGGATCATTAGCATATTTATATATTCTTTCCCTGAGACCAGAGATGCAGATTGAAGCCTGTTCAGACGGCATATGTTCAAATTTTAAATTCTTGGGAAGATGATCATAATTGCATTAATCTGTAGTTCTCTCTTCCATGACCTCTCTGCTTCTATTCACTTTGTTTAGCTTGCTCCCTTAATTCCTTTTCTAAGATTATTGTTCCAGCTTGAAACACTCCTCCTACTTTTATAGACCCCCAAAATTGCATTCATCCTCTAGGATCCAAATCAGATCTTTCTTCCTGTTTGTTCTTCATGAGCACCAGCCTTCTGTGCTGTTTTTGCCTCTCAAACTTATTGCTTAGCTCACTAACACTCATTTGTCATAAATAGTCTTTCCTTGTTATATAATCTTTTCATCTGTATTATGTTACCTATGTCTCTAAACTACTTGAAGGCAATGACTATATATTATCATTCTTTTTAAATTCTTCAGTTTCTGACTCAAAAAACACTAATTGATAAATTTGTTCAGTAAATGTTTTTTGTTTTGTTTTGTTTTTTCTTTTTTTTTTGAGACGGAGTCTCGCACTGTCACCCGGGCTGAAGTGCAATGGCGGGATCTCGGCTCACTGCAACCTCTGTCTCCCGGGCTTACACAATTCTCCTGCCTCAGCCTCCAAAGTAGCTGGGATTACAGGGCGTACACCACCACACCAGACTAATTTTTTGTATTTTTAGTAGAGATGGGGTTTCACTATGTTGGCCAGACTGTAGTAAGTCGTTTTCATAGTATACATCTTGGAGGAAAGAAACAAAAGATTAATGTTGACTAACTGGGCTAAGAACAGGATCAACTGTCACAACAGGATCCATTTCTTGGCTCTGGTTAAGATTAATTGCTTCATTTTTCTCTCACTCACCTGTCTCATAGTAATCGTAGACTTTAACAATTGCTGGCTTCAAGTCTCTTACTGGGATGTCTTGCAGAACCATGAAGGAAAAACTTAGAGTCTGATTTGTCACCTAAAAGGAAAAGTGGGAGTAATCAATAACCTAGAAAGCCTCCTTTCTCTCATGAGCAAAACATATTCTTATTGTTCTTTGACTCTTTTTTGCCAGTGTCTTTAAGTGAGCAGACATTTGTGGATGTCAAGACGGGTTTTAGAATGCATCCTGGGGAACTCTATTTACAGTCAACAAATTTTCACAGATTTTCTTCTAAACAATTGAGACAACCCTATTATTTTGTAGTCCCTCGGTATGAGATTAAATCTTTGGGCCCATGTGAATGTGTTCTAAGCTGGAGAAACAGGGTTTCATACAACCTGTAATTAAAACCACAAAGTATTCTTTCTGTTTGGATACATAAAACATTTTCTTTGTTTTATGGTCTTATTTGAAAATATCCATAAAATCCACATTTTATTTTATGGTGACATTTTAGAATGTTAATATTATCACTAGTCAACCACTGGGATCATATTTATTCATTTTGTGGAGGTGGTCTTTAACATAACAGGCATGCATGATAAACCTTTAGTCCTATTGATTTATCACTTCAAATTTAATATTTATCATATTGTTGGGGAGTGGGGTCTTTAAAACAAAAGGAATACATGGTACGCCTTTTGTTCTATTGATTTTATACTTTAAATTTCATGGAAATATTCATATTCCAATTTTAACATAATTGAAAATAGAACAGAACACTACATGGAGTTCAAAGGAGATTTCCCCTCTTACTCTTCTCGGAATAGAGAAACTTTCTGGAAGGTCATTGCTAATGATTGTTTTCCTTATATTACTGACTATTTACTATTCTAGGAGAGAGACTCACTTAGAAAGATGACCTATATGTAGTCTCAGCCAGGATGTCAGAGCCCTCACCTGTTCCACGTAAATGAGGACATGATTGTTGCTCACTTCTGTCCGGCTCACGGAGCTAGATCTTTCAAGCTGGAGAGAATTGGAAAACTCAGAAAGTTAGAGAACAGATGTGAGAATTCTGTGAAATCTAGAGCAGATTGTAATAAGGGACAAATGGTCGTTCTCTGAAGAGAAGAAAGCTAATTGTTTTCAGGTCCAGAGTTCTACTATTCTTCAATATCCAAGTAACACATTAGATCCTCTGGCATCTTTGATAAGTTTAGTTCACGTTGGTTTTTTCCCTTCCCCAACTTTTAGTGCATGTCAGTCAGTTTGGGATTTAAACCGTATCCTATCTTTCTTGGGTGGTTTTATTGTTTTGTGCTCATGTGCTTTAAATTCCTAACTAACCTATGAGTGGCCTAAGGGTGGGGACTCCTTGTGCATTTCTCTGGTATCATATATGTCCCTTAGCTTAGGGCCAAATAAATAGTTCATTTACTTCCTGGGTTTGGGGAAAATATTTTTTTTCGAGGCAGGATGATGTTGACATGGTTTTGATACTGGTGTGGTCTTAGTTTGGAGATACAGAACATACTTTTGTGTGAGGTCTATTAGGATTAAAATACACCTACCATTTTTACTGTTGGTTTCAGGGGAATAAAACCAGATACCATCTTTACATCAACAATCACCATATTGGAAGCAGGACGGTTTCCTGTGTAACTGTAGTGTCAAGGAAAAAAGAAGTTAGGGTTTTATATGTAAAAGAAAGCCAAATTTCTGCTTCCAAGAGTCACCTTAAGCCTGTCTGTCTGCAATACGTTGTCCCAGCAATATTCTACAAAGGTCAGTGTTCCCTGGACATGTGCAACATTGACATTGGACACATGAATATACATCAGATCTGCCACTTGCTAAAATTACAGATGTTTAAGCATCACCCCAAAACTATCAAATCGAAATCTTTGGTAGTGAATCTTGCTAACTGGCATTTTAAACATGTCTATGGTTTTTGCACACCTCATGTATATGGTTCATTCGTGATTTAGTATATATTAATTTTATATTTTTAGTAGAGAAAGGATCACATCATAATGATAAAAGGTTAAATTCATTTATAGATATATCAATTCCAAATTATATTAATCTAATAACATAGCTTCCTAATGCACTATTAATTTCTGGTAATTCCACGTTACTTTGGGGCCAAAGATCAGGTGATGAGGTCAGAATGTCTTACCTGATGGTCAGTGAGATCTGGAAGCTGGTGTGGGCTTTGTGTCCATCACAAGTTTGGGGCACAGTCTGCACTTTTAAAGCAAATGGGGAGTCCTCTTTCTCTGGAAGAATATTGTATTTCATGGATGTCTGTGAAACAGCAAAGACACTATCAGTTTCTCTCTATTTCTGGGACCCCTCACTTCCTCATTATTTAATGTCTCCGGAGGTGCCCTTTACTTTCTCAGGAAGGAAGGAACAGAGTTTCCATTTCCATTGGCAAGTTTAAAGTGGACTCTCACCCATATAACCTTGGAGCCTCACCTGAAGATACACACATCTTTCTCCAGTTACTGTTATAACGTATTCTCCAGGGAGCTCTGGTAATGAGATCTGCTGCAATAACAGGAGGTTGCCGTTGTCTACTTGGAAATTTGTGGAAAAGGTCCGTGAATCCTGAATGGTGACTCGTGCAGTTTTCTCAGTTCTGGTGAAAGTGGCTGCTCCATACCTGGACAGGGCATGGAGAGCCACCACTGTGTCCTGGAAGAGATGAGAGGACAACCGCCCCAAAGAGTAAATTTTTGGTGTCTGGGGTTTTCCTCCAAAGTCTGTGTTAACCTGCCATGAGGGAAGCTGACTTTTTACCCCTAAAGTAGATCTTCACTAACTGCCTTTCCTTTTTCTCTGCCTTTCAGGCATTATCAAAATCATGCTGCAGTTTCTCCAAATGAAATAAAAGGCTAATAATGTTTATTAATTTCACAATTTATTTTCATTGATAGTCCTTTTGGATATGTCCTTCAAAGAAAAGGTCTAAAACTAAGAAGTTAAGACAAAAATAGTGACCATTTTTAAGTAGATGATTGATGACCAGTTAGATGGAAGAGGGATACTGTACATAAAAATGGTACGAGACAAGTTGCACTTTCTTGAGTTTCTTTTTACCTTCATCTAGTTTGTTTTTATTTCCCCTACCTAATCTCTCTGAAAAACAAAAGTTTCACTATGTAGATCCTAACTGTTGAAAGAAGACAAGTAAGAGGGAAAAGCCAGACACTCTGGATGTTTAATACAATCATTTATACTCTCGATAAAATATTTTTAGAATTATGCTAGAAAAATAAATTTTCAAGAGCTTCAGCTTAAAAAAGATCAACTTAAAGAGAAAGTAAGAAGAGCACTCTCAGGGAAGGTAGAAAGGAGTGAAGAGGCTGAGTTCCTTGGAGTAGTTGAAATGGAACTTCTCATTCTGAAAAGATCAAAGTGGATTCTACTTAGTCACTGTGCTTTTAATTACACAATTTTGGGGGGATACATCTTAGAGGATTTCTTGTTAGATTCTGAAGATGTCTGGAACATTGATTCCCAACTGGAGGAAATTTTTTCTTGTTTCAACTGGAAGTGGGGTGCTGCTGGCATCTGATGGGGAGAGGCCAGGGATGCTATTGAACATTTTATAAGGCTGAGGATAGCTCCTTTTACAACAATGATGTGGCTCCGAATGTCAATAGTGTCGATGCTGAAAAACTCTGGTCTAGAATGTGTCCAATGACCATAGCACGGCTTTAGAGGGTAAAGATGCTCCTCGTAAGTCTCCATGTTGCTAACATATTAACATAGGGCTTAGTGAAAATGGTTGTGGAGGATGTCTTAAGTCTTTCCTTTAAATTCCCATGGTCCTCAAATATTCCTAGATACTTATTCTATGATTTAATAATTGCCTTCTCTTTTCTATTAACTGCTCTACTTTTAAGCCTCCCAATTGCCAAGTGAACTTGGAGCAGAAGAGTCTTTGGGAACCACTGACCTGGGTGGAGGAGAAACCGCCCTGAGAGTTCTGCTGCTTCATGATCCACTTCACAATGTTAGTTGCAGAGGTCAGGTCCCCTGAGGTGGGGGCTGGCTGGGCCGTGAGATAAGCGAGGAGCACATAGGATGTCATCTCTACCTCAGCAGAGGGAGCCTGGGGTTGGTAAAAATGCCCCACTGGTGCCTTGGGTTTCTGAGGTCTCTCCCAATGGACGAGGTTGTCTTAAGGGTAAGAAAAAGGAGATAATTGCAACTCATAAATAAGTAATTATAACTGGTAAATAAGAGAATGCACATTCATAATACATGGAGCTGAAAATAATACAGGAGAAGCAAGTTCTTCTCTGTCATAAACTCCTAAAACTCACTAACTCACACTTTTATGCTGAACTTCGTCCTGTGGGATGACGGTAGGGTAGGTTGATGGAGGAAGAAGCATAGAGCATACTCACCAATCTCTCAAATGTTATTTTAGTTGGACTGATGGAAGGGAAAAGTGGTAGACAGAGTTCTTTCATTGTTTGTGATATTTCCTGAGAATTGCAGTATAGACTAGAATATAAAACCTAAAATGACTTTTGTGATGCTCTCTCTGGCAAATAGAGATAAAAATACTTTGAAAATGTTACTGAGTTTTCTTTCTTTTTGTTGTATCTCTTTTCTTTCTTTTTTTTTTCTCCTCAACCACATCGGTCCCTTTTTGTTCTTTCGGTAACCTCTTCCAGAGTTAACTACTTCCATTGTAGGTGATGAAATGTATAAGGCCCCACTTCAAATGTTGGCACTGCTATAAGCATGTTCTTTCCCGTTAATTCAACTCAGAATTAAAACTTTTGATTCTTGTTGTTTTTGTACTCCAGCCTCAGATATAGTTTCCACTGTAGAAGTTATCTCATGGCAGTCGTATTCTTTCTAATAGTGGTCTACAACCAGACTCTAGTTTCTCCAAGAACACTACAAGACAGATTGAATTTAAATATGTACTAAACTATATAACACTCTTTCAAACGAGTTTGAATGCATTTTATTTTTAGACAATCTTTATGACATTTTTTCCTTAAAAACAATGCCTCTGCTCCAAATAAATCATGGTCAAAACAAATGAAGATCTCAAGATGACATCAGTTCCACTTGTTTAAGTCCTGGTGTTGTGTGGATGACAAGCAGAAGCCAGTTATGATGACAGGTGATACATCCAAAGTAACTGCCAAATTTGTTAACATTTTTCCATTTCTAAACCATTGAAAATCATCTATGGAGTCACACCACCCTCACGGTAGTCCAGCAGAGGCACCATGCTATATGAGTTACTGTTTTCACTAATAAAGAACTGGTAGATTTTATTGCTTCTTGACCTTTTGGCTAAAATCAAGTGAAGAATTGGTAGTTTTTGAGATTAGCAAGAGTGTGCTTGATTTGTTCTGTAGCTCCTGTCATAAAAGGTTTAACTCCTTCTGGTCTCTGTTCTTTAAGTTTGTCTTTGATTTTATGTCAGCTTTGATGTTCTTCTTGTAGGCTTCTTTTGTGAAGTTGGTTCCTGCATGTGATTGTTCTTGACAATATCAACACTGGTGATTACTCTGCTTCCAGTACCTTCGCCTTGGGAAACCTCAGTGAAGGCATTTCCACCAATAAGCGAGTCATCAATGTCACCCTCTGTCCTACTGACCATCTTCCCCTCCACCTCCAGGCACAGTCCTTCCTCCATCTCTGGATCTTGTAAATGTCAGAGAACATGTCAGCGTGGCTGATGAGATCCTGGTAGATAATTACGATGGTAGCTGAAAGGAGACTACAGCAGTGCTAGCTTAGCAGGAGCCTGGAGCATGAAGCGAGCGAGCATGGTGCAGCCAGGATGGCGTTGGGTGGGGGGTTTAGGGGGTATGCAAGAGCTGTTGTACTTCTTTTCATTCAAGTAAGTAGGCAGAAATCATGAGAAAATGAATATATTTGTCTATTATATTGGTTTTAGCAAGTAGAAATAAAATTCCACATTTTATCAGCAGCATTACGTCTATTATGTTCCGTTCTGTATAACATATGCAATCCCAGAGAAGATAGTTTTATAAGAGGTGCTCTGATCTCACAAGGCATGACTTGGCTAAAGAATTACAGATGAAACTTGTGGATTTCAGCAGGAATATATTTCTCCTCTTTTTGTAGAAGCAGTGTAAATGGAAATGGAAATTTCGTACCATTTGCTGTTTGCTTTCACCTTTTTTTGCACACTTAAAAAAAACTTTTATTATTTATTTATTTATTTATTTATTTATTTTAAAATTTAATTTAATTTAATTTTAAGTTCTGTGGTACATGTGCAGGATGTGCATGTTTGTTACATAGGTGTGCCATGGTGGTTTGCTGCACCTCTCAACCATCACCTAGTTATTAGGTCCTGCATGCATTAGTTATTTATCCTCTCTGTTCTCCCTCTCTGCACCTCCCAGACAGGCCCCAGTGTGTGTTGTCCCCCTCCCTGTGTCTATGTGTTCTCATTGTTCAGCTCCCACTTATAAGAGCTCTCACCTTCTTTCACAGCTTCCTTATCAAGTGAGTTCAGTATTTCTCTACTCTGATCTTGGTTTCCCACTAGGGAAAAAGCATAGGCCAGCAATGCCTTGGTGTAGACATGGCTCCCATGGGTCCCCTCCTTTGCTACATTCCAGGCTGACTCCAGGCAGAATAGGGCATTGCGAACAATAGAGTGCTGTAAAGGCAAAAAGGTGGTTGTGTCAAACTAGGGTGAATAGAGGGTCTGCAAGTCGAGAGCTGGATATTGACAGTCAGATGTTATTAATGGATTTCAGACAGATAGGCAGACAGCTAGATATTCATCAAATTTAAATAGAAAAATATTTCGATCTCTTCACTTTATAGTTCAATTCTAAGGAATAAGACTAGAGAACCTGTTTTTAGGATTGGCTTTGATACATAGTCTAAGGGCATTACTGGACAAGTGTAAATCCCTCTGAATGCATCAACCAAAGAGCTTATCCGTCTGAGAAATGCCTCATCATTGAACCAAAAGAGACTTGAGACTCAGCCCTTAGCAGGGTGGCATTCCAGACAGCAGGTCTACAGTTTTCATGGCAGGGAATCAGATTAAGCTGGTACCTACAGTGACTGGGAGAGGAATTTCCAGAAGGGCAATAGTAACATAGGCGGAGAGGGTCACTTCATCTTCTACACCTCCCTGTGAATACAACATTGATTCGATTAATTCCAATGCCAAGTGTTAGTATATTCTCTTCTGTTGGATGGAAACCCTCCTCAGTATCTGTTTCTATCAGGTAAGGTAACGCCACCATTCAAAGTATACCATTTTTATCTTTCTCTCTCTCTCTCTCTCGACAGGGTCTTGCTCTGTAGCTCAGGCTGGAGTGCAGTGGCACTATCACACCTCATGGCAGCCTCAAGCTCTTAGGCTCAAGCAATTCTCCTGCCTCAGCTTCTCAAGTAGCTGCAACTACAGACACAGGCCACCATGCCTGGCTAATTTTGTAAAATGTGTTTTTGTAGAGACTGGATCTTGCTGTGTTGCCCAGGCTAGTCTTGAATTCCTGGGCTCAAGTGATCCACCTGCCTTGGCCTGAAAGTGCTGTGATTCTAGGTGTGATCCACTGCATCTGGCCCAGTTTCTTCCTTCTCTGTAGAAGGTTTAATACTCTTTCCCTGATGCCTTCCCACATTATCCAGGACTTCATCTTTGCAATTTCCTCATGCCTCCTTCCTCCCCTCACCCCTGGGGGATGTTATATTGATGTGTCATAGAGTCAGAAGTTCATGGAACAGTTTACCTTTATGGCGTTGTTGAGCAGTGACCCAGAGCTCCTGAAACAGCCATTGTCCTTCTGCATCTGGGAGAGCCACATGAGAGACTGGGTAATGTGTGCTTCATCAATGAAGATGTAGGATCGAGCCTGGGCAAAAGTCTTCAGTACAAAAGCTGTGAGCCTAGCGGGAGGAAAAATGCAGTGCTGAGGCTGTTTTCATTGAGCGCTTTACTGCTCTGTTTTGTACACATAGGTTCCCCCATCACAGTGCGCCCCCAAGAAAGTCAATCAGCTATTACTGAGAGTTTGGAGACTTTTTCTTTTAACTTGGAAATTTCTTTTTTTCTTTTTCTTTTCTTTCTTTCTTTTTTTTTTTTTTTTTTGCTGCCACATGTTGTTCAATCCATTACCAACTTGTCCTTGCTTCCTAAAGCATTTCTAGGCCACTTTCGAGATTCAAGCTCCTTCTAGTTTTCTTGGTTGATTAACTAAGTAAGGCATTTGCTTTTACACTGTGGGCTTTATGCATTTATTTCCTTTCATAGATTTCTTAGCTTACTTTCTGTAGTTTTAACTCTAATCAACTAACTTCTAATGTTCTGCTTCAGTAACTATTTCCCTCCATCATCCTGCCCCTCCACTTTTTTTTCCCCTGTGTTTGCCTGTGTGGCAAAACTCCAGAGAGAGAGAGAAAGGATATCATCTAGTAGAAGGTAGTAAGGTATGACGGTAGTAAGGTGTGCTCCGTCATACCTTACTACCACGTTGTGGTCTTTTCTAGAATTTTTCTAACACCTCTTAGTGCTGAGCAACAATTTAAGGGGGCAAGTTACAGACTTATAATGTTGTCTTAGCAACATGAGAAGGAAGAGGGTCTGGGTATTTTGGATTAAAAAAGTCAACCTAAAAGTGTTCTCAATTTTGCCACTTATGACATGTTTGCTCCTGACACATTTGTTTATCCACACTGAATATTAGTTTTCTCCTCTGTAAAATGAAGCTAATAACTCTCACTTTGCAGAGTAGCTATAATAATTAAATACGGTAGCATTATGGTTTAGAAATGGTTTCTCCACCAAAAGTCATGTTAAAACTTAATCCCCAATGTGGTAGTATTGAGAGGTGGAGCCTTTAAGAGGTGATTGGATCAAGAAGGTTCTGCTGTAATGAATGGAATGAATGCATTCCTAGATTAAAGGGCTATCATGAGAGTTGCACTGGGGGCTTCATAAGAAGAGGAGGAGATGCTAGCCCAGTCTCTACAAAGTAAAACAAAGAAAGTAAAAGAAGAGAAGGAGAGACCTGACTGAGCACATCCAATCCTCTTGTCATATGATGCCCTGCATCACCGTGGGACTCTTCAGAGTCCACACCAGCAAGAAGACTCTCAACTAGACGCGGCCCCTAGACTTCAGACTTACCAGCCTTCACAGCTGTGAGAAATACATTTCTTTTTCTACATAAATTTCCTAATTTCAGGTAGTCTGCTATAAGCAACAGAAAATGGACGAAGACAGGGAATCTATATATGCATGTTTTGAACTCACAGTTGAAACTCAGAATATATTTTCTTTCTTACCAAGTGTTGCCCTGGTTCCTGCCATATTTTTCCCCAAAGGTGCTGTAGGAGCCGTCTTGGTGTTTGTAGTTCAGCTGTCTCTGGTAACCTGAAATGGAAGGCTACAGATGGTTCATGAAGCATTAAAGAAAGGCAGGCCATCCATATGTGCAGGCTGATGCATCCAGGAGCCACGGACATTTTATGACGTCCTGTGATCTGCCATAGTTTTGTGAATGTTATGGATATATCAGAACACAACATCCTGTTAGAGTGTGGGAAGATTGCTGTTTTCATAAAAATGGTCATCGTGGGTTAATATTTGATGATATAACTGAAGCCTCATTGGGAAAAGTTTCATTAGAGTAACAAAGTAAATTTTTCTGTCTCACATACCACTGATGAGATAGCCAATGGCCTTGGCCTTGATCTCCTGTGTCAGCTGCTGGGTTTCATTCAGATAGTTCAAGACATAGATGTTAGGAGCAAACAGAACCATGTTTTGTTCTCCACAGCCATAGGGCATCTGGAGGAGATTTTGTATATTTTGCATAGCAGAACCTAGTATGTCACCTGGGGAATGTGAAAGATTAGATGTCAGAATAATTTCAGTTCATAAGCAGCCAACATTATTCACAAAAATGGCTTTTAAGTTCAGAGTCTATCATTTAGGTAAGAGATAAGTTATACATACAGAGTGTGATTTCCAGGATCCTAACAAGAATAGCAGCTATCAAGAACTTGATAATTCAAATACAAATACATAGATAAGATGTACAGTGGCAACTCCTTTGGCCCAGGTTTACTAAATGGAAGGTGACTCACCCAGAACTGAGAAAGAAGCTCTGGCAGATTCTTTGACCACATTTGATGGGAGCTTCAAGGACAGCCGCTCAGACACATCAGCACCTTTAGAAACAGACAGCCCATGTTAAAGGAGGACATCTACGATTACAATACAACTTAGCGATTATAATGTAGCAAGAGCTTCAGAGCCACACTGCCTGGATACGGTACTGGCCCCGCTTTGTGACCTTGGGTAAATTGTGATGATTTGAGGAAAAAATACATGTAAAACATTCAGAACAGGATCTGCAACATATTGAATTTCAATGAATGTGAGCAATTATTATTATTGTGGTTATTTTATTATTAGAGTGAGCAGTAATGTTATTATATCTCCTTGAGGAACTCTGGGTTCTAGGAATAAGAATTTGATTTAATGATGAGATTACCTTTAACAGTCTAATTGCTTTTGGCACTGTGTGACTTCCAGAGTCCTTCCTCTCCTCACTTAACTATGTTTTGCATTGCTGTGCTCAGTAGCTTTCTAAAAGAAGTCTAAGACTTCGTGGGGGAACTATCGCTCTCTTTCGTCGCAATATTAAGACTTATACTCATAATAATACAAGTTATTTTACTGCCTCCCTTACTCTATATAATATTGGAATGGATTCCCATGTTTGTAAATAGATAACATGAATATAACATGAATATATCTTAAATTAGCCCTTCTCAAATGACAAATACAGTGTTGTATACACTCTGGACATAGAACTAATAATGCGGCAGTGCTGTATAAAAGCTAGAACTAGTTCTCAATGATATGATGAAGTTAAATGTAAATTATTTTCTGACACGGAAAACACACATTTGTAGTGAGATGGGTAGAAAATGCTATATGTTTTGTCAGCAGCTGTTTTAGAGACTATCTCTTGGGATTCAAACTGATCATGACCCTGCTCTGTTTAGTTTTTGTTGTTGTTGTTGTTTGTTTGTTTGTTTGAGACAGAGTCTCACTCTGTCACCCAGGTTGGAGTGCAGTGGTGCGATCTCGGCTCACTACAACCTCTGCCTCCCAGGTTCAAGCTATTCTCGTGCCTTAGCCCCCCACGTAGCTGGAACTACAGGCACCCGCCACCAGGCCTGGCTAATTTTTGTACTTTTAGTAGAGACAGGGTTTCACCATATTGGCCAGGCTGGTCTCAAACCCCTGACCTCAAGTGATCCTCCCGCCTCAGCCTCCCAAAGTGCTGGGATTGCAGATGTGAGTCACCATGCCCGGCCAACCCTGCTCTCTTTCTACCTCGTCCTGGGACACTCTAGGCTTCTGCAGCTGGGCTTGTCAGTGAGCAGCCACTGGGCTATTCAGGTAAAATAACTACGTGTAAACCAAGAAAGTCCAGGTATTAGTCCTGTCTGTACCACCTGAGTCACATTAACTTGCTCTCTTGGGCTCAATGTCTTCGTCTGTAAAACGTACATAAAGAAATATTTAGTATTATGCTGCCTTTAATGGAACATGCTGAAAACTGGGAGATAATATGTATGAATATGCATTGAGGTTTATACCCCTCTGTGGCTTTGATCCCACTGTGATTATGAGGCTGGACTCTTACCTGAGGCACAGGTCATGGAATTGAAAGTCTTTTCTTGCTCAATACCTTCAGCCTTGGATGAAAAGAAAGAAAAGGAGAAAAGATAGAAACATCCCGGTGACAAGAGAATAACCATAGATTCCTTTCTTTGATGGGTCGGGTTTACGTGAATGATGTTTACCATTCTACTCTTTTTTTCCCCAAATTTTATTTTAAGTTCAAGGGGACATGTGCAGGATGTGCAGGTTTGTTACATAAGTAAACGTGTGCCACGGTGGTTTGTTGCACAGATCATCTCCTCACCTAGGTATTAAGCCCAGCATCCACTAGCTCTTCTTCCTGATGCTCTCCCTCCTCTCACTCCCACCCTCAGACAGGCCCCATATGTGTTGCTTCCCTCCATGTGTCCATGTGTTTGCATCATTCAGCTCCCACTTATAAGTGAGAACATAACATCCTACTTGTTATTAAATTATTACAAATCCATAAAACAGTGAAGAACAAAGGAAGGTGGTAGAAAGAAAATGGGAAGAGATAATAAGGGCAGTGAATCAAAGGTAATGGGCATGAGAGAGATGTGAATCTTAGGAAAGAGGTGGAGATCAAGAAATTGCACTCAAATAGTTTGTGAAAAAAGATTTACAATAGCTGGCAATGTCTGCTGCAATGCTTTTAGGATAGGAAATTCCATTAGTCTTACAGGATGTATTATGTGAGCATGATATTAATGGTTCTTTGTTGTCTTAAGAGTGACCGCCCAGTGTTGCATTCTTACAGTTGTTAGGGACTCCCAAAAATATGTTACCTCCACCAACAGGGTTTTGATGACTGTGTCTTTTCTTTTAATCTCAGGGACCTCAGCAACCTCATTTCCACAGAGTTCTAGGGACTGCATTGCCTCTGCACTCACTGAGAAGTTCACATTCCCTAAAACAAGGAATATTGAAAACATGAGTATCCATTTTGATAGTCCAACCACCTTTAAGAACTACACCTTAAACTTACAATTGGCCAGAATAGAAAATAATGGTTAAAAAAAAAAAAAAAACCCACAAGGTTAATGTACACTGAGTAGCCAATGTCCAAGAGTAGTGATTATGGGGACTAGCTTGGGTGAGAACAGTGGGAGGAGGTCATTGTGGACAGAAATAGGAAAAAATATTAACTTTATAGAATTATATCTATGGCAAATAAAACAGAGAATATGATGAAAAAAGTGCTCAGACAGCCACCATCCTTGTTGATTGATAGGCCCTTTTGGGTACTGTCACTCACCCAGAGTTTTAGGAGTCACTGTCCAAGACAAGGTTTGCCGCTCATTTCCACAGATACAATAGGATTCTTCTCCCTTTGTGTTTTGGGAAGCTAGGAAGGCTGGAGAGGCTTTCAGCTGCACACTGACCTATTAGCCCATGTGAGGCAGAGACAGAAATGATGAGAATATGGAAAGATGTGAACACATAGAATTGGGGCCAAGGGTGAGATGCTGCAGTAAATTGGGATTTGTAAGAAAAATGGATGTCATATAGATTCATCCATGCTTTAAGAAGCATGGAAATGGCAATGATACAAATCAAGGCTGGTTATGTATTAGGAGGATCTGGCATTTGCGTTAGGGTAGATTGCAGACATGCAGACTTGGCAGTAGCAGATGAAAGGGAAAAGCAGTGATTGTATATTGCCCTCGGGAGTACTATCTGCTGCTATGTAGATTTTCTGACTGTTTCTTCCTCCCTCTCTTCTCCTATTTCTTAGAACATATATTACATGTCTACTCCATAGAAGACATAAAACACGGGGAATGGTATATGAGAGGCTCCCGATCTTGAGGATATTGTGTTACAAGAAAGATGATCTATATACAACCACTATTACATAATGTACAAAGAGATACGTGCTATAAGATAAATTAAAATTATATATTGTGGAGATTTCAAGATGAGGGGTTGGAGAATGACACTGGTGGAATTGAGAAAGCTGAGTTGTGTGTCAGCTTCAAGAATGTTCCTGGCATAAAATCTAACTTGTAGCAAAGAATTCTGCACGCGCTAAAAAATAAAAAAGCAAGGTGTGGCTTAGAGAGCCACGGTTTAAGCACCCATAGCACACATAGCATTGTATTATCTCTCTGATCATGTCCTGCTTTGCATAGCACTAATTATTCACAGTGCTAACACACAATTCCTTGAATTATCCTTAGTCTCAGGAACAGAATCAGGAGCTGACTGATCAAAGGAATCTTTTGTTCTACCCACCTTTCCTGTTCACCCTCATTTTCCTTACCCGGATGCATTTGGGAAGGTAGTTTAGGACCGTGGCCTTGAGTGTGAAGGCCTCTCCACGGATCACAGAGTAGGGCATTGTGAGCTCCACAAAGAAGGGCTGGAAGGCTCGGAGGGAGGCAGTGGAAGAGATACCAAGTCCAGCGTCTTCAGACAGGCAGAAGGCTCCTGCCTTCCACTCGGTGATGGTGTCAGGGACTGTTACTCCTACCTCAGCCACACCTGATGAGCTGGGGTGGAGGACAAGTGAAGAATACAAATAATGAATGTGAGCCACCTTTCCTCAAGTGAGAATCGATATGCATAAAGCTAATGTCAAGAACTGAATCCACTTAAGGGTATATGGGTGTGTGCATGCGTGTGAACACTAGATTATGTCCTGGGATCTGAGCTGGGAAAACAAAAGCCACTAAATGGTACCTCTCCCTCTTATCAACAAATGATCACATCCCACATGTCTGTACTTGGAATAAAAATATTTGAATTGTGATTCATTTTGGTCCTTAACTTCCCTTGCTAGTGTGTAATCCCATAAATAAGCATTTTTAAGAATCATGACCAATGAGACCACTGGATTAATGTAGCCTGATTTGTTTATGTGCCTGCTCCAGCCCTGATATTTACAGAAGGCTCCCTGAATGACATTAAGCAGTACATATAGAACTGAATATTATAGTTCTCATGTCTACTATTTGACAGTATCAGGAATAATTATTTTAGAATTGCTCAGCACTGAGACGATTATATTAATAAGCCTATACAATTGCAGCATTTTACTTAGGTCTATCCTAAAAAGAGGTTAAGATAATTATTCAGAACCTTTCAGAAAGATTATCTTAGAATTGAAAATGTTGGAGGAACCACATTCCCTCCCCTTCAGCAAATGGAGGAAAGTAAAGTTACTTACTCCACTGCCACCAACTCCCAGATCCAAGTCTCAGGAAAATAGCTTCGCACCGTTTCAGGGACTGGCCCTGAACTTTGTTCATTATTTAAAGGCATTATATTATAGGCGCTCATTTGAGGAGGATATGGCCTCCCTGCTACTCCTAGACCTACTAAAGTAGAGAAAATTGTCTAGTTAGGGAAAAACATTCATTAATTTCATGGTGCACACGTGAGACGTCAGAGAACAAATTTTCAGTTTTCCTGCTCAGACTGTCCTAAAAGTCTTACAGAAGTTGTAGAACTTGGGAACTACTTTGTGATCCCTCACTCTCTGAAAAGAGAGGAGTCTTTGTCAAAGGTGGAAATTCCATGTATCCTAGACATAGCATAATTTGATGTGAGTGGAAGCTGGAAAAACAAGATCATTTGGAGACAGTTCTATGGGTTTTGTGGGGAAGGAACAGTTTTGAAGTTGAGACAGTATTGCTTCATTCTTAGAGAATCTCAGCAGGAATTGTAAAATGCTCTTTAGGCATTGTCAGTGGTTGCTATACTGAAAATGGAATTACCAGTGGAGTGAACAGAATTTAATGACTTAAATTCTGTGTACTGTATGGAAGTTTGCAAAACTGTTGTTCTCTGGGGAATAAGATTAGAGCATTAGATTTTATTCCACTTATTTTTTGACATCTGAAATAAACAATTTGGATGTCAAAAACAGATATTTCCATTTGGAATGGCTGTGTAGTTGAGACAAAGAAATCATTTACCAATGTGAGAGGGCAGAGAGCTAGACATGTAGGCAATTTTGTCCATGTTGTGCCTGAAATCATGCTTACTAATTGAATTTGAGTTAAGATCTCTCTCCCATGTATCCCATCTGATATTTCAGAAATACCTTGTGAAAGAATACTTATAAGGAAAAATATATTTCTAGCAATTTCACCCTAATAGTTTTCTACACTGAAAAAAGCATCAGTAGTAATTTCTTTAGTGAATATCATACACCTTCTTGCCCCATGTCCTTCTAAGTGGTAATGATTTCTGACTCTGATTTTTCACTGATGTTCTGTCCTCTCTGTCCTCACTCTTATCTTAAATATTGAAATATCTAAAAGGATGATACATCTAAATGAACTATTTTCCATTTTCTGTTGGATATGTCAAGGGCCCTCAAACTCCTCCAGTTATTGCAGTTAACAAACCATGGCATTATGTGTTATTTCAACTCCATTCAGAGGACGATGGCTATATCCTTCCTACTCTTACTGTCAACTTGACTTTCCATGTATCCTGTCTTAGTCTCTGTATCAAAGTTTTATTCTTCTGCATGCCACAACTAATAATCTCTACAGTAAATGCCTTTGAATCAGTTTCCCAGGACAAAAATCTTATTTTTTTTTCTTGCTTCTTTTCCCCATTTGACTTTATGAAAATTTGTTGAACTCTGGACTAAGCCACTCATACTCTGTTTTGTTGCTGATCTCAAAATACTTTCAATGAAATTTTCTGTTCATGGCTTAAAAAGGGCTGCTCAACCCAGCTTTGTAATACTTTTTGACTTTTAATACCTTCAAGCAAACAACAACAAAAACAAAAAAAAAAAACCCTGAACATTTTCTTTTAATTTAGAATCTAGTGTGATTGAGACACATGTTAGATCATGTCACCCCTCTTCTGAAAAGCTTCTTATTTCACTCATAGTATAAAAGTCAAGTCCTTACTATGACCTACGAGGCCCACACAATGTGGCCTCAAGTATTGCTCTGATCTCTCTCTCCAACTGCTCACACTTTATTCATTCTGTTCCAACCACACTGGTTTTCTTTCTCTGCTTAGAGCATTTCAGGCATACTCTCACCTCAAAGCCTTTGAGAGATAGACTAGTGAAGAGGTTATGAACATGAGATCTGGAATCAAACTCCCTGACTTGAATCTACTGCGTGCTACATTTTATTGGCTATGAGATCTTAATGGCTTAGTTATTTAACCTTTTTGGGCCTCAGTTTTCCGTATGAAAAATTGTGTTAAAAATACCTACCTTATAAGGCTACTGCAAGAATTAAGGAAATCTATCTAAACTCATCTATCTATAACTATCCATTGATCTATCAAACCTACCAATCTATCAATCATCTATCTCCCTATTACCTATCTCCTGGAGCATAGAAAACACTGCATAAGTATTTTCTATTATTGATATTGTTTCCTAGGACTATGACACTCGTCTTCCAGAGAGTCACATGGCTTGTTGTCTTCCTTGAAGTTTTTGCTCAAATTTCACTTTCTTGGTAAGATTTTTACTGACCACCCCCCCATTTAAATCTTCAACTTCCTTCAGTCTCAACATCCCTTCCCTACTTGAATTTTTCCATATAGTATTTATGAACTTATAGTGAGCCATATAATTTACTTGCTTATTTTGTTTATATTCTCTCTGAGCCTATTAGAACATAACCTTCATATAGTTGAATAGTTTTGTTCTTAATGTTTGTTATATAACCAGAAACTATGTCAGTAACTATTGAACACACGAGTTAAAATTTGTAACTTCTTAATTTTTGTAGTTTCAAGTACTAGCCATGTCTTTCATTGTCTAGCATAATTTTCGTTCCTTGTTTAGTTTAATTATTATCTTTCACTCGTCCTCTCTTTTAGGTCCTATCAATGCTATTGAATTGATCTTCTTCATATGTACTGTTCTATAGCATTAAACACTTTCAGGGTGCATGATGACTTCCCAAATAGTCATGGAAATGGCTTCATGTTGTTGAACTTATTATCCAGAAATTTCACAAGATATTTCAGTTTTCTTAGTTCTTTTATTTCCTCATATACCTGACTCATTTATAGCTACTAATTTCAATCCCTGTTGTGTATTCACCACACATTTTAGAAGCTCTTTTTTATCCTGAGTGTTATTATATACCCCCAATTCCAGTTTTAATAAATTCAAGAACATTTCCTTCCCCCTAAACCTCCATGGTTTAAACTTGAAGTTTGTTCTATGTAAATATCATGGCTATTTTCCTTTCCCTTATTCTCTATTCTCATTGTTTATATAACATCTTAGTTACATGACAAAATCGTATTTACCATTTTTGAGAAATTGTTTGAAATTTGTGCTATCATTGAAGGTATACTTAGAGATAAACAGTCCATGGCCCTTGAAAAGGTGCCATTTTCTTAATAATAAAGCTCATTTAAACATTGATATTAATCTTAAATGCCAAGGAACATGGAAAATGCTATTTAAATAATCAAAGTTCTTAATTTGTGTTGGTACATTATATTTAGTTATCTTATTGGGCATTTTGCAAGGTCTTGAAGAACCATTAGTCAAATTCCTTCAATTTATTAACGAAGGATTTGAGTCTTAAAGAGGAGATGTGACACACCCACTTCACATATAGGACTTCTAATTTCCAATCCGAGCATATAAATATTTGTTAGCAGATGGACGTCAGGAATATTTTGGAGAAAAGGGGAGTTGGATTCATGATAGAGGAATGAGAAATGGCTGGATAGTGTTCAAATGTAAGTAGATCTGGTGATGAGACAGATGTTTTAATAAGTTGAAGGGTCTTGAAAAAGGCTGCTCTATTTGAGTAGTGGGTTTGGCCATGGATTATGAGATATTTCTGTGATGTTCACGTTGTTTCTGGTCACCAGTGAAGCCCTTTGTCCTTCTTTATGTTTTTCAAAATACAGCATCCCTATGAATTTCTTTCCTGTTTCCATAATCAGAATTATTCTCTCCTTCCGTTGTCAGCATTTTCCCTCTCTTATGGTACATCAGAATCTTGTATTTTATCTGATTTTGTGCCCTGAAGTATCTGTTGTATCTAAAAAATAATCCTTGATCAGTTCTGGCTATCACCAGCTAAGTCACCTCAGCAAGAAACAATTAATTTGAATCTTGGTTTCTTTGTGTGTATAAAATGGAAATAGGGCTACATTATTTCATTTTAGCATTTTTGGCATAGTAATATTGTTGGACATGAAATAAAATTAAAAGCAAATTTTACCTCCATAGTATCCTTGACTTATTGCTCCTGCAGACATGGGGGGGATGACTGAACACGACTTTGGTTTTCGGATTTTCGAGTTAGTGAACACCTTCAATCCCATCCCCTGGAAAAAAATAATTATTCAATCAACTTATAAGCTTGATTAGAATATATAAAACATACTATCCTTAGAGACTGCCCTATGTAATTCCAGTAACCTTATATTAATTCTATGGCAAAACACTTGACAGTAAATATAGAGTAGTTAAATTATAAAACTTATGGGTTATTAAGATTTTATTCTTTATTTATTATTTTTTAGTTTGCAAGAAAACCCTAAATATAACTAAAAGGTATCTGGATGAATAGGCAGTGGTTAGATCTAGCCCTGACTCACAAACTGAACTTCTATGTGGTCCTGACAGAGACTAACCTTTTAATTGGCTTCATTTTTCTCTGCTGAAAAATGGAGAGGCAAGTCTACATAATTACTAAGATTATGAATAGATAGAGTTTTATTAACATTCAAAAAATCACAAGCCAGCATATTAATAAGTAGTGAGAATTTTACCTTGAGAAAGCTATAAATATCTGCTTCATCATTACTTGATAAGGGAACATAGAAGGCTCCATTACGAATGAAGAAAGGATGGGGACAGTGTCCTTGTTCTTCCTCCTGATGGTCCACATTGTCAGGAAAATTGGTGAGATCCTTCACAGTTAGCAGATTATATACCTGTAGCAGTGGAGAGATCAAAGGCAGAACTGTTACTTACTTTTCTTTTGAAATAGAATGAACTGAGAGAAATAAAATAATTATCACCAATCTTTTCTTGAGTGTGTTCATGTAGTTGGTACCTTAGAGATAAGTTGAAGATTTTCCTTATATTTAACAGTGTTGTTTTGTCATAAAGAAATAAAACCTACTTGGGAAAATGCTTCCAAAGATTAATAAAACCTTAAGTTATGAAGGATTAATTAAAACTTCATTGTAGAGTCTACAGGTAAAAATAGACTAAATATAGGAAGAAGACCTAACTTGCATCTGTGTTTAATTAATACTTAATGCCCTGAGGAATTTAGCTACAAATTATTATTGCCACCTGTTAAACATTTACGTCTACTCAGGCTTATTCTCAGATAGAAAATCGTATAGATGGCCAATTAGAAGCAGCTGTGGTCTGCAGCACTTACGGAGTGGAATGAAAAAGGGATATTAAATTCAGCACCTTCAGCTGAAATACCCAGGTTCTCACATTGAGACTGACTAGGCAAGCAACCTGAGCCACAGAGAACAATGAAAAGCAGCAGGGGTGAAGGTGGGGGAGGGCAACGGAAGGAGTGATTGTGCAACCTCGCCTGGGAAATCACACTTCTCCCATGGATCTTTGCAACCGGTGGATCAGGAGATACCCTAGTGAACCCACGCCATCAGGGCCTTGGGTCTGATACACAAAGCTATGTGGAGTCTTGGCAGAGCAGCCACTTAGGCACACAGAGACCCAGGAGTTTTAAGTACTCCGGCCCTGGGATCCCTGGAAAGGTAGGAAATCTGTTTGTACATGTCCCTACGAAGGGGGCTGAATTCAGAAAGCCAAAGAGCATCATCCTGTGGACCCCACTTCCACAGCACCTCACAGGTTAAGACTCACTGTCTTGGAATCCCAGCCAGCCAATGGCGGTGGGTTGGAGTCCACCTGAGATGGACCTGAGTTCCTGGGGGAGAGGTGGCTGCCATCTCTGTGGTTCTGAGGACTCAGCCACTCCAGCCTGCAGGCTTGGGGAATACAGATGGTCAGGATGAGGAGGGGTCTCCCACGATGCAGCACAACTACCTTGCCAGATTGTGATCAGACTGCTTCTTTAAGTGGGACCCTGATCCATTCCTCCTCACCGAGTGGGACCTTTCTGTGGGGGCTTCAGGTACTCCAGGCAGGGTTCTAAAGACAGAGCTTTGATCTCTCCCGGGGACCGAGTTCCTGGGGGGCAGGGGTGTCTGCCATCTCTGCAGTTCGGTTGACTCTGCCACTTCAACCTGCTGGCTTTGGAGAATACCGGTGATCCAGACGAGGAAGGATCCCACCCAATGCAGCACACCTGCTCTACCAAAAAGCAGCCAGTCTGCTGCTTTGAGCAGGTCCCTGATCCCATTCCTCTTGACTGGGTGAGACCTCCCAATAAGGGTCTCCAGTCACCTCCAACAGTTGCATGTGGGCTGGCAACAGGTTAGTACCCCCGCAGGATGAAGCTTCTAGAGGAAGGCACAGGCTGCCATCTTTGCTGTTTTGTGGCCTTTGCTGGTGATACCTCCAGGTATGGGAGAAATCAAAGCAACTGGGGTCTGGAGTGGACCCCCAGCAAACCTCAGCAACCCCATGATAGAGTGGCTTGACTGTTAAAAGAAAAACAAGCAGAAAACAACAGCATCAACAAAAAAGACCCAACAAAAATCTAATTCAAAGGGCAGCAACCTCAAGGATTAAAGGTAGATAAACTCACAAAGATGAGAAAGGATTAATTCAAAAACAATGCAAACTCCAAATGCCAGAGTACCTCTTCTTTTCCAAATGACTGTGACACCTCACCAGCAAGGGCACAGAACTGGGCTGAGGCTAAGATGGTTGAATTGACAGAAGTAGGCTTCAGAAAGTGGATAATAATAAACTTTGCTGAGCTGTAACCCAGTGAAAAGAAGCTAAGAATCCTGATAAAACAATACAGGAGCTGGTAGCCAGAACAGCCAGTTTAGAGAGGAACATAACCTACTGATGGAGCTGAAAACCACATCACAAGAACTTCACAATGCAACTGCAAGTATCCTTAGCAGGATAGACCAAGAGGAGGAAAGAATCTCAGAGCCTGAAGATTATCTATCTGAAATAAGACAGGCAGACTAGAGTAGAGAAGAAAGAATGAAAAGAAATGAACGAAACCTCTGAGAAATATGGGATTATGTAAAAAGACCAAACCTACGACTGATTGGGATCCTTGAAAGAGACAGGAGAATGGAACCAAGTTGGAAAACATAATTCAGGATACCATCCAGGAGAACCTTTCCCAACCTAGCAAGATAGGCCAACATTCAAATTCAGGAAATGTAGAGAAGGCCAGTAAGATACTCCACAAGAAGATCAACCCAAAGACACAAAATCATCAGATTCTCCAATGTCAAAATGAAAGAAAACATGTTAAGGGCAGCTAGAGAGAAAGGCCAGGTCACCTACAAAAGGAAACATATACTAACAGTGGACCTCTCCACCAAAACCATGCAAGCCAGAAGAAATTGGGGGCCAGTATTCAGCATTCTAAAAGAAAATAATTTCCAACCCAGAATTTTATACCTGGCCAAACTAAGCTTCATAAGCAAAGGAGAAATAAGATTCTTTTCAAACAAGTGAATGGTTAGGAAATTTATCACCACAATGCCTGCCTTGCAAGAGCTCCTGAAGAAAGCACTACATTGGGAAAAGAAAGACCATTACCAGCCACTACAAAAACACACTGAAGTACACAGGCCAGAACACGGTGAAGCAACCACATAAACAAGTCTGGAAAAAAGCATTATGATGACAGGATCTAATTCACACATAAAAATACTAACCTCAAATGTAAATGGGCTAATGCCCCAGTTAAAAGACACAGAATGGCAAGCTGAATAAAGAGCCAAGACCCATCATCAGTATGCTGTCTTCAAGAGACTCATCTCACATGCAAGGAGAGACACAAGCTCAAAATAAAGGGATGGAGGAAAATTTACCAAGCAAATGGAAAACAGAAAAAAGCAATCCTAGTTTCTGACAAAACAGACTTTAAACCAACAAAGATCAAACAAACAAACAAAGAAGGGTATTATATAATGGTAAAGGGTTCAATTCAACAAGAAGAGCTAACTATCCTAAATATATATGCACCCAATATAGAAGCACCCAGATTCATAAAGTTCTTATACACCTACAAAGAGACTTAGACTCCCACACAATGATAGCGAGAGACTTTAACACACCACTGACAATATTAGATGGATGATTAAGACAGAAAATTAACAAAGATATTTAGGACCTGAACTCAGCTCTGGATCAAGTGGACCTGATAGAGATCTACAGAACTCTCCACCAAAATTCAACAGCATATAAATTCTTCTCATTGCCACATGGCATTTACTCTAAAATTGATCACATAATTGGAAGTAAAACACTCCTCAGCAAATGCACAAGAACTGAAATCATAACAGTCTTTCAGACAACAGTGCAATCAAATTAGAACTCAAGATTGAGAAATTCACTCAAAACCACACAACTACATGGAAATTGAATAAACTGCTCCTGAATGACTCTTGGGTAAATGATGAAATTAAGGCAGAAATCAAGAAGTTATTTGAAACTAATGAGAGCAAAGAGACAATGTACTGCAATCCCTGGGATGCAGCTAAAACAATGTTAAGTGGGAAATTTATAGCAGTAAATGTCTGCATCCAAAAGCTAGAAAGATCTCGAGTCAACAACCTAACATCTCAACTAAAAGGACTGTAGAACCAAGAGCATACAAACCCCAAAGCTAGCAGAAGACAAGAAATAGCAAAGATCAGAGCTGAGCTGAAGGAGATAGAGACATGAAAAACCCTCTTAAAAAAACAATGAATCCAGGAGCTGGTTTTTTGAAAAAAAGTTAATAAAATAGACTGACAGCTAGACTAATAGAGAAGAAAAAAAGAGAAGAATCAAGTAGACACAATCAGAAATGATAAGGGGATATCACCGCTGACCTCACAGAAACGCAAACGACCATTAGCGAATACTATAAACACCTCTGTGTACATAAACTAGAAAATCTAGAAGAAATGGATAAATTACTGGACACATACACCCTCTGGAGACTGAACCAGGAAGAAATTAAATATTTGAATAGACCAATAACGAGTTCTGAAATTGAGGCAGTAATAAACAATCTAACAACCAAAAAAAGCCCAGGACCAGATGGATTCACAGCTGAATTCTACCACAGGCACAAAGAAGAGCTGGTACAATTTCTACTAAAACTATTCCCAAAATTGAAAAGGAAGGACTCCTCCCTAACTCATTCTATGAGGCCACCATCGTCTTGATACCAAAACCTGGCAGAGTTACAACAGAAAAATAAAGCTTCAGGCCAATATCTCTGATGAACTTCGATGCAAAAATCCTCAACAAAATACTTGCAGACCAAATCCAGCAGCACATTAAAAAGCTTATTCACCACAACCAAGTAGGCTTCATCCCTGGGATGCAAGCTTGGCTCAACATACACAAATCAATAAATGCGATTCATTACATAAACAGAACTAAAGACAAAAACCACCTGATTATCTCAATAGATGCAGAAAAGACCTTTGATAAAATCAACATCCCTTTATGTTAAAAACTCTCAATAAACTAGGTATTGAAGGAACAAACTTCATAAGAGACATATATGACAAACACACACCCAATATCATACTGAATGGGCAAAATCTGGGAGCATTCCCCTTGAAAACTGGCACAAGACAGGGATGCCCTCTGTCACCACTCCCATTCAACATAATGTTGGAATTTCTGGCCAGGGCAATCAGGCAAGAGAAATAAATAAAGTGTATTTGAATAGCAAGAGAGAAAGTCAAGTTATCTTTATTTGCAGATGACGTGATTTTATATCTAGAAAACCCCATTATCTCAGCCCAAAAGATTCTTAAGCTGATAAGCAACTTCAGCAAAGTCTCAAGATACAAAATCAATGTGCAAAAATCACAAGCATTTCTATACACCAACAACAGGCAAGCAGAGATCCAAATCATGAATGAACTCCCATTCACAATTGTTACAGAAAGAATAAAATACCTAGGAATACAGCTAACAAGGGAAGTGAAGGACCTCTTCAAGAGCTACAAGCCACTGCTCAGGGATATCAGAGAGGACACAGAAAATGGAGAAACATTCCATCCTCATGCATAGGAAGAATCAATGTAATGACAATGGCTCTACTGCCCAAAGTATCTTATAGATTCAATGTTATTCCCATTAAACTACCATTGACATTCTTCACAGAATTAGAAAAATCTATTTTAAAATTCATATGGAAGCAAAAAAGAGCCTGAATTGCCAAGACAATTCTAAGCAAGAAGAGCAAAACTGGAGGCATCATGTTACCTGACTTCAAACTTTACTACAAGGTTACAGTAACCAAAACAGCATGGTACTGGTATAAGAACAGACACATAGACCAATGGCACAGAATAGAGAACTCCAAAATGAAACCGCAAACCTACAACCATCTGATCTTTGACAAACTTGACAAAAACAAGCAATGGGGAAAGTCCTCCCTATTTAATAAATGGTGCTGGGAATGCTGGCTAGTTATATGCAGAAAATTGAAACTGGACCCCTTCCTTACACCATATACAAAAATTAACTCAAGATGAATTAAATACTTAAATGTGAAACCCAAAACTATAAAGACCCTTGAAGAAAATCTAGGCAATACCATTCAGGAGATAGGCACAGACAAAGATTTCACTATGAAAATGCCAAAAGCAACTTCAACAAAAGCAAAAACTGACAAATGGGATATAATTAAATTAAAGAGCTTCTGCACAGCAAAAGGAACTATCATTAGAGTGAACACACAACTTAAAGAATGGGAGAAAATTTTCCCAATCTACCCACCTGAGAAAGGCCTAATATCCAGAGTCTACAAGTAACTTAAACAAACTTACAAGAAATAAAAACCCATTAAAAAGTGGGCAAAGGACATGAACAGACAGTTCTCAAAAGAAAACACACATGCAGCCAACAAACATAGGAAAAAAGCTCAACACCTCTAATCATTAGAGAAATGCAAATCAAAACCACAATGAGATACCATCTCACACCAGTCAGAATGGCTGCTATTAACAAGTCAAAAACAACAGTGAGGTTGCAGAGAAAAAGGAATGCTTTTTTACTGTTGGTGGGAGTGTGAATTAGTTCAACCATTGTGGAAGAAAGTGTGGTGATTCCTCAAAGACCCAGAGGCAAAAATACCATTTGACTCAGCAATCCCATTACTGGGTGTATACCCAAAGGAATATAAATTATTCTGTTATAAAGATAAACGCATGCATATGTTCACTGCAGCACTATTCACAATAGCAAAGACATGGAATCAGTCTAAATGCCCATCAATGATAGACTGGACAAAGAAAATGTGGTACATATACACAATGGAATACTATGCAGCCATAAAAAGGATGAGTTCATGTCCTTTGCAGGGACATGGATAGACCTGAAAACCATTATCCTCAGCAAGCTAACACAGGAACAGAAAACTAAACACTACATGTTCTCACTTATCAGTGGGAGCTGAATGATGAGAACACATGGGGGAGAACAACACTCACTGGGGCCTATTAGAGGGTAGGGTGTGGGGAGGGAGAGTATCAGGAAGAATAGCTAATAGATGCTGGGCTTAATATCTAGGTGATGGGTTGATCTGTGCAGCAAATCACCATGCACATGTTTACCTATGTGGCAACCCTTCACATCCTGCACTTGTACCTCTGAAGTTAAAATAAAAGTTGAAGAAATAAATAAATAAAACACAGTCCATGTTCAAAATAAAAATAAAAGAACAACATGGGCACATGAATGAACTTGTATCATTATATTGGATAGACCAATGTCTATGCAGGGTACTTTTTATGGAAAATGCATGACTCAACAGAATCAAGAACCCACAGGGCAGGGCCAGAGGCCTGAATATTTATCCCTGGACTGATGTAAGATTGAGTCTTAATCAGAGAACTTCCATTTGCCTGGCTTAATCTTGAGTAATTATGGACCAGTAACCCCTGAGTGCCTCTTGTTTCCTCCTTTTTGAACAGGAGTGTCAATAGTGACTATTCTATGCCAGTTCCACCACTGTATGTTGAGTGTGTGGGGCCAAATAACTTGAGTACGCTTTAGCTCAATGTCTTTGTATCTAGAGGTATTGGACCTGAGGAATCACACCTGAGAGGCATTATCTGTACTTGGACCTGATTTAAATGATATTTAGCCTTTGAGCTGTTCCTATTTTACGATGAGAATTTTAGGGACCTCAGAGAGAGGATCGAGTATATTTTACATGTGAGAGCTCATGTATTTCTGGGGATCAGAGGTCAGGCTGAGGAGACAGCTTCCAGAATTGCCCACAACAGTCTCTGCCTCCTGGTATTCACGCCCTAACATTGTTCGTCCCACAATGAACAGGGTTGACCTCTATAGCCAATGGGATATTGTGGAAATGAGGGGACATGACTTTCAGGCCTAGGTCATAAAAGATATTGCAACTTTAGCACTCTTTGGAACACATTAGCTCTCTTGGATCACATGCTCTGGAGAAGAACAGTTGCCACATTATGGGGATACCAGCAGCCCCAGGACCTCTGTGTGGTGAGGAACCGAGGCCTCCTGCCGATAGCGTTCGAGAAATCCGTCTTGGAAGCAGATCTTCCAACCTCTGTCAAGCTGTCAGGTGACTGCAGCTTTGGCCACCATGTTAATCACAATCATGACAGGTCACAAGCTAGACCCACCTAGCTAAGCTGCTCTGAATTCCTGACTCACAGAAATGCATGTGATAATAAATGTTTATTGTTTGAAGCCACTAGGTTTTGAAGAAAATTGTTATGCAGCAGTAGTTAGCTAACACAAACACCCTTTCTACTTATTTATCTATTTACCTTTGTTTTTGAGGAGAATTAAGTAGGTACATAAATGAACGTGTATTATTTATATTGGGTGAACTAATGATTTCTATTACTATTCAAAGCGACTGAGCTTAAAGGTTTCTATAATTTATCATCTGAAATCTTCAGTTACGTTCATAATTCCTTCTCACTTCCACAACACTCCAAGTTTACCAAACCTTACTGAAGTGACTGTTAAATGTATATGACTAAACAGAATAAGACAGACATAAACTTTTCAGAGGTAGAATAAATTCCTGTACTACCTGCTGAAATTAATAGCTTAGAATAGACTGCCATAAATACAGAGTGTAAAAATAATAGGCATATTTCCAAAGAAAGCACTCAAAGAGACAGTTTTCTTGTATCAGGTTAACTTCTTGATGTTGTTTCCTCTAACTAAAATACAGAAATATAGTCATTGTCTCTTGCATAATAATTATTATGCTATGAGGAGATATATCAAATATATATCAAATGCAAATCAAGATCAAGAAAAATTTTGATTATAGCAATCTCCCCGATCTGCGGTTTTGGTTTCCAAGATTTCCATTATCTGTGGTCAACTGTGATCCAAAAATGTTAAACGGAAAATTCAGAAATAAACGATTCATAAGTTTTAAATTGCTGCCATTCTGAGCAACATGATGAACTCTCACACTTTCCTGCTTCATCCTGCTCGGGACATGAATCCTCCGTTTTTCCAGTGGATCCACACTGTAGCCACTCCCTGCCCCTTAGTCACCTAGAATCCTGTTACAAGGTTGTCACAGTATCACAGTGCTTGTGTTCAAGTCACCCTTATTTTACTTTATCATGGCCCCAATGCACCAGAGTACTGAGGCTGGCAATTCGGAGGTGAAAGAGAAGCCATTAAGGTGCTTCCTTTAGGTGAAAAGGTGAACGTTCTCCACTTGATAAGGAAATTAAAAATGATGTATGCTGAGGTTGCTAAGATCTACGGTAAGAATGAATCTTCTATCCATGAAACTGTGAAGAAGGAAAAAGAAAATCATGCTTGTTTTGCTGTGACATCTCAAACTACAAAAATTATGGCTACAGTACGTGGTAAGTGCTTCCTTAAGATGGAAAAGGCATTAAATTTGTGGGTGGAAGACAGGAACATAAACGTGTTCCGGCTGATGGCCATTGGGTTCAGTGCTATCCACAGTTGGAGGTCTTGAGACACACCCCTGCAGATCAGGGGGCACTAGTGGATATGCTCCAACCTGAAGAATGTTAATTTTGATAATTAAAAGTAGGACAGGGGTCTTGGATATAGTTATCTCACAGTTTAACATTTTAATAGACATGAAGTAGAAACTAGAACAAACAAAAGAAACTTTCGTATTACTAATTTACCAAGCAACATTGAAAGGTAATAATACCTCCCAAATACATAAGTCAATTGACCCTTTTAAATGGTGATTCATGAGGCAGTTAAAGCTATCAAATTTCTCATAACTTTTTATCAATGATCAAATCATAATATTATTTTTTCTTGCGTTATGTTAAAAATTCCAAATATGAGTAATCTGGTTTTAAATAGGTTAGACAAGTAGTTTCTGAACTTTTCCCTTCCTTCTGATAATTGTTCTTCAAAAACCCCATATTAGACAGTATTTTCTCCAAATGGCAATAATTAACAAATGTTCACCTTTTATTTTGCTGAGCCACCTATAGCCTTTTTTAATTGCCTCTCTCTAAGGACAAGGACTGTGATACGTTTCCTTCTGTTTTCCCAGCTTCTACAACAGATCTAGCATGTAGTAAGCTTGAAATAATAATAATAATAAATAAATCATCACAACATGCCAAATGTTACCCCCATGAATTAATATAACTATAGTAAAGAGCAGAGAATTAAAATTTTAGTCCGTGAATCAACATTGCTAACAAAGGTGTAGTAGGTCATTTTCTAAAAGTAGACAATAATTTGTAAATCACTGATTACCACTTTCACAGATGCCAACAACTCTACAGACATAAATAGTTAGATCTGTTAAAAGGTACATGACTTCCCTTATGTTTGCAGGTATTAATTTTATAACAAGCTTACCTACTCCAGTGACCAAAAGTGATTCTATTTAGACAGGATCCAAATTATCTATTACTTGGGCAACACTCTTTTAAACACGACTATCACATAAGTGGGGAATCTTAAAATATAGCTTTCATGAAGATCACTGTAAGACATTAATAACTGAGGTTAAGACTTGATTATTTACAGAAATAGAAGCTGTGTCATAGAAGGAATTATACTTGCAGGCAGATTCAGAATTTCAGAATCACATCTCAGCTTATGCCACTTATCTTGAACAAATCTCTCAACTATTCTGAATCCTCTTTTCTCATCTTAAAATGGGACTACTACTCTCTGGAATGTTGGGCAGATTAAGTGAGAAAACCTATATGAGACAGCTTGAGAAACTATCAAGTACTCGGCAAGTGGGAAGTATTTTTACTGTTACATTTTACTCTCAACAGAGGCTTCCTGCTCTGAGCCTCTGGAACGGCCCTTCCTGGTCCCCAAGGCTGCTGGAAACTCACTGAGGAGGCGGAGAGCTCAGCCTCAGGCTTCATGAGCAGCATGCTTTGGTCCACAGCACGAAGGGCGCAGAGGGACTGCGGAGCAGCTCCTACTCGCAGGTGGGCGTGTGAGGCTGGGGGACTTTGTGCTGGGCTGAAGCTCAAATCCACCTGTGGGAAATGAAGGGAACGTCAACTAGCATTTTCCCAACTTCTGTAATCTTGCAGTCACCTGCATCTCCTAAGTCACCCTTATATTCAATTCATACGACTATGTTGGTGATGTCAGTCAGAAACCTATTTTTATATGTTTCCTTCACTTTAAAAATAGAAAATAATTTGTAAATCACTTATTACCCCAATCACAGATCCCAACAACTCTAGAGACATAAATAGTTAGATCTGTTAAAAGGTACATGACTTCCCTTATGTTTGTAAGTATTAATTTTATAACAAGCTTACCTACTCCAGTGACCAAAAGTGATGCTATTTAGACAGGATCCAAATTATGTAATACTTTGGCAACACATTAATTTATTCACTCTTTTAAACATGACTAGCACATAGGTGGGGACTCTTAACAAAATATAGCTTCTCAGTAGCTTAGTCTTGTCCTAAGGAGACAACTGAGGCAGAATAAGGATAGATATCTTGTTTGATTTTTAGATGGCCATCTTTATCTCTGACACATGATAAGGTAATCCTACTGTTTGCACTTATTCTTCAGGCTTTGGGAACTTTTGAGTCTTAGCATTTTACATACTCACACAATTGAATCAGCAGAGAAGAGCATCATGAACACAAAACTGATCGTATTTTATTTGGTAGCAGCTTTGTGTAATTGAAAAAGTACTGTATTAGATGCCTAGAAATTCAGGTCTGCCATAAACTTGTTGGGAACTGTTCGGCAACTCATTTTACTCTTCTGGGCTCAGCCTTCTCTGGGGTAAAATAGATGGCTCCTACAGTATCATTTATTTGTGTTCTTTTAATTTTCTGTTAAATCACTCACCTTGTTGGCTAGACAGTTTTCAATCTCAAACTTCTCAGAGTCTCCAATAACTTCTCCATCTGGTAAAATGGCGAAGATGAACATTCGTGCAATGGGGGCAATATCTGACTCCACAGGGAAGGATAAGGCAAAACTGCCTTTCACTGGAACATGGAGAGAGTGAGACAAAATGGTCATAAGTCCGGACACTATTGCTTGGTCTTATTCAGTTTAGAACTGTGTCCATTCATTCAATGGCTTAATCTCTCTACGTGCCATTAGTTATTTGGTGAAATTAGTAGGCCAATGTCTCCGTTCAGAACTTTAATTATAGCATAAGTTAACAAAGTTCCATTCACTCACATCTTTTTTATTTGATATGCCACTTAACTGTTGCCTAAATCAATTAAATACCAATAGCTCCAGATTTTCTGCGTATATATGTGACAACTAGTTTGTTTACATTTCAGACTAGAGGTGATTCTCAATTTAAATATAGAGCTATAACTTGTAAGATATAATGAGTTTATTTTGTAATATATGACTTTTAAAAAGTTCTGTATGTAAAAAAAAAGTTCCTACTAATTGAATTTCCTAAAAGAATATTTCATTCTTGGAGTTTTCATTGCAGCATTAAACTCTTATAAGTACATTAGCATATTTCTACTGGAAGTATTAAATGGTGCCAGATAACACTTCAGAAAATACATTACATTTTAAAGCAGGGTAAAGGGCCACCAGGTAGTTACAAAAGGACAACAACAAAGGTTCCATTTTCTGAATGGTCCACTGGTGACTTGAGTAGATGGCCCACATTTAGTTGAATAACAGTAATTATAAAACCATGAGAGACTTAATGACAGCAAAGTTTCTGAGACCTCGGTACATAAAGAAAGGACAGATACCATCTGGCATTGTTTCCACATCTTCCTTTTCTCTACATCCCTCCTGTTCCAGATTCCCAGCTATATGGCTTTAAATTCCGGTGCTTCCAATTTCTTTTCCAGTAACATATTCTTGGTGCAGTAAGACAATACGTAGGATAACAGAGTCTCTAGACATTGTTGAAACTCCAAATAATGTAGGACAAGGACAATTATAATTGCAGAAGAACTATAATTGATTTTATTTTTTGCTTAACCATATGTATTAAAAATTAAGTCTAATATCCTTAGGAATATTTTATGACGTATAATATCAGGATGAACAAGGTTAGCTATCTAATACACAACATGAAGACTGTAGTTAATAAAATGGCACTATATTTTAGATTTTTGCCAAATGAGTACATTTTAGCTGTTCTTGCCACACACACACACACACACACACACACACACACACAAATGAGTAAGTAAGTGAGATAATGGCCATGTTACTTTGTATCACTATAGTAGTCATTTTATTATCTATATGTGTCCCATAACATTATGCTGTACATCTTAAATAAATGTAATTTTCTTTTTGAGACAGGATCTTGCTCTGTTGCCCAGGCTGGAATGCAGTGGTGCAATCATAGCTCACTGCAGCCTCAAATTTCTGGGCTCAAGTGATTGTACTGCCTCAGCCTCCCCAGTAGCTGGGACTATAGGTGCACAACACCATGTTTGGCTAATTTTTCATATATTTTTGTAGAGATAGGGTCTTGCTCTGTAGCCCAGACTGGTCCCAAACTCCTGGGTTCAAGCAATCCTCCTAAAATGCTGCAATTACAGGCAGCAGCCACTGTGCCTGGCCAAAATTTACTTTTTAAAAATGATTGTATTAAAGCCCTGAGATAGGTGGTACTCAATTAAAAACTGTTTTAACTCTACGTAGAACATGGAAATTTTCCAACTTTATGCAAATTTTACTTTAGCTTAACAGTACTTATTATTTTATATCACTATGTGTTTATATTGCAAAGCTCTTAAGTTTGGGAAGAAAGGAAGTTTAAAATGTCCTTAAGGCAATGTCATGCCATTCATGTTTCTCTTCAGTTGGACAGATCAAGTTTTAGCTCAGACCTCAGAAAGGAAATAAGTTCCCCTTCTAAAAGGAAGGAAGCCCTTCTATCACTGTGTCTTGAGTTCAACAAGGAAGGTGGGGTAGATCGAAATGTCATAAAAACAGAAAAAAAAATTATAGTGACTTTATGGCAAAGAATAGTGGCAGGAAATTAAAGCTTTTAATAATAAAATTTGCCAGCACCTGTGTGTGCGTGCACCATGCCTTGCCACTGCTGGCAGCGTGAGTGTACTCCATCCCGCCTACCCCTACCACACCACCACTGACATCAGAGCATTGGCAGACACTAAGCTCACCAACCCCAGCCCTACCAGCACCCTGCCCGTGCACTGGAGCTACCAGTGCAAAACTAGGCACAAAACACACAAACCCACCCCTAGCCATGTGCAGACACTGCCACCAGCATGAATGCACACAAAAGGTTCATATAGTCCTGCACCCACTAGTGTCCCATCCCCATGCTAACACCACAGTGTTATGCAAATGCATGCACAGTTGCTGGTGGGGATCCCCCAATCCCCTGAGTCATACTGCTGTGACCACTGCTATGAATGCCTGCACAAAGGCCGGGAACCTGGCACCTGCTAGCACCCTGCCACAGCTGATGAGTGTGTACCCCACCACCCTGCCACTGCCGTGCTGCTGGTACATGTGAATGAGGAGGGATCCCACTGCTACTGTCCTGCAAGGTGCTTTGGCTGACATCACCCATGGGGGTGTTGTGACCAGTGGTTTGGGAGCACTTTGGTCCCTTCAGTGCAGCATGTTCCCAACCTCAAGGAGCCAGAGAACAAAGCTGGAGCCAGATACCAGTCCCCCAGAGTTACAGCAGGCAATCCAGGAGTCCTGAGCTGAGCCTTGCCCCTCCCTGCCTCCACTGTCCCTGAATCTTCTGGTAACAAAGTCAGTTGACTGAACCCACTTTATACCCTTTATGCCACAATCAAACTCCCAAGGTCATCGAATAGGATAAAAGGAAAAAATGGAAACAACAGCAATTTCTAAGACTGAAGGAACATCAGCCCGCAAAGATGAGAAAGAACCAGCACAAGGACTCTGATAACTCGAAAAGCCAAAGCATCTTCTTTCCTCCAAATGATCACACCAGTTCTCCAGCAAGGGTTGTTAACTGGGCTGAAATGGCTGAAATGACAGAAATAGAATTCAGAATATAGATAGGAATGAAGATCATTGAGATTCAGGAGAATGTTGAAATCCAATCTAAGGAAGCTAAGAATCACAATAAAATGATGCAGGAGCTGACAAACAAAATAGCTAGTAAAGAAAAGAACATAACCAACCTGATAGAGCTGAACAACAGTCTACAAGAATTTCATAATGCAATCACAAGTATTAACAGCACAACAGACCAAGCTGAGGAAAGAATCTCAGAGCTACAAGATTAACTTTCTGAAATACAATAGTCAGACAAGAATAAAGACAAAAGAATGAAAAAGAATGAACAAAACCTCTTAGAAATATGGGATTATGTATGTAAAAAGACTGAATCTACAATTCGCTGGTGTCCCTGAAAGAGATGAGCATAATGAAAGCAACTTGGAAAACATATTTTAGGATATCATCCACGTGAACTTCCCCTCCTAGCTAGAGAGGCCAAATTCAAATTCAGGAAATGTAGAGAACCTCAAAATATACTTCACAAGAAGGTCATCCCCAAGACACATAATCATCAGATTCACCAAGGTTGAAATGAAAGAAAAAAAAAATGTTAAGGCAACTAGAGAGAAAGGACAAGTCACCTACAAAGGGAAGCCCATCAGACTAACAGTGGGTCTCTTAGCAGACACCCTACAAGCCATAAGATACTGGGGGCCTATATTCAACATTAATTTTTTTTATTTATTTACTTATTTATTTTTAGATGGAGTCTCACTCTGTCACCAGACTGGAGTGCAGTAGTGCAATCTCAGCTCACTGCAACATCCACCTCCCAGGTTCAAGAAATTCTGCTGCCTCAGCCTCCTGAGTAGCTGGGACTACAGACATGCACCACCACACCCAGCTAATTTTTGTATTTTTAGTAGAGATGGGATTTCACCATGTTGGCCAGGATGGTCTTGATCTCCTGACCTCGTGATCCACCCACCTCGGACTCTCAAAGTGCTGGGATTACAGGCATAAACCACCATGCCCAGCCAACATTCTTAAAGAAAAGAAATTCCAACCAAGAATTTCATATTGGGCCAAACTAAATGTAATAAATGAAGGAGAAATAAGATCCTTCTCAGACAAGGAAATGCTGAAGGAGTTTGTTACCACCAGACCCATCTTACAAGAGCTCCAGAAAAAAGCACTAAATATAAAAAGGAAAGACTATTACCAGCCAGTACAAAAACACACTGAAGTACACAGACCAGTGACACTATAAAGCAATTACACAAACAAGTTGACAAACAGCTAACAACATGATGACAGATTCAAATTCACACATCTCAATATTAACCTCGAATGTAAACAGACTTAATGCCCCAATTAAGAGGCACAGAGTGGCAAGCCGGATGAGGAAGCAAGACCTAGTGGTATGCTGTCTTTAAGAGACCCATCTCACATGCAATGACACCCATAGGCTGAAGACAAAGGGAAGGAGAAAAAACTGCCAAGCAAATGGAAAATACAAAAAAGCAGGGGTTGCCAAATGCCCATCAATGATAGACTGTATAAAGAAAATGTGGCACATAAACACCATGGAATACTATGCAGCCATAAAAAAGGAAGAGTTCATGTCCTTTGCAGGGACATGGATGAAGCTGGAAACCATCATTCTCAGCAAAGTAACAGAAGAACAGAAAACCAAACACCACATCTCACTCATAAGTGGGAGCTGAACAATGAGAACACATGGACACAGGGAGGGGAACGTCACACACTGGGGCCTGTTGGAGGGTGGGGGACTGGGGGAGGGATAGCATTAGGAGAAATACCTAATGTAGATGATGGGCTGATGGGTGCAGCAAACCACCATGGCACATATATCTATGTAACAAACCTGCACATTCTGCACATGTACCCCAGAACTTAAAGTATAATAAAAAGAAAAAAGCAGAGGTTGCAATACTAATTTCAGACAAAACAGACTTTAAACCAAGAAAGGTTAAAAAAAAAAAAAAGACAAAGAAGGGAATTACATAATGGTAAAGGGTTTAATTCAACAAGAAGACCTAACTAAACAAAATCTATATGTACCCAACACAGGAGCACACAGATTCATAAAACAAGTTCCTAGAGACCTTCAAAGAGACTTAGACTCCTACACAACAATATTGAGAAAAGTCAACACTCCACTGACAGTATTAGACAGATCATCAAGGCAGAAAATTAACAAAGACATTTAGGATCTGAACTCAGCACTGGACCAAAATGGATCTGATAGACATCTACAAAACTATCCACCTCAAAACAACAACATATACATTCTTCTCAACTGCACATGGCACTACTCTAAAATCGATCACACAATCAGACATAAAACAATTCTCAGCAAATTAAAGAAACGAAATCTTACACTCCACACTCTCGGACTACCATGTGATTAAAATAGAGTTCAATAAGAAGAAAATCACTCAAAACCATACAATTACATAGAAATTAAACAACCTGCTCCTGCATGACTTTTGGGCAAATAATGAAGTTTAGGCAGAAATCAGGAAGTTCTTTGAAACTAATGAGAACAAAGATAAAACATACCAGAATTTGTGGGACAGAGCTAAGGCAGTGTTAAGAGGGAAACTTATAGCACTAAATATCCACATCAAAAAGTTAGAAAGATCTCGACAATGTCACATCACAACTAAAAGAACTAGTGGGTCAGCTGTGCTGTGCAGGGGATCCATGCTACATCCTAATCACTACTTGCCCTTCAGAACCTGAAAGTTACAGCAATGGAAGCTTCAAGACAGAAAAAATGGCAGCCAGCCTCTCCCTCTGTGAACTCTGTCCCAGGGAAATGTAGAGTTGCTACCAGCCTGAAAACCCTGATGGGGGTGAGGGGGTAGTGGCTGCAGTCCCAGGTTGTGGGGTTGCCCCCAGTGAGGAGAAGTGGGACTCACATAAAAAATAGTCTGACCAAACGTCCTTGGTGAACATTGATACAAAAATCCTCAACAAAATTTTTGCAAACCAATATTCTTGATGAACATCAGTGTGAAAATCCTCAATAAAATACTGGCAAACTGAATCCAGCGGCACATCAAAAAGCTTAGCCACCGTGATCAAGTAAGACTTCATTCCTGTGGTGCAAGGTTGGTTCAACATGTGCATATCAATAAATGTGATTCATCATATAAACAGAACTAATGACAAAAATAAGATTATCTCATCAGATGTGGAAAACGATTTTAGTAGAATTCAACACCTCTTTGTGTTAAAAATTCTCAATAAACTAGATATTGAAAGAACACACCTCAAAATAATAAGAACCATCTATGACAAACCCACAGCCAACATCATACTGACTGGGAAAAAGCTGGAAGCATTCTCCTTAAAAACTGGCACAAGACAAGGATGCCCTCTCTCACCACTCCTATTCAACGCAGTATTGGAAGTCCTAGCCAGAACAACTGAGCAAGACAAAGAAATAAAGGGCATCCAAATAGGAAGAGAGGAAGTCAAACTATTCCTGTTTGCAGACGACATGATTCTATATCTAGAAAACCCCATAGTCTTGGCCCAAAAGCTCCTTAGGCTAAAAAATGATGTTAGCAAAATTTCAGGATACAAAATCAATGTACAAAAATGACTAGCATTCCTATACACCACCAACAGCCAAGCCAAAAGGCAAATCAGGAATGCAATCTCATTCACAATTGTCACAAAAAGAATAAAATATTGAGAAATACAGCTCACCAGGGAGGTGAAAGAGCTCTACAATGAGAATTATAAAACACTGCTCAAAGAAATCAGAGATGATACAAACAAGTGGAAAAATATTCCATGCTCATAGATAGGAAGAATCAATATTGTGAAAATGGTCAAATTGCCCAAAGCAATTTGTAGATTTAATGCTTTTCCTATAAAACTGCCAATGACATCCTTCACAGACCTAGATAAAACTATTTTAAAATTTATATGGAACTAAAAAAAGAGCCCCAAATAGCCAAGGCAATCCTAAGCAAAAAAAAAAACAAAGGAGGAGGCATCACACTACCCAACTTCAAACTGTACTACAGTGCTACAGTTACCAGAACAGCATAGTACTGGTACAAAAACAGACACACAAATCAATGGGGCAGAATACAGAGACCAGAAATAATGCTGCACACCCACAACCATCTGATCTTCAAAAAAGCTGACAAACACAAGGAGAGAACTCCCTATTCAATAAATGGTGCTGAGATAACTGGCTAGCCATAGGCAGAAGATTGAAATTGGATCTCCTCCTTATACAATATACAAAAATCAACTCAAGATGGGTAAAAGACAAATGTAAAACCAAAAAGTATACAAACTCTGGAAGACAACCTAGGCAATACCATTCTGGGCACAGGAACTGCAAAGGTTTCATGAAGAAGACACTAAAAACAATCTCAACAAATGCAAACATTGACTAATGGGATCTAATTAACCTAAAGAGCTTCTGTTCTGCACAGCAAAAGAAACTATCAATAGAGTAAACAGACAGCTTAGAGAATGAGAGAAAACTTTTGCAAACTATGCATCCGATAAAGGTCTAATATCCAGCATCTATATAGAATTTAAACAAATTTACAAGGAGAAAACAAACCACCACATTAAAAAGTGAGCAAAGGACACGAATAAACACTTTTCAAAAGAAGATACACACGTGGCCAACAAGCGAATGAAAAAAAGCTCAATACCACTGAATATCAGAGAAATGCAAATCAAAACCACAATGAGATTATCATCTCACGTCAGTCAGAATGGCTATTATTAAAAGTCAAAAAATAACAGATGTTGGCAAGGTTGTGGAGAAAACAGAATGCTTATACACTGTTGGTGGGAATGTAAATTAGTTCAGCCATTATGGAAAGCAGTGTGGTGATTCCTCAAAGAGCTAAAAACAGAACTATCATTTGACCCAAGAATCCCAGTACTGGGTATATATCCAAAGGAATATAAATCATTCTGTCGTAAAGACACATGCACACGTATGCTCATTGCAACCCTATTCACAATAGCGAAGACATGGAATCAACCTAAATGCCCATCAGTGGAAGACTGGATAAAGAAAATGTGGTACATATACACCATGGAACTATGCAGCCCTAAAAAGGAATGCTATCACGTCCTTTGCAGGAGCATAGATGGAGCTAGAGGCTATTATTCTTAGCAAAATAATGCAGGAACAGAAAACCAAATATTGCATGTTCTCGGTTATAAGTGGGAGCTAAATGATGAGAACATAATGGATACAAAGAGGAGGACAACACACAGTGGGGCCTATCTGAGGATGGAGGGTAGGAGGAGGGAGAGCAGAAGACATTGAGGCCTATTGGAGGGTGGAGGGTGGGTGGAGAAAGAGGATCAGAAAAAATGACTATTGGGTAGTAGGCTTAGAACCTGGGTAATGAAATAATCTGTACAACAAACTCCTGTGACACGAGTTTACCTGTATTACAAACCTGCACGTGAACCCTTCAAACCTAAAATAAAAGTTAAAAAATAAAAATAATAAATAATAAAATTTGAGAAAGCTTCATTATTTAAAATCTGAATTCTGAAAATTAAATAGGCAAATAGTTTAGGAAATAATAACTTGGACAGTATGAAGAATAGTGTGAAAAGAGAACAGGATGAGGAAGCTCAACTTGGACAATTTGAAAAGTTTTAAAAAGTTGAATTTAGACAAATTGTGAATAAAATTTGTTCTTTTATCACAGAGGTGTAAGGGCTTTCAATAATTCTTTGATGAAGAGTAAATCGGTAATTAATAACTATTAAAATATGTGGTTAAAATTGTTTTATGATGAAACAATTGTGATTTAATTAGCTACATGGAGAAATTTTTCCCAATTGTTGACTCAGCTACTTTCAATAAAATTTTGTGGCAACTTCACAAAGTGAATGATGAAATAACTATTCCTCATTTTACTACATAGAGATTTTTATACAGACTCTTCCTGTTATGACTAAAATTCAAATTGAAATATTATAAAAGAAAAAATCAAATAAATGTTTTAAAACCTTCAATTATTTCTGCGAATGTGATACATAGACCAGTATTAGAAGAAAATTATTCAACAAAAATTGAAGAGGAACAATGTACACAGTGGGGTCCACTCTGTATATCTATCTCTACACTAGTATTGGGAAAAAACTGATATTCAAAACTGGCAGCAGTTTTTAATGTTTAATTAAAATAATTATTAATTATTAGAGTACTGATTAATAACTTGTAAATTTTAACTTTCTCAAAATTGTTTCAATTTTCAAAACTGAAAAATAAATGTTAAAAATTGATATTTTATGTTTCCAGCTTAGCAGGAAGAGAAACCACAAAAACAGAAAACATTAGGCATGGAGCAAATCCTAATGGTTATTAAGTTTAGCTCACGGATGTGGTGGAAACTGGTAAAATGTTTGCCTTAGTTTAGGTTAATTACAAAAATGTTCATAGGTTCTCTTTTCAGTGGTTTAACCTCTACATTATTTGACTTAGAATAGAAAACAGTCTTGGTTCCCTAGGCCTCAATTTATTCTTGAAGTGAATCCAGCTTCACATGTAAAGTACTCATGGCCTGGCACAAGAAAAAAAAATATCTATCACCTTTCTTCCTTCCCATTTCCCATGATAATTACTCTTTTCTTCTCTGCAATATTAGCATAATCAATGTACACTTTATTGGGGGTGGAGACGAATAGAAGGAAGCTTTTTAATTTTACTGTTAGAAGAAACAAACGAAAGTGAAAACTAGCGTGCCTTAGCAGAGTGACTGATACAGAGTAGACAATCAAATTTATCTGTTGACTGTTGAATTTAAAAATGCCAGAGAGTCATAAGACGAGAATGTTCCTGCATATCCTCCTTACTGTGAAGGGGTGATGGAAATGATTTCCCATTTGTGAACTGTCACTGAGGGAAGGGTAAGGATGTGTTAGCGGAGCAAGGAGAGATGAATCTGAAGATACTCACTGTCTCCTGACTCCACAGGCAGAGTGTGGGTTCCAGATCTGACGATGCCTCCCTTAGCCATGATCTGAAATGAAGAAACAGTAAAGGAACTTTTCTTGAGCTGGACACAGTTCTCAGCATTCTGTTCCCCACATGACCCACTTTCAGTTGTCAAATCTCTGCTGGAGAGAATCAACCTCAAGAAAACTCACAGAATGAAGGACGCACAACAAGAACACAAAGCGGTTGTGTGCAAGTAGTTTATTCTGACATTCCTGAGCCTATTGACCACTTTTGTCCTACTGATAAGCTGCAATTGTATTCCATGGCCTCATTCTTACCAGGTAATGGAAACTGAGCTCCGATAGCTCTCCCACAGCCTGAATATTCAGTATGTAGTGTGCCCTGATACTCTGTGTGTGGCCACAGGGCAGGGTACCAGCCACAGGCTCCAGGTGAATGTAACTCCCACTTAAGGAGAAAACATGATTTGCAGTGTGCTGAGCGCCCTGGTGGTCTTCTGTTACCCATGAATAGTGAAAACACAAGTTGGGATGCACAGTGTAAACCTGAGTAAACAGAAAAACAAAGACAGGGTATCGTCTTGAAATTCTTCACCTTAGCTTCTCACCAAAATGAATAGTTACAGCTGTGTCTTCCACTCTAAAATACACTATGGCTTTCCCTCATAGTGGCTGACAGCCAAATGAATGAATTTTTCAGGCTCCCAACATTCAAATATTAAAAGGAAATCATCCACAAATTTATCTCTGTTGCCCCTATTCTGCTAACTCATTACTACTTTGACATTTTCCTCCTGCCCCTCAAAACTAGAGGAAAAATGACATCCCAATGAGAATGATAAATAACTCAAACAAGTGGAAAAGGGATTTTTCAGAATTAGAATTGCCTCATAAATTGGCTTAATTGAAATTAGGTTTTGTATTAATATAACATTCTATTACCTTATGAGCTTCAAAATTAATTATAGTAATCCTTAGTAAATTAGCATTTATGCCTCTTATCATTATTGTGACTTCCAACCTTTAAGACCCATGTGATTTCTGAAACTTTAAGCCTGGCGGATATTGTTTAGCACACAATTCGATTTCCCTTGTGGTAACTGCTCCTTAGCTTTTCTTCAGAGTACACTTATTTTTTTCTAAGTTTATTAGGCATATTTTATGGACTCTTCTATTTGTTCTCCTAATAAAGTTCCTACTTAAAAAAACCTTTTGCACCTAAACACATTGTAGTAATAATTTACAGATCTGTCAACTTTATGAAAATAGGAACTTTTAAAGCATAAGGAGACTATTTAGTCACCTTTTAAATCCTAGGGACAGCAAGTGTCTATCACATAGAAAACATTAAAATCATTACATATTTTTGAGCTGAATTCACATGTGAACACTGAGAAACAGAAATAATTTATATGCTATTTACACTGAAATCCATAAACTAGTCTTTTATCACTTATTTGAGATAACAAGCATGAAAACTTTTTAGCTATAGAAATCTCTTGATCATCATCATTAGACAATTTATATTAAGAGTGTGTGTGTGTGTGTGATCAGTTTACAAAATTTCTAAGTAAACATGGGAAAAGTAACGTAAAATCAATTACATGAATTACTGAAGCAGCTGATCTTGTCCAAGACCCAAATCAAATAAGATTATTTTCATAATATATAAAATGTTACAGATAATGATAGTAAAATTATCAGGCACTTCTGTAGTGTCTTTTCTAATGCCTGTATATTTTTTTTCATGAAATTCTATTATCCTCAACTTTATAACCTCAAAGTTAGATATCTTCTTATTTCTCACTCTTAAATGCAATCTGTATGTTTCTTCTGAATATATCACTGTTCCTAACATTTCCTCTTGTCCTCAGAGGTTTGTCTTTGTGTCTTACCTGGACAAAAAGTTTATTAGCCAAGATATGGGTAGTATTGATTGAAAACTGTGCAAGACCCTGTTCATTGGTGGTTGCATTGGAGAAATAATTGGCTTCACTCGCAGAGATGAAGATGAGTTTATTGGGGATGGGCACACCTTTCCCATCCACCAGAAGCACCTAAAAAAGAAAAGTACTTGATAGTTGATGTGAATAACACCCAGAGAGGACTGAACTCATGTGAACAATGCTTTTGCTGCTATAACTAAAACAACCCACCTCCCCCTCAAAAAAAAAAACCCACCAAACCTTTATATTTATGACAAAATGTTTCCTTCCATTTGGATCCTCATGTCCTGCATAGCCTATTTACGAAACTTTGCAGTATTTCCATTAAAGTCAGGGAGATTTTTAATAACTACAACATGTCACTTAATATGCACTTGGAATAGGAATAACAGAAATGAATTTAAACTGGCTGTTTTTCCCTTTTCACATAGATGGAGGCTAGAATGATTGGCTGTGTACTGAACTCTACTAGCTAAAAAAAGTTACTTAACTTCTCTGTGCTTCAGTTTTCCACCTTCATTAAAAGGGGGATAATAGTCGTGCCTCCTTCATTTGGCAGTGTTGAAGATTAAATAATTATCTAAAAATACATTAGAGGAGTAGGGCGGTTATAGTTTTTCAATAATCCATTGTGATTTAAAAACAGCCAGAAGAGAATAACTTGAATTTTTAGCAGAAAAAGGACAAATACTTAAGGTGATGAATATCTCAATTATGCTGATTGAATCTTCACAAATTATTTGAATGTATTAAATAATCACATGTACTCTCCAAAATTGATACTATGATGTATCAATTTTTTAAAAAATTAAAAAATAAAAATACATCAGAAGATATTTGGTGTATGATAATTATTCCATAAATGTTAGTTAATAGCATTATTATTATCTCCTGCAACAAACCACCTAAGAAAATCCACATGAGAATGTTTTCTTCCCTTCGCTTCCCTCCCCTCCCCTCCCCTCCCCTCCCCTTCCCTTCCCTTCCCTTCCCCTTTTTCCTTCTTTTCCTTTTCCTTCCCCTTTCCTTCTTTTCTTTTCTTTCATAACAGGTCTTGCTCTGTTGCCCAGGCTGGAGTACAGTGGTGCCATTATAACTCACAACAACATCGAAGCTCTGGGCTCAAGAGATCCTCCCACCTCAGCTTCCCAAGTAGCTGGGACTGCAGGTGCATGCCACCAGCCCACTGCTAATTTTTTTTTTTTTTTTTTTTTTTTGTAGAGGCAGAGTCTTACTATGTTGCCAGGGCTGATTTAGAACTCTCAGCCTCAGAAGATCCTCCCTCCTTGGCCTCTCAAAGTGCTGGGATTATAAGCATGAGCCACTATGCCTGGCCAAATGTCTCAATTTACTAATTATAAAACTGGTAAAATTAATTATTAATATGAATAAAATTAATATTTTATTTGTTTTATTGTTGTTAAAATATGTTAGCCATATAAACAATATAATAATAATAACCATGAAATGCACACTATTTTAATACCTATGCCTAAAATTAAAGGCTTATTTGTTTATGTCAAAAGAGAACAACAGATAGAAAAAGGACACTGACAGCCATAAATGTTACAAACTCTGAAAATTCTGATGCTGCCTGAGTCATGACAGAAATATCATTTATTCTAAACTGGATGAAAGAAGAGGTTTGATATAATAACTAAGTCACATTACATTAAGTATCTTTATTAGCTACATATTAAAATAGTATCTCTGATTCTCATAATCATTTAATATGTGTCTGTTCGTTTCATCAGTGATATTTAGAAAGGAAAATATTTCCCCTTGGTTTCATAGTTTTGGTCATATTAATTAACTGATAACACTCATCAAGTGTGGGCTACATCATTGTGTCCTGTGCTTAGGTGTAACTGGGCACTTTGCTTACCTGTGCATTACAATATATCCTACCTGTCCATTACAATATATCCTACCTGTCCAAAAAAGGGGATTCCTTGTCTAAAGTGTGAATCCACTTTCACAAATATGAGTTTGGATGCAATGTTTGTGATTTCACTGATCCCGTTTGCAGTGACTACCAGGTCTGAAAAATAGAAAGAGTCAGTACTTTTAGAAGTTACTTTAGTCATAAAATTTCTTTCTTACAAATGACCCTTATTTTGTTATGGAAAGTAAACTAATGTTTATTGTTTTATTCCCTACGTTCCTTCATTACTCACACCTGTTCCCTCTTCTCTGATCCTGGCTTCCACTCTAAGCTTCATTTCAAAGCCCATATTTTTAATCTGGAGCATTTTGGTGTGTACTTGTTGGGTGACGCAGCCATTGCTGTTGAGCTGAGAAAAATGCCGAAAACAATAAATGTCAAACTGATTAAGATCAATAGTCACTCAATCTATTCTTCTCTCTCTAATGACAAGAAAACCTTTTTTTGCATTAAGTATGTTAATTGATCTTCAAGAACTTAATACTCATATCTGCCTTGTAACCTCCAAAGTTAGTCATCCAAATGAGAATCTTGCTAAGAACAGAAATTTCTTTTTTGGCGGGGGATATTTTGGGACAGGCTTGTCCTGATGCCCTCTTTCTAGTTAGTAAAATGGAGTCTCACTGGTTGTAAACAGCGATAGCACTGAGGGAGAATACCGCCTACTAACCTGTTGACTGAATTCCTCGCAGACCTCGTGCTTATCACAGTTAGGAACATGAAAGAATTTTCTACACAGGCTCACAGTTGCAAGTCCTGGGACAGGTTTCCCATAGGTGTATCTGGCACATGAGAAATAAATCAGGAATTGAGAATGGCTATTTGCATTTTCCATTATCACTCCTCCACAGAACTGCTCCTCTTTAGAGCTCCCCACACATCTTTATCATCTGGCTGCCCACCGAGTAGAAACCTGTCTGGAAAATGTCTCCCTCAGGAAATGTTATCCATTAAAACCTTTGCAACTTGACTGCACTGGAGCACCACATTCTCTTTGGGATTAAATATATGTAATATATTTGTATCTATATATTTGTGTAGATATCTGTATGTTTATATAAATATCTATATATTTATATCTATATATATTTAGATATATAGATTTACATATTTATATACGATTTATATATTTATATAAGTATATATAATTTATATATTTATATAAGTATTAAGTATATACTTATATATTATATATAATTTTATATATTTATATATAATTTTATAATTTTTTATATTTATATAAAATTCATATATTTATAAATTTATTTAATTTATTAAATATTTTTAATTTAATTTATTTTTTAAATTTATATATAATTATAATTTCTATAAATAAATATATAAAAATTTATATTAATATATAAATCTTATATAAATATATAGTTATATTTTTTAAATATAACTTTTAAAAAAAGAAAATTACTTTTAATTTTGTTAAGTGAGCATGGTGTCATGGAAGTGGAAAATGTCTCTGTATTTCAGAGGTACATACTACTGCATGTACAGAAAAATATCATGATCTTTGTGATTTATCCTAAAATGTTAAAGCAAAATATATGATGAAATAATACAGAAAGATGTTTATTGTCAAATCATAATTAAGGGTGTTTTTATTCTTTTATGTATTTGAACATTTTAATAATAAGTCATCAAATAAAGAGAATAAAAAAACCTATATATTTATATAAGATTTATATATTTATACATTTATATAAGATCTAAATATATATCTTAATATGTTTATATCTATATATGTATAGATAGCTATATCTATATAAACAGATATCTAAATATAGATATAAATATATAAATATTTAATACATATATTAAATATATATTTATATATTATATTATATATTTAATCCCAAAGAGAATGTGGTGCTACCGTGCAGTCATATATATATGCAAACTATATATATATATGTTCTTCCTTTGGCCAGGTGCGGTGGCTCATGCCTGCAATCCCAACACTTTGAGAAGCCAAGAAGAAGGATCACTTGAGGCCAAAAGTTCCCGAACTAGCATGGGTAACATAGCAGGACCCAGTCTCTACACAATTTTTAAAAAGATTAGCCAGGTATGGTGACATGCACCTGTAGTCCTAGCTACTTAGGAGGTTTAGGCGGGAGATTCACATGAGCCCAGGAGTTTGAGGCTACAATGAGCTAAACTTGTGCCACTGCACTCCAGCCTGGGTGAGAGACTCTATTAAAAAACATTTCTTCCTTTTAACCTATTTCTTACCTATCTTTCTTTTTTATTTTGTTTTAATAATATCAAAGCTTATTCTGTATACCAAGTGAGCAAATGTAATGACAAATTGAATAAAAATAAGTACATAATAACTCAGCAAATCTAACACAAAATGCACAGACACACACACACACACGTGCACTTACACACACGCACAGAGAAGGGAAGGGAGAGAGAGGGAGAAAAAGAAGCCTAGGAACACCATGAAGCATGTAAATACAAAATAATTTGTGGGGTTATATGTGTGTGCACGTGTTATATTAGTCCTTTCTCTCATTAGATAATGGGTAATAGAATGATACACAAAAATTTTGTTTTGGACATTGGTTTTCTTTCCTATTTGCAAATGGTTCTGAAATTACTTCAAATACAAAGATAGAATCAAAGCAGCTTATTCTGAAACCCTTCTCCAAGATCTAGATATCTGCACTACGGCACTGTTAAGTTAGACACATAACTCCTTGGCCATTGCTCTGAGGCTGAAATGAGGCAGAGACCTACGAGTTTTGGTGTTTCTAGTATATGATATTTAGTCTGGCATATTCCTTCACCCTACATGCTCCCTCTGGGACTGTTTGTTTGTAGGCAATCAGTTTTGCTTCTCCAGGTTAAAAGGAACCATAAGAGGTATCTGTAATCACAGAGGGCAATGGTGGAAAGGAACCTCATAGGTAAGGTTCATGCCCTCTGTCTACTGCTTAAGAGATGGAGGCACAGAGAAGCAGCAGAATGCCTAGTTAAAATAGTAAGTTCTGGTAGGGGAGGCACACTCATCACTGCCGATTCTGAGTCTAGTACCCTTTGTAATCATGACATCAGTCACTGGGTCGTTTATATTATGTTTAAGTCACTTCTATAAAATCCTAATCATTGACTTTTGCCCAGTAATTGTGACCTGTGATCTTTAGGCTTCACTTTCACATATTTAGTCCATTGTATCAGCTCATCCTCTTTCCTCAATGACAGGATTAGTATTTATGGTATACATATGAAGAAAAGGAGAAAGTGAAATTGCCTGGAGTAGAAAATTCTGGGGGAGAGATTATTTCAGGTTATTAAACAATTTGTTCTACCATTGCACTATTTCTAGTTATTAAACAGTTGTTCTATCAAAAAGATCAATGTAAAACATTCAGTATATCCTCTTAAAATTGCCCAGAGGAAAGATTAGGCATAATTGATTCAATGTTCCATGAGAAAACAAACAGGCAGATCCTGCAAGCAAGACATCTAGAGGCCAACTGATAATCTTCAGTGAAATGTCATTAAAAAGGAGGTTATAAACTTTTAAACCTCTAAGATATTTATAGATTCCTATGGCTTGCTTTAAAATATTAGAGCTAAAAAACTACTGTAGGGGAGGAAATGGGGCAAAAAGAACCTGGCAAATTTTATAATTTTATAAAAATAGGTGATAGGTACATGAAATTGTATTTTACTACTCTGTTAACTTTTGCACGTGATTGAAATTTTCCATTGTAGAGAGTTTGGAAAAAACCAAAAGGTACTTAGGAGTCATAATAACCAAAACCAATGTATGAACACCCAGCTTTATGAGACAGTTTTTAGGACAATTGAAGATACTTGACTGTAAACTTGGAATTAGTTTTAGAAAATTACTTTTAATTTTGTTAAGTGAGCATGGTGTCATGGAAGTGGAAAATGTCTCTGTATTTCAGAGGTACATACTACTGCATGTACAGAAAAATATCATGATCTTTGTGATTTATCCTAAAATGTTAAAGCAAAATATATGATGAAACAATACAGAAAGATGTTTATTGTTAAATCATAATTAAGGGTGTTTTTATTCTTTTATGTATTTGAACATTTTAATAATAAGTCATCAAATAAAGAGAAGTCAATGGAGTAATATTATAAAAGTGCTAACGGAAAATAAATTTATAATTTTGTACGTACATAATCACTCAAAATTGAGGCAAATATAACATTTTAGATAAAAACGATATAACTCACTTTCCACATACTGTTATGTTCACTTCTTCATCCACAATACTGATTATCTTTGGCACCTGAACTTTGACCTCAAACTTGGGAAGCACTGTTAATAGAGATAATATGAATAAAGAATGTTGGTAAACGTTTATTGGAAATACAAATAATTTCAGTATGTCTATAATTTTTCCCACAATAATACCCTGAATGTTTCCAATGTATCCACCTTAAGATGGTAAGGTTTAACAATTCATGCAGAATCTAACTGACTTCTTGAGCACAGCAGATCTCAGTGACACGAACAAATGATGGTGGTTCCACTGAAATAAGAAGTTTCGTACTTGGCAAAGTGTAATTTGCTACTGAAAATCAGCAAGCTCTTATGAGCTTCTGTGTTCACACAGTCCTAATGGTCTTAGAAGCAGGTATGTCTGAGTCTACTGCAAGTTCAACATACCTATGGGAAATTCAAAGGATCTAAGTGAGCTCACACACTAGGAACCAAAATGTCATGCCTTTTTCATCTTCCATAATCCATACCGGATTCCTCCACGGTGAAGGGATGCTCTATCCTTCCGCCTGATTCTGTCTGTACCACCACCTTGTAGGAGCCCTGAATGGGCTCTGATGAAAGGGGAAAGGACAATTGATTGAGGCCACCCTCTAGCGTGAGACTCTGCCATTGTGCAATTCGATTTCTTCTTGGGTTCTGAAGGGAAACAAGAAGCACGGGCAGTAATCATTTAGTCACAATAATCATTGAGCATCTCAAATGATTTTGAAGGTGATAATTAGCATTGCCTCTGGAAAGACAAATACAGAGGGAAGAGAAAACACAATCAACCTGACAACTGGGAGTAGGAGGAATTCTGATCTGAAAGTTTTCAGAGTAGTTCATCTGTCTGAAGTTTTATCAGAACCTCCTACTCTCTAAAAGTACTAATTTCCTTATAAGATACTTTTTCTGATACTTACCTCAAGGTATATCACTGGAATCTATATGATAAGAGGAAAGAAGAGATGTGATTAGAATTCCAGCAAAGGCTACAATTTCAGACTTGCGATCAAACAGCATACTGAGGAAGAATACTATCTGTAGCTAAATTCAACAAGAAACATCACAGAACTGGATAAAATCTCAGGGAAATTATTAAATAGTTCTGGGATGAGCACACACAATATATTCAATAATTAGTATGTGTTGCCATTTCCCTGAAAATTATTATTGGTGAATGATATTATTGAATCTTTAAGTATTAATATTATTTGGAAAGTAAACTTCTCCTAGTGAGTAATATGACTGTACTGCTTACTTTCATAAATTGGGAAATAGATATTAATAGAATTATATGTCATTGTGATTTAGACCTAACAGAAAGAGAATTCCCAGAATCATTTGGTTGAAAGTAAACCAATAATATTTCTTCTAATTTCAACATTGTCCATTTTCTACCTATTAAAAGCAGCTTTGTTCCTTTGCACTAATATTGAAGGTGAGTTGAAAAAAGGGAAATTCAATTAGCATAAAAAAGTGTTTGTGTCTATTTCTATACTATATGTATAGAATATATAATGAAATTATAGTCTATTGTACATACTTGGATATTCATAAAAGTATAATTCTTTGTTTCTTTTTAAATCATAAATTCCTTGAAAGTATGAATATGAAAAGTGCTTTATGCCTCTTTAGTATTGTTAATGCAGTGTGTTCAGAGCAACAAATGTAGCTATTACCAGACTGGTTAACTACTGTTATAAGAGAAAGAACTTCCTCATCTCTTGTCCCTCAATTTTTGTCTTGTATAAGACTGCAAATCCGTGCTGAGGCTGGAGCCAAGTTCAAAAACAAGTGTCTTTCATCCTCTCGCTTTTCTTGTACCTTTCTACCTCACTCTGGGTGCGTATTCCCACTCTACCCCTCACCCAAACCACAGATAGTGGATGCTTACCAGTTCATTTCGAGGGCGAAAATTTTCATCCACGGAGACAACACGGAATCTTACTGGAAAAGTAGTTCTCTGATAAGATTCAGACACGATGAAGCAGGTAATTTGGGTAATAAGACAGGAGGCTACAGAGCTAGGATAATGGAGACTTCGGCGGCTCAGGTGGCCCTTCCTTCTCAGTGTTCCCCAAACCGGTGGAATTTCCCTACTTACCTGTCTGTTCTGGTTTATAGACGGGTTTGTCTGTCTGGACAAAGACCAGACTTTGAGTGTTCTTTACCAGAACTGTGTTCCTCTTCCTGAAATCTTGCGTAGGCCCCTTTATCCGGATGCTAAGGAATGCCACCTCTGAAGAGGCTGAGATCCTTGGGAGCTGAAAAGCGAAGGATTTTTTGCTGCTGAGGAACTGTGCAGTCTTCTCCCTCTGCATTCTTCTGTCATTGTTATTTCCTATCTCTCCTTCAGCTTCACCAAGAAGGAAGGTATGACTATTTCTCCAGAAGTAAGAGTGAAGATGTTAATGTGAGATAGAGGAACTGTATCAGTAAGAGTGGCCATCAGTAGAACCCAGATCTCCATGGAATTCACCTAGAGCTCTAGCTATTAAATTAGATGCCTTTTAACTGAGTATCTGTATTCAGAAGGAATGGAGAGAAACATCTCTGAAAAAATGTGGGAGAACATAGGAGCTGAGTATCCCAAGTTAGGCAACTTTAAAGAGGTCCTAGTTGTTTGCTTAGAGTATCCTGCATGCGCAAAAAATTATGTGGCATGCAAAGTTTTTATCATGAAATTTTCATATGCTCTATTTCTAGGCAATGTCCAGCCCCATCCTTAAAAAGACAGTTACAATCAAAACTAGAAAACTCCTCTAAGTCATGAAACTTGTGGGCAAAAGGATTATTATTTATAAATGAAGTTTAGAAGAGTATTTCTCCCTTACTCTGGTAAAAAATGCTTTGTTCCTTAATAGTTGAAAAAGTCACTTTTTTTTTTTTGAGACGGAGTCTCGCTCTGTCGCCCAGGCTGGAGTGCAGTGGTGCGATCTCAGCTCACTGCAAGCTCCACCTCCCGGGTTCACGCCATTCTCCTGCCTCAGCCTCCCGAGTAGCTGGGACTACAGGTGCCCGACACCACGCCCGGCTAGTGTTTTGTATTTTTAGTAGAGACAGGGTTTCACCGTGTTAGCCAGGATGGTCTCGATCTCCTGACCTTGTGATCCGCCCGCCTTGGCTTCCCAAAGTGCTGGGATTACAGGCGTGAGCCACCGCGCCCAGCCCCTGAGGTCCTAACTACATTCTTAAAGTCATTCCTTGGTATTGCACACCAGAGCTCCATCACCGTGACTTATAGAACTCAATAAAACGTATCAAGCAGGGACAGCCAGCTGGCACCATAGCACTCACAGTGAAGACGACACAGTGGAATAAGTCCTTCTCCGCCACTAGGTCAGTGAAGAGGCTCCTGTTTTCCCCTCCAGACTCTAAGGAAGCACTTACAGTCACTGTCTCGTTCAGGTGGCTCAGAAGGACACAGCCCTTCTCAGGGGCCTCAGTGTGGAGCAGGGAGGGGACCAGCACCATATACTGCCTGGGAAAGGAAGAAGTGTAAATTAGAGAAAAACTGATGATGGTAAGCGTTTTCATTCATAAATGTGTTTTCATAACAATATGTAATCATTGGTGCAATCAGTTTTATTCCAAAAGTCAATGGACTAAGAACAATACAAAGGAGGTTCTGTCACAGATCAGCACAAACATTTTATCTTTTACTCATCAGTCATGCCTCAGCCACACAATCTGGAGGCACGCAACACTGGAGAGTGCTTTCCAAGATGTTACAATTTCACAGGCATTCCTGGCTTTAAAGAGCAATCTGAACTCTTTAAACTTTAACTTTGAACTTCAAAAGTATCTGAATTCTTGCATATATATCCATAAAAGTGCACACCCACAAACACACACACATATATAATAAATTGGGAGTGATTATTCATTTTAAAAAGGACTTACGTTAAAATCTGTCTAGATAAACATCACTTTGGAATGAACACCATGACTAGATTTACAGAAATTCAACTGAAAGAACTTCAGTAAGCATATATCACTACACAAAATAGCACGTGTATATTGTGAAATCATTTCCTTAATATCAGCAACACTGAAAAAAAGTATTTGCTGTTTCTTTTAGGCTCCTCAGATACAGCTCAAAGTCAATATGTTATCAACAAGTTTGAAAATTTTGTCAATTATTTACATGCACAACTCCCCACCACACACACACTACACAAACACACACTGTATTTTATTATCATTTGCCTTTATGCTTAATTTCTTGAGGCAACAACATTAATAATTTAATATTAGTATGTCCACGTTTATAAATATATGTTTGTTTCAGAATCACATGGGTGGATAGGTTATCTTTTTCATTAAAAAAAAAAAAAAAAAAAAGGTTCAGGCTGGGAGCAGTGGCTTATACCTAATTCCCAGCACTTTGGGAGGCTGAGGCAGGAGACTCACTTGAGGCCAGGAGTTTGAGAACAACCTGGGGGCAACATTGTGAGGCCCCCCCGCCATCTCTACAAAAATCAAAATAAAAAGTTTAGCCAGGTTTGGTTGTGTGGTGGCGCATGCCTGTAGTCCCAGTTACTCAGGAGCCTGAGGCAAGAAGGATCACTTAAGCCCAGAAGGTCAAGGCTACAGTGAGCTATGATCGCACCAATGCTTTCCAGCCTGGGTGACAGAGTAAGACTCTGTCTTAAAAAAGAAAAGAAAAGAAAAGAAAAGTTTATGTGAGTACTAAAAGTACATATTATTTTGAAAAGTCTTGCCTTTTTTATTTAAATTGTTCAGTGTTTTCAGTTTTTCAGAGGCACAGGCAATTTCTTGTGTAAACCTCACATTCTTGCCTTAGCTTTATTGATGAGTGTCCTTTGTCTCTAATGCCCTCCACGCCATATTTTCCTGTCACTTTCCAGAAGACTGCAACTCAATATAATCTCTCCACACTCTGAACTCCTATGGGCTGAAAGAGAATGTGTTTCTGTTGTTGCTTTTTTTGAGTATCTGCCACACGACAGGAATTGTTAAGCGGTCTGTGTATTAAGCCATTTAATCTTCCCAGCAATGCTGTAAGGTACATACATGATACTCTCCATGTTCCTGAAAGCTAAAACATGAGATCCTCATCAGTCCCCAAAACTTGAATACATAACAGAAGGATAAAATCCCCGCCCCCATGCCAAATCAGCAAATCATGATGAAAATCTAACTCCTCAAAGCTTTAACGTTTCAACGACTCACAATTCAATGTCTGCAGGGTTAAGCCATTTGTAGAGTAAATTTGCAAGTAAAAACTATTATTTTCTTATATTATTTTACTACACTTACCTTTCCATTGGCAACATAAACTCTTACCTTTTAAATTGTTTTCTGGACAGGCAATTTGACACAAGAAACACAATATTATTACTTTACAAAATTAATAGGTGTGAGACTTGGAGAGGATCCAAGGATAATTGAGTTGTGGAATCTGGAACTCAAATTTGGTTTCCTCATCCTCCATGTAGTCTGCTCCAGCACAACAGTCTTGCTACATGTGTTTTAAAGTGTTCCTGGGTAAAGCTATATGCCGTGAATCTCTAGGGCCACTCTTAAATCATCCAAGTTTTAGATGATTTTACTGTATGAGTGTTATGGTTTTGTTCTCTAGCACAGAAGTTGAGGGCAGTTAAGTAACTCGCTGATAGTCATTCAGCTAGTCCCTTAAGTCTAATCTTTTTCTGGTATCTGGATGCTTCTGATCTCCTGATCACTGCTCTTTTAAGGACATAATACATAATAAAAATTTATCATTTTTACCTCCCCATCCCAAAATTTTCCCTTTAGTTCTTTGATCTTAATAAGAAGGTGTATACATATATTTATAATTTATCTAATATACTATTTTTATTCTTATAAATTATAAGCCAAAAATTATCATGAGTAAAAATTAATTCCACACATATTTGATATTCTAAAGAGCTGTTTTGTAGGAGTTCAGTTAATATTTTTAAATAGATACTGAAATTGGAACAAATCCAGGTTGACAAACTGGCCCAAGATTTCACTGGTAGTGAGCTGCTAAAATGTTTTAATATATTACTCAATCATGAATGTTTGCATTTTAAATATTTGCCTTTTTAGCAGGGACTAAATTTAGCAAATATTAAAGTGATAACTTTTAATTTTCTCTTTTTCATTTTATTCCCCTCAAGGCTTCATCTCTCTGAAGCTTACTGCCCCAAGGCAGGGTAGAACGGCTATTGGGTCTCTTTGGCAATCTTTCTCTCATTTATCACATCAAGGGTTAATTCTGGAGGGATAAAGTTAAGTTTTCTCCTTACAAAGGGAGAAAACACCCCTTCTGCTTGTGATAACTAGGGCATGACGCTTGCTGCTCTTGGTTCAGTGGCGGACACAATGTAAAAGGATGGTTTCAATGGCAGCATGGTCCTATGCAGTGTAGGACTGCATCCAAAGCCACAAATTGCTTCATGTTTCTGACCCAATACACGCCACTCGCTTTATCCATTCAGTCTGCTCTCAGAAAGCAAAATAGCCTCCACATACTCTAAATGCTTTCTGGGTGGAGTGCAGCCGGAAGTAGTAGCGCCCACAGCTGTAGATGAGGTAGAGGGATAGTGGGGGAGAAATGTATCCCTACCGGTTGCCAGGAAACTGTGCAAGGAAAAAGCCTGAGGAAAGCAGGAGACTTACTGGATTGAAGTCCTTATTTCTGCTTTCTGCGCTTTGGCCTGAAGAGGGCTAGTTATGTCAGATGAATAAGGGTAACACACAGAGCAGAGGGACCCCTTATCCCTTTCCCCATTTGGGACTCTGAAGACTTCCCTGTATCAATCTGAAATATAGGAGACACGATAGGCATCTAGAAGTGCAGTGTGGGTATGCAAGAGAGAGGCAGAAGTTTAACCTCTCCAGGACACCTCAGTGCCTATGTGCTATTATTGGACCCAAGAGTTCTCACCATTCTCTGGAAGAAATGTAAAGGCAGCTGGGTTAAGGCCAGGAACCTTAAATGGCCTGATCTGCAAAGGGGCAAAGTGGCCCTGCATCACAGGCTGGGTTGGAGCAATAGCCATAGTATTTGAGGCAAGATGCAAAGGTAGGAGTTCTGTGGGATATGAAACAGCTGAAGTGAGACAGTCAGGTAGAGAGGACTGTTGGGTCCTGACCACACAAGAGAAACCAGATGACTAAACTTCAACAGTGCATGCTAGCAGGTAAGAAGAAGTCAGACTGACAGTAGCCAAGAAGGACGGAGAACTTTGAGACCAAGGACTCTGACACTTTTCTCTATTAGGAGTTAATGGAGACCACAGTCGTCTAGATGAGAGGAACTACAGAGAGGTGAAAAAGAAGTCTTACAATTATTGAATTTTACTAACTTACAACTGGATAGGGTTAAAATTATTTCCCCTACTTTGGTTCCCCATTGGGGCTGTTGGTGAAGACTTGATACATGATTGAAAAATAAAGGAGCTATACTTTCTGTATATATATAAAGCCTACAATACATGTTAAGTTGCACCTCACTATACATTTTGAATATCTTTATTTTCAGTGCCTTCCATCCAAAAGAATGTTTCTGTGAAGGTGGGATCTAGTGTTTTATTTAATCATGCTTCTTAGTGACTACTTGTATTTATGACACTGATTGGCCCAATGTAGAAAAAAGTGATTTTAAGGGTAGAGGATAAATGAAAGATAAACAAGGGATTAACTGGAATGATTTCTTATGTTTGGAAGGTATCATAATGAGTGGAAAGGTCGCATTTACAAAGGAAGGCAAAGCGAAGACATAAGGGAGAGCCTGAAATGCACACTGGAGGAAAGGGTCTTGAGTGAGACTTACGGTTCTGCAGAGTTGGAGTCATTGGCAGAAAGCAGGATAAGAAGTAGCATGAGACATAAATGAAGAAGTCTGTCTTTCCCCATTGTGAGGGATAAATCTCAGGGTTGTGTTCAACTCTCTGCCCTCAGCCTCATCCCAGAGACCAGCAGAGTTTACCAGGCTTTATGCGGCCACTATGTCAAACAAGCCCCACCCCAAGGCCTCTGAATAGAGTTCAGAATTGAGCACAGATTCCCTGAAAGGGTCATTACTCTCAGTGCTTGCTTCATTTTTCTCAAGGCTAAATTCTGACAGGTACTGAGGCATGTCTGGAGGATAAAATTCATATTCCATTTGGAATAAGCTTTGACAGCAAACCTCCTGACAAGGAACCTTCAACCTACCTTTCTCCATCTCCTTCAAAATCCTTACAAGAAGATGACAAAAGATGCTGACAAAGAATATCATGGGACACGTTACCACGACAGTAACTCATGCATTGCAGATTCATTTCTGGCACTGAGTGAGTTATAACTATAGACTTTAGGGGTTTTGGTGTTTTTTTTTTAAGCTGTTGATTGAATACATGGTCCTGGAAGAAAGTGATACAAAATAAGGATTTCAAGAGTAGAGGATAAATGAAAGATAAAAGAGATAAAAGATAAAAGAGATTTTAGAAAGGAGTTATCAAAGATCACCCTTGCCTATTTCACAGCATTGATCTGATCAGATTCTTAATTGCTCGTATCTGTCCTTGCTACTGTCTGAACATACTAACATGTGAGTCCCTTAAACTATGTCATTCACTTTATCTGAGATTTTTTTTTTGAGCTGTACTGTATGCTAAGTGCTATTCTGGTGATGAAAATACAACATTGAACAGGATATTCCGTATCCAATCTCTCATAGAACTTGCAGTACAATGTTGATCACAGAGAAACCGCCAGCAGATTTAATGCCATCTCTAGACTGCAGACATTGGTGTCTATTAACATACTGTATTGCTTGAAACTTTTTTTTTTTTATCAGCTTACTTTTTCTGTCTCCATATTTCAGCCTAATCATTCCTTCTTTGGAGAGCTAATTCCTGGCCACACTGCTTAAAGTGAATTCCTTCCTATTAGTTTTTATTTCACATCTTGGTTTCTTTTGTCACATTATCACAGAATGAAATAATTTATTTTAAATTATGAAATGTTTTATATATATATATACACACTCACAAATATAGAGAGCAAGATAAAAAACACTTGTACCTCACATGCACCCAACTTTAATAAAATTAAACACTTGCCAAGTTATATTTACGATCATTTCTTCTTAGGAAATGAAGCATGGCAATGGTAGAGCTCTTTTAGAATTTGTCTAGCAGGTTTTCCAGTTTTTACCAGATCCCCCGACCCAAAAAAAGAAATAAAGCAGGACAAATATGGTTAGAGTTTCCTTTGTAATTCTCTCCAATCTCATTTCCTTCCCAATGTTGTGGGATTAGGAAGTTGATACGTATTCTTCAGGACATGTTTTTATGTTTTTAATCCATATTTATGTAAATAATATATAGCATAATTTTGTGTTTTGTATTATATATATAAGTGGTATGCACATATTGTAAAATTTGTTGCCACTATTATGGCTTTAAGACTTATTAGCATTGATAATGAGGATGTAATTTATTAATTTTAATGACCATCTATATGACATTCTATTGTATGAATGTGACCGAACCTGTTACTCTATTTCTCTAGTACTAGATTTTGGATTCTTCATAGTTTTTCAACATTACAAATAATGCTGCTACAAATATGGTGTGTCTACTTGAGCATGTTTGCAAGAGTTTCTCTAGGGTATACAGCAGAGATTGGGTTATAGGCTATAGATACATGTACATCTTGAAATCTATCAGATATTGGTAAATTGCTCTTCGAATTGTTACACGGATTTGAATACTCATCTGCAACAGAGGATATTTTCAGTTTATTGTATCTTTACCATCATTTTACTCTGCTAGGCAGTCTACTTTTTATCAATCTGATGCGTGAAGCAGTATCTTGCCCTAATTTTCATTATTAATGACTTTACACATCTTTTCATATGTTTATGGGCCATTTGAATTATATCTTCAGTTTGATATCTCAACACAATATGTAAATGGTCTAGCAGGAACATCTCCTTGCCCCAATTTGGTGAGCCTTGGACTCTAGATGCTGCAATTTTATTTACTAAAGGCTTTAAAATGTGCTTCTAAATCTCTCAGCCAAGTATTCTGGAGCTGTTAAATACCCTAAGGGGAAAGTGCCCTTTAACACAGAATTACCCCTTTGGGTTGCTATGTTACTTCGGAACTTTGGATTTATAATTCTTCACAGTCTTTGCTTTTCAATACCTCCAGTGAATATATATATTTATAAAATATACATATATAATGAATATTATATATATATATATATATATATATATATACACCAACCATTTGTACTTTAAGTGGGAAGTTTGGTCTCAATTACCTTGTATACCATTACTGGAAAGGAACGTCCTGAGTGTGTATTTTTATTTTATATAAATAATATTGGAAAAAGACCTTGCCTGTTTCTTACTCTTTTTAGTTATTGCTAGTTTTAAAACATCCTCCCACGTTTATATGTATGTATTTTGTTAATTGCATTTTATTACAGTATAGCCCTTTTTGGTGATCATCCGCGATGTTTAATGTTTCCACTCTCCTAATGATAAAAACAAGATTGTCTCTATTGTCCTGCCATGATCAAATAATGCTTTGATAAATCTCTTTTTACATATACCCTTTGAAACAGGTAAATCCTCCTGCAAGATGCATACACAGGAGTGTGATTGTTGTATCAGAGGCATGTACTTAAGTGACTAAGTCGTGACATATAACTCTCCAGAATGGTTACATCACACTGCAATTCTACCAGTAGCGCATGAGGATTTTCATATCCCCATATTGCCACCAATACCCTAGCTTTTACATTTTTCTTCCAGTATTCCTTTAAATAAGCTTTTTGCTCATTTCCCTCTTTTCTCCTTCTAGGACTCCCATAATATGTGTATTTGCATGCTTGATGGTATTCCATGGGTCCCTTATACTTTCTTCACTCTTCTTTAATCTTTCTTCTTTTTTCACCTTTAATTAAACTATTTACATGACTTGTCTTCAAGTTGCTAATTCTTTCTTTTGTATGACTGTGTCTGCTGTTGAAGTTCTCCATTAAAATATTCTGTTCTATTCTTACATAATTTTTGTGTTTTTTCTTAATGGTTTCTATTTCTTTATTAAACTTCTCATTTTGTTCATGCATTGTTTTTCTAATTTTATTTAGTTGTCTGTCTGTGTTTTCTTGCATCTCACTGAGCATCTTTAAGATGATTATTTTGAGTTTTGGGGGGAAATTTGTAGATCTCCATTTGGGGTGGAAGTTAGTTTCTAGAACTTTATTAGTTTCCTTTGGTGGTATTATGTTTGCCTGGTTCATTATTATCTGTGTAACTTTGCATTGGTTTCCATGCATCTGAAGGAGCAAACACCTTTCCCCATCTTTATAGACTGGTTTTGCAGGTAAAAGTCCTCAGGATCCTCCTGTTGGGTTCCCAGGATGACAGGATTGCTTCTAGAATTGTGGTCAACTGGAGATAGAGACAGGTCACATGGTTATGCTGGCTTAGATTCTGTCTGTCTCCTCCTAGAAGTTTTATTATTTTAGCTCTTACATTTGGGTTTGTAATTGATTTGGATTAATTTTTTTGATATAATGTGAGTTATGGGTCCAACTCCAATCTTTCTTTTGCATATGAGTATTTGGTTTTTTCATCGTTTATGTTGACTGCCTCCCAGACCTTGGTCAGTAGGTCTGGCACTGGGATGAGGGTCTACTTCAGAGTCCACAGACTGTGGACTAGTTACCAGACACGTGGATGAATGTGGCTTCCTCTGGGTCCTTAGGAGGGCTCCCATTGGGTCACTGGGTAGGTTCCTAGGCAGTCAGTACTGGTCTAGATTGCAGCTGAGAGAAAAGGAAACCAAGTAACAGGGCTGCCTCAGGGCCTAAAGCGGAGACCAAGGTCTTCAGGCCCGCCTCTGGGTTCATGAATGAGCATGTCTCTCAGTGGGTCCCTGAGTGGGCAGGGCAGGCCTGCTCTCAAATCACAGATGAGAGGGTCTGGATCCAGTTTACAGTGCTGCTTTAAGATCCACAGTGGGACCAAGGTCAGCCTACCAGGGCACTTAGGAGCATTTCTCCCAGTAGGTCCCTGTGAGGGCAACACTGCTCTTAGACTGCAGCAGAGAGGAGCTGGTACCAGATTTCAGGGCCATTTTAGGATTCACTGTATAGGAAAGAAAGTAGTAGATGATCTTTTCTAGTTTTTTTTATGTTAAGTGGTTATTTTCTTTCATTAAATGTTATAACTAATATGTATAGTTGAGGCCATGGTAGAAACAATAGTGACAAAAAACATAACTGTGTATGCAAGATAATAGGACAAATGTTTTCCAAATGAGGAAAAGAGAGTAATTTTGTGTTAAAATATCTGATCTTTCCAGAATGTGAAATGGGACAGTGAAAGGGAAAATCTGAATGAATGTACAATCAGGTTTGCAGAAAGGGAAACTATTTCCTTTATTTATAACATTGAATCTGAAAAAAAAGGTAAATTTTTCCCATAGTTGGCTATTTTTTACAATTTTTAAATGGACATAAATTCCCATTATGTAACATTTATTACATTACAGTGTACAATTCAGTGGCTGTTAGTATGCTCATGGTGTTATGTAATTATTACCACTATGAAATTATGGAACATTTCCATCACCCCCAAAATAAACCACTTACATGTTAGCAGTCACTTCCTATTTTCAATAAGTGGAAATACTAATTCGTGCAATCTCTGCAACCACTAATCTACTTTATATTTTTATGAATTTACCTATTTGTACACTTCATATTAACAGAATCATAATATATGTGGCCGATGTCGGGTGGCTTCTTTCACATAGCATGATGTTTTTGAAGTTCATCCACGTTGTAGCATATATATAGTACTTCATTCCTTTATATGAGTGAACGATACTGAAAAATATTCCAATGTATGACGTGCCACATTTTGTTTATCCATTCCTCAGTTGATAGACAATTGAGTTATTCTCATTTATTAGCTATTATGAAAAATTCTGCTATAAATATTTGTATACAAGTGTTTGCATGAGCATATGATTTCAGTTTTCTTGGGAATATATACAGGAGTGAATCTGTGGGTCATATGGTAGCTCAGTGTTCAACTTTTTGCAGAACTGCCAGACTACTTTTCACAGTGGCTGAAACATTTTAAATTCCCACCAGCAATGTATGAGCATTCCATTTTCTCCACATTTTTGGCAACATTTGCTATTCTTTCTATATTTAATTTTTAGAATGATAGCCATAGTGGATATAAAGAGGTATCTCATAATGGTTCTAATTTGCAGTTCCTTAGTGAATAATGATTTTGAGCATATTCTCTTGTACTTACTGACCTTTTATGTATCATCTTTAGAGGAATGTCTGTTCAATTCCTTTGCCCATCTTTTAATTCAATTGTTTATCTTTTTATTGTTGAATTGTAAGGGTTCTTTATATATTTTGGATCTTTGATCTTTATCAGATATATAATTTGCAAATATTTACTCCTGTGAGTTGTCTCTTCACACTTGATAGTGTTCTGAGAAACATAAGTTTTTAGTTTTAATAAAATACAATTTAAAACATTTTTTGATTCATTGTGCTTCTGATGTCAAGTTTAATAAATTATTGCCTAATCCAAGGTCCCAAGGACTTATACCTATGTGTCCTCATAGAAGTTTTATTATTTTAGCTCTTACATTTGGGTTTGTAATTGATTTGGATTAATTTTTTGGATATAGTGTGAGTTATGGGTCCAACTCCAATCTTTCTTTTGCATATGAGTATTTGGTTTTTTCATCATTTATGTTGAAAATGTTATCCTTTCCCCATTATATGTTCTTGGCACCCTTTTCAAAAATAAACTAACCAAAAATGTGTGGATTTATTTATGGATTCTCAGTGTTCTTCCATTGATCTATATATCTATCCTTGTGCTAGTACCATGCTATCTTGAGATTGCAACAGCTTTTGTGGTAAGTTTTAAAATCGGAAAGTAGAAGTCCTCTAACTTTGTTCTTTTTTTCCCTTCAAAATTGTTGTGACTAATCTGAATCTTTATCATATCCAAATGAATTTTAGAATCAGTCTGTCCATTTTTGTATAAAAGATGGTTGTAATTTTGATGGAATTGTATTGAATCTGCACATCAATTTGGGGAGTATCGTTAACTTAATCCGATTAAGTTTTCCAACTCATGAACATGGAGGTATTTTAGAGTTGCTTACTCTGCCTTTTGTGCTAATGTCACTTTTGGCTCAATTTTAATTGGCTTATTAATTTAAAGGTTTATAAAAGATTTACTGCCAAATATTATATTTATACAGAAATAATTTGACTTTCTTTTTGTTAAATGATATATTGACTTTAGAGTGCTTAGCAAAGGTGATGAGATTATTACTTATCTTTTGTTGCAATGCATCCAGATAGCAGTTATTTGATGTCTCACTGGAATACTTTTCTCTGCTTTGTGTTGACTTTACAGTCGTGTTACCTTTTCTAATGCTAATTTTAAAATATTTCCTTGTCATTTGGTTACATAAGTATAACTGAGTATTACTTCTTGGGCATATAACACTATTTAATGAAGTAACCAGTGGCAACTCTTGCTTTTGCTTCCAAAAATATAAATAAAAAAATTTTTTTAAGTCAGTTTTAAAATCAGGTTATTTGACTTTTTCCAACTGAGTTGTAGGGGTTCCTTATATATTTTGAAAATTAACCCATGTCACCCATTATCAGATATATGATTTGAAATTTTTTCCTCTCATTCCATAGGTTTCTTATTCATTTTGTTAGTTTTTTTTCTTTGCTGTGAAAAGGTTTTTAGATTGATGCAATTCTGCTTATATTTTTTTCTACTTTTGTTTTCTGTGTTTTTGGCATTATGTCAAAGAAATTATTGCCAAAACCATTGTCAAGAAATTTCCCCCATGTTTCCTTTTGGTAATTTTATAATTGCAGGTCCTATGTTTAATTTTTCATCCACTTTGAGTTGATATTTGTGTGTGGTATAAAGTAAGGGTCCAATTTTATTTCTTTGCATGTAGATATCTAGTTTTCCCAACACTATTTGTTGATGAGACTATCCTTTCCTCATTGTGTATTCTTGGGACCCTTGTCAAAGATCAGTTGACCTTATATGCATGGGGTTATTTCTGGGCCTTTATTCCATTCATTTGTCTATATGTCTGCCTTTATGCCAGTACCATGATGTTTTGATTCTGGTAGTTTGGTGATATATTTTGAAATCAGGAATTGTGATGCCTCCAGCTTTGTTTTCTTTCCTCAAGATCACTTTGACTAGTCATAGTGTTTTATGGCTCCGTATACATTTTAGAATTGCTTTTTCTATGTCTGCACAAAATGCCATTTCTTCAAAGAATACATACAAATGGCCAACATGTATATTAAAAGATAATCAGTATAGTTAATTATCATGGAAATGCAAGTCAAAACTACAAGTATGTATCACCTCACACCTGTTAGGTAGCTATAATATACTTTTTTTAAAAAACAAAGATAAGTGTTAGTGAAGATGTGGAGAAATCAGAACCCCTGTGCACTGTTGGTGGCATGAAAGCAGCTAAGAAAAATAGTATAGAGGTTTCTAAAAAACTTAAAATAGAACCACCTTATAATCCAGCAATCTCACTACTGAGTATATATTCAAAAGTGTTGAAATCAGCATCTTGAGAAGATATCTGCACATCCATGTTTATTGCAACATTATTCATATTAGCCAATAAACAGCCCAAGCATCCATCTACCAGTGAATGGATTTTTAAAATGATGTATACATACAACAGAATATTATCCAGTCTTAAAGATAAGGAAATCCTGCTGTTTGGAGCAACATCCATGAACTTGGAGGACATTATGCTAAGTGAAATAAGCCAATCATAGAGGGGCAAATACAATAAGATTCCACTTATATGACATATCTATAATAGTCAAACTCATAGAGACAGAGAATACAATGTGGCTCTTGGGGTCTAGAAAGTTGGGGGGATGAGGAATTGTTGTCCTATGGGTATAAAGTTTCAGTTATGTTACTTGAACAAATTCTAGATATCTACTGTGCAATGTGGTACCTGTAGTCACCAATATCATATTTTGCATTTCAAAATGTGTTTTATTGTTGCTTCACCAAAACAAAAACAGACACAAGAAAGCTTTGGGAGATGTTGGATATGTCTGTTGCATTGATTACGGTGATAGTATCCCCATAATCAATAAGTGTTTTCATATGTCCAAACTCATCAAATTATACATAATAAATATGTGCAGTTCTTTGTATATCCATTATACCTCAATAAAGGTGTTAAAAATTAAAATTAAAATAAAGTAAAAGATGTCTTTTAGCATTTTTGCTAATTACTTCATTAACATTATGACAGCTACTTGAGAAGAATGATCAAATCAGAAGAAATAGCCTTCCATATTGTACCCTTTATATGAAGGCACTAGAGATTTGTCAGTGCCTTCGCTGTATATAACATGTTCTTGCTCTCAGAGAATGATTGCACCAACACTTACAAAATAGCTATGTGTGGTATTCCAATAGAAAATTTTGTCCTCCTCCATTCTTACATTATTGGTTATACTAATAAATTGATCTCATTATGAAGCAGATTTTTGCTTCTTTATGCTTGCTGAAGGCATCTGGAAAGAACACTGTTAGACACAGTGAATTTTGATATTTCAAAGAATGGACCCTTGAATTCAATCCTCTGAGGTGTTATTCTTTTGTCAACTTTCAGATTGTACCACTGACTTGAGGCAGGATTTCCAAGATTCTTTTTAGTTCAGAAGCAAACATACTTCCTTAAAAAAGAATGCTTGACATAAGATCAAGCAAAAGAAGAATTACTAGGACTGAATAAAACTGAGAAAAAAATTAAATTGTGATTACTCTTTTGGAATATGGTAGGCTTTATTTTAATTATATTTTAATAAATATGGAAAAAGTCCTTTCTCTTTCTTTTTATACAATATTTAACTCTTAATTTAGAAGATTTTACTTTTGTGGATTGAATTAAACATTTTTAAATGATATCTGATTTTTGTGAACTCCATTAGAATTCAGAAGAAAATAATACTTTTACTGAGTCTCCTTACTTTTCATGGCATATAGTTATTTACATTATTTAGTAAAAATCTGGTTTCCTTTTAAACTGTATATAATTGGATACATTGATACAATTATATTAAAGTATACCTGGTACATTAATATTTGAAAATACTCTTTTAATCAGGCATGATAAGCCCATTACAAGAGGACTTCAAAAAGTCCTAGCTATCCTAAATATATGTGTACCCAACACAGGAGCACCCAAATACATAAAGCAAGTTCTTATAGACCTATGAAAAGACATAGATTCCTACACAATAATAGTAGTAGACTTCAACAGAGCATTGACAGTATTAGATCACTGAAGCAGAAAACTAACAGAGATATTCAGGACCTGAACTCGACGCTTGACCAAATTTACCTAATAGACATCTACAGAACTCCCTACCCCAAAACAACAGAATATATATTCTTCTTATTGTCACGGGGCTAATACTCTGAAATTGTCCACATAATTGTCCACATAATTGGATAAAAGAATCCTCAGCAAATTCAGAGAAACCCAAATAATACCAAACACAGTCTCAGACCACAGTGCAATAAAAATAGAAATCAATACTATGAAGATCCCTTAAATCCATACAATTACCTGGGAATTAAATAACGTGCTCCTGAATGGCTTGTGGGTAAACAATGAAATTAAAGCAGAAATCAAGAAATTCTTTGAAATGAATGAGAACAAAGATAGAAAATACTGGAATTTCTGGGACACATCTAAAGCAGTGTTAAGAGGGAAGTTTATAATGCTAAACATGCATATCAAAAAGTTACAAGATCTCAAAGTAACAACCTAGCATCATATCTAGAGGAACTAGAGATATAAGAGTAAACCAATCGCAAAGCTAGCAGAAGAAATGAAATAACCAAAATCAGAGTTTAACTGAAGGAAGTTAAGATGCAAAAAAACCTCACAAAAAACAAAAAACAAAAGATAAATGAATTGAGGATTTTTTTTTGATAGAATAGATAAGTTTGATAGAACACTAGATAGACTAATAAAGAAAAAAAGAGAGAAGATCCAAATAACCACAATCAGAAATGAAAATGAGTATTTACCACCAACTCCACAGAAATGCAAAAGAACCTCAGATACTACTAAGAACACCTCTGTGCAAACGAACTAGAAAATCTATAAGAAATGGATAAATTGCTGAAAACATTCAACTCTCAAGACTGAATCAAGAAGAGATTGAATCCCTGAACAGACCTATAATGATTTCCAATACTGAATCAGTAATAAAATGCCTACCAACCAGAAAAAGCCCAGGACCAGACAGATTCACAGCCAAATGCTACCAGATACATAAAGAAGAGATGGCACCATTCCTATTGAAATTACTTCCAAAAATTGAGGAGGAAGGACTCCTCCCTAAATCATTCTATGAGGCTAGCATTATCTTGATACCAAAACCTGACAGAGACAGAACAAAAAAAAAAGAAACCTTTAGGCCAATATACTCAATGTACATGGATGCAAAAATCCTTAACAAAATATTAAGCAAACTGAATCCAGCAGCACATCAAAAAACTAATTCACTGTCAGATGTATAGATTGTGAAGATTTTCTCCCACTCTGTGGGTTGTCTGTTTACTCTGCTGACTGATCCTTTTGCCATGTAAAAGTTCTTTAGTTTAATTAAGTCCCACCTATTTATCTTTGTTTTTATTGCATTTGCTTTTGAGTTCTTGGTCATGAAATTCTTGCCTAAGCCAGCATCTAGAAGGCCTTTTCTGATGTTATCTTCTAGAATTTTTATGGTTTCAGGTCTTAGATTTAAGTCCTTGATCCACCTTGAGTTGATTTTTGTATAAGGTGAAAGATGGGGATCCAGTTTCATTTTCCTACATATGGCTTGACAATTATCCCAGCACCATTTGTTAAATGAAATGTCCTTTTCCAGTTTTATGTTTTTGTTTGCTTTGTCAAAGATCAGTTGGTTGTAAATATTTGGGTTTATTTCTGGGTTCCCTATTCTGTTCCATTCGTCTATGTGCCTATTTTTATACCAGTACCATGCTGTTTGGGTGACTATGACCTTATAGTATAGTATAGAAATCAAGTAATGTGATGCTTCCAGATTTTGTGTGTGTGTGTGTGTTTATTTTTTGTTTTGTTTTGGTTTTTTGCTTAGTCTTTCCTTGGCTATGCAGGATCCTTTTATGTTCCATATGAATTTTAGGATTTTTTTTCTAGTTCTGTGAAGAATTATGATGCTATTTTGATAATAGCACAATTCCCAAATTGCAAAAATGTGGAACCAGACCAGATGCCCATCAATCAATGAGTGGGTAAAGAAACTGTGGTATATATATGATAGAATGCTACTCAGCCATAAAAAGGAAATAATTAACGGCATTCACAGCAACCTGGATGGGACTGGAGACTATTATTCTAAGTTAAGTAGCTCAGGAATGGAAAACCAAACATTGCATGTTCTCCCTCATAAGTGAGAGCTAAGCTATGAGGATTCAAAGGCATAAAAATGATACAATGGACTTTGGGGACTTGTGAGGAAAGGGTGGGAAAGGCGTTAGGGATAAAAGACTACAAATTGGGTTCAGCGTATACTGGTTGTGAGGCTGGAAAATAGGGTCTGGAGGCAGGGAACATAAGGCCGATTCACACTTCAGTGACAATAGGAAATATCCTCTCCATGAGGGCATAGGTTAAGTAAATAAATGACTTTGCAACTTTACTTCATCCTCTTCATTTACGTAGGGTGTATCCCAAGTAGAGAGTATTTAAACTCCCAAATATTCTGTAATGGGGCCTTTGAGCTCCTATGTTCAGGTCTGCTCTTACACCGTAGAGTGTACTTTCATTTTCAATAAAACCCTTCATTCCTTCCTTGCTTTGTTAGTGTGTTTTGTCCAATTCTTTGTTCAGGACACCAAGAACCTTGGATACCCTCTACCATTAACACGTGCATGATGGGTGCACCAAAATCTCACAAATCACCACTAAAGAACTTATTCATGTAACCAAATACCACCTTTTCACCAAAATCCTATGGAAATAAAAAAATTTTTAAAAAATAAACCCATGCCAAAAAGAAAAGCTAATCCACCATTATCAAGTGGGCTTTATTCTTGGTTCAACATGCATAAATCAATAAATGCTATTCACCACGTAAACAGAACTCCAAACCAAAAACAAAACCACATGATCATCTCAATAGATGCAGAAAAGTCCTTCAATAAAATTCAAAATTATTTCATTTTAAAAACCCACAAAAAACTAGGAACGTACTTCAAAATAATAAAAACCATGTATAAAAAACACACAGCCAACATCATACTGAATGGGCAAAAGCTGGAAGCATTCCTCTTGAAAACTGGGATGAGACAAAGATGCCTTCTCTTACTACTCCTATTAAACATAATACTGGAATTCCCAGCGAGCACAATCAGGCAAGATAAAGAAATGAAAGGCATGTAAATAGGAAGAGAGGAAGTTAAACTCTCCGTGTTTGCAAATGATACGATTCTATATCTAGAAAATCCCATCATCTCTGCCCAAAAGCTCCTTGATCTAATAAACAACTTTAGTGAAGCTTCAGGCTACAAAACCAATGTACAAAAATCAGTTGTATCCCTATCATATTCCCCAATTTCAAACTATACTACAGGGCTATAGTAAACAAAACAGCATGGTCCTGGTACAAAAACAGACTTACAGATCACTGGAACAAAATGGAGAGCCCAGAAATAATGCCACACACCTACAACCATCTAATCTTTGACAAAGTTGACAAAATTAAGCAACAGGGAAAGGACTGTATTCAATAAATGGTGCTGGAATAACTGTCTAGCCGTATGCATAAAATTGAAACTGGACCTCCTCCTTATACCATGTGTAAAAATGATGGATTAAAGACCTAAATGTAAAACCTAAAACTATAAAACCCTGGAAAATACCTTTTTGGACATAGGCCCTTGCAAAGATTTCATGATAGAGATACCAAAAGCAATTGCAACAAAACAAAAACTTGACAAGTGGGACCTAATTAGACTAAGGAGCATCTGCACAGCAAAAGAAACTATCAACAGAGGAAACAGACAACCTACAGAAAGGGAGAAAATATTTGCAAACCATGCATCTGACAAAGGTCTAATAACCAGCATCTATAAGGAACTTGCTTAACAAATTAACAAGCAAGAAACAAAGAACTCCATAAAAATGTGGGCAAAGGACAGGAACAGACACTTCTCAAAAGAAAACATTCATATGGCCAATAAGCTTATGAAAAAATATTCAACATCACTAATCGTTGGAGAAATGCAAATCAAAACCACGTTGAGATACCATCTCACACCAGTCAGAATGGCTATGTGATGGTGGCAATGTTGGAGAGAAAAAGGAATGCTTATACACTGCTGGTGGTAATGTAATTTAGTTCACCTATGGTGGAGAGCAATTTGGTGATTTCTCAAAGATCTATGGAATTACCATCTGACCCAGAAATCCTGTTATTGGGTATATACCCAAAGGAATATAAATCATTCTACCATAAAGACATATACATACTATTCATTCCAGCACTATTCACGATAGCTAAGACATGGAATCAATCTAAATGCCCATCAATGTAGACTGGATAAAGAAAACATGCCACATATACACAGTGGAATACTACACAGCCATAAGAAATAATGAGATCATGTCCTTTGCAGCAAAATTGAAGGAGCTGGAGACCATCATCCTAAGCAAACTAACGCAGGAACAGAAAACCAAATACTGTATGTTCTCACTTATTAGTGGTGGTAATTGTGGTAGCTAAACATTGAATGGTAGCTAAACATTAGTGGTAGTGATAGCTAAACATTGAGTACATGTGGACATAAAGAAGGGAACAATAGACACCAGGGCCTACTAGTGGGTGGAGAATGGAAGAGTGAGGATTGAAAAACTACCTATTGGATACTGTGCTTTTTACATGGGTGATAAAATAATTATACACCAGGCCCCCATGACACACAATTTGCCTATATAACAAACCTGCACATGTACCCTTGAACCTAAAATACAAGTTAAAAAAGAACAATCTTTGGTAAGGGGAGACTCTGAAAAAAACTATCAGAAACAAAAAATAAGGTAAAATGATGGTAGTACATTCTTTCAATACTATTTTGGGGTAAGGGTCACTTAAGTATTATCTAGGGGAATATCCTTAGTTCATCTCATTATTTATCATAAAGATTCCAAGCTTGCTAAAGTTACTGTTTTACTTTTATCAAGCACTGATATAAATAATTTCTGTCCAATGGGACAGAAACCGAAGATTTTTACCATATTTTAACGTTAACCAGTTTTATACTTAACATGTCATTCTTACCCTAACAGATTTTTGGTTTGTTTGTTTAATTGTATGTAAATATCTTACTTTTTTTATATGCTCTTTGAATTGGTAATAATATCTTACTGGTTATTTCTTTGACATATGTGTTGTTTTTATATTTCCTTAAGAATCACGGTTTTATCCTTTTAAAATTATGTTTTTACAAAAAATTTGTCAAAATAGACAGTTACCATAGTTGGCCAGGTGCTGTGGCTCACACCTGTAATCCCAGCACTTTGGGAGGCCAAGGTGGGTGGATTGCCTGAGGTCAGGAGTTCAAGACCAGCCTGGCCAACATGGTGAAACCTCATCTCTACTAAAAATATAAAACAAGCCGGGGGTGATGATGTGTGCCTGTAATTCCAGTTATTCCAGGCGCTGAGGCAGGAGAATCTCTTGAACCCGGGAGGCGGAGGTTGCAGTGAGCTGAGATCACGCCATTGCACTCCAGCCTGGGCAACAAGGGCAAAACTATGTCTCAAAAAAAAAAAAAAAAAGGAAAGTTACCACAGTTAATAATACTTACCTATAAGCCTCAGTATGAATTATAAAATATTTTATAGAAAAGTACTCTTCATACAATTTGACAAAGGCCTTCTCTTTATTTTCAATATTTTACTTTTTTATGCCTGCTACAAAGAAGCAATTTAATTTTTCATTCAGCTGCTCTGTGATGTGGAAAGAGTATTTTTGGGCCAAGTGTTATTCAAGTGTACTGATGATGAAAGTCTTTTGTTAATATATTAACAGACTTGAGTAATCAGAGATCACTTACTGGAAATGACAAGTTTCATCTTGTCTGATTAAGTACACATTAAATCTTGGCACAGATTTTCTTAGGCAAAACTTTGCTCGACAATAACTTGAATCCACATAGAACCCTTGCCTTTAGTACCTTGAATATTCTTTGTTATCTCATTAATTCACATTCCTAAATTTTACAAGATGTCTGAGACTATTAAGTAAAATGCATAAAGATATTTCTCACATTATTGCTGTGTAAGTGACTCCTTTATGTTTTAAAAATTCTTAAGAAAGGTCTTTAACAATACTTCTACTTTGTATTAAATAATAATGAAAAATCCCCTTGGGGGTGTGCCATACAGATTAAAATGAATAAATCAACCCCTCACCCAAACATTTGTGCACAGATTTGCTTTTTTATTACAAATCATCTTTTGTTTTTCCTTTTTGCCACAGGAATAAACAAGAAAATTCTTCCTGGAGAACTTTAAGAACACAAAGCGATTTGTCTTTTCTGCGATAAACTCTAAACATGACAGAGGTCTAGAAATGGAAAACTGAATCCCATATCTCAGATTTTATTATTTATTATTTGTTTTTATTTTTTTTAATAGAGATGAGGTCCCACTATGTTGCCCTGGTTGGTCTCCAACTCCTGGTCTTGAGCAATCTTCCACCCTCAGCCTTTTGAGTAGCTGGAACTATAAGTGTAAGACCACTGCACTGGGCCAGATTTTAATATTTGTTTGCTTATTTTAAATTATACGAGATTTATTTATTTATTTATTTATATTTTATTAATTAATTTACTTTTTTGAGATGGAGTCTCGCTTTGTTGCAGGGCTGGAGTGCAGTGGTGCAATCTCGGCTCACTGCAATCTCTGCCTCCCAGGTTCAAGTGATTCTCCTGCCTCAGCCTCCTGAGCAGCTGGGAATACAGGCGTGCACCACCATGCCCAACTGATTTTTGTATTTTTAGTAGATACAGGGTTTCACTTCGATCTCTTGACCTCATGACCTGCCTGCCTCGGCCTCCCAAAGTGCTGGGATTACGGTATAAACCTCCACGCCCAGCCAAGACATTTTCATTCTTAAATTAAACTCTGTGGAAATATGTAAAACATGTATTCTTCCTCCACCGAACCACTTGAATCTGCTTAAAAGACAATTAAAAATTTGCTAAGTAAACTTGGCCAATGATTGAAAAGGTAATTATTTTAATTGCAGATTATAGTAGTTTTCTAGGACTGCCATAACAAAATACTGCAAAGTGGGCAGCTTAACACAACATACATTTACTCTCTGTTGGTTCTGGAGAATCACAGTCCAAAATCAAGGTATTGGTAGGGTCATGATCCCACAGAACGCTCTAGGAGAGAATCTGCCCCGTGCCTTTCTCTTAGCTTCTGGTGTTGTGAGCAGTCCTTGGTGTTCCTGTGTTTGCCCCCATCATCACACAGAATTTTCCTTGTGGTCTGTCTGCATCACCTTTCCTCTGTACATGTATCATTTCTTCTTATAGGATACCAGTCGTATTGGATTAAGGACCCACACTACTCCAATATGACTTTATCTTAACTTACATCTTAATTACATCTGCACAGACCCTATCTCCAAATAAAGTCACATTCACAGGTACCAGCGGTTAGGACTTCAACATATCTTTCTTGGGGACACAAATCAAACTACAACAAAGGTCATTTGTATTTACCTTTCTGAGAATTGTTAACAGTTCCTTTTGCAAGATAGAGGCCATGATTTCCCATGTAGAGTTTATTGAATGTATAAAATGTACTTTTAAACAAGTTTTGCTCAAAGTCCCAATAAATAACCACTTTTTTTTCCTTCTCATTTATTTGACTTTGGGAAAATATCAAAATCTTCATCCTTAAAGTGTTTGTGAAACATTAAGCAACTCAAGTCAGGTATGAGTCAAAATTATTTTTCTAGCTCATTTTTCCTGCTGGTGTGTGCTGACACCTTAGTGTTACTCCATTTCTCCTCTAACTCTCTACCTACAGGAATAAGCTCACTCAGGCGCTGACACACTTAATCACTCCTTTGTTTTAATGAGTGCCTACAACTTTGCCAGCACTGTGTTGGGTGAACAGGCTGCACAGACATAATTAAGATACAGGTTTGGCTTTCAAAAAGGTATGAGTATATGGACGAGAGGAAAATAAATCATTTTTTTCTTTTTTTAAAATTATTATACTTTAAGTTCTAGGGTCCATGTGCACAACATGCAGGTTTGTTACATATGTATTCATGTGCCATGTTGGTGTGCTGCAGCCATTAACTCGTCATTTACATTAGGTATTCCTCCTAATGCTATCCCTCCCCCATCCCCTGACCCCACCATAGGCCCCAGTGTGTGATGTTCCCTGCCCTGTGTCCAAGTGTTCTCATTGTTCAGTTCCCACCTATGAGTGAGAACATGTGGTGGTTGGTTTTCTATCCTTGCGATAGTTTGCTCAGAATGATGGTTTCCAGCTTCATCCATGTCCTTACAAAGGACAGGAACTCATCCTTTTTTATGGCTGCATAGTATTCCATGGTGTATATGTGCCACATTTTCTTAATCCAGTCTATTATTGATGGACATTTGGGTTTGTTCCAAGTCTTTGCTATTGTGAATAGTGCCACAATAAACATACGTTTGCATGTGTCTTTCCAGTAGCATGATTTATAATCCTTTAGGTATATACCCAGTAATGGGATCAAAGGGTCAAATGGTATTTCTAGTTCTAGATCCTTAAGGAATCGCTACACTGTCTTCCACAGTGGTTGAACTAGTTTACACTCCCACCAACAGTGTAAAAGTGTTCCTATTTCTCCACATCCTCTCCAGCACCTGTTGTTTCCTGACTTTTTAATGATTGCCATTCTAACTGGTGTGAGATGGTATCTCATTGTGGTTTTGATTTGCATTTCTCTGATGGCCAGTGATGATGAGCATTTTTTCATGTGTCTGTTGGCTGCATAAATGTCTTCTTTTGAGAAGTGTCCGTTCATATCCTTTGCCCACTTTTTGCTGGGGTTGTTTGATTTTTTGTTTTGAATTTGTTTAAGTTCTTTGTAGATTCTGGATATTAGCCCTTTGTCAGATGAGTAGATTGCAAAATTTTTTTCCTATTCTGTAGGTTGCCTGTTCACTCTGAAGGTAGTTTCTTTTGCCGTGCAGAAGCTCTTTGGTTTAATTAGATCCCATTTGTCTATTTTGGCTTTTGTTGCCATTGCTTTTGGAGTTTTAGTCATGAAGTCTTGCCCAGGCCTATGTCCTGAATGGTATTACCTAGGTTTTCTTCTAGGGTTTTTATGGTTTTAGGTCTAACATTTAAGTCTCTAATCCATCTTGAATTAATTTTTACATAAGGTGTAAGGAAGGGATCCAGTTTCAGCTTTCTACATATGGCTAGCCAGTTTTCCCAGCACCATTTATTAAGTAGGGAATCCTTTCCCCATTTCTTGTTTCTGTCAGGTTTGTCAAAGATCAAATGGTTATAGATGTGTGATGTTGTTTCTGAGGATTCTGTTCTGTTCCATTGGTCTATATCTCTGTTTTGGTACCAGTAACATGATGTTTTGGTTACTGTAACCTTGTAGTATAGTTTGAAGTCAGGTAGTGTGATGCCTCCAGCTTTGTTCTTTTGGCTTAGGATTGTCTTGGCAATGCAGGCTCCTTTTTGGTTCCATATGAACTTTAAAGTAATTTTTTCCAATTCGGTGAAGAAAGTCATTGGCAGCTTGATGGGGATGGCATTGAATCTATAAATTAGCTTGGGCAGTATGACCATTTTCACAATATTCATTCTTCCTATCCATGAGCATGGAATGTTCTTCCACTTGTTTGTGTCCTCTTTTATCTCATTAAACAGTGTTTTGTAGTTCTCCTTGAAGAGGTCCTTCACATCCCTTGTAAGTTGGATTCACGAGTATTTTATTCTCTTTGTACCAATTGTGAATAGGAGTTCACTCATGATTTGGCTCTCTCTGTTTGTCTGTTATTGGTGTATAAGAATGCTTGTGATTTTTGCACATTGATTTTGTATCCTGAGAATTTGCTGAAGTTGCTTATCAGCTTAAGGAGATTTTGGGCTGAGACAATGGGGTTTTCTAAATATACGATAATGTCATCTGCAAACAGCGACAATTTGACTTCCTTTTTTCCTAATCGAATACCTTTTATTTCTTTCTCTTTCCTGATTGCCCTGGCCAGAACTTCCAACACTATGTTGAATAGGAGTGGTGAGAGAGAGCATCCCTGTCTTGTGCAAGTTTTCCAAGGGAATGCTTCCAGTTTTTGCCCATTCAGATGCTAGCTGTGGGTTTGTCATAGATAGCTCTTATTATTTTGAGATACGTTCCATCAATATCTAGTTTATTGAGAGTTTTTAGCATGAAGGGCAGTTGAATTTTGTCAAAGGCCTTTTCTGCATCTATTGCGATAATCATGTAGTTTTTGTCTTTGGTTCTGTTTATGTGACGGATTAGGTTTATTGATTTGCATATGTTGAATCAGCATTGCATTCCAGGGATGAAGCCAACTTGATTGTGGTGGATAAGCTTTTCGATGTGCTGCTGGATTTGGTTTGCCAGTATTTTACTGAGGATTTTCGCATCGATGTTCATCAGGGATATTGGTCTAAAATTCTTTTTTTGTTGTGTCTCTGCCAGACTTTGGTATCAGGATGATGCTGGCCTCATAAAATGAGTTAGGGAGTGTTCCCTCCTTTTCTATTGATTGGAATAGTTTCAGAAAGAATGGTACCAGCTCCTTCTTGTACCTCTGGTAGAATTCAGCTGTGAATCCGTCTGGTCCTGGACTTTTTTTGTTGGTAGACTATTAATTATTGCCTCAATTTCAGAGCCTGCTATTGGTCTATTCAGGGATTCAACTTCTTCCTGGTTTAGTCTTGGGAGAGCGTATGTGTCCAGGAATTTATCCATTTCTTCTAGGTTTTCTAGTTTATTTGCGTAGAGGTGTTCATAGTATCCTCTGATGATAGTTCGTATTTCTGTGAGGTCGGTGGTGATATCCCCTTTATCATTTTTTATTCTCTATTTGATTTTTCTCTCTTTTCTTCTTTATTAGTCTTGCTAGCAGTCTATCAATTTTGTTGATCTTTTCAAAAAACCAGCTCCTGGATTCATTGATTTTTTGAAGGGTTTTTTGCATCTCTATCTCCTTCAGTTCTGCTCTGATCTTAGTTATTTCTTGCCTTCTGCTAGCTTTTAAATGTGTTTGCTCTTGCTTCTCTAGTTCTTTTAATTGTAATGTTAGGGTATCGATTTTAGATCTTTCCTCTTTCTCTTGTGGGCATTTAGTGCTATAAATTTCCCTCTACACACTGCTTTAAATGTGTCCCAGAGATTCTGATATGTTATGTCTTTGTTCTCATTGGTTTCAAAGAACATCTTTATTTCTGCCTTCATTTCGTTATGTACCCAGTAATCATTCAGGAGCAGGTTGTTCAGTTTCCATGCAGTTGTGTGGTTTTGAGTGAGTTTCTTAATCCTGAGTTCTAGTTTGATTGCACTGTGGTCTGAGAGACAGTTTGTTATGATTTCTGTTCTTTTATATTTACTGAGGAGTGCTTTACTTCCAACTATGTGGTCAATTTTGGAATAAGTATGATGTGGTGTTGAGAAGAATGTATATTCTGTTGATTTGGGGTGGGAGTTCTGTAGATGTCTATTAGATCTGCTTGGTGCAGAGCTGAGTTCAAGTCCTTGATATCCTTGTTAACCTTCTGTCTCTCTGATCTGTCTAATATTGATGGTGGGGTGTTAAAGTGTCCCATTATTATTGTGTGAGAGTCTGAGTCTCTTTGCAGGTCTCTTAGGACTTGCTTTATGAATCTGGGTGCTCCTATATTGGATGCGTATAATTTAGGATAGTTAGCTCTTCTTGTTGAACTGATCTCCTTACCATTATGTAATGGCCTTCCTTGTCTCTTTTGATCTTTGTTGGTTCAAAGTCTGTTTTATCAGAGACTAGGATTGCAACCCCTGCTTTTTTTTTGTTTTCCATCTGCTTGGTAGATCTTCCTCCATCCCTTTATTTTGAGCCTATGTGTGTCTCTGCACATGAGATGGGTCTCCTGAATAGAGCACACTGATGGGTCTTGACTCTTTATCTCATTTGCCAGTCTCTGTCTTTTAACTGGAGCATTGAGCCCATTTACATTTAAGGTTAATATTGTTATGTGTGAATTTGATCCTGTCATTATAACGTTAGCTGTTTTTTTTTTTTTTTTTTTTTTTTTTTTTTTTTTTTTTTTTTTTTTTTGCTCGTTAGTTGATGCGGTTTTGTCCCTGCATTGATGGTCTTTACAATTTGGCATGTTTTTGCAGTGATTGGTACTGGTTGTTCCTTTCCATGTTCAGTGCTTCCTTCAGGAGCTCTTGTAAGGCAGGCCTGGTGGTGACAAAATCTCTCAACATTTGCTCGTCTGTAAAGGATTTTATTTTTCCTTCACTTATGAAGCTTAGTTTGGCTGGATATGAAAATCTGGGTTGAAAATTCTTTTCTTTAAGAATGTTGAATATTGGCCCTCACTCTCTTCTGGCTTGTAGGATTTCTGCCAAGACATCCGCTGTTAGTCTGATGGGCTTCCCTTTATGGGTAACTCAACCTTTTTCTCTGGCTGCCCTTAGCATTTTTTCCTTCAGTTCAACCTTGGTGAGTCTGACAATTATGTGTCTTGGGGTTGCTGTTCTCGAAGAGTATCTTTGTGGTGTTCTCTGTATTTCCTGAATTTGAATGTTGGCCTGTCTTGCTAGGTTGGGGAAGTTCTCCTGGATAATATCCTGAAGAGTGTTTTCCAGCTTAGTTCCATTCTCCCCATCACTTTCAGGTACACCTATCAAATGTAGATTTGGTGTTTTCACATAGTCCCATATTTCTTGGAGGTTTGTTTGTTTCTTTTTACTCTTTTTTCTCTAAACTTCTCTTCTCACCTCATTTCATTAATTTGATCTTCATTCACTGATACCCTTTCTTCCCCTTGATCAAATCAGCTACTGAAGCTTGTGCATGTGTCACGCAGTTCTCATGCCATGGTTTTCAACTCCATCAGGTCATTTAAGGCCTTGTCTACACTGTTTATTCTAGTTAGCCATTTGTCTAATCTTTTTTCAGGGTTTTTAGCTTCCTTGCGATGGGTGCGAACATCCTTCTTTAGCTCGGAAGGATTACTGACTTTCTGAAGCGTACTTCTGTCAACTCGTCAAAGTTATTCTCTGTCCTGCTTTGTTCTGTTGCTGGCAAGGAGCTGTGATCCTTTGGAGGAGAAGGGGTGCTCTGGTTTTCAGGATTTTCTTCTTTTCTGCTCTGGTTTCTCCCCATCTTTGTGGTTTTATCTACCTTTGGTCTTTGATGATGGTGACGTACAGATGGAGTTTTGGTGTGGATGTTCTTTTTGTTGATGTTGATTCTATTCCTTTCTATTTGTTAGTTTTCCTTCTAACAGTCGGGTCCCTCAGCTGCAGGTCTGTTGGAGTTTGCTGGAGGTCCACTCTAGATGCTGTTTGCCTGGGTATCACCAGCAGAGGCTGCAGAACAGCAAATATTGCAGAACAGCAAATATTGCTGCCTGATCCTTCCTCTGGAAGCTTTGTCTCAGAGAGGCACCCAGCAGTATGAGGTGTCAGTCAGTCCCTACTGGGAGGATCTCCAAGTTAGGCTACGCAGGGGTCAGGGACCCTCTTGAAGGGGCAGTCTGTCCATTCTCAGAGCTCAAACACCATGCTGGGAGAACCACTGTTCCTTTCAGGCTGTTGGACAGGGATGTTTAAGTCTGCAGAAGTTTCTGCTGCCTTTTGTTCAGCTATGCCCTGCCCCCAGAGGTGGAGCCTACAGAGGCAGGTGGGCCTCATTGAGCTGCGGTGCTCTCCACCCAGTTTGAGCTTCCCAGCCGTGGCTGCTTTGTTTACCTACTCAAGCCTCAGCTATGGCAGATGCCCCTTCTCCAGCCAGGCTTGCCACCTTGCTGTTCAATCTTGGACTAGAGTGAGCAAGGCTCCGTGGGCGTGGGACCCACTAAGCCAGGCATGGATTATAATCTCCTGGTATGCCATTTGCTAAGATCATTGGAAAAGCACAGTATTTGGGTGGCAGTGTCATGAGTTTCCCCATACAGTCTGTCATGGCTTCCCTTGGCTAAGAAAGGCAAATCCCCAACCTGTTTGCTTCCCGGGTGAGGTGATGCCCCGCCCTGCTTTGGCTCATACTCTGTGGGCTGCACCCACTGTCCAACCAGTCCCAGTGAGATGAACCAGGTACCTCAGTTGGAAATGCAGAAATCACCTGTCTTCTGCGTCCATCACACTGGGAACTGCAGACTGGAGCTGTTCCTGTTTGGCCATCTTGGAACTGGAATTCATAAATCATTTTTAAAGTGTGTAGTTGTGTGAGTATGGAATAGCAATATGTCTACTAATTCATTTGGTTAATCATGAAGAAGAGTGCTCAGCTCTGCACAAATGGACTGTGAATCTGGGATCCAGGAAAAGCTTGCTATCTTCTTCTTGCCATTGCCTGGAAGATGACTATCCATAATGCAAATTGGAACTATTCTCCTGCTTAAAACCTTTCAAGGACATCAATCATCAAATGAGAAATACTGTTCTAGTTTTCACTATCTTGTGAAAATCTTTTAATTTGTCTCCATGTATACGTTATTTTTCAATTTATCCTACTATATATGTCTATGAAGCTAATCTTCACCTTTGTATTTCAGTCCAAATTTAGAAATTAAGTCAGAGTTAGAATTTGCTTCATGTGAATTGAGTAAATACAAAATGAGTCTGAATAGGGAAGATTAAATGCAAAAAATTGACACTCGTGACAATAAATTCATTTATATATTCAATGCAATTCCAAACAATACCTAATTGACTATGGGGATAATGAACTTAAAAGATTCTAGAGTTTTAACTTGAACAAATAATGATCTTAGTAATTGTATTAGTCCATTCTTGCATTGCTATAAAGAAATACCTGAGATTGGCTGATTTATAAAGAAAAGAGGTTTAATTGGTTCACAGTTCCACAGGCTGCACAAGAAGCATGATGCTGGCTTCTGCTAGGCTTCTGGGGAGGCCTCCAGGAACTTACAATCGTGGCAGAAAGCTAAAAGGGAGCGAGGCTTCTAACATGGCAGGAGCATGAGCAAGGTGTGGGAGATGTGCTACACACGTTAGATGACCAGAACTTGCTAGAACTCTATCATGAGAACAACCACCAAGGGGATAGTGCTAAACCATTAATGAGGGATTCACTCCCACAATCTAATCACCTCCCACCAGACCCTACTTTCAATTCTGGGGATTACAATTCAACATGAGATTTGGTGAGGACACAAATCAGTAATGCAAAGAAAAAGTGAAAACAGAGAAGTGAAAAGACATCAGCCATAGTAGTTATTAAAATATTTTATTAAGCTACAGTAATTCAAATATTTTAATTCTCAGAAAAGAATAGACCAGGTACTCAATGGACTAGAATAGACCTTTCAGAAACAAGCCTTGGTATACATGATAATTTAATATGTGATAAAAGAGGCATGTTTTATTAGCAGGGAAAGATTGAATTGGTCCATCAATATTAATAGGACAATTAGAAAGCTACGTGGAAAAAAAGTCAATTTAGATACTCTCTTGCTCCCCACCCAACAAACAAGAAAATAATTTGAGATGGAATTAAATGTAAAAATCTGAAGAAGTACTTTTGCTTCTACACATGTAAGATTTCATCACCACAAAAACTCTCTAATGCTACCCATTTACAGTCACACCCATCCCACTCCCCCACTCTCTGTAACCGTTAGTAACCACGAATTTGTTTTTCATCTCTACAATTTTGTCATTTAAGGAATGTTGTGTAAGAGAAATCATACAGCATGTGACCTTTTGAGATTGGCTTTTCTTTCCCCCATGCAGCTTAATGCTTTTGAGATCCACTCAAGTCATTGTGTATGTCAATCGTTTGTTCCTCTTCGTCGTCCAGCAGAACTATGTTGTATCGTTGCCAAACCATTCATCTACTGATAGACTTTTTGTTGTTTCCAATGTTTGGAAAAACTGTTTTCTTTTTCCTTTTTGTGGGTTAATTGACTTCTTAAAAATTCCACTTTAATTCATCTATAGTGTTTTTGAGTGTACCTCTTTGTATAGTTTTTCTGTGACTAAGTGCTATGGAGAATAGATTCATATTCAGAAAAGGGAATATGATATTGATAAAGAACAAAAGAAAAGATAGAGTTGTAAATGCCATAAATTTATTCAACATACACATTTTATGTATTTCCAATGATCTTCCCTTCTTTCTCTCACTGTTGTCTCTCTTGATGAGTCTGTTCTTCATTTCTGGAGTTCACCTGGTGAGGCCCATAAGTTGCTGTTTTTAAGCATTTCTTTGTTCAGATTCTAAACAGTAAAAGAAAAGGAAGAAATATTAGGGAAATTCTGTGACCTACTTAAGAACAACTCTTTGTATTTCAGTTATAAATATTTGAACTTAGTAACTTTTAATTATTTTTAATGATAGGGATGTTCTCCATTTTTCATATTTCACAGCGGAGATGCAAAGGTTTCGTGGTAAATTCTATGTCAAAGGTGAACCCTGTCAATCAGCCTAAAGGAAGGTCCTACAGGCTGAGCCTTTCATGCTGTGCTATATGGATAATTACAGTGACAAATTTTTTGACTTTAGTATACACTTAGAAATATCCCAGAAAGGTTATAGGTGATGAATGTATCACCACTGGGTATAGAATGGAAACTACATATTAGATAATTTAGTTTTTATATACGGCAAATTCTTAGATTCATCTTCAAACAAGTCACCCCAGACACCAGTAATTGTATTAACTTGCATTTTTTTTCTGAGAAATGCTATAATACATTTGATATAGTTCAATTTATATACAGTACATCAGGGTTTTTTTAGGATATAGAAAGGATACAGTCATCTCAAGAAGCAGTCTTATGCAGAGAACTGAGATGCTTATTTGTTTTGAAGTTGGGATTAGACTTTACTGTTTAACTGAGATACTTATTTATTTTCTTTCAATTGAATCATTAATACTTTACCAGCACTGCAAGGGGCACTGTATTCTTCAAAGGTGAATTCATCTGAAACACAGAAATTAATGGAGAGAAAGAGTGAAGACATTCAGACATAAGCACCTAAGATGTGAATCGTAAATAAACTATGTAAGCCAAGAAAGAAAGTAGAAAGCATCGCTATAGAGCCAATAAAAATGATTTCTCTATTAAGCTGTTTGGGATTGGTGGGAGGAAACCAAGAGAAAATCTGACTTGGGAACAGAATTGAGAGGCCGGGTACACAGGTGGTGTGCCTGAATATAGTTACAGGACTCCACAGATAGTGCCTTTTCACAGCTGTATTTTTCTCATTGGAATTGCACCTTGCTCTCTGAACCTTCCCTTCATCAAAGAACAGTTTTAGCACTACCATCATGCTACAATGGTGGTTAATTTTCTAGCTCAAAGCCATGAGCAAATCAAAGTATTTCCTGATATATTACAAAGTTCCCCAAATTGTGTGAGACTATCCAAAGCACAAGTCAAAAACAGATCAAATTTTTCACGTCAGGCATCAGCACTGAGATGTGTTTTTTCAGTTACCATACTCTTCTTATCTCTTTGGAATAATTCAGCCCAGGACAAACAACTTTATAGGGAAATTTAGATAGAATGGACCCTCTCATTGCCTTATGGTCAATTTATAAGAATGACTCTAAGACTTGTTTAGTGGGGGGACACGAGAGGTTCATATACAAGAACATGATTATTCAGTGCGCACAAACTCACCTTTTCCTCCCGTGAAACACTGTGGAGTTTTGCTTTAGTTAAGGCAATCCTTTACTGGGTTAGTAATTTTGTTTTTGTTTTTGTTTTTGTTTTTTGTTTTAAAGCTCAGCATGTCTGAAGCTTACCTGTCTCATAATAATCATAGGCTTTTACTGTAGCTGGTTTTAAATTCTTTATTTGGATGTCTTGTTCCACAAAGAAGGAAAAATTCAGGGTTTGATGGGTTAGCTGGGGGGACAGGAAAACAATTAGAATCAAAGGTTAGTTAATCTTTGATTAACTAGTTACTAGTTACTGTCCTCTCTTCATAAGATATTATCAAACCCTGTAGTTATGCTATACACATCTGTACCAGAACCTATGAAAAGAAAGGGGACTTCCGTGACCTGCATAACATACTAAAAGACAGATAAAAGAAGGACAAAAGAGACAATTTTGTTGACAGCCAAATGTAATAAATCAAGCCTGTTGACAGTCCAGGCTTCATTTCTTTTTTCTTTTTTTTTTCCTTTTTTTTGGGGGAGGGGGGCAGGGACCGAGTCTCGCTCTGTTTCCCAGGCTAGAGTACAGTGGCACGATCTCGGCTCACTGCAACCTCTGCCTCCCGGGTTCAAGCAATTCTCCTGCCTTAGCCTCTCAAGTAGCTGGGACTACAGGTACCTGCCACTGTGCCAAGCTAATTTTTGTATTTTTAGTAAAGATGGGATTTCACCATCTTGGCCAGGCTGGTCTCGAACTCCTGACCTCGTGATCCACCTGCCTTGGCCTCCCAAAGTGCTGGGATTACAGGTGTGAGCCACTGTGCCTGGCCGGCTTCATTTCTTTTTATAGCCACTTTGTCCTCTCTCACCTGTATATGTGAACAGCACTATATGGAACCTGTTATGGTTTGTTAGAACCTCTAGTTGTTACTCCAGATCTAGCAGAGTCACAGAAAGTCTTACCTTTTCAAAGTAGATTAGGACATGGTTGATGCTCACTTCAGTCCTCTGAATCTGAGGCTGTTTCTGGAGCTGTTGATCAAGGGAATAAGCCAGAAATATGGAATGAGAAAATGTTATACTGGCAGTAGTTTTCAGGAATTTACGATATAAACAGCTTCTCAGGAGCATCCAAACTACTAATTTTGATTTCTTTAAGAATAATAATGATAACAATAGCAATATTTATTGAACTTTTATTCTCTATATATGCTATAAGTGTATGTGCAGACACATATATGTGATATATATATATATATATATGCATGTACACACACATATATCCTTTTCTCTTTTTATATATAGCTGGAAAATAATTCAATACCATTCCACATAACTAGGTGTCTTGGGGCCTGTTGGAATATTATTTATCATGTTTCTGACTTATACCCTATACCTGACACCATATAACCATGATACACACTATTAAAATGATAGAGACACCCTTTAGAGAAGCAATTTTGAGGGAGCACACCTCTTGAAAAGTGCATCAATAAAGTCAAACTGACAACGATAAATGGCAGCATTTACTATGACTTTGCTATTTGTAAGGGATCTAGGGATTACCTGTTTAACTGATGGTTTCATAGGTATGAAGCCTGATACCATCTTCACGTCAACAATGACCATGTTGGAACTGGGTCGGTCCCCAGTATAACTACAAAGTCAATGCATAGGAATAAGGAAGTCAAACAAAATTTCTTGGAATTCATTCAAGACAAACTCTCTCTTTACCTTCTATTTCTAACACTAAGTTACTATATCTACTGTATCTGTTTCTGTTGTGGTTGTTTGGAAAACCCATCATTTTAGGCTCACACTTTTCAGGTATTATAATACCATATTCTCAATGTTAACGCTTTTTCTTGTGAATAAACACTGCAAGAAAGTTTCTTGTAATAAACACTGCAAGAATTCCATATTCATTATGTGTGGCTTTGGAGAGTGGAGTTTCTCCACATAAGAAAATCAATTTCTCCATATTCTATTAGGTTGGTGCAAAAAGTCTGGTCACGATCTAGGATTTACCTAATGTTGATGTGAATCTGGAACTTTCTGTGAGCATCCACTCCATCACAATTCGTGGGGAGAGTATTAACCTGCAGAGCAAAGGGCGCTTTCCCTTCTTTCTTGGGAAGGATGTTATATCTCAGGCATGTCTAAAACAAATGGAAAAAAAATCCTTAATTTTTACACTGAAATTGTCTCATAATCTGTTCCAGATGATTCATACCGTTCCTTAGCACATACTTCTTTTTCTTATTTTGAAATTCAAATATAACTCTTGAAACTTTCTCTCCCATTTGCAGCATCTCCTAAACCCCAGCAGTCTCACCTGGAGGTACACACATCCCGACCCTGACACGGTTGTGCTGTACTCCCCCGGAAGCTCTGGTAACCGGACCTCCTGCAGCACTAGGCGATTGCCATCATCTACTTGGAAGTCTTTAGAAAAGGTGTGTGAAGATTTGATGGTGACCAAAGCTGCTTTCTCACTTTTACTGAAAGTTGCTGTTCCATATTTGGAGAGGGCTTGAAGAGCCACCACTGTGTCCTGAAAAAAAAAAAATGAGTAGAGAAATCACAGAAGAGGAAAGTAACAAACGCACACTGGATGTAAACCATAACAACACTATTCTTTCTTCAGAACTATTTAGTCATAAACGCAGTCCACTAACTATTTCAATTTAGTTCAATCTGGTTAGTAATGATAAACTATTTCAGATACTTTGAAGGTAAATTTTTAAAGTTTCTTCATTCAGCTGGTTTACAATATACATATGGTGATAAGACTTAGATATTTGACACAAGCACAGGTTATTTCAATAATTTATAAATTTATGTAACAATATTTGTCATGAAAGGTCAGAGAAGAGAGAAGAAAATATGGGTTCGAATAGTAAGAGAAGACTGAAGAAGGTGAGAAATAAGATTATCTCTGAATAATGAGCAGGGTTTATGTAGACAGAAGAGAGGTATCAGGGGGACCTGGGTGGGGAATGCTCTATGTGAAGTAATGGTGCAGTGAGTTAATTCCAGAAGAAGCAAAGGGATCTGCCTAATCAGATTGGTGTGCTCATGTTTACTGGTGAGAGGAAATATTATTGATAAAATATTAGATAATTTTAGGCTTTGGGTGAAAAATGATTTATTTTCTAAGGGAAGTAATCCCATGAAAACATTGCTTTGTGAAAACAAACCTACCTGCATGGTTGGGGGTCCCCTAGGGAGTTAAGAGAGGAGACAGTATCAAAAGGACAGAGTAGTAATCCATACATAAGATAGTAAGGCTGGAACTTGTCTGCTGATGGAGGGATGGAGAAAGTGTGAATTAGAAATACCAACTATTCCATTATTCAACTCCCAGAAGATGGCTGTATCTTCATATATGTGAATACATTTATGTTTCCTTCTAGAGTGTCCCCACAGACCTGAGTGGAGGAGAAGCCCCCTTGGGGATTTTGCTGCTTGGTAATCCACTTCACAATACGTGATGCCACAGACAGGTCCTCTGAAGATGGGGCGGGCTGGACAGTAAGATAGGTAAGGAGCACATAAGATGTCATCTCCACTTCTGCAGAGGGAGCCCGTGGTTGAGAATAGAGGGTCTTAGCTTCTTGAAGTTTCCCAGGACGTTGCCAGTGGATTGAATCCTCTTTGACATAGAAAAGGGTAGAATTTTTAGCTTAAGGGATGATTTCAAAATCTAATCCATAAGTGATAATTATAAGTATAGTTCACCTAATAAATTGACATTTCATTTTAATGAAGTGAAAGCATTAAACAAAGTGAAAGCATTAATAGTCACTATCAAACAAATCCTTGTCAAGAAAGTAAAGTTCCAGAGAATAACATTGAGCTTTTGTGTCTACTACATGTGTGTGTGATACTAGAAGCTGGGACTGTATAGAGTCTATACTGTGTGGATTAATAAAATGATCCATGTTATCCAGAGAATTCAAGTCTTAGATCAATGATAATTATTCTGTCATTAAATTAAGGCAGCATGATAGGCATGAGCTCAGTAGAGGCATCCTTCCTTCTTTTGGTCACTGGTGGTTGTTAGAAGTAAACTTTGCAGTAGCAACTCTTACCTTCTTTCACAGCCTCTCTGTTTAATGATTCAAGCAACTCTCTTCGTTTGACCTTGTTTCCTGCTAGGGCAAAGGCATAGGCCAATAATGCTTTGGTGTAGACAAGACTTCCTTGGTCCTCTGAGGTGGAGCTCCAGGCCGTTTCAAGGCAGGATAGGGCACTGCGGACCACCGCGTGCTATAAAGAAAATGAAAGGCTATTGTAAAATAGCAGAACTAGGCAAATGAGCTATCCCCAGGCTAACTGCAGATTAAAAACCCTAATGTGTCTGTGTAACCTCACAGTTCTGACCAGAGAGGAGTTTCCTCTGCTGCTTCCAAAAGGATCTGGTCCTTTACATTCCATTGAAATAAAACAAAATTAAATACCATAAAAATCACAATTAATTTCCCTCAGGGCTTCATCATATCATAATTTTATTATTTACATGTGTGAAGGAGGTACAGGGGATGTGCTTGAACATACAGTGGCAGGCAGTGGCATCTCCAGCAAAGCAATGGTGATGTAGGCAGAGAGTGTCAACTCATCGTTCACCCCACCCTGTAAGGATCAGAGGCAGAGACTCAAACACTTCAATAGTCACGAGACACCATCTGCTAACATTTCTTTTCCTTTTCACATCTTCACTAGATGGTTTCTTGTCTTGTGCTAGATTGTTGATTTTCTCCCCTTCCTCCTCTACCCTAAAATTCTTGAGTGTGTCCCAAATCACCTTCCCTCACTTTTTATAGTGTGTTCGGCTTTGAGGTTTTTTTGAACACTATTTTCATTCAATAACAAACTACTAAGGCATTGCTAGATTTCAGGAGATTTAGAATCCACCATTCCTCCTGAAATTTATGTCGCAATGACTGAAGGACTCAATTCAAACATCATTTCCTCCCATATATCACTATCTTCGGGACCAGAACAAAAATAGAGAAGGCATCACCTTAATGGCATTGTTCAGCAGTGATCCAGAGCCTTCGAAACAACCATCTGCCTTTTGTCTCCGTGAAAGCCAGGTGAGGGCATCCCTGATGTGTGAGTGCTCCACAAAGATGTACGATTGGGCTTGAGCAAAGGACTTGAGCACAAATGCAGTGAGCCTGTCCAGCAAAACAGAGACACAGACATGAAGACCACCTCACTTTTACAGCTCACTTTGCACACTGCCTCCAGACATTGCTCTTCACAATTCAGTGGAGAAGATTACTGGGAGGAATTGATGGGAAAACAGTATATAAGAGCGGAATATACTCTAGTCCAACAAACATCTCAATATCTTTTATTCTCTCTCAACTTTATTGGTTTCTCTGAGATGATGTTTTTTAAATTTTTTGTTGTGAAACATTTGTTGGAGCCTCCAAGCCCCCCCACCATGAAAGCTGCATTTCCAGAATGACTTTTCCTGATTTTACTGCATCACGGTCTCCTTCTGTCCTCCCCCTCCTCTCCTTTTTTAATGCACAGTGTGGGAGCTTCTTCCTCGGTCATTTTATAGAGTGAAGAGTGACATTTTCTGCTCTATATTTCCATTTAGAAGATCCTTATTTCACCATTTTCAGCTGTGTTATCACAGCAGGTAAGCTTTCAGAGATGAAACCGTGAGATTACCCAACAGGAATGATACATACAGCATATGCATTATTTAAAGATTAACAATTTTCCACAAAAAACTCCAGATATTAGAGAGTAGCTGTTTCTAGAATCCTGAAATATCATGGATCTACAGAGAGCTTAGGGAAAAAATAATCTTACCAAGTGTTTCCCTGACTGCTACCGTCATTGTCCCCAAAGGTGCTGTAGGAACCATCTCTGTGCTTATAATTCAATTGCCTTTGGTACCCTGAAGAGGAAGTTTTCATAGATTTATTGAAATGGCAAAGACACTGGAGGATTATTAAGCCTTTTTCTCAGTGCTGATAGGAATCGTAGGGTAACTAATATTTAGTTAAAATCTCCCCCAATCCCCAATCACAGGCTTGATGATAGTATTGAATTTTCTACTTGTATATTGGGACATTTTATTGAAAATCACAGCAATGACTATCAAATCTTAATGAAAGAGATTTTAGTTCACCAAAAATATTTAAGAGAGTATGGCTTTTCCTTCTGAGGTAATCTCTCACCACTGATGAGGTAGCTAGTGGCTTTGGCCTTGATCTTCTCTGTCAGCTGTCGTGTCTCATTGAGATAGTTTAGAACATAAATGTTAGGGACAAAAAGGACCATATTCTGCTCTCCACAACCATAGGGCATCTGGAGAAGGTTCTGAAGGTTTTGCACTACAGAGCCTAGTATATCACCTGTGGAATGAAAGTTGTAAAGAAATCAGATATCGTTTGTATTGGGCTAGGAAAATAGATTATCAGCTAACTGAGAGGTCAAATGGCCTATATAGGGAAGGACAAGAAGACTAAAAAAGGTGAAAAAAACAAGAAATAGGGAGAAAAACAAAAAGTGAGAAAACAAAGTAGATGGTTTAAGGATGGAGAAAGCAGGGAAGAAACTGAATGGTAGGTGATCTATCTTTTCTCGTGGGCCATATGTCTGGTAAAACTCAAGCACAACCATTTTCAAATTGACTTGGAAGCACTACCACCTAGTAAATTGCTAGAAGATGAGGGCACAGAGCGGTGACCCTTTCTTTTTAGAATATATCAAGGCATAATATGTAGCACAACATCTATTCAAGCCCCTTTCCAACTGTAACATAGTGTAACCCTTAGTGCTTTCTCTCAATCCAATGCCTATTGTCAGAGACTTCAGTAATCACGGAAGGCGAGGCCCATGCACTAGAATTACACAGCTAGACAGCTGCTTCCCTTGGGCTGAAAGACTCACCCAAAACTGAATATGTTGCCCTAGGAGATCCTTCAACCACATTTGAAGGAACATTCAGTGACACCTTTTCAGGTACTCCAGTATCTAATGGAAGAAGACAAACACATATAAAGGAGGGGAAATTATGAATCATGTTTCTCTACATCATCTAAATCCAAAGTTTTATTTGCCTTGGTCATTATATAACTTTTTTTTTTTTTTTTTTTTTTTTTTTTTTTGAGACAGTGTCTCCCTCTGTCACCCAGGCCAAAGTGCAGTGGTGTGATCTCACTGCAACCTCTGCTTCGTGGGTTCGAACGATTCTTGTGCCTGAGTCACCTAAATATCTGGGATTACAGGCATGCACCACCACGCCTGACTAATTTCTGTATTTTTTGTAGAGACAGAGTTGGCCAGGCTGGTCTTGAACTTCTGATCTCAAGCGATTTGCCCGCCTCCATCTCCCAAATTGCTGAGATTACAGGTGTGAGCCGCCATGCCTGGCTCGGTTATTATATAATTTCTTTGATACAGTCCAAGTTTCTCTTAAAGCTATGATTCATCTCTGTGAAGTTCATATTCATCACATACATTTGTGCTAAATTTCTATGGCTTTTCCTATAGGCATATACTTATGGTATACTTATTTCCTTCTCTTCATGATTTATATTAATTCCTGCTACTGTTAATGCTTTCCAAGAATTACATTCATTCTATTGATTTGTATTCAGTGTATACTATGTACCAGGTTCTAAGTGCAATGATACTGAAACTTTCAAAACAAATTTCCTGGCCTCCTGGAGATTTCAGTTTTAGGGGAAGAGTAAGATTAAAAAAAAAAAAAAAAAAAACCAACCAAGAGTATATTTAGTATGCTAGATGTTGATAAGTGCTATAGAGAAAATTAAAGCAGGGTAAGTGTTTCTATGGTGAGCTAGTAAAACAAGGCAGATCAGGAAGTGCAGGATGTAGGGAGGGGGCTCCCTATGGAAAAGCTCATTGATAGAAAGTCCTATGTGAGCAGAGACTCTAAGTAAGTCAAGGAGCCAGATTTATCCAAACCTGGAGGAAGACACTTCCCGGAAAAAGGAACAAAAAGTAAAAGGACTCCAGAGACTGAAGAATGCCGGATGTATTCCAGTAGGAAGAAGGAGGTCAGTGTGGCCGGCATGGGGTGAGCAAAGGAGAGGTTAGGAAGATGTGAAGTCATGGGGTAGCAAGGGTTTCTTTTTTTAAAAAATTTATTATTATACTTTAAGTTCTAGGGTACATGTGCACAACATGCAGGTTTCTTACATATGTATACATGTGCCATGTTGGTGTGCTGCGCCCATTAACTCGTCATTTACATTAGGTATATCTCTTAATGATATCCCTCCCCACTCCCCCCACCTCATGACAGGCCCCAGTGTGTGACGTTCCCTGCCCTGTGTACAAGTGTTCTCACTGTTCAATTCCCACCTATGAGTGAGAACATGCGGTGTTTGGTTTTCTGTCCTTGTGATAGTTTGCTGAGAATGATGGTTTCCAGCTGCATCCATGTCCCTACAAAGGACATGAACTCATCCTTTTTTATGAGTGCATAGTATTCCATGGTGTATATGTGACACATTTTCTTAATTCAATCTGTCACTGATGGATATTTGGGTTGGTTCCAAGTCTTTGCTATTGTGAATAGTGCCGCAATAAACATACGTATGCATGTGTCTTTATAGCAGCATGATTAATAATCCTTTGGGTATATACCCAGTAATGCAGTACATGGATCAAGTGGTATTTCTTGTTCTAGATCCTAGAGGAATCACCACACTGTCTTCCACAATGGTTGAACTAATTTACAGTCCCACCAACAGTGTAAAAGTGTTCCTATTTCTCCACATCCTCTCCAGCACCTGTTGTTTTTTGACTTTTTAATGATCGCCATTCTAACTGGTGTGAGATGGTATCTATTGTGGTTTTGATTTGCATTTCTCTGATGGCGAGTGATAATGAGCATTTTTTCATATGTCTGTTGGCTGCATAAATGTCTTCTTTTGAAAAGTGTCTGTTCATATCCTTTGCCCACTTTTTGATGGGGTTGTTTTTTTCTTGTAAATTTGTTTGAGTTCTTTGTAGGTTCTGGATATTAGCCCTTTGTCAGATGAGTAGATTGCAAAAATTTTTTCCCATTCTGTAGGTTGCCTGTTCACTCTGGTGGTAGTTTGGTAGTTTCTTTTGCTGTGCAGAAGCTCTTTACTTTAATTGGATCCCATTTGTCAATTTTGGCTTTTGTTGTCATTACTTTTGGTGTTTTAGACATGAAGTCTTGCCCATGCCTATGTCCTGAATGGTATTACCTAGGTTTTCTTCTTGGGTTTTTATGGTTTTAGGTCTAACATTTAAATCTCTAATCTATCTTGAATTAATTTTCGTATAAGATGTAAGGAAGGGATCCAATTTCAGCTTTCTACATATGGCTAGCCAGTTTTCCCAGCACCATTTATTAAATAGGGAATCCTTTCCCCATTTCTTGTTTTTGTCAGGTTTGTCAAAGATCAGATGGTTGTAGATGTGCAGTATTATTTCTGAGGGCTCTGTTCTGTTCCATTGGTCTATATCTCTGTTTTGGTACCAGTACCATGCTGTTTTGATTACTGTAGCCTTGTAGTATAGTTTGAAGTCAGGTAGCATGATGCCTCCAGCTTTGTTCTTTTGGCTTAGGATTGTCTTGGCAATGCAGGCTCTTTTTTGGTTCCATATGAACTTTAAAGTAGTGTTTTCCAATTCTGTGAAGAAAGTCATTGGCAGCTTGATGGGGATGGCATTGAATCTATAAATTAGCTTGGGCAGTATGACCATTTTCACAATATTCATTCTTCCTATCCATGAGCATGACATGTTCTTCCATTTGTTTGTGTCCTCTTATTTCATTAAGCAGTGTTTTGTAGTTCTCCTTGAAGAGGTCCTTCACATCCCTTGTTAGTTGGATTCTGAGGTATTTTATTCTCTTTGAAGCAATTGTGAATGGGAGTTCACTCATGATTTGGCTCTCTGTTTGTCTGTTATTGGTGTATAAGAATGCTTGTGATTTTTGCACATTGATTTTGTATCCTGAGACTTTGCTGAAGTTGCTTATGAGCTTAAGGAGATTTTGGGCTGAGACAATGGGGTTTTCTAAATATACAATCATGTCATCTGAAAACAGGGACAATTTGACTTCTTCTTTTCCTAATTGAATACCCTTTATTTCTTTCTCCTGCCTGATTGCCCTGGCCAGAACTTCCAACACTATGTTGAATAGGAGTGGTGACAGAGGGCATCCCTGTCTTGTGCCAGTTTTCAAAGGGAATGCTTCCAGTTTTGCCCATTCAGTATGATAATGGCTGTGGGTTTGTCATAAAAAGCTCTTATTATTTTGAGATACGTTCCATCAATACTGAATTTACTGAGAGTTTTTAGCATGAAGGACTGTTGAATTTTGTCAAAGGCTTTTTCTACATCTATTGCGATAATCATGTGGTTTTTGTCTTTGGTTCTGTTTATATGCTGGATTACATTTATTGATTTGCGTATGTCGAACCAGCCTTGCATCCCAGAGATGAAGCCCACTTGATCATGGTGGATAAACTTTTTGATGTGCTGCCGGATTTAGTTTGCCAGTATTTTATTGAGGATTTTTGCACCGATGTTCATCAAGGATATTGGTCTGAAATTCTCTTTTTTTGTTGTGTCTCTGCCAGGCTTTGGTATCATGATGATGTCGGCCTCATAAAATGAGTTAAGGAGTGTTCCCTCCTTTTCTATTGATTGGAATAGTTTCAGAAAGAATGGTACCAGCTCCTCCTTGTACCTCTGGTAGAATTCAGTTGTGAATCCGTCTGGTCCTGGACTTTTTTTTTTATTGGTAGGCTATTAATTATTGCCTCAATTTCAGAGCCTGCTATTGGTCTATTCAGGGATTCAACTTCTTCCTGAATTAGTCTTGGGAGAGCGTATGTGTCCAGGAATTTATCCATTTCTTCTAGGTTTTCTAGTTTATTTGCGTAGAGGTGTTCATAGTATCCTCTGATGATAGTTTGTATTTCTGTGAGGTCGGTGGTGATATCCCCTTTATCATTTTTTATTCTCTATTTGATTTTTCTCTCTTTTCTTCTTTATTAGTCTTGCTAGCAGTCTATCAATTTTGTTGATCTTTTCAAAAAACCAGCTCCTGGATTCACTGATTTTTTGAAGGGTTTTTTGCATCTCTATCTCCTTCAGTTCTGCTCTGATCTTAGTTATTTCTTGCCTTCTGCTAGCTTTTAAATGTGTTTGCTCTTGCTTCTCTAGTTCTTTTAATTGTAATGTTAGGGTGTCGATTTTAGATCTTTCCTCTTTCTCTTGTGGGCATTTAGTGCTATAAATTTCCCTCTACACACTGCTTTAAATGTGTCCCAGAGATTCTGATATGTTATGTCTTTGTTCTCATTGGTTTCAAAGAACATCTTTATTTCTGCCTTCATTTCGTTATGTACCCAGTAGTCATTCAGGAGCAGGTTGTTCAGTTTCCATGTAGTTGAGCGGTTTTGATTGAGTTTCTTAGTCCTGAGTTCTAGTTTGATTGCACTGTGGTCTGAGAGACAGTTTGTTATAATTTCTGTTCTTTTACATTTGCTGAGGAGTGCTGTACTTCCAACTATTTGGTCAATTTTGGAGTATGTGCGCTGTGGTGCTGAGAAGAATGTATATTCTGTTGATTTGAGGTGGAGAGTTCTGTAGATGTCTATTAGGTCCACTTGGTGCAGAGCTGAGTTCTAAGTGCATTAAAAGTTTACACTTTAACTTTGGGGGGATATGGGAGATTCCTGAAAGCGTTAGAGAAGACAAGATACACAATCTGACACATGCTTTAAAGGATCCCTCTCGCTGAAGGGGAACAAGAAAAGATGATCAGGAGACCAGTTAGAAAGCTATTGAGAGCCTGCAAGAGAAAGGACTAGAATCGTAGAGATGGAGAGAAGTGGGTAGATTCCGGATATAATTTGAAGGTGAAATTGACTAGATTTGTGCATGGATTGGGTAGGGAGTATAAGGGAAAGAATGTAGTAAAGAAGAAAGTGTTTCTCTCCCAGCAAGTAAAAGAACAGATTTTTCATCATCTGAGATGAAGGAAATTGAAGGAGGAGCAGGTTTGTGAGGAAGAGCTGATACTCAGTTTTAAACTTGCTGATTTTGATATGCCTATGAGACCTACAAGCCTGTAAGTGGAGAGGAGTGGGCAGTTGAACACATGAGTTTGAGTTCAGGAAAAAGGTGTGGATCCAAGTTGTATATTTTTGGACACAAGTACATAGTTGTTATTAAAGCCATTGACTAGATGATTTTATCAAGGGATCTTCATATAGAGAGGAGAGATCTGCAGACTAAGCATTATCGTCAAGATGATTATAGATGGCACCGAGTTGCATTTTTAATGATAATTTAAATAAACATAAAAAAGTGTTAGCTTTTCCCTCTCTCTTTCAATATAGGGGTAATTTTTATATTGTTATATTAATGATATTAGTAAAATGTTGGTTTTCTATACAAGTTAGTGACCTGCAGTTCCTCTTAAAATAACTTGTTTAAGTAAAAACCTGAGTGCATTTAAACTGTTAATTGAATGGTAAATCATACTAGCGTCACACAGATATTTCAATATTTTGAACACGGTTTAGAAAGACATTTGAGAAACAGATGTATCAGAAAGAATTCTGTCCTGACGTCAACAGCCTTAGTCCTTATTATTAGGCAAAAGCTTTTAAGCTTTTAATCGAGACTTTTATTTCTCTATGCCCATTTCTTTATTCTTAAAATACAATAATAATACTTTAAACTGAAAAGTACTTTCTATTTATTTCCCTAAGAAAGTTGAGGCTCATTCCAAGTGGTTTTCATTAGGACAATGTTTTTCATCAAATGTACTTAGATTTTGAGGAGGGTAAGAGTTTCTCTCTCTCTCTCTCTCTCCCTCTCTCTCTCTCTCTCTCAGAGAAAAGCATGCCTCCAAAAGACATTCCACAACTGTATACTCTGGCAAGTCACTTAACATGAAATTTTTCTCTATTTATTACACTTACCCGATGCACACAGCAGTGTGTTGAAAGTTTCCTCCTTTGCTATTCCTTCAGGCTTTATATTGACAAAAAATAAAAAAAAAAAGTAAAGCAATACTGAATGTATAAAAGAAAAATTAAACACTTGAAAGCAAAGGAGAAAATGCTGGTGAAAAATTGGATTGCAGATCTATCCACATTCTTGGGAATTAAATGTCACTGTCAGATGCATATTAGATAACACCGTATGAAATAATAAGGGCTCTGAGACTCACAGAGAGTAAACTCACATACCTCAACTAGTAAGGGCTTGACTACAGTGTCCTTCTGCACAAGTGGTGGGACATCAGTCAACTCATTGTTACACGCTTCCTGAGAATGCATGGCTTCTGCGGTAGCTGTGAAATTCACCTTTCCTGGGGAACAAAGTTCTTAAGAGTTAAATGGTGATTTTATATTGAACGGTTTCTTCTTTTTCAGTTTCCCCAGTGTATCTAGTGGTTGTCTTCCTCTTGATTAGTATTAAAGGAGGAGAAAAAGTATGTATTGGGGTCAGTGCAGAAAAAAAATCATCTGAGCACACGAAATGGAATTTGCTAATAGCGTTACTACTCACCCAGTGACTTTGGAGTCACAGTCCAGGACACGGTTTTCCGCCCATTTCTACAGACACAGTGAGATTCTTCATTCTTCTCTGTTGGGACAGCCAGGAAAGCGGAAGAGACTTCTAGCTGCACAATGACCTGTCCCCCCACACCCAAGCACAAGTTTATGAAGGGACGCAGAACAGGATGCATACTGGGGAAGATGCTGTGTGCATCAGGTAAGTGGACTGAGGGACAACGTCCGTCCGTCTGGAGGCGCTGAGAAGCTATGCAAACATGACCAGCTGTATCAGACACTTTGTAGTTTAGGTGTTTGAAACAAGAAAATGGAAAAACTGACAGGAATTAGGATAAATGTTTAGGATTTGGCCTTGTGCCAACAGAAGAAAGAGGTGTTTAGTGAAAAACATGAAGCAACCAGGTGGACATAATGTCTGAATTTAGGAATACATAGATGTAGGAGCCTGAATGAATATAACCTTACCACCTTGGACCTGTCAGGTACCTTTTCTTTTAGTACCAGGTCTGTTCCAAAATTAGGATGTGTCATATGCAGTTCTGATTTCCTGGGTTACCTAGGAGACCTGGTAATGAATGGTGACGATCTTCTATTCTCATTCACTTCCAGAGAAGTGCCCTTACCCGAATGCAAATGGACAAGTAGTTAAACACAGTGGCTTTGAGTGTGAAGGCTTCTCCTCGCACCACAGAATAAGGGAGGGTGAGTTCCAGGAAGAAAGGCTGGAAGGCTTGAAGAGACACGACAGGAGAGAGGCCAAACCCTGTGGTTCCAGACAAGCAGAATGCGCTGGCCATCCACTCCGTGATTGTGTCAGGGACCTGCATCACCAGGTCCCTTACACCTGATGAGCTAGTGAAGGAGCAGAGAAGAGGAGTGTGAGCAAATCTCTCTCTCTTTTTTTTTTTTTTTTTTTTTTTTTAACACAAAGCATGGGTGATCCTAGAACATGATAACTCAGTAACCTAGTGTGGTAAATGCTAAACTTGATCTAAGGGTTGGTGTTCCTGGTAAGGTCTTAAAGTTTTTTTTTGTCCCTACCTCCCTTAGTCCCTCCTTCCCTCCTTCCCTTTCTTTCTTCCTTTTTTCTTTCATTCTTTCCTTCCTTTTGCTGTTTCTTCCAATCTCCCTCCCCTCCCCTTCCCTTTCCTTTATTTAAGAGGGCTGGTAGCATCCTACTTTCTATTATTTATCTATAGACCAAATTAGAAAAAAAAATTAGCATTGTTTAATTATGAGATAAATGAACTATAAACCTAAATATTTACCAGCAAAGAGCAGAACAGAACTAAAAGGATCAGGAATCCAGGATAAAGTCAGTCATACAGCAGGATTCAAACCCTTTCCTAAACTAAATTCCAGGCAACACACAACTTACTCGACTACTACCAAATCCCAGATCCAGGTCTCAGGGAAGTACTTCCGGACTATCTCTTCCACTTGCAATATCTGAGGTTCTTCTTCGACCATTGGGCACATTATTTCTCCTAGGGGTAAGCCTCGCAGACCTGGTCCTGGAAGACAACACACAGGCCTCAGTGTGAACCTCATTTTTTATAATCAATTTCTTATTGCTGCCTTATTTCTCAAGTGGAATAAGGTCATATGCTCACGGAATGTTTATTATTGGAACAATTTAATCTATCAGCTTGTTATTTTGTTCACTTTCCCATAGAAAAGCTAATCCTATTTTTTCTTCAAACAGAATCTAGAGCTAAATATATTTTTCTTTATAAATAAAAACAAATGACCTGTACATGTACCTCCTGAATCTAAAATAAAAGTTGATTAAAAAAAAAAAACAAATGTAGCTCTCTCTAGGATGATTATTCAACTGGTGAAGGGAAGGATAAAGAGTAATTTAATACATCAAATACGCTTTTACACTGAAATTGTGTTCACATGTCTTCTGTTTGCAGTGAGAATCAAACAAGAGGAATGGATATTAGATAAGCAAGATGATTTCAGGAATGATTTTTTGTTTGTTTGTTTCAACATTGAATTAATATGGAGATATAAACAATAAGCAACAGGATTCAGTGGAGTATGTGGTATAGACAATGGGGAGTCAGGAATGAAAAGACAATCAACTTTAGTTAGGCTGGAAAAGACTTAACCAAAGCGGAACCTAAGATGATCATTCATGGATGGGAGGCGGAGGAGAATGGGGAGGCATTCCCAGGAAACGACTGTGCAAACATATACACAAAGGTGGAAGGGTGCTTCACAGGGATAATAAAAATTTACCCTCTAGAGTAGAATGGCTATTTTCAGGATGTGTTTCCCAAAATTATGTAAACAGAAGGTGTAATATATAATAAAACATCATGAAGGCTAAGACAAATAAATAAGATCTGTTAAGGCGGGAGTTAGTTAGCTTGATAAAAAAGAAATTGATATTCCAGAGATCAGAAGCTATATGTATATATAAGATATACATAATCTTAATATATTGTTAATATTATCTTAAATATCTTTATTATAATAGTATTCTATAATATATCTTCTGATCTCTGGGGCATCACTTTCTTAAGATAATTATATATGTGTGTAATGTGTGTAATTATAAATACATATATGATATATATAAAATAATAGAAGTGCTCTTTTAAAACCTTAAATGCAATAATCTTATGAATTCTGGAAGTAGTGACTATGTTTGAGAAATAAGTGACTTGAGAAAAGCAGTGTTTAAGGGCATGTGGGATAGAGGGAGGTAAAGAAAAGCTGGAGGCAAAGAAGGTAAATTAGAATGGTTTTTCAGTAATCTAGCTTTGAAATAATGACAGATAAAGTGATGTAACTGAAAATGAGAAGGAAAAAATGGATAAGCAACAAATACCAAAAGAAAAATTTGCATAGAATATTATAGAATATTTGGGGTCAGAGTGTAATGATGTACTGTGAGTTTTCAGGTTTTCTGAAATCATACCTTTGTTTCCATTGATCTGTTTTCTCTTAGGGTTAAAAAGAAAATACACACTTAGTGAAATGAAAGTGAATTAATCATGCTTTTCAGTTTCTTTTTTTTAAACAAACATGCCATTAAAGGAATCATGATTTTTTTTTCCCTTTTACAATCACAATACCTCAGTGAGTTTGGTGTTGTCATTCTGACTTCAGATTTAAAGAAAATGAGCCTCTGAAAGGTTAAGTGAGTCTGCAAATTTCCAAAGTCACAAAGTCATAGCAGAGAGGAGTGTGATGAAAAATTGTCCCTTTGTTCTTAAAACAGTGTTCTTTTTTCACTATACAGGATTTTTTTTTTTTTTTTCTGGGGAGGAAATATCCTTAATGACTCCTTTGTTTCCAACTAGAACGTTACTCCTTGCCTTCCCAGACAATGAATCTGCTGTATTAAAATGTGTTTATTCCTTTTTTTTTTTTTTTTTTAACACTTTTTACTGCCATCCTCATTTTTTATTACAAAGTAAATTGGGTAGACATTCAAGCACGCAGAGAAAATTTTCTCTATGTCTGATGGCAGTAGAAAAGAATTTTGAGTTAGGCCCTTTTCAACTTTTCCTCATTTCCAGGTATACTTGAAACACACAAAGAGACTATGCAGAGGTAGTGTATCTGCCAAAAGTTGCATTACTCTCTTTTTGCTCAATATTACATAAATCACTTCACTTTCCATAAGAACATATGACAGAGACAGTTAATATGCACATGAGCCTTCCCATTTCTCAGCCTCTTTTGCATTTAGGGCAGGAACATGGGCGGAAGTGATGTAAACCATTCCTACTCCTGGCTTTAAGAGTCACATGCAACCTGCTTCCCCATAGGTATGACCCTGAAAGCCACGTTGGCGATGGCAGAGTCACCAGAGGAAGGTAGACTGGTTCTCTCTGACTCACTGTTTGGTACGGAGCTGTTCTGGAGAGCGTCTGAACTCACAAGTAGATTTTGTATGAGCAAAAACCAAACTATTATATGCTTACCCACTGAGATGTGGGAGTTTGTTTGATACTGCCATTTAATCTAATTCTGACTAATTCAGGTATCGAATCCACCATGGATAAGGAAGATCTAAAATGGCAAGACTATTAAAAGCAAAAACAAAAAGGTAGTTGATTTTGATGTCAAAGAGAAAATAACAATAATTGCTTAAAAATCCTCTATTTGAGGAAAAAATATTATTTGGGGCTAACTTACCAAGAAGTTGCTGCAGTTTCAAGATCCAATACTTAGAAAAATAGCTTTTCACCTTAAACCAACCCAATAAAGCACAATTTTTCTTCTATTTTGTCAGACAAATAAATCGCACCCTTACCTCCTATTATGCTGGCACGCAATCTTCGTGGTAGACACAAAGGTGGCTTATGGATTTTTGAGTTGGTAAAAATATCTAATCCTATGGCCTGAAAAAAATTAATTGTTAAAGTATAGTGGCAATCCAATCTTGAGACTCTAAGTAATTGCTTGAATTTGTATTGTACTTTCACTATTATGTTACATATAGCTCATAGGCTCATCATGAAAATTACACATAATGAAGACAGCTATTTATAAATACAAAAACAGAGTCAGAGGAGGTCAAGTTCATTAAGCTATTGAGTGAACAGGAGTGGGAATTCAAACCTATTTCTGATTCTTATTTTTAAATATTGTCTGGTATACGCTAATGCTCCTTAATTTTTTTTTGCATCCTTAAAACTGAGTATTTTAGACTTCTTTTTCTGCATGAAACAAATATCCGTGTCTATGTATGCATCTAGAGAGCTCTCCTTATGGCTTTATTGCAGAGAGAATTTTTTTGCTTATTTCTTGTCATTTTAAATGGAAGGTTTGCATATTGGAGGTTGTTCTTTACAATCTTAGTAAACTCTGTTTTGGTTTTACCAGAAGATGTGGCTTTTCCTGAATATCTATGCTTAACTCATTTCTGTTGTCCTTTCCTCTTTTTTATCAGTTTCTTTTAATTGTCTCAAATGTCTGCATCTAAAACCCACATTCAGATGCCCACAGTTGTCTACAGTCCACCCGTTTCCGTCTTCCCCCTTCTTCAACATTAGTCACAGATAAATATTATTTGCTGTTTTATCTCAGAGTATGTGGGAAACTGTGGGACTTTTGAGCACAGTTGTCAATGGGGGTTGCGTACGCAACAGAAAGAAATAAACCAGAAATAAATGTTTAGAGATTAAACAGCTAGTTAATAAACCAAGAAGTATTCTTTTCATCCTTCTACCATCTGATTTATGATTCCACAAGGTCCAGAAGAGAGAGATTTAAATGGCTTTCAGCTAAGCTGTAGGCCTCTATCAGATGAATGACATATTTTCCTGATGGTATGATGAAAGTTTTTAGTGCTTTTTGATAGTGATAAGATTTAATTTCACAACCTGAATAATTCTGCTCAGTTAATACTAAATAATTACATTTTTAAGACATCTTGACATTTCTAATACAAGTTTTGTCAATCTTTTCTTAATGAAAGACAACTTTAAGTTTTCCTGGAATTTTATTAACCTGTGAAGACTAAAGTTTTTCACTTTATGTATTCAATCCTGTATTCATTCAACAAGCTTTTTTTGTTTTTTTCTGAGACGGACTTTCGCTCTGTCGCCCAGGCTGGAGTGCAGTGTTGCAATCTCGGCTCACTGCCAGCTCTGCCTCCCGGGTTCACGCCACTCTCCTGCCTCAGTCTCTCAAGTGCCTGGGACTACAGGCGCCCACCATCGCGCCCGGATAATTTTCTTTTGTATTTGTAGTACAGATGGAGTTTCACCGTGTTAGCCAGGATGGTCTCGATCTCCTGACCTCGTGATCTGCCTGCCTCGGCCTCCCAAAGGATTACAGGTGTGAGCCACAGCGCCTGGACTCATTCAGCAAGTGTTTGTTGTGCAAATGACTGAGATGGTGGCCACCAACAAGGTGCTTACCTTTTCAAGAGTGTCCGACACATTGTGGAAAATATTTTGTTTTGGTTTTCTCACATATTGGAATCCCCAAGAGCCCCGAGAGGGGAATATGATGGTGGTAAGCAGCTTTGGGATCCATTTGGTTAAGGATTGGGGCCTAAAAGTAAACCACTTGCTGTTTAAGGTGGTAGAGAAATTCATGTGTGAACATCTGTATGTCCACAAAGTTCTCTGTCTCTGAGATTTCAATATTTTTCTGTTAGTTATCATTCTGTTAGAGGGAGGGGAGAAAAGATCCTAGAGCTTAGAAGTCCATTGTTTCTCCATCTAAACAGAGAGGTAGAAATCAATTTTTGTTACGCTTTAGGAAAAAAAATTACCATGAAGGTACTGTAAATGTCATCGCCCTCCAAGACTTGCTTTGGTGTGGAAGTGATTCCTCTGTGAGTTGTGTCTTTTGCAATGTTGCACTTTTCATCATATTCATCCGCAGGACCTCCAACTCTAAAGGTAAATGGACTCTTCACTGGTAGCAAGTTATAGACCTGCAACATTGAGAGAACAAAGAAAATCTCTTTCTTTTAAACAAATTTTAAAATGTGATAATGTCCCACAGGCGATTTAAAAGATTATGGTGTTTATTCAACATGCCCATGAAAAGCAACACAGAGAATCATGGAGTGATATCAAAGGTCATGGATTCTAATTCTTTGGTTGTGCAAAAGAAAGTAATATATAGAGTGATGAAACGAATTGATCAAAATCTCAAAATTCATTTTGGTTGAGTAAAAATAAAACAGTCTCTATTTCCCAGGGGAAAAAAAAATGCCTACTTGTAAAAGAAAGTAGAAAATATGGACGTCAGAGCCACGTAATGAAAAAATAAAAACCACTCACAGTCCCCTCACCTAAAATAATCCTGTACATACTTGATTCATTTCCTTTTTCCGTTTCATATGATTAAGGCTGTGTCAAGTTTTCTTTTTAGTCTACCATATTAGGACCAAGTTTAGCTTAAGAAAAATCCAGGTGCAAGGGACAACTGAGAAATAATTCAATTCCACTTTGGTTTTGCCCAGAGCCTAGTGTAAGGCCACCTGCTAGGTATACACTGTTCAGGCCATTAAACACACCTGCAGACCTTCTAATGTGGCTTCTGTCACTTGTCATCTGTGCTACTGTAATAACTTAGTAACTGTTCTTGTGCTTTCATTCTTGCTCCCAGACTCTTAGCAGCAAATATGATCTTTTTAGTAGATTCATCTCAATTGTCCTCTCTCCTGTGTAAATTTCCTTATTGATTTACCATTGCATTTACTATCAACTCCAAACTCCACACCAAGTAAACAGAGCCTGCCATGATCTTCCTAGTTTTTCATCCTACCTGCAGCCTCTATCATCCTCCCCTCTCACTGTTACATAGTAGGTGATTACCTTTTCCTTTTCAGTACACTCCAAATTCATTCTGACTCAAAATCTTTGGCATGCAGCTTCCATTTTTTGTAAACTTGGTCTGTCCTCTCCACTATTCTCCAATGTAAAATTTTCAAAATTACTCAACTATTTCAAAAATTTCTCAGCACCTTTATTCTTGATGTCAATACTCTGTTTATTCTTTTCATAGTATTTATAAAAATCTGGAATTATATATTTATATGTTTTTGTTGCTTGCTTATTTGTTTTCATATCTTACAATCAAAATTGTAAAAGACCAAATCTGGATTGTCCATCATTAATAATCCTGGTCTCAAAACAAAGTCCATCTTATAGTCAAGATGCAGTAAATATTTCTTAAATAAATAAGTGAACCATGAAGCCAATAAAATATAGGGTTATTCTGAAATTGCTTCATTGCAAGAGACATTTTTAAAGACAACATGGAACGGAAACTCTCTTTTGTCCACACTTAAAACCAGGGAGTGAGTGTCTGGATTTTAAGAAAAGCATAAAATTTTTGCATAATTTATTGAAATTATATTAGTGGTGGGTTAGGAAGTGGATTTAAAAGAAAAGAAATTAGAATCGAATTCCTCCTTTAAAACGCATTGTTTTTATCATCAATTTCTTATTATTACCTTATTTCTCAAGTGGAATAGGTCATATGCTCAGGGAATGTTTATTATTGGAACAATTTAACCGACCAGTTTGTTATTTTGTTCACTTTCCTGTAGAAACGCTAACCCTATTTTTAATATATCCTAGTTGTGTTTTCTTCATTCATGATATTAAATTAATAATACCCTTCTCAAATAATTATTATTTATTTGCTCACTCATTAAAAATGTTTCAATCATCCATTGTACGTAAGATTCTGTGCTAGGCAAGATGATAGAGTCAAGACCTATCAGTATGTGTTTTCAAGAGACCCATCTCATGTGCAAAGACACACATAGGCTAAAAATAAAGGAGTGGTGGAAAATTTACCAAACAAAGAGAAAACAGAAAAAAGCAGAGGTCATAATCCTAGTTTCTAATAAAACAAAGTTTAAACCAACAAAGATGAAAAAAGACAAGGGCATTACATAATGGTAAAGGGTTCAATTCAACAAGAAGAGCTAACTACCTAAATATATATGCATCCAATACAGGAGCACCTAGTTTCATAAAGCAAGTTCTTAGAGAATTACAAAGAGACTTAGACTCCCACACAATAATATGGGAGAGTTTAACACTCCACTGACAATATTAGACAGATCATCAAGACAGAAAATTAACAAAGATATTCAGGACCTGAACTCAGCTCTGGATCAAGTGGACCTGATAGATATCTACAGAACTCTCCATCAAAAAACTTCTTCGTTTCTGCCTTAATTTCATTATTTACCCAGGAGTCATTCAGAAGCAGATTATTCAATTTGCATGTAATTGTGTGGTTTTGAGTGAGTTTCTTAATCTTGAGTTCTAATTTGATTGCGCTGTGGTCTGAGAGACTGTTTGTTATTATTTCAGTTCTTTTGCATTTGCTGAGGAAGGTTTTACTTCCAATTATGTGATCAAGTTTAGAGTAAGTGCTATGTGGTGATGAGAAGAACTGAAATCATAACAGTCTTTCACCATTTCACACCAGTCAGAATGGTGTTTATTAAAAAGTCAAGAAACAACAGATGGGGGTGAGGTTGGAGAGAAAAAGGCACACTTTTACAAAGTTGGTGGGAATGCAAATTAGTTCAACCACTGTGGAAGACAGTGTGGCGATTCCTCAAAGATCTAGAAGCAGAAATACCATTTGATCCAGCAATCTCATTACTGGGTATATACCCAAAGGAATAGAAATCATTCTATTATAAATGTTCATTGCAGCACTATTCACAATAGCAAAGACATGGAATCAACCTAAATGCCCATCAATGATAGACTGGATAAAGAAAATGAGGTACATATACACCATGGAATACTCTGCAGTCATAAAAAATGAGATCATGTTCTTTGCAGGGACATGGATGGAGCTGGAAGCCATTATCCTCAGCAAACTAACGCTGGAACGGAAAATCAAACACTGAATGTTCTCACTTATAAGTGGGAGCTGAATGCTGAGAACACATTAATACATGGCATGGAACAACCCACATTGGGGCCTGTTGGGGTAGGAGCAGGGGGAGGGACAGCATCAAGAAGAATAGCTAATGGATGCTGGGCTTAATACCTACGTATTATCTTTGTTCACTGATGACATGATCCTATATCTAGAAAACCCCTAGATAGGTGATGGGTTGATCTGTGCAGCAAATCACCATGGCAAATGTTTACCTATGTAACAAACCTGTACATCTGGCACATGTGCCCCAGAACTTAAAATAAAAGTTAAAAAAAAAGATTCTGTGCCAGGCATAGCACAGATTGTTTTGGCAAGCAAGATTGCTCCCTCAATGAGAATATAACAGAGAATACAATGAGATAAAGTATGTAAAGTACTTTATGCAATTTCTGCTTGTTGTGGAACTACATCATGCCTCTTACTCTGAAGAACTTGTTTTTTGCAAACATTTTTGGAACTTTAACTTCCAAAAATGATCTTATCATGTGAGCATTTCATGATCTCCAAGGCTGGAATGGGACTCACGGATTGAGGTGAGAGCTCAGCTTCCGGCTTCAGGAGCAGCACACTCTGGTCTACAGCACGGAGGGCACAGAGGGAGAGGGGCGTGGCTGTCACTTTCAGGTGGGTGTTTGAGGCTGGCAGGCTCTGAGCTGAGGAGAATCTCAAAGTTACCTGTAGAGAGGATATGATTAAAGCAGACACTTTTATAATTATTACAGTAACCAGCCTTCCTTCTACTCCAGGCTGAGGGTAGTCTTTTCTATACTTCCTTTCTCTTTATTCATCTTAGAGCAGGATTAAGAGATGAACAGCCTAGCAACTACCAATTCAGTGTCTCTGGAACAACCTGGAAATGTGATGTCAGTTAACTCAGGTTTTTCTATTCCTTACATAACTGGTGAAATATCAATTGACTTTAATCATATAGAAATAAAACGCTGCATTGAACTGAAAACACACGTACAAGAAAGACGCATACCTTGCTATCACTGACCTATCTCTGTGCAGTGTTTTTGTGATGACTGTGTGTCATTTGCATGGTGATGTGAAAATCACATTTCACCCCTGAGACCAGTCAACAAAAGTCTCCTCCAGTTGGCAGTCTCAAGTCACCTGAAATTCTAAAGCAGTGTGGGACTGCGCATCATGATTGGGGATTTATTGGTCCATTTAATAAAATAAATATCTAATATACAGCCTAAGAGTTAATTGGTTCAGGCAATTTAAACAATGGTGAATAAAGAACAACAAGAAATTGTGCAGAATTTTCCCAAAGATTTGATTCTACTCTGGCCAAAAAAATTAATTGGCAAGTAAATCTATTAGTTCCTTCTGTTGATATAGACATTTCTTGAGTAGAATCTGAGTTATACAGTAGTAGCATCAGGTAACTTCCTCGACTCTTGGACTGAAAACTGATTTGTATTGGAATGAAATATCAATATGTTTAGCTAAATACCATCTGACTTAGGTTGCTAAATTTCACTATGACAATCCAGCTTTGTGGTCTACTGAATTAATACAGCAGTTTGGAATCACTTATCAGAAGACATATATAAGAAAAATCAGTGACTATTTATCTTCAAGATGCAGTAGTATTCATCTTTCTAATTCAATATACTATGAAAACATTGCTTATGGAGAATCTCTTTGAAATATATTTGTTATTTTTAGAAAATTTAAGTTCATTAAAATATGTTAGTGACTGTCCATGTCAAAAGAACAAGTAATTTAGGATTATAATAAACTAAAAACACTATTAACAAGAAGTGGACATGTTAGAAAATAGAAAATGTTGTACTGATATGAAATGTAACTTTAAGGCATATTTCAAAGCAATCTGTACCTCATATATTATATTATTACCAATGTTATTCTTAAGGAATAATTATATCCAGTTGAGTATAACAAATGATTCCAACTATTACATAATATTTAATGTGTACACTAAATCTGTTGTTTTTAAGTGAAGAAATAAGTATATGAAGTTTGAATAGAAAACTATTTTTCTCTGTTTCAGCGAAGATTGAAAAAATTTTTAAATGTATCATTTTGCAAGGATGCATGTCTGACTTGGGATCTTTCCTCACATCCTCAGTGCACTATTTATTTGTTCACCATCCCACCAAGATGTCTCATTTTTAGGGTGCTTAATTTGTAATTTTAATAGATCTACTGTTTTTCTAATTTTTGTGGTAGTCAACTTTCTTCTGAATCTTCTTATGAATCTTTGTTCATGTTATTTTTTACAGCGGATCTTCAGTTACAATCAATGATGATTTAAAAGGTATTTAACATGAAGTGATTGAGTGTAATGTCCATGGGCTTTTGCTTCTATGGTGAAGTTGTATACTGTTGCACAGGGACTGTCATAGGTTTTGCAAAATCAGAAGTGTTTTTCAGACTGGAGTCCAGGGAGAAAGTCTTTTTCTGCCAATTCTGTTTTATAATACTTCTCTCATTTCCAGAGTGTGAAGAGGATGCTGACCCACCCAAAAGAGACCCCACAGAGAGAACGAATAAGATGTGCTGAAAGCCGGAGCATAACTTGGCCATTCCGAGATTTAACAACCAACTAACTACCCATCATTAACAGTAAAGGTACTGAAGCATGAAGGAGTCTCTTCCCAGTGGGTATGAAACACACAGAAATGCAAACAGAACAGACACTATGCTTCTTGGACACATCATCCAGGTTTAATAGCACTCTTTAGTAAGGTGGAATTAAAGGTTTACATCAGAATCCACTGTGTATTTTTCTTATTTCACTGTATATTTAAAACAAGATAACCTAAATATAGGTCTCAGGGCAGAAATGTTCACTTGCTATAAACACATTTTGTTGTAATCTCCACAAAGCCCATGTTAAAAAAAAAAAAATTCCTTCCAGGTTTATTTGAAAACAGGCATTTGAAGTAGGCAGCTCTTATCTGATCGCTAACGTTAGGATTATGCTGCCAGAGTAGTGAAAATCAGATAAACAGCACCAAATTCTGTTGGAATAAAGCATACTCGTATCTCAGTGAGCTTCACATGGCAGCTCTGCATTCCTTAAATAAAAAATATGCCATTTGAACCTATGTTACATTTTTGTGCTACCATTATTTTTAAAGTGTCCAGGCTGTTTCTCATCTGTTCTATATTATCAAGCTGAGTTTAAACTCATGACAACTTACTGGTGTCTGTAGCGGTACATGGAAGTGTGCCAGTGTCTGATGGGGTACAATTGGCACAGCCTTATGAGGCATCATTTTTAATCGAAAATATTAGCAACAAAAGATTTTAAAATTAAAACTATTAAAGGTTTATAGATGACTTGATTCTAAAATTCATATGAATTTTATAACAAAACAAGAGACTTTTAAAAAACTGTGTTTATGATTGCCTATTTTGGATGTCAGCACTAGACCTCTCAGTGTGACATCACTCTCCGCCTTTAGAAGTAGTTGGGAGAAATGTTTTAGGAGCACCGTATGGCTATCTTCCTTATTACCTTCTTTTCCACACATCACCATGGGAGAAGAATAAAAGGACTAGTCTTAAACAAAACAACCCACCTTGTTGGCAAAACAATTTTCAATCTCAAGCTTGTCGGCGTCTGCAACAATTTCTCCATTAGGTAAAACAGTGTAAACAAGCAGGTGAGCACGAGGAGCGGAGTCTGATTCCACTCGAAAGGAGAAGGAAAACACCCCTTTCACTGGAGAATTGAAAAAGAAGAACAAGTCCAGTATCATACATTAGCAACAGAATTATCTTTTTTTTTTTTTTTTTTTTTTTTTTTTTTTTTTTTTGAGACGGAGTCTCGCTCTGTCGCCCAGGCTGGAGTGCAGTGGCCGGGTTCACTGCAAGCTCCGCCTCCCGGGTTTACGCCCTTCTCCTGCCTCAGCCTCCCGAGTAGGTGGGACTACAGACGCTGCCACCTCGCCCGGCTAGTTTTTTGTATTTTTTTTTTAGTAGAGACGGGGTTTCACCGTGTTAGCCAGGATGGTCTCGATCTCCTGACCTCGTGATCCGCCCATCTCGGCCTCCCAAAGTGCTGGGATTACAGGCTTGAGCCACCGTGCCCGGCCAGCAACAGAATTATCAATTTTATTTTTTAAAAAGGCATTTCCAACTATGGACTTTATTTACATTTGGAGCACACTGAAGTAAGAAAAGACCTGCATTTATACCACTGTGCAGGTAGTAGTGTTCAATAAATATATGCTGAGCTAATGACGTTTTCCCTTAAAATGACATTTCCCTAATCCTTAACATGAGCTAATGACAGTTTTCCTATATCAGGTTTAATTGTTCATTTCCTCTGCTTAAGAAGCAAAAAGACATTTAATACATGTCTCTATTTCTAAATTGAAATATATTATTCAGAAAGCAGTCAAGAGAGAAGAAAGAGAACTTCTAGACACTTTTGGTTATAATTCTTGTGTGTGTAAGGGCAACATAAAGAAGGCAACACGGTCTTTTCCTTCAGGTCATTTATAATACAGCAGGGATACAGACACAAATCACATAAAAAGCCTTGTGAGCCTTTGATTTTTATAATAGAATTCTATGTGTTCATCTTAGTGGTTGTCCTCTGTGTGAACTACATAGTGCTTATGTAACCTTCCACTTGATTTTTTTCATAAATGTTCTAAGTTTGATCTTTGTAGCATAAAATTATTCTTTAAAAATTGTACCCTTCCCATATCTATAAAAGATTTGAGGGCAGCTTTCATGAAAATACAGAGGAACAGCACAGTCAAAATTTGAAACAGTAAGATGAAAGCCGAATGAACGTGGAATTCTGGAGCAGGGTTAAACATTTCAGGAGTTAATTTTATTAGGAAGCTGCAACAAAGTGGTTATTATACTAGAGTACTTAAATTTTTCATTGAGTTTCCGAAATGTCAAAGTCAAAACAACCATTTACGTAGCTGTCATTAAATAAAATGAAGTATATTTTTTCTTAGAGAGACACTTCTTCTCCCCACCCCACCACCTTAGGACTCAATCCATACAGGATTTAAACTCCACTGCAGAAACAAACTTTGAAGATATTGCTTTGTTAGGCAGTAACTTTTTCTTATGTTATTAGAGACAACCTTACCTGCTCTAAAAAAATCAATACGATGTCCAATAACATAAAGTCAAGGATTAAATGGAAATTTAGAGTCAATGTTTCATATTTGAATGAATGTATTCAAATTTTGTGTTTTATTTCAAGCAGAAAGAAAACAATCAGTAAGAGATTATATAGACCTAAGAGATGTTACAGACCTAAGAAGAACCTATGGTGAGTGGGGTCTTAGAGTGTGGGTATTACATCCTTATCATGACCTTAGAAGCCTCTTTCTGACTCAAAAAGACTGAGAGAAATTCTATGAAAAAAGGATTTTCATCTAGAAGTAGAGTTACAGGAAATTTATTAAGAGGCTAATCTGGAGCTCAAAAAATTACAAACAAACATTAATATTTTTAAATCATACTTAAATTCATAATTAATTAAAAAGGTATTTTAGGCTGGGTGTGGTGGCTCAGGCCTGTAATCCCAGCACTTTGGGAGGCTGAGGCGGGTGGATCACAAGGTCAGGAGATCAAGACCATCCTGGCTAACACGGTGAAACCCCGTCTCTACTAAAAATGCAAAAAATTAGCCGGGCGTGGTGGCGGGCACCTGTAGTCCCCACTACTCAGGAGGCTGAGGCAGGAGAATGGCGTGAACCTGGGAGGCAGAGCTTGCAGTGAGCCGAGATGGCGCCACTGCACTCCAGCCTGGGCCACAGAGCGAGATTCCATTTCGAAAAAAAAAAAAAAAATTATTTCAATTAAACTTTATGTGACTATTTAAAGGAAAAGTTGTAAATAGTTGAGTTAGGTGACTAATTAAAAATCAATTTTTATTTGAAAATTTATTTGAGCTCTGTTAATAAAAGTTGCTTCAGTCAGTGATAGCTCCTAAATATTCAATTTTGTTTCAAAATTTGAAACAAACAAAAAGAAGTCTATTATTTCTTTATGAGATTTAACTTGGGGACAACAGGTAACAGGTAAATAGGCCAGCTGTACTTATCTTTTGTAAAAAATATATATTTTTACTTATCTTTTTAAGAAATGTTAAGCATTCTTCCTAGGATAACAGGAATTAAAAGATATTTGTGATTCAAGGAAATAAAGAAGAAAAGTATGATCTAAGATAGAGAAATACTATTAACCCAGTTGACCTCAATGACATTCAGAGAACACTCCACTTAACAGCAGCAGAATACGCATTCTAACATTTACCAAGATAGACCATATTTTCTGAGCTATAAAATATCTCCATAAATTTAAAAGAATTAAAGTCATACAATCATAATGTCATTAAATTAGAAATCAGTAACAGAAAGATCTCTAAAATATCTCCCATTTAGAAACTAAATAACACACTTCTGAATAACTCATCATTCAAAGAAGAAATAAAAAAGGAAAGTAGAAAATACTTTGAACTGATTCAAAATGAAAGTATCACGTGTAAATATTATGGGATGCAACTAAAGCATTATTAACAGGAAAATGTGTAACACTAAACCCTTGTATTGGAAAAGAAGACAGGTCTCAATCAATGACTCCGGCATCCTCATGAAGATAGTACAAAAAGAAAACTAAATTAAAATCAATCTTTTACTGATAAAGATCAGTGGATACCAATGACATAAAAATAAAAAAAAAAACCAGAGAGAAAATCAATTAAACAAAAAACTAGCTGTTTGAAATGATCAGTACAGTTGAGAAGCTTCTAGCCAAACTGATCAAAAGAAGACATAAATTATAAGTATCTTGAATGAAAGAGGTTCTATCACTATAGAAATTCAGATATTTTAAAACTATAAAAGAATATTATGGACTATTTTATGTAAATAAATTAGACAGTTTAGAAAAATAGACAAAATTTTAAATGACATACACAACCAAAAATTTACTAAAGTAGTTGCAAACTTAAATTGCACTTCATTAAAGAAAATAAATTTGTATTTAAAATCTTCTCACGAAGAAAATTCTATGTCCAGATGGCTTCACTGGTAAATTCAACAAAATATTTAAGAAAAAGAAATACCAAATATTAATGAATTCAGATATTTAGGGAGAAATCTTTAAAGAAAAGTGTTAAAGGGTCAGTCTGGTTTCTTCTTCCTGCTTATAACAAAACCGGAGAGGAGAAAAATAAATTGAATGAGGAATTAGTCATCAAAAATGAACTAGGACTTGATAATTTGGAAATTTCTCAGCTTATCTAGATTGCAAAAATCGGTAAAATTAAGACATTCACTGTCAAGAAATTGTGCTCTAGAAAAAAAGCTATGATGTGATTGGACCAACTTTTGCTAAAGATTTTATTTGCAGATAAAATGTCAGAGTAATTTAATCACAAAAAAGGGCTCTTCGAAGTGCATGACTCTTAGATACCCTTACCCATCTCAACAAAAGCCAAAAGTGAAGATAGAATTATCCAGCAAATGTCAACGAAGAGGCTTTTTGTTTAACGGAATGAATCTCTGTGACACACAGGAGACCTACATGGTTCTTGAAAAGTTTGTACTAATAGAAACATGGTCAGCTTCAACTGAAAAGGACAGAGAGAGTACAGAATAAAAGAATGTCAGACCTCTCAAATTATGCAAGCAGGAAACAAGGTCTGATAAAGCAATTCAGCTGCAAACGCATCCTTCATGAAAAAGGGCGAATGATTCCATGAATGGATTCTTGAGCCCAGAGGATAGAGAAATGAACTAAAGAGGATTATTCCCAGGTGTTAAAACTACGCTGTTTTCCCAGCCAGATTTCAGCACTTCTTAGGACTAATGACTCTTTTTGCCCTAGGATGGATTATGTCCAGGACCTCATTAACACCTAATTTAGATGATTGAGATGTTGAGATTTGGAACTTTTGAGCTGATGAGACTGTGAGCTTTTAATCTTGTGTTAATGCTGTAATGGATTGAGGCTTCTACCGGTGATGGATAGAGTGAATGCACTTTGCATGAGGGATGAATGTGAATCTCTGGGGCCAATGGGAAGATTGTGGTAAATAGAATAACGGCCCCTGAAGCTATTCAATTTCCAATACTTCTGCATGTGTTACTTTATATGGCAAAAGGGCCTTTGCAGAAGTGATTCAATTAAGGATCTTGAGGTGTGAAGTTTATTCTGGATTATCCAAGTAGGCCCAATGTAATCACAAGGATCTTTCTAGGAGGAAGACAGGAAGGTGAGAGAGATTTGAAGATGGTATGTGGCTGAATTTGAAGATAGAGAAAGGAACCACAAGCCAAAGAATGCAAGAGGTCTCTAGAAGCTGGAAAAGGCAAGGAAACAGTCCGCCCTCAAGCTCCAGTCCTGACACCTTGAGTTTAGCCTAGTGAGACTTCTGACCTCCAGAACTAGAAGACAGAAGTGGTATTTTAAGGCACTAAAACAAAGAATTAGAAGTGTTGTTTTAAGCCCATAAATTTGTGGTAATCTATTTCAGTAGTCATAGGCAATGCATATGCAAGCACACAAAGTAAAATTTTTCTGTGGTTATTTTCCATATTTTTCAATTATTTTCTGCCTTCTAAAGACATTTAAGACATAAAATGAATATATATTAGTTTAGGAATAAAATTTAAAATGTAGAAATGCTATATAAAAGAAGAAAAAATTTTAATTGGGCTAAAGCGAACCCAGTATGTCATCCTATTACATCAGCTTCTTCATCTTTGGATGAAGAGGTTGATGACTGTTTCTTCTAATGTGAAAATCGCTCCAAATTGCTAAATTGTTCAGAATTTGACAAGATGAGGGAGGAAAGAAAAAGGAAATCTTGAAAATACTTACTGTTTCCCTGTTCAATGGATAATACGTGGCTTCCTGATTGGGAGATTTTTCCTCTTGCTTTAATCTGAAGACAGAGGGAAATATATTCATTATTATTTAAAAGAATACATTTTAACCTAACTTTAAAACATTCATGACATATGGGTGAATCATAACCTTATTACCCCAACCTAGAAGTCATTTTGATCACTAAACTTCCTTTTCAATATCTTCATATATGTGTCTTTACATACTTTAAATAAAAATATATAATTTTATGATGTTTTACTATTTTATCTAATATTTATCACTCCTAATATATTATATGTAAATATGTAAACAAAATTTATGTATTTTTTCAACAAACATTTCAAACATCTACCTTATGCAAAGCAATATATAGTGAAGGCAGATATTAACTATGCATAACTATTCTCTATTATTGCCCCTATTTTTTAAAAAAACTAAATGTATGCGCATTCTCTATATGCCAGGAACTGAACTAAGTAATTTACTGTTAATTTAATTGTTTAATTTACACTATAATTCTATGAAGTAGGTATTAATATTATTTCCAGGACTAAAGTGAGATGACTGACATTTGCCTTTCCAGATGAAATTAGGTAAATTATCCAAGGTCATATATCTAGGAAGCAATAAATCTAGGAAATTCAAATGTATTGTTAATTTTTCTAATTATTTTATGGAATTAAGAAAATGTTATTGATAGTTAATGCTCTTATACAGAATTCCCTATATTTAACTTTTTCTTCTTAAAATGACTTATTTGATTAACTATTAGCCTTGGATATTTTAAATTTGGGGGCATTCATGGGAATATTGGCCTCAAAAGTATCACTCCAATTTATAATCTGCCTGTTAATGTACCTTTTCCTTGCAATCACACCAGTCATGAACTTTGTAAAATAATTACAATTGAATATTTTTCCAGAAGATTGTTTATAAGTTTTATTTCCTTTTGAAGTAGTTCATGGCTCTTAGCCTTTGCTTATTTATCTACTGAGTTCTAAGAAAAAATTTTCTCTTTGACTAAAAACATTTTATCCTAGGCTGTTTCCTCTCCTGCTCAACAAATTGCCATTGGAACTCTGCAAGGAAAAATTCTAAAAGTTTCAGTGGTGACCAGAGCGTAAATGAGAAATTAAAGCATTAATATTTGTTAGGAAGTCACTTCTCTTTGAGCATAAAAACAACAAAAAATATATTATTGTTATCTTGCAAATGGCATTACTTAGACAGGAACCCAGCAATTTTGGAGTCTATACAATTAGAAAGAGCTACAGTGGCTCTTATTCTTACCAAATAGTAGAAGGTTAATTCTTTTTCATCCTTGACAATCTGTTTATTCAGGATATAGTGTACTTGAATCTCCTGGGTTTGTCCACAGGTCAAAGTACCAATAGTAGGTTTGAGGTGAATATAACTCTTGCTTGGGGAAAAAAAATGCTTTGCGGTATGAGATGCTTGCTTATGAAATTCAGCAAGCCACCAGTTATCAAAAGAACTGTTACTCTCTTTGTATTTGACCTAATGGAAGAATAAATAAGCTGTTTTATATATATCTATTATATATATGATTGCAAAAATACATAAAACTATGTATATTATATGTATTTATTTTTATGTATATACATAAAGCAATATAATAAAAGCCATATAAGAAGGCTGCTTTCTTAAATATAGCATAATCTATAAACTGCTTCCCCTTGAGATCATTTAAGCTTATGCTGTACTGATTTAGTAGATGGTATTCATTCATAAACAAGGTCAATTACTTTTTCTTAACACGCTATGGCTGCAAATTGCATAAGAACATATGAATATTCAACACAGAACAAAAATAGTAGTATGCCAAAGAAACCAAACAAGATCTTACTTGTATTAGAATCATAAAAATATTCAATTTTTCAAAGGAATATCAAGATGATCTATTCAATGTCTCTTGAACCTAAATCATATTGTCAACAGAGTTTACCTACAAGTAAAAGATTTCTGGCAGACTTTTCCGTTTTTATAATTTAGGTCTCCATGTTGTTTAATTTACATTTTACTCTTTATCACTTTTTTTTTTTTAAACTCCGAGAGTTCACGTGCTTCTCAAATATCTTTAAATTATCCTGGCCACAATAATCTCTATCTTTTTGGTCCCAGATGCCCCTTTCCACTTACTGAAACTGTGAGAAAAGGTGATACATAGTTGGTGGTGTCCATGGAAATGTTCACCAAGCCACGCTCATCAGTAGTTGCACTGAAATAGTATCTAGTATTCACATGAACATCTACAGTTTTGTTGGTGATCGGCTGATGGTTTTCATTGACTAGAAGAACCTAGAGATGTAAAAGTCATAGTTGGTTAAAGTGTCATATGGCAATAACATCTTCCACTCTGTCATGTTTACCTCCAGGTCCCTCCCTGTCATTTACTGAAGATCTTAGAATCTGAAAATGAGACTTGTTTTCTGAACTCTAAACTATGATTTTTCTTTTTAATACTTCTTTTTAAAAATTAGTTTGAAAGCTAAATGGCAGTTTATTTTCCATGATTATTCTAAATTCACAAATCATAATTACATACATTTCCTGGGTACAATGTGATGTCTCTATATATGTATACAACGTGGAATGATTAAATATACTAACATATATATCACCTCACCACCTTTTCAGATGAGACATTTGTAATTTATTTATTATTTTGAAATGTACAATATGTTATTACTGACTATAATCATCCTGTTATGCAACAGATCTCAAAAATCTTGAATAGTTCTATTTGGATATCTCATGGGCACTCAAATTGAGAATATCAAAAAGTGGGATCATTACACTACCTTCCCAAACTTTCTCCACCCCCAGTGTTCTCTCTTTCAGTACATGGTTCTTCCATCTATCAGATAACTGATGCAGGAATACTGAGGAGTGGGGTTTTTTTTAATGAGTCATTTTCTCGCTTTCAGTGCTTATCTCAAACTTATTGTCAAGTGCTATCTCCTCTCCCCATCTCCCATCAAATATATATTGATTCTATCTGCTTCTCTCCAAATCTGCTGCTACCATTCTAGTTAAAACCACAATATTTTTCCCATCTGGTTTCCAGTAGCTTCCTATTTAATCTTCTGCATTTCCTTGCTGCTTCATTCTTGTCTAAACCATTCTATACAGCCTGAGCTAAACTGATCATGTTACTCTCTTTCTTAAAACTTCTTTCTTCACTTCTCAATCCAAAATTCTTACCATATCTCAAAAGACCTTAATAGCTGTTCTTGCTTGCCTGCAATTATTCAGTCAATTTGGTCATGTCTTTAACCTAAGCTGTCATCACACTGGCTGCTTTTTAGTGCTTTGCTCTCGAAAAACTGTTTCATACCTAGAGCCTTAGACAGTCTCCCTTTTATCTTACATTTCTGACCATGTCATACTCACCCTTCAAGTCATCAGTTTTTCTCATGATCTTCTCTCTACCTGAAATGGCCATATGAAACTATATCTATATATTTATTAACTTCTTGATAATTTAATATGAAATACTAGGATAAATGAAGAAAATCTAAAATTCAAGTATAAAATATCAGATATAAAATTCAAAATATAGCTTGAAACGTTTGCCCATGAACTGTTAGTTCAAAAACTAGTTACTACAAAAGATAATTTAAAATACCTAGAAATCTTGCATCTCTTATATGAAAGAAAATGGATAGTTTACTAAATTATTGGCTCTACAATTTACCAATATTGATATCTATATGAAACTTTGAAATGGAAAACAACTTTAAAAACTACCAGTAATAAAAAATTCAACCATTTAGGTGAAAGAGTATGTTTGAATTCTTCCCATAAAAATTATGTTACAAAATCATTGTTTATAAAGAGACAATCAAAGAGTATGCAGCTGAACTACACAAATGTATTACAGAGGTGTGTTAGGAAGTTAATAAAACATGCTTTATTTTTCTGGATTTTGTGATTATATTTGCTTTTTAAATTATAATCTGCTGTACTTTTTTCCTATTTGAAATATTACTTTTTAAAATAAATTTTGATTTTGTGATTTAAAACTTCATTCTCTTAAAAACCTCATGCCCCAAATTGTGATTATGTTAAAAAAAAATTTTTTTTTTACCTGTCCATACCAGGGGAGTCCACTTCTGTAACGTGAATCTACTTTAGTAAATCTCAGTATGCTTAAGGTATTTGTGATTTCACATGATCCATGCCCAGTTAATTCCAATCCTGAAAAAAAATGAAGTTGAACCATTCTATGTATTAAAAACTCACCTCCTACTTCCTCCCCAGCCTCACTTCATCATAACAAAATGCCATCCACATTCTGTTTTCTTTATTCTTGCCAGAGTTTCCCACACTTACAAGCTATTTGATCAGCAACTTGACATTAGCTTCACCTGCACATGAAACATTATTGGTATCCACCATCCCTCATTCCTCTGGTTTTCTACCTATGTTCTATATTTTCTCATCTCCTCTATGATCTTGCTCCATCTTTGTTTTTTCCTCTCTCGCATCCCTGCTCTCCCTCCACAACTTTCTGTACATGGTTAGATTCTTCATAATCACACTGGCCCAAAATATGCTTGAATTTCTGATACAAACTTTATTTCCAGAAAGACATGTCGTTTCCCTGCATGAGCTATCCAAAGGATAGTGAACACCTGGTGCTTTTCCATTCAATGATGTGTACTCTGTATCTTGTTCTTATCAAAAACACAGTGCTATCAAAGTCTTAAAAGATTCCTTACTTGCCCTCCATATAGAATTCTCATCTCCGACTGCATTGTACATGAACTCTCGGTAGTACTCCACACTAAGTACCACTGAAACTCTCCCTGCTTGTAAAAAATTCTCCTCTTTGACGAGTTGATGGGTGCTGACAAGTTGATGAGTGCAGCACACCAACATGGCACAAGTATACATATGTAACAAACCTGCACGTTATGCACATGTACCCTAGAACTTAAAGTATAATAATAATTAAAAAAATAAAATAAAATAAAAATTCTCCTCTTTGTTTTTCCTCAGCTCTCTGACTTCTTATTTAATTATGCTGATTTATTTGTTACTCTCTGCTAAATGCAGTTGTTTCTGTCCTTGGACACCTCTTTGTTCTGTCTCTATCCTAAATTTAGCAGTGCTAAAAGAGCTCCTTTCAGAGCATTTGCACTCACTCTTAAGAGGACATAGACACAATGAGAATGGATTTAGATTTACATCTCTGGTCCTAATTTAACTCTGGCTCTCTTTTAAAATTATCAGCTAAATACATTCACTTCCGTTTTGATATTCCAAGTTATGGTTAATTATCTTTAACACATCTCATCACAACAGTTCTTTTTCATTGACTCATTATCTTGGTTAATGGCATTTCCATCTCCCACACCCCAAATTTGGAATCTTTGGGGTCATCTTTGATTAATCTTCTGACTTACCACATTTTTTCATCTACCCTATGCTCTTCAGTTCTGCTAGACTTATCTTTTAAGAACATCAATTTATTTAGATTATTCTTCTCAAATATATTGAAAGATATTCCAGCTTTTCAGAATAAATCTAAGCTCTTTAGTGTATGATTTACTTTTCTCAGCCTCCATTTTCAGATTCTTCTGAGATCAAACACAGTTTTTGATGCTCATCACGTTTTCCCTTTTCATCATTAATCTTTCAAAGTATTACCTACCCTATATAAATCAGTTGAAATGCTATTTTAGACATAAGGTTTTCTTTGGGATCTAGAAGGTATGCTAGAATTAATTACCTCTCTTCATACTCACTTGGCCCTCGTTTTTGTATTTCTTGTACAAATTTTATTATGGCTATGTGCACAGACACACCTAATTTCTGTTTTTAGATGCCTAATTCCTTGAGGGCAGGGACCATGTTATTTTCATAATCTCCAGAAACTATTAAGTGTTTTACATGGAATGGAAGTTTGATAAATATGTATCACATTAATAAATACTTAAAAATAATACAAACCAGTTCCCTTCTCTTTGACCTTGGCTTCCACGTGTATTGTCATGTCATACCCTTTTCGTCTCAGCTGAAATATTTTAGTTTTTACGAGTTGTGTGAAACATCCTTCAGTGTCTGTCTGAAGAGAAAGAAAGAGAATTCTCAGGTCTTCCAATATGCTACTTAAAAAGTCTGCTGTCAATTTATGAGAACTTTTTTATTGGCCATAAAAATATATGTAACAAATGTTCTGACCATCCTTTTGGTGCTTGTCTTTTCCCAAGCCCAAGAATGACATAAAGTTTCTTCATTCATCATTGATTTATTCATTATCAACCTTTGGTTTCTCCCCTCTTTTCTGAAAACAGATTCCATTTCTGCCATATGAAACTTTCTAGCGTTTTCCAAACGTGCCATTATATTTTGTAATTCTATCTCTTTGCATATGTTGTTCCTCAAATGATAATTTTCTTTCTCCCATTCTTACCTTAGCCAAAAACTTAACTCAGACATAACCTATTCTGAGAAGGCTTTCATAACCACCATTACCTAAATATTGACTAAGGATTGCTATGTATTTTGTTGTTGTTGTTGTTGGTTTTTTTTTTTTTTTTTTTTTTTTGAGACGGAGTCTCACTCTGTTACCCAGGCTAGAGTGCAGTGGCCATGATCACGGCTCACTGCAGCCTCAACCTCCTGGACTCAAGAGATCCTCCTACCTCAGCCTCCCAAGTAGTTGGGACGACAGGTATGTGCCACCACACTGGTGGTTTTTTAATTTTTTTATAGAGGCGGGGGTCTCACTATATTGCACAGGTTGGTCTCAAACTCCCGGGCTCAAGCGATTTTCTCACATCAGCCTCTTAAAGTGCTGGGATTACAGGGGTAAGCCACTGCACCCAGCCAGGATTGTTATGTTCTTAACTGTATATTCTCAATATCTAGGATATTAATAGGAATATATACATTTTTTAAATAGATGAATCCTCGCCATAACCAAGTTCTCAAACTAAATGTTGGGGTACATGTTTTAATAAAGATTTGTTTTCATTTTAAATTTATTTATATGAAAATCTTCATTGCATAATAAAATTGAATCGTATTTATTTTTATATAGAGGTCATGACTCACTTGAAAATAGAAGTTAATACTAGTCTCCCTGATACATTACAGATTTGGGCAGCTAGATTCTTCTTATGGTATCTTGCTTATCAGTGTCTGCCTTGGTGTTCATTATTATATTTGTTATTCTGGCCTCTCATTCATTTGCTCTCTGCAGCTTTGATAACTTTCTTTTCCATAACCTTGAGGTAAGAGGTGGGACTCAACTTTGGAAGCAGGTCTCAGACACTGGACCAAAGAGGGAACTTACTAAAACAGAGATGCAGGGGAGGCTGCTTTCCATAAGACACGCCTACCAGTGTGCCACGTCAGTTTACCGTTGCCATGGCAACACCCAGAGTTCATGCCCTTTTCCATGGCAATGGCCTGACAGCTCAGAAGTTACCACCTTTCTCCTGGAAATCTCTGCGTAATCTGCCTCTTAATTTCCATGTAACTAAAAATGGGTGTACATATGACTAGAGTACTCCTTGGAGCTGCTACTGTGGGCACACTGCTTATAGTACCTCTGCTGCTGCCCTACACTGCTGCTTCAGTCAACGTTGTTGTCTCTAACACCTCTGGCTTGCCCGTGAATTCCTTCCCAGGTGAAGAAAAGAACTTTCTTGGGCTAAACCCCCATGTGGGGGCTTACCTGCCCTGCATCACCCCTACAGCATCTGCTCATACTGCCACATCCTGGACTGTTTGCATACTCTGCCTCTGGAATCAGTAATTTTTGCCTTTTATTTTTTTAATATATCACATTCTACTTTCAGCTGTTTCCCTTAATTATTCTTATTCCACTTCTTCCTTGACATGTTTTGGGCTTCTAATCCATTGTCCTTCGAAGTCTTCCTTTCTTCAGCCTTGTACTTGTTTAACATTCTTCCAGCGCAGTTGACTTTCCATGCCATGCCATTTGATTCTCCCACTAGCCAAATTCTTAACACCTGCCACACACATTTTTCTGTTTTCTGTTTGATAAAAGCCAACTTTGGATCCTTCCATGTCCTTTTATGCCCTTATATCTGGCATTTTGACTGCTGTTGGAAGGAAATTACCAAACTAACCAAATAAATACCACTAGACACCCATGAACTCAACCCTCAAGTGAGCCCTTAACACTGCCAGACCTTCTTACAATTTTTCCCCCACTCCACCATTTTGCTTGATGGGTATTTCAAACATTATTCTCTGTTGTATTGTATTCATTATTGTAATCCATGAGAAGAGAAAACCTTGGTTTTAGTGTCCTGAGGAGAGTGATTTCCACGTACCTGTTGACTGAATTCTTCGCAGATACTTCGTGAATGTGTGTTGTGGCAGCCGAAACAGAATAATGAATGTTTTCTGCATACACTAAGTGTCACCATACCAGGGACAGGCTCTCCATATGTGTACCTGTAACAATAAGGTGGCCATGCAAAAAGCTACTTGATATAAATAATACTGATGTTTCTTCAACTGATTTGATCCATTCATACATCCACCTTAAGCAATTGTATTACCTTCCATATTATTTGCATTTTATAAACACTTATTCTGAGAGACTGCATCTTAATTGTCCATAACTCTAAGAAAAAGTACTGGAAGAATCTTTTTGAAACAACTCCAAATGGAAAATTACCGATTTAGTTTTTCTCAGAGCTTTCTTCCCTCTTAGCTGCAGTTTTAGTGTAAGATGGTCCTATTTCCCTCTTTCTCAGCTGTCAGATTATCTAGGTCATGATTCCAGCTTTGACAACACCTCCTACATTGTTTTAGGGCAACATATTAAGACTATGTAGAGAGTGTATTTCTGCGTTATCCTTGATTTATAAGCACTTTAAGAAAATAAATGAGAAGTTAGATGGAAAATAGTAGCTATAAAACAAAAATGTTATACATAATGACTCAGTTTGATTCTGCCTAATATGATAGAAGGATATGACACAAAGCCATAACTAATTTGTGGTCTCTCAAAAAAGTGTTTTGTGGACCACCAACATTGAAATGATCTGGGATACATGTTAACATGCAGATTTCTGAGACTTTCCTCAGATGTATGATTGGAATCTTTGGACATGGGGCCAGAGAATCTGCGTTTTAAGTAAGCACACTCCTCACCCCTTAGATTCTGATGAACACTGATGTTTGAAACCTATTGCTTTAACCCAAATGATGGGGGAGATAAGGTGTAGGGTCAGTTCCCCAAGCTGCTTCTTTTTATAGTTCTTTTTCCCCCTGAATTCCTTTAAGTGCTGATAAAGTCATAAATCATCTACTAAATTTCAATTACTTTTGGAATCTTCAAATCTGGATCAAAAGGCTTTCCCTCTGATGAAAAATTTAAAGCACTGAGTCTAGTGAGAAGGATGAAAACATGTTGCTCATGCTGCTCGCAAAAGCAAGAGGGGACATACACTCATCTCGTGTGTGTGGAGGATGCCATAGTGCACTAAAAGGCACTAAAAGGCAATCGAAGGAAGAAATAACTACAATATGGATTTTTAATTCTGTCATGTGCATCCAAGACTTGAGCCTAGCTTCCTCCCAACTATTTCCCGTGTCTTTCCATAGTTTAATTAGAAGCAGTGAAGAAAAGGGAGGTAATTGGACACAGAAGGCATGAGCATGAGATCCTTAGTTGGATGGCCTAGATTCAGTTGAGCACTGAGTCTAGGATACATAAATGCTTCATAAAGCTAGATTGCTATTTAAATTGCAGAACCAATATAGAATAGTGGTGAAGAGTTTGGGGTCTGGTTCCAGACCATTGGATTTAAATTCCAGTCTACCATTTACTATCTGCAGTAATGTGAGCAAATTTCTTATTCTCTAAATGTTATAGTTTCCCCATTGTAAATTGAGGATAATAATCCTCCCCATCTCACAGGATTACTTACAGAATAAAAATGTTAGTAAGCACAAGGCACTTAGAACATTGTCTGGCACGTTTCAAATGTCCAGTAAATGATTTTACAATTAGCAGATGTGTCATCTGCTGCCGTCCCTACTCCCTACTATGAGGCAAGCTACAAAGAGAGTTATTCCTCTCCTAATTAAAATACTTCCAAGTTTAGTAACTGTTATTTACAATACCTCCCCTCAGATACAGTATGCAAATAGAAATGAGACAGAAAAAAAAATGCAACTCACAAGGCACAGGTGGTTACCACAAATTCTTCGTCTAGAAAACCAATAACCTTGGGCATTTTTACTTGGACCTCAAATTTAGGCAAAACTGTTTTAATAAAAAAGAAAAAAAAAAGGTGAGAGTGGGCCAGAGATCTTGCAAGTATTAGCAGTAGATGCTATGACAGAACCTTTAACACGTGATCACATGAAACGACCTCAGCTACAATAGGGACAGTACTGAGAAGGAGAAGTCATTCATTACCATGAGCAGTCTGTGCTACGTTCACTTGGTTAACCTGATAGTACATTTCGTAGCCTCTCTTTCTCTGAATTTGTGCAAGATTTCCCAGATAGAGGGAAGGCAGCATGATTAGTCCCTGAAGATCATCACAGTTAATGTGGTAAAGCGGGACCAATAGGTTGCAATGTGTTCTTATTCTTTCCCTCCCTATGCCGAGCTCTTCTTCCCAAATGCTAGCCCTGCTGACTAACAGAGGTCTCAGGCCTACCATCTGACACTTGGCTACAAGCCTACTAAAGTGGTAGCTACGTGGAGTGCAGAGGTAATCTTCCATAGATTCTTCTGTCAGCTCCTCTGCATGGTTGGTGCACTTGGGCAGCTGAGGGTTCCTGGCTTCCCAGACCTTTGCAAGCTCACATTTATACACCCCTAATCATGCTTCAGAACTGGCTAGTAATTTTCTGTCATCTGTCAACTCCTCCTGATGGCCTCTTACTTTTCTAGCTTCTCTCACAGTTTCGTAAGGTGTTATTCCTATAATACAATCCTATTCTGTGATTTTGATGGCAGTTCTGATGAATTTTGGGAACCACGTTTTGTGATAGGACTTCTCAGTCATGGCATAAAATATTTAATTTACATTACAAAATTCACGTAACTGATAACTAATAAGATGGCTTCAATGTCTGACTTAGTAATCAACTATGGTTGAGTACTGACTAAATCAAGTGTGTTAAAGTTTAGTTGATTATTATACTTAGTTGAACTATAGTTTAGTTGATTACTAAATTATATGGTTTAGGAATCGTAGTTGATTAGAGTAGTGTAGGTGTAGGTTATAGACAACCATACAATAACCCCAGGAAATACTTTCAGTTATAAAATATAAAAAACAGATATATAGTGTATGTAGCTGACACAAAGTATTGGTTAACAAGTTATGTTTGAGTATCAGTTCAAATCTTTCTTACCCCTTAATGACTCTGTGATTTTTTTTTTTTTTTTTTTTTTTTGAGACGGGGTCTCGCTCTGTCACCCAGGCTGTAGTGCAGTGGCCGGATCTCAGCTCACTGCAAGCTCCGCCTCCCGGGTTCATGCCATTCTCCTGCCTCAGCCTCCCGAGTAGCTGGGACTACATTAGCTGGGACTACAGGCGCCCGCCACCTTGCCCGGCTAGTTTTTTGTATTTTTTTAGTAGAGACGAGGTTTCACCGTGTTAGCCAGGCTGGTCTCGATCTGCTGATCTCGTGATCCGCCCGTCTCGGCCTCCCAAAGTGCTGGGATTACAGGCTTGAGCCACCGCGCCAGGCCATGAGTCTGTGATTTTTTTAAGTTACTGACTTTTCCAGTACTGATACGCTCATTTGCAAAATGGGAATAATAATAGTATCTGCCCCAGAGGGGCATTGTGAGAATTAAATGAGGTAGTGCATAAAAAGCACTTAGCAAATATATGGGTAAATTTAAAAGCTTGCTAATTTTCAACTATTGTATGCTAGACCTTTGATTCTTACCTATAGGTGAAAATTATCTAATCTTAAATACTCTGATGTTATAAATGCCTTACACATGGAGCATTCTTACCATATTCATTCACCTCAAATGAGCGCTCTATTTTCTTCCCTGACTCTTTCTGCAGCACGATCTTGTAGGAACCCAGAATGGGCTCCACTGATAGCGGGAAAGAGAGTTGGTTGAGTCCTCCTTGCAATTTGAGACCTTGCCTTTGGAAAATTCGGTTCTTCATGGGGTCCTATAGGTGAAAATATTATGAGTTCATAGAAACAATTGAAATATATAACTTTGAGTAGAAGGGCAGCTTAGCAGGTAAGAACGACATAGGCAGCTGTATCACAGATGGTTGGTAAATTGGCCCAAAGGTATTAACAAAGTTTTATAGGAATTCCAGCCTGAGATAAGGGCAAAAAGTTTGCTAGCTATGAGATATTACAGATAACATTTCATACTGGTGACTCTTTTTGGTATTATGTATGTTTATTTTGGTCAGAAATATTGGACGAGTCATCTCAAGAAATGTTCCTGCATTTACATCTTATCCACTTAGAATTTAAGGTGGACAGAAAAACAGTATTTGTTTAGCTTTGGTGAAATGATGAGGGAAGGGACAGATGCAATTTAATGTAACTTGTAGAGAGTCCTCATTCCAGTTGCAATGTACAATATACCACTTACCTCAATATAAACCACTGGAAACTGGAAAGAAAAAAAGATAGTATGAGCACGTGGTAGAATATAGAAGGAGAAAACCAAGACACCAGCACTGACAGAGTATATGGGCCAGAGGAGGTGAGTCTGTATATTCCAAATAAGGAAATACCCCATTTGGTTCACAGCACTTTATATGTTTAGCTTGGGACATACATCTTTCAAGAAGTCATGACTTCCCTATTGTTAAAAAACATACAATTGAGGAAACCTATTTAGATAAAAAGGTCCGAATAATAAGCTTATTATTATTTCACAGATGATATTTGTTTAAGAGGGAAATCAAATTCACACATTTATTTAATGAAAGTAACTAGAATCTTTAAAAGGACAACTTCAACTGCATACTGAATTCATTTTAAGAATGCGGTTTATCGAGTGCCTTGATTCTGACCTCCCTTATTCTTCTAGCAGAGATATCCTTATGAGATCTTCCTGTGGTGGGTTTAAAATACCTCTTTAATTGGTCTTAAATTTCCTAAAAGAATAGGCCTTATATTTTCCCTCAACCGTCACCCGTCGTTACGAGACTCACCATTTCATCCAAAGGGTGGAAATTGATATCCATAGAGACAACACGGAATTTCACTGAAACAGAGGTATTTTCCTGTGAAATCTCCCAGTGGAGCCTGGGGTAGTAGCAGCATGCCTGAATTCCCAGGATTGCAGAATAAAGTAATAAAGAAGCTCCTCCCCTCTCCCAAAGTTCCCCTTGCTCATTTGATTCCTCATACCTGTTTGTCCTGGTTTGTATATGGATTTGTCTGTCTGGACAAAGACTAGGCTCTCTGCTGTAGTTACATGTATTGATTTGCTCTTTGTGAAATGCAGAGTCGCCCCCTTTACCTCCACAGCAATGACCACCCAGGAAGATGGTAATTCTGGAATCTGTAAAACAGAAGTGAGCTGAAGAATCTGCCCAGACTTATTTCTGAATTTCTCAGCCATTAGGAGTTTCTGTCTTCCTGGTTGGTCCCTGAGAATTAGTAAGGGACAAAGTCAAGGATTATGCTCCTTGTTTTAAAAGTAGATTATTATGATGTTGTAACATGACAGTAACATGATTGAAGGAGAAAATATTACAATAAGGTAAGCTAATTCTTTCAAGTCAGTTATGACTGAAATGGGATGCTTAACATTTTCACAGCAAAATGGTGATATTAATAATTATTAATTTTATTTTTCAAAGGTCAACAACATTATATATTATACGGCCAGGCACAATGGCTCGTGCCTATAGTCCTGGCACTTCGGGAGGCCAAGGTGGGCAGATTGCTTGAGCGCAGGAGTTCAAGACCCGCTATAGTATCAGCTACTCAGGAGGCTGAGGTGGGAGGATCAACTGAACCTGGGAGGCCAAGGTTGCAGTGAGCCTTGATGGCACCACTGCACTCCAGCCTGGGTGCCAGAAAGAGACCCTGTCTCAAAAAAAATTTTATGTTATTATTTGTGGTAGTCATGTATGATTAAACAATTAATACCTTAAGTAGTAAAAGATTAAAAGGATAATACATCCACTATCAACCATTGGTGAGATCTTATATAAGTTATTTGACTTTATAAATCTCAGTGTTTCTATCTGTAATGGCATGAATATTATTTACCTCAGAAATTTAAGATCAGATTAAATCCTTTCTATAACTACTGTTAAATTTTATGCATGACACTTGTTTGTAAATATCATGTGAGCATATTCAGTAGAACTTCCATTCTTAAAATCTAAATTGAGTCTGGGCACTGTGGCTCATGACTGTAATCCCAGCATTTTGGGAGGCCAAGGTGGGTGGATCACAAGGTCAGGAGATCGAGACCATCCTGGCTAACATGGTGAAATCCCATCTCTACTAAAAATACAAAAATTAGCTGGCCATGGTGGCGGGTGCCTGTAGTCCCAGCTACTTGGGAGGCTGAGGCAGGAAAATGGCATGAACCCGGGAGGTGGAGTGCAGTGAGCCGAGACCATGCCACTGCACTCTAGCCTGGATGACAGAGTGAGACTCTGTCTCAAAAAAAAAAAAAGAAAATGTAAATTGAGATTCACTCTGTATTTCTCATTTTTCTTTCATTATGCATTTTTATTTTCAAAGGATCAGAACCAAAGGTATCAGCTAATATAATATGCTCTTTCTCTTTCCAGCTCCCTTATTTCAAGGAGCAGTACTGACCGTGAAGGAACTGCAGTAGAAATAGTTCCTCTTCGTCACCAGGTCTGTGAAGAGGGGACTGTTCTGCATTTCGTACCTCAGAGTTACTTTCAGTGCCACCGTCTCATTCAGGTGATTAAGGATGACACAGGCCTTTTCAGGAACTCCAGTGTAGAGGTGCGATGGGACCAGCACTAGGTACTGCCTGTGGAGGGGAGAAGTCCAGATTAACTATGGAAGGGTCAAAAAGACATCATTATTATGGGCATTTTCTAAGTAATTTTTGCTTTTGTCACCAATCATAGAACAGAGACAGATTTCAGCAGGAGTGTATTCTCCAAAGGCTAACCCAAAAGATCTGAGGAACTGAGAAAACCTCAAATTAAACCCCAGATATGCTTCTCTTCTGTTGTGGAAATACTCACCCACATAATATTAGAAAACCTGTCAATAGCCATGGGTAAGCAATCCATGAGTTGTTATGTATTTTGGATAAAAATTTCAAAATTTCAAAATGTGAATCAACCAACAAATCATCATTGAAAGCATTAAGGACTTCTCTGCATGTGGTCTTGGGTTTTGCATGAATGTTACTACAAATCTCTTTGTTCCAGGAAACTAGGAAAGATATAACATTTAATACCTGGGGAGAAACTGAATTGCTTTGCACTACGACCATGGGAGCAAAAATATCTTTTCTTTCTTTAGCTCTTTGGTGATGGAGACAAGGCAAACTGAGCTAGGCTAATCACCAGACATACTGCCATAGACACCCGGAAGAAAATACCACTCTCCTCTCACCAATTGCCTCTCACAGTCACCCAGGCACACTACATCTGGGGATGCTGTACGTGTGCACACTCTTCTCTCTCTTCCTGAGTGTCCCTGTCTACCTGGAAACTTCTGTTTGCTTCATAAGACTTATCTCAAAAGTAACTTTCTCTGTGCAGAATTTGGTGAATCCCTCTCTCTTCCATCAGGCCTCATGAAGAGGGAGCTTTCTTTGGAAGTATTCTGACAGAATCCTGCAATGCCTGCTTCTGTTTTTCTTCTATAGTTCATTCTCTGTGCACCATCTCTCTACTTTTCCATACTGTGAGATGTTGAGGGCAGCGTCTGAATTTTGTTAATCTGTAGATTCCCAAGACCTAATGCCAGCTCCTAAAGGTGTGCCAAAGGATTGAGTGAACTGACACACAAATCCTGGCTTGTCTGTTGAGCATACGTTCATCCTGGCAATCCCTGACTTGAGGAAAACACAGGTACTGAGTCATTTCACAATTGTCACGACGTGCAATCCGTTTTATGAATCAATAAAAAATGTATCCCTTTTTGGGTAGGAATTCTCTATTCTTTTTTGGTAAATGTTTCATAGATGTTGCTGCCTTATGTCTGTGAGCTTCCTGAAATTGGAGGATCTCTCTTTCCATGTGAGTAGTAATGACTTGCTGATCCTTCCTGGTCCCTTTGACAGCAGAAAATTGTGTAGGGAATTAGGAAACACAGATCAAAGAGATAATACAATGGCAAAAAAGGAGGACAATATAAGTTTCTGGAAATAGTGCTTACGGTTCTGCAGCAGCTGAAGCATCACTGGGAAGGAGGAGGAAAAGCAGGATCAAGACTGGCTGGGGCAGTTGATTTCTCATTACGGTGCAGAAAGGAGGAGGGCAGAATGGGAGTCTGAGCCCTCGATTCTTTTAACCCTGTTCTTGCTCCGGCTCACTGGTTTTTATTTCATCTGATGGGCAGTGAAAGTAAACTGCCAATCATTTATTTTTGTAACATATTAACTACTTCCAGCATAAAAAAATCAATTCCAGATAATTTTCATGACTATTGGTATTATTTTATCCACTTTCCCAAATTTTCTAAATTCCTGAAAAATAGTAGTTTGAGGCTACCACTAGCTCAGGTCATTAATCAGTTTTAAAACTATTTTCATGAAAATACAAAATAAATTACATGTTTTGATGAAATAAACCAATATTCTTGCATTTTTTAAAAGAGGTATTAATGTAAATCCGTATCCCAAATATGTTTTGGTAATCTAGGGAGCATGACATATATTCTTCACCCAAGATTCATCCTAACTGGCTCTTCACTGAAACACGGAAAAGAAATCTGTCACAGAATTTTAAATAAAATAAGTTTGGGAGCAACCTCTCCATTGCTTGAAAGATTCACTTTTGATTTGTACAGGCATCCTTATGTTTATTATTTTAAAAAGAGCTGTTCATTGGGTATAACAACGTATGTAATATATAATTACTATTTCTTAGTTCATTCAACATCTAGAATATAAACCCAATTAACTTACGTTGTTCTCTAAGAAAATGATCTCTCTTTGATGAACATTCTTATTTAATTTTATCCTGAGGGATAGAAAATATTTTATCAACAGTGATGCATCATCCTGTTTGCTTTCCAAGGGGGATTCAGATGTTAGAATTTATTTTTATGGAACACTGAAAAGAAGAAAGGTCCCATTGTTAAATTAATAAAACTAGGGCCTTATAAAATTGAACTTTGCACATTTTGAATAAAGAACTGATTTCAACTATAAAATAAGATGTGAAGAGAAATAGGCACTTCTGAGAACGGGGAATATTTTATTGTGTTCCCTTCTAAATTGGGGCTAGGCAGATCTTGACGTACCCTTTTCTATACGACCTGGAAGAGTGATGGAGAAGTAAAGATGATGTATGTGACAACCGGTGGTGAACTGCAAAACTGTAGATATGTAAGCTATTAAAATTCCAATGATGATAAACTATGGCTAAAAAAATGCCAAGTCAAATAGAATAAACTGTAGTATAATACATTGTGTTAGCCCTTGGTAGTTGACAAATACTTGCTTGGGTGATTGTAAAACTCTTCTGCTTTATTTTGGCTCCATTTGTATGCTCTCTTACTTCCACTCGTCTTCCCAGCTCTTCCCAACTCCCACCCTCACCCCTAAATTACCATAAATGTGCTTATTGTCTATCAGCTTAATATGGGATAAATTAACCTACAGTAAGCAGTAAATGACTTTTAAGAGGTCTCTATATTACTTTTTCCAGGCATGACTATCCTTTTTAGATATGCACCAAACCTGTATTTGACCAAATGCTGAATGACTAAACATAAAATCCTTTTTCGTAAGCATGAAGCAAAAATTGTCATCACAGTTCGAACTTCTGGAATAGAAGAATAAATCTCAAGAATTATCAGAATTTTATCATTTTAATTTTTAATTAAAAATTTTAGTGGATGCATTTGAAATATTTGACATTATAGGGTAAACACAATACTTTCTCAGCACTGTCAGCTAAGGCTTCTATACTTTTGGGATCTTCAAACATTTTCCTTGTATTCCTTAAAAGAATTTTATTAAACATGTAATACCTCACATATACCTGACATCTAAAATTTTCACCATTATCATGGTAAGTGTAGTATAATACTGATATTTAAAAAATAAAATGTAATACCACTTTTTAAATGTATCTGATGAAATGTAGACACTGCAGTGATTTTTTTGCCCACCACCATTCCTGTAAAACACACTTGAACACTTTTTTCCCCAGCAGGAAACTATATCGCTCTTGTTTCTTTTTAGTCTTGTATTTTCATTCTACTTCCTCAGGTAATTTTATCCTGGAGTTACATACTTCAATACATTTTATTGATCGCCCTATTATATGTTTCTGCAACTAAAGATCATCAAAGATTATTATAAAAAATATTCTTGAGCCTGTAAAGTTCTAATTAGTAATAAATGTTTTCTAGATTGCATTATCATTAAAATTATTATCAATACGCTATTTATAAAATTATATATATATATCGACTACAACCTTAATAGATACTAAAAATGAGAACATTTTGTTCAAAAATAATTTTTTAGTGAAATAAATCATGTATTCCAGCTGGCTCCCTCAAATAAGATTGTGTATTCTTGGATGAATATTGCTTATTGCTGGATTAAAACAGGTTTCATCTATTCTCTATTTTTTCTACTCTGCTCTATTTCAATTCTAGAATATTGCTATTCTGTTTTCTATTGTATAGATGTAAGCACTAAGAAAACCTGTTCACATAAAGAGAGAAATAGAAATATGGGACATTCTATTATAACAATATTATCTAAATATTTAGGCTTCCATGTTATAAGCCAAAGGTCACATTATAATCATTAAAAATTACTTTCAATTATCTATCAGCTGATAAATCCTCTGTAACTTTATTGAAAGCAAAGTGCTAAACCAGGTCAATTGCAACAGGATTTGGAAATCAGCCATTATGATCATTCTTATTCTCGGTTCCTAGAAAGTATTCAATAAAGGCTTAAAAGGACTTATAAATGGCCACCAATCATTACTTTCTTACTTAAAAACACAGCTTTTACCAAATATACTCAGAAAGTTTGGAAATTTTGAAATATCATTTATTTTAATATACTTTGTCAATATAAAGCCTCATAAAAGGCTTTTATCTGATCAGAGCCATAACCTGCACATTTAGTTCATTTCATTTAACGAAAGTCTCCACCAGTAACCTGACTTGCAAAGCCAGTCCTTATTGTCAAAATAACCATTCAAACTGGACTTATTTCTTACAGGAAAACATGTTGCATTTTTTTTAATTTCAATAAACTCACTAATATATATTCCCGGGATGACTCTCCCACGCTGCAATTTTAAGATAAAGAGTTTTGCCGGATATTTGTTACCGAGATGAAGTAAGACAGCCCTACTTTGGCATTTCTTTCCATGATTTCTGCTTTATTCTTATGGAACTCTCAGGGGGAATACAACATTGATAAGAGCTGGAAAAGAGAAGAGGGGAATTTTAAATGTGAATTGTAATCATTTCTGTAACCTCTACAATATGTATGAATACAGAAAATTTCAGAACAGGCCAAAAGAATCCATTTCTACCATAATGTTTTTCTTATACCAGAAATTGTTTTAAGACAGATGGGTATATGATACCTACACTGGGCTTATGATGCTTTGATTAAGAGCATTTGTGCAAATATCAATATTTTGATTTGTCTTTTTGTAAGAGATAAGCAAGGTGTTTTTCGCTCCAAGATACATCTAAAATACATATTATAAGTGAAAGAGAAAATTTATATTAAAATCAACTCATAAGTTATGCCATGATTATATTACAGCATGATGACAGTGATTTTATATCATTAGTTACAACAATCGTAGGATTATTGATCATGCACAATTTCAAGGATCCCAGAAATGACATAGACATAAACTGAGGGCAAAGTTGACTGTACCTAAAAGATTTTAGCCAAATGTCAAAGTCAAAGATAAATGTCATAGTGCCCCAACAAATAGTATGTGTTTATCAAAAGTGATAAACCTGAAGATGTCATCACAACATCAAAAACTTCAATGAAAAAGACAAGACAAAAGCTAAGTTACGACTGTAATTATAGCAATAAATATAGGGACTAGAAGAGAAAAGATACATGTGAAAAAAGTTGACTTCATAATTGCAAATAGTTTTGACACATTAATTGTATGGCACTTTTTTCAAATGATCCAAAATAAAGCTACTTTTCTAAGGAACTCTACAAAAGACATTATTACCTTTGGACATATTTCTAAACCAACTTTATTTTCAAAGAGAACTGTGTTTACAAAGCATTGAGCAACTTTGAGTGGGTTGAGACTGAAAGTATCCTTGCCACTGGAGTATATACTGGGGGAGGCAGAGTTGGAATCATTGGCATATGTGGAATGAAATTAATGCATGTATTAGCATATAAGGGATGTGAATAGCAATACTTTTAATAAACAAAAAAATCAGGAATCTTCATTGTAAAATTTATCTACCATGTTAATATGCTGATTAATCCTGTACGTTTTCTCTCCTTGTGAATACTTGGGCTGGCAGAGAACAGGCTGGAAAAATCAGGAGATTACAGACCATATTTCCATCCTTCAAGTATTTCCCTGCATGGATACCGAGAGACAGAACAAATGATAAAAAGAATATGATGAATGTGCTTTTTGTCTTATTGGAAAGACTCACACTTAATATGACACTATATTAATGTTCAGAGATCAGGCCAGTGGGCTTGTCAACTGAGCTGTAATTCCACCAGACTGCTTTAGTCATACTGCAATCACGCTTCCTTCTATACACATTATTAAAAACTGCCCTAGTGGCAAAATAATCTTCTACCAGCCCAGTCTTCTTTTTTTATACTAGAATTAAAATTTTTATTCATTCAAAACATTATTAGGAGAGTGAAAGGAAAAGTCATAGAGAAGAAAGAGATATTTTCTGTATATATAATTGACAAGTGCTTATACCCAGAATATATTGAAGACTTCCAGAAATAAATTAGAAAAAGACCTAGCACCTTACACAAAAGAATATCCAGAATCATATTAAGTAAAGTTATATAGGTACCTCAGAACAACTTAAATAGTTAAAAGTGGTACAAATTAAGTCTGAGGAATGAGGCCTGGGGTGAGTATATAGGGCAAAATAATTCCACTTTTTATTTCATAATTGTCTGTATTATTTTCTCTGTGTATATATTACTGGATAATAAAAAATAGTTATAATAAAACGAAAAGCATGAGAGTAATCAGTGCTATCAAAGACAATGCACTGCTGCAAGGAGAATAAATTAAAAGCTTTCGGAGCTAAAAAAAAAAAAAAAAAAAGAATATCCAAATAGCTAATAAACATATGAAAAGTTACTTGGTCTCCAGAGAAATGAAAATTAATACCACAATGAAATCCTCTACATATCCTCCAAAATGTTTAAAGTTAAGATTCATAATGCCAAGTTTTAGTGGGGATGTGGAGCAACCGGATCTCTCATCCAATTGTGAAAATGAGTCATCACTATCTACTAGAATTCACCATCCACATGACCTCTGTCCCAGCAATTTTTACCGCTACATAAATACCCAGGAGAGTGACAGTAAATGTGCAAAAAGTCACGCGTAAGAACATTTGCAGTTGCATTATTTATAACAGCTCCAAATTGAAACAACTCAAATGTCTCACAATAGGATATGTAAATTGTGGCATATTTGTACAATTATAACCATATAGTGTTTTTCAATGAAATAGAATAATGTTAACTGCCTCAGCATCAATGAATCCCACGAATATAGAACAAAAGATGCCACACACACACACACACACACGTATACACAAACACATTACAAATCATATAATTCTATTTACAGAAACACCGGTGTGTTCATTCTAAGTCATTCCAGACTAGTCTTCTTTCTTGCTCTTAGTGAATCATCAATGGAAGTTTTGCTCAGGAGAATGAAATGTTCCATACCTGGACATACAAACCCCGGGATCCCCTCATGAATCTTCTGCCTTCACCACCTCAGCCATACCGAGCTCCTTGCTTTTCTTTGGCAGTTGAGAATCTTTCTATTTGACTTGAAGCCTTCACACCGTTTATCATCTTCTCCTGTATTGTTCTTCTGCAGATGTTCTGATAGCTAACTTCCTCGCTACCTTAAACCTTTGCTCATCTGTCAGCTTCTCAATGAGGTCTATTCTGATCACAGCATTTAAAATGGCAAAATCTAACTCCCAATCTTATGGTACTCTTGATCTCCCTGGCTGTGCCTTTTTAAAAATAACACTTGTCATTTTATGACATGTTATATAATGAACTTAGTTATATTTCTTGTTTATTGCCTGTCTCTCCTCTCTGGAATATAAGGCAGAGATGTCTGGTTTTTCACTGTTTCTTATTATTGAGAAGCATATCCACTAATAACAAGCATTCAATAATTATTTGTTGAATAAATAAATGAAAAAAATTATGTGCCCATGAGACATGACACTTGCTTTTTCTCTCTTAAAAGTATATAAAAAGATCAATGGATAAATCGAATTGTATGCATATATTTAATATAGAATGAAGCAATAATATTTCAAGGAGAATGAGTTAAGAATAACTTCAGATGATGTGAAGTCAGTCTTTGTACAAGCAATCATGTAACAGAGTCAATTATATAGTTTTATCAGCAGATCACTGGACCTTCTTTCTCTTTTATTAGTGACATAGATGAATATATATATATATACACACACACACACACACACATAGTCTTTAAAATCATTAAAAATATTGATTAATGTAAGAAAGAAAGAATGAGGTTCTCATTTACATCCTTCTAGTTTATTATTATTTCTTGAGAAAATATTGCTGGGTTGATTACAAAATGGTGCCTGTGGTTGTGCAGAAGAGGGCTCTCCACAGTACTGATGAGACCAAGGCTGCCGTGAGCTAACTTGCATTTTTCTATCAGCCGAGGGTGTGGTGATAGCTGAGAACAGGAAGATTGTGAGTTAGCTGAACAAGAGGGCTACATGTCCCAGACCAAAAAGAAAGGCAGACACATAGCTTATCTGCTGTTTTCTCTTTGCTTTCCTGTTCTCCTGCCAGCCTGACCCTTTCTCCTCAGTTAGGACTCCACAGATAGCATTAAAATAAGAATTCTTCTTTTACCAAGGACCTGCCAACATGGGGCACGTTCACACCAAAACTGTGAAGAAGGCGGCCCGGGTCATCATACAACAGTATTACATGTGCGTAGGTAACAACTTCCACAGAAACAAATGCATGCGTGAGGAGATGGCCATTATCCCCAGCAAGAAGCTCCGTAATAACATAGCAGGCTGTGTCAGTCATCTGATGAAGCGGATGCAGAGGGGCCCATTGAGAGGTGTTTCCATTAAGCTGCAGGAGAAGGAGAGAGAAAGGAGAGACAATTATGTTCCCAAGGTCTCAGCCCCGGATCAGGAGATCATTGAAGTAGATCCTGACACTGAGGAAATGCTGAAGCTTTTGGACTTTGGCAGTCCGTCCCACCTGCCGATCACTCAGCCTACAGTTGGGATGAATTTCAAAATGCCTCTGGGGGCTGTTTGATTCTTTCTACAATGCTGTAATGTTTTCAATAAATGTGGCACAACAACAAAAAATAAAGATTTTGTAAGATCATAAAAATCTATTTTGAGTCCATGTAGCGTTTACCATAGCCAGTGAATGACCAGAGAATTAAAAGCCAACTAAAGGTCACTGAAAGTGGTAAAGATGATTGATTTTGCAATAAAATGAGGGCACATAATAGCAGTAATTTATAGTACTATAGCACTCCTTGGAACCTGCCTTTTTGTAGAAAAAAATGTAAATTTGAGAGAGGTTAATTTGCAATTTACTAAGAAGAGAAAATTCATACATTTTTAAGGCACAACTAAGAGAAACAATAAGGTTATTATTTTGAGAGAATAGTGCGCATTTTTGAAAATCTAAAAGGGATCTTTCAGTTCCCCAGATGACATAGGAGCTCCAAGGTAAAGGGAAGGATAGGTGTTGGGAGAAAAGGCAATAGACATGGTTGTATGTCCCCCTCCCAACTAGACCCGAGCATGGGTCAAGGTACATTACGGTAAGCACGTCTTTTGGGAGTGTGAAAAATCCAGAAACAGAACCATTAAAATAATAAAACTTCAGTTTAAAATAAAATAAACCTGCCTCAAAATAGAATTACTGATGTAGATAGATACGCACTGAATGTAGAATGGTAATGAGTTAAAACATCCTACCAAATGGTAAAAGTATTCTTAGGCATAAAAATGTCACATTTTGCTTTTAAATTGAAAGTTCATCTTTTGGGTGTAGAAGAGAAAAGACTTGGGAGGAGTTAGACATGTGGAAAAAGTGATTAGTGGGGTCTCCCTCAAACAGGTGCAGGAATTTGCCATGGGCCGGAACAGAAATAAATCATATTCTGCAGTGGAAATCCAAAAATAAATAAACACACATTTCAAATTGCTGTTTTTGATTGAGCATGAACAAAAGCCTGTTATAGTCAGACAAGTAAATGCAATTTAAGTAAGACATTTCGAAACGAAATTGCATTAGAGACTGTTTCTTACAGTCTCGCATTCTTACCAGTAACTTTAACCTTATCAATATATGTTTTTTTTATTCTGAAGAGTGAGAAAAACATGAAGTATTTCAAAGGAGACACTAAGATTTTCTCAAAATTACAGAACCATTAAGCCTGTGCTGATTGAATTAACTCCATGTTTATGTTGGTGAGGCCACAGGACTTGGTTGGGTGAAGTAACCTAAGCCCCTCTCATCTCCTTCCAGGACCCCGTGGCCTGCATCAGTTTTATTGTGTCAGCCCACCCCTACCTCCCACTCCCAAACACCTAACTGTTACTCCAGGAGTAAACAGCAGAGTCAGTGGCTGCTGGGATATGGATATTAGAAAAAAACTGAAAAAGAGATTGATAAACTATTTTGAGGCTTTATTCCTTGCCAAACATTAGTCTAGGCTTTTTCAGGTCTTGCCTTGGGAGCTGAAAGTAAGGAAGACTTTACAATTCCTCTGTTGTAAGATTGACTGCAGGGGTGATGGGAGGATGGTGGGGGAATTCTTGCAAAGAATGATTTTACCCTCTCAGTAATACTATAACAATATATGATTTGATTAAATGAATAACTTTTTTTTTTTTGAGACCGAGTCTCACTCTGTCGCCCAGGCTGGAGTGCAGTGGCACGATCTCGGCTCACTGCAACCTCCAGCTCCTGGGTTCAAGGGATTCTCCTGCCTCTGCCTCCCGAGTAGCTGGGACCACAGGCGTGCACCACCACACCCGGCTAATTTTTGTATCTTTAATGATGATGGGGTTTCACCATGTTGGCCAGGCTGGTCTCAAACTCCTGACCTCAGGTGATCCACCCACCTCAGCCTCCCAGAGTGCTGGGATTACAGGCATGAGCCATCGCACCTGACCTCATAAACTATTTTCTAAAAGAAATCCTGTTCTGGTAACAAAGAATGGTTACTTCCCAAGTTTGCAGTGACTGTTTTTTGTTGTTGTTGTTGTTTACGAAACTTGTTTACATTACAGTTTACTCTCTGTGTGTTTATCCTTTAGGAAAGTTAATGAAAATTACAAGTCTCTGAAAGATCTGGAGTTATTAAGAATTGAGGAAAGTTTTAGTAAGAGTTTTGTATCATTTCCTAATTAGGAGTGACTTCCTTCTCAGAACAAATTGAAGTTTAATATTTTTCATCCCAGTGGGGTGAAAAATTTACAGACACCAAGACACAAAAATCAAAGGATTTTACAAATGTTTATTTTGCCTTCTGAACAGATTACCAAAATAACATTTAATATCACCAGGATTGAAATATCTTTCAATTCTGACCAAAGATGGAGAACACGTTCAAGCAACCCTCAGGCACAATGTAGCAAATTGCCCTTTCATGCAGGGTTTTCAGGAGTCACGGGAGACACCGTCTCTGGTTGATTTCTCTGTAGGATCTGTAGCTAATCTTATTCCTCCAAAACACAAACACACACAAAAACCCTTGCTGAGAAAGACAGACTGTCACTTGACAGAGTAAAAACAAATCCATAGGGATTTATCAAAAATTTTGTAGTCACCACCATAATGCTAAACGTACATGTTCTTCCCCAAATCCAAAGGCTAAGGTGAAAAAAACATATAGTTGGAAGACAGCAGTTCTTTTTTGCCTATCATCTCAATATCATTATACTTAATATTTGGCACCACAAAAAAACAACTTCCTAAATTTTAGGTGCAGGATAAGTATGACCGTACATGGATACTGGAGTATTCAGGGAAAATTCAGTTATCCTGGGATTCTATAAACATGACTGTCTCATAAACGGGCTTCAGGGATTGTAAGAACCCCTAGAGATTGTATGCACTCACATAAAAATGAGAACGTGAATCTTCATGGTCAAAGAGTCTGAAGCTTTCATCAGATTTTCAGGAGTGATATAGTTGGATGTCCCTCCAAATCTCATGTCAAGGTGGAATCCCCAGCGTTGGAGGTGGGGCCTGGTGGGAGGTGTTTGGGTCATGGGGGTGATCCCTCATGGTTTGGTGCTGTCCTGGACATAGTGAGTTCTTAGGAGATCTGGTTGTTCAAAAGTGTGTAGCACCTTCCCTTGCAACCTCTTGCTCCTGCGCTGGCTGTGTGATGTGCCTGTTGCCACTCTGCCTTCCACCATGAGGGCCTCCATCTGAGGCCCTCCAGAAGCTGGGAAGATGCTGGCACTGTGCTTGTACAGCCTGCAGAACCATGAGCCAATTAAAGCTTTTTAAAAATAAATTACCCAGCCTCAGATATTTCTTTATAGTGTGGAAAGAATGGCATAACATAAGGGGTATATGGGAGCCAAACAAACCTGACCTAATTACTTGATTCACATTGATTGAACTTATACTGATTTAATTTGTGTTCCTTTAGAAAGCTAAAAATTGTGGTGGAAGTCTTCTTTTTGTGGTTTCAGAAATTGTATTAGTCTGTTATCACGTTGCTATAAAGAAATATTAGGTTGTTGCAAAAGTAGTCGCGATTTTTGCCATTACTTTTAATGGCAAAAACTGCAATTACTTTTTTTTTTTTTTTTTTTTTTTGAGATGGAGTCTTGCTCTGTTGCTTGGGCTGGAGTGCAGTGCCAGGAGCTCAGCTCACTGCAACCTCCTCCTCCTGGGTTCAAAACATTCTCCTACCTCAGCCTCCCAAGTAGCTGGGATTACAGGCGCCTGCCACCATGTTCGGCTAATTTTTTGTATTTTTAGTAGAGATGGGGTTTCACCATGTTAGCCAGGCTGGTCTCAAACTCCTGACCTCAGGTGATCCACCTACCTTTGCCTCCCAAACTGCTGGAATTATAGGCATGAGCCACCACGCCCTACCTGCAATTACTTTTGCACCAACCTAATACCTGAGGCTGAGTAATTTATAAAGAAAAGATGTTTAATTAGCTCATGGTTCCACAGGCTGTACAACAAGCATAGTGGCTTCAGCTTCTGGAAAGGCCTCAGGAAGCTTCCAATCATGACAGAAAGCAAAGAGAGAGTGTGGTTTATCACATGGTGGCAATGGGAACAAGAAATGGAGTAGGGAGGTGCTAAACACTTCTAAACAACCAGATCTCACAAGAACTCACTGTCACAAGATCAGCAGCAATCAGGACCAAGGGGGATGGTGCTAAACCATTTGTGAGAAACCACCTCCATGAACATCAAATCATCTCCCATTAGGCCCTACCTCCAACACTGGGGATTCCAATTTGACATGAGATGTGGTGGGGACACAGATCCAAACCATATCAGAAATGGAGTGCTTGCCATCTAAAGCAAGTAATCATTTATCCCCAGGAGTTAGACATAAATTGGATTAGCAAAAAACTGTTAACGAGGTTGTGTAATTCTTTTAGGCAAACAAGCATTGTCCAGGTGCTAAAAGAGAAATTCACATTGCACGCAAGAAAATGCTGGTGACTCCATGTTCAGGGCTCACTGTAGACTAAGGAAATGTTGCCTAAAGGAACTGTCAGTGGCTTGAACTTCTTTTTTACTTAATAGCTGTGTGGGCTCTAGAAAATTATATGTATTTGTAAATTTACTTGTGAATAATATGGTAGTATAAGGACACAATATAGATTCACTGCTGTAGTAGAATCACAGTGGCATTGGGGCAAAACTATAAACCATGGCGCTCCCTCCAGCTTGATTTCAATAACCTAATTGTTTGTGAACATTTCAACTGAAGTCCACTGGATACCCTTTAAGCCTGCGGGGATAATCATAGCCTTACTTGTACTTCTTCTGGGAGTCAATATTTAGTGAAAAGAGGCACACACCAGATTCAGCCATATACTAGGTCCAATAAATGAAAACTGCTTCTTTAAGTTCAAAAATTGCACAGTAATAAAAATCTGAATTTGGTTTTCTAGAATCATTCATTGGATATTAATTTGAACATACTCTAAACAGGAGATATTGCCCATAGAAGTGTCCTTTTCACAGCATTATCTGATGTGGTTTGGACCCATGTCGCCATCCAAATCTCATGTCGAATTGTAATCCCTGATGTTGGAGAAGGGGCCTGGTGGGAGGGATTGAATCATGGGGGCAGAGTTCTCATTAATGGCTTCGCACCATCCCCCCTTGGCACTGTATAGTGAGTGAGTTCTCAGGAGATCTGGTTGTTTAAAATTGTGTAGCACCTCCTCCTCCCTCTCTTGGTCCTACTCTTGCCATGTGAGACGCCTGATCCTGCTCTGACTTCCACCATGAGTAAAAGCTCCTTGAGGACTCCCCTCCCCCGAAGCAGATGTTCCCATGCTTCCTGTACAGTCTGCAGAACCATGGGTCAATTAAATCTCTTTTCTTTATACATTACCCAGTCTCAGGTATTTCTTTATAGCACTGCAAGAATGGACCAGTACATTATCCCTTTTATCAAAATTCGTGTCTGTTTATCCTTCATCTCTTGCCTTTAGATTGTTTTAACATTTATCTCTTGACCTTTTTCTACACCTTTCTGTCCTGGTTATGGCTTGACTGTGTGGCCAGAGGAGCATGAAAATATCTCTAGGAATTTATGCTTTGAGATATTATAAAGCTAAGATTCCTTGAACAGATCTTGGTGGTTTAATCTGAAGACTGAAAATGTGGGAAACCCACATGGGAGTGCTCTCTTACTCCAATGCTTACCTGCATTTCGTTTGACTTGCTATAGTGCATATTGACGTTACATAACAACCTTATGTAAGAATGTTCCATGGACTTCGGTGGAACCTTCCAAATTTCTTAACCTCAGAAATTATTGCTGTATGAACATATGAATTAATACTGCTTGATAAAAATTCTTTAGAAGGACTCTAGCTAGGCGCAGTGGCTCATGCCCGTAATCCCAGCACTTAGGGAGGCTGATGCGAGTGGATCACGACGTCAGGAGATCGAGACCATCCTGGCTAACAGAGTGAAACCCCACCTCTACTGAAAATACAAAAAATTAGCTGGGCGTGGTGGTGGGCATGTGTAATCCCAGCTATACTCGGGAGGCTGAGACAGGAGAATGGCGTGAACCCAAGAGGTGGAGCTTGCAGTGAGCCGAGATTGTGGCACTGCACTCCAGCCTGGGCGACAGAGTGAGACTCTGTCTCAAAAAAAAAAAAAAAAAAAAAAAAAAGAAGGACTCTAGCCAAATTATAAATAAGCCATAAAAAACCTCTAGATAGAAAAAATAGGGTAAAACAGGACGGGCAGTGAACATATATGTCTTCAAATTTTAAGTATGTATGCACATATGTAATACATATACTTAAGCTTAAATAGTGTAAGAAGTTTGTTGATGTGCAATATAAGTTATAACTAAGAATTTTTTAAATATAAGAAATATACAGTAAGGAAAATTATTATATTGGTTTATAACCAAAAGCAAAATCTACATATTGGTTGATGGAAAGAGGTAGAAAAAGTATTCCAAAGTCTATATCTTAGTACATGGTGTATGTCTGGGAAGCAGAGCAGAGTGAGTAAATATAAATATTTAAAACGTGCGTTTGATGAGATGGGGTAGGAAGCAATGGGAAATGGTATGTTGAGATGTGGTTAACTTTACTTTTTGTTTTAAATAAATTCTTCTGAACTCTGTGAAAACCGACCTAACAATTATTAGAAAAAAAACACAGTAGGATTTTCTGAGCGGAAGAAACATAACCATTTTTCTTCTGCTCTCACCCCACAAAACCCATAGACTTCTGTGATCAAATGTGTGTGTGAGGGAGTGGGAGTGGGGGATATTCCTCATACACCAAGCAAGCAATCAGTCATGCAGTGGACACCAGCTAGGTGTCCTCCAATTCAATTCAGTTCCATCACTGTCTACCTGGAGAGAGTGTGAGACCCACAAGGTGAGGACTCAGTCCCATAAGACTGCCTCCTTTCTATGCCAATCATAAGCCCCAGGTTGTGGCCTGTGCTTCTGACCTACTGGCTATATACTGTGGGTTCCCGTGACCCCCTCCTTGGGTCTAATTAATTTACTAGAATGGCTCATAAAACTCAGGAAAACATGTCTATTGGCTCATAAAACTCAGGAAAACATGTCTATTGGCTCATAGAACTCAGAAAAACATGTCAAGGTATATTGAAGGTACCTTAAAGAATATTACAAAAGATACAGATGAAAAGATGCACAGGGCAAGGTGTGGGGAAGGGGCACGGAGCTTCCATACCCTCTCCGGGTGAACCAGCTTGACAGACAGTGTTCGGCTATCTGGAAGCCCTCCCAATGCCACTCCGTTGGGTTTTTATGGAAGCTCCATTACGTAGAAATGATTGATTAAATCACTGGCCATTGGTGATCAGCCTAACCTTCAACCCTCCACAGTTTGGAGGGGCTGAAAGTCCCAAGCCTCTAATCCCACTTTGGTCTTTCTGGTGACCAGCCCTGAAGCGAACTAGGAGCTGCCAGCCACCAGTCAACTCACTAGCACACACAAAAACATCACTTTGTAGATTCTCAGGATTTTAGGAATTGTATGCTTGGAAACAGGGTTGAGGAGCAAATATATTTCAAAGTATTATAGGCTCCTAATTGGAAAAAGAAAAAAAAATAACAGAAAGAATAGATTGTAAATGTTTCCTATCAGAGCTGACACTCTCCTGGATCAGGAAAAAGGCCCAGAAGAGGAGGAGGATTCTCTTCAGAATGTAGATTTCTCCTCCAAGAGACAGCTTTGCAGGACTATTTCAAGACACAGCAAAGAAACATAATGTGGGGTAAACTACTTCAATTTCTTTCAGGGCCTTCTATCTGTCATTTGATGCTATACTAAAATTTTGTATCTTATTGCTACAAAGAGTCTGTTTTGTCAGCCTTATGATCTGTTTTAATGTTAATGCCGGTCAGCTGTGCCTGAATTCCAAAAGGGAGGAGAGAATAATGAGGCATGTCGGACCCCCCTTCCCCATCACAGCCTGAACTAGTTTTTCAGGTTAACTTTGGAATGCCCTTGGCCGAAAGTAGGGGTCCCTGCAGATGGCTGCTGGTGGTGGTGTTGCGGAAGAGGGGCTTAGAATTTTATTTTTGGTTTATAAGGCTTAGACACAGGAGAATGAGGGCTAGCAGCATGTACCTGGGATGAAAGTCGGGAGGCAATGTGACCAAGAAAGCAGAAAACCTTAAGGGGCCGTGACCTGCCGGCTGTCCTGAGCTGAGAAGGTCTGAGACAACTCAGCCTCATCCATCATGACCACGTGTCCCAGGTGCTGCCTGACCTGGGGAGATCAGAATGTCATCCTGGGAGACCTTTGCTAGGCTCTTCTGAAAAGGTTGTTTTTACCTGAACTGTGTACTTTATTTCTTTTCTTTTCTCTTTTTCTTCTTTTCTCTTTTTTCTTTTGTTTTCAAGTAGGGAGGGAGGGGGTAACTAACAGCAGGTCCCCGGGTGGGTACTAACTCTGCACACGGAATGGAAAGAGGAAGCCAGAAGATCTCCCCCTGGAGACCGGGCGACCGTGCCGCAGGCCTCCACCACGTGGCCATCCCCTTGGAGGCCATCTTTACTAATGTGGATTGCACTGTGGCTTCCCAGGCAATAGAGGCCACGGCTGTGGACCCAGGCCTGCCTTCTCAGGAAAGGCTCCTCAGAGAGCCGGTGGCCTGCAGAGAGGACCCATGCAACCTGAGAGACCCGGAGACCCAGCGAGCCGGCGACCCCACCCATCAGAGCAGGGTTCTCACCCTATGCCCTTTCTTAAAGGAAACAAACCTGGATAGGGTGAAGTCTGTGGGCTTACAAGTTTCACTGCCAATCCCAACCGAGGGCCACAGCTCCTTGTTAAGTCAAATTAGCATTGCAAAGAAATAAATCAAGGTATTGGAGAAAGAGTTATTCAGTGATTATGGAGCCAAATTGTGAAAAAATAGTACTCACACAGCTCTTCACTTCTTGCATTACTTCGTGCAACATTTTGAGAAATCTTTTCTTCTTCTTAAGAGTACCTTAATTAAAATATAAATAACACCCATCATTCAATTATATTTAATTTAATGTTAATTAAATTCCAAAATTGTATGACTTCATTGTCCATTTTATATCACTGTAAAATTTTCTTGTTTGTGTACTCTCCAGATAAGAACTTAGGGAAATTTCAGGTATTTGGAACCACTAGCTTTTACTTCCTAAGATTACCAAGTTGGGAGCAATTCTTTCAAGGAGCCCATTCTGCTGCAATATAGGGGCGTCCCTTTGTGGGAGATGGCTCTGACTCACCAGTTGCTGTGCCTTACTTCTTTTCTATCACGGTGGCAAGTTTTCCTTAGTATCCTCTCTGTTCTCAACTCACACAATCCATCCTGGTCACTCTCAGAAACCAAGAAACTCTTTTCCAACTCCTGATTACCTGGCTTTAAATTTGGTCCTTCAGACAAATCAACCCTGGTAGGGACAATGGCAGGCATCTGTTTTTCCTGACTCAGTATTAGTGACATTTGAGATTAGCACAGGCCCCCGTGCCCCATGTGTACAGGAACACACACATAAAAAAGAAGATACATGCACAAAAATTCAGTTGGTAGAGGCTAGGAACCAGAAATAGCAAGTACAGAAACTCAAGAATAAAACGTGTTGCCACTCGTATCCCATCTCTACCCCTTTTCTCCATCCCAATTGTTTTGTAAAATCCCTTTTAGAGAAAGACTAACCCGGTGAAGTGACCTGAGAAATATCGTTTTTTTCCTCCCATTTCTTTTTCACCATTTGCCAGCATTTCCAATAGCATTTTCATGTCTTCTTTCATTTTATATTTTGTAAAAACATTTTGAGAAATTCATCACAAATGGCAGGTTTACCTGATGATATAGAAAAATTTGCTGAAAACTGGAACTTTTTAGGAAAGCATATTTCACCAAAAAGTATTCCTCTTATTCAACATGCAGTGATACTCCTGCTTCATGGATTAAAGTTATGGCACAGGGGGCCGACTGGGCGCCGTGGCTCCGCCTGTAATCCCAGCACTCTGGGAGGCCGAGGCAGGCGGATCACGAGGTCAGGAGATCGAGACCATCCTGGCTAACACGGTGAAACCCCGTCTCTACTAAAAGTACAAAAAATTAGCCGGGAGCGGTGGCGGCGCCTGTAGTCCCAGCTACTCCGGAGGCTGACGCAGGAGAATGGCGTGAACCCGGGAGGCGGAGCTTGCAGTGAGCCGAGATCACTGCACTCCAGCCTGGGCAACAGAGCGAGACTCCGCCTCAAAAAAAAAAAAAAAAAAAAATTATGGCCCAGGGGGTGGCATGGAGAACGTAGTACGGAGAGTTTGAGAGGGAGGGAGAGATTGTCGCCTATAAACTAAGAGAGAGAGAGAAAATGGCACAAAATATTTAGGTCTCGGAGTGAAATAGAAGTAGAAAGCTCTCAAAATAAAAACAGAGACAAGCTCATCCTTATCTTTCCCCTCCTTTTTCTTTAGATAATGATTTCCTGTTTTTTTTCCAAGCAGGATAGAAGCATGTTGAAAAAGTTAAAACGGTAAATGTTAATGAAAGCAAATGGGACAGTGCTGGAAAAAGCATCTCTCTATGAGAAATGTACCTCCTGAAGGGCATGTTCAAAGGAAAATTCAATGAAATGTTTTTGGAAAATAAAAAAATTATTATGAGATTTGAGCAAAATAGAGTAACCCTGCTTATTGGAAATGATCAGCGCTTAAAAATGTATCGCTGTGTGCCTCTTTGTGGCTCTAAGTTGCCTCCCAGAAGGTCAAGTTTTTACTTGATTAGATCTGGACTGAGACTAAAATATGTAGTTAATTCAATCACAATCTTAATGGGTCTTTATTTTTGAAAAAATTTTAGCTTTTCCTTTAAAACTAGTTTAGATCTTTTCCAAATCTTCAGAATCAAAATATGTGTTGGTAAAATTAAAACTGTTAGTAAGAATATGATTGGTAAGAGAAATTATGGTAAGAATAATTTTCCAAGAATAAGAAGAATAATTTTCCAAGAATAAGAAGAAAACACAGCGCAATTTTGTTTTGGGAATTCTTCCTCATTTAGGCTGTATTTCTTTAATTTTCTGTTTAATTTTCTTATCTATGTTCAATTAAAAAAATAGGAGTTTGAAATGTGCTTCTCTTTATTTTTGGACTTTCGGACCAATATATGCTTTATTTCTATTCTAGTCTGAGGCACATTTCTCCATTTGTTCAATTTCTTTTCCCTAGTTAGCTTACTTTTTCTAAGTTTTTTCTCTTTTACACCCAGAGGTAACCTTGAAAAGCTAAGTGTGACATCTTCATTTCTACAGGTGTGCCTTGTTGGGGAAATATAATGAAAGTAAAATCTCCCAACCCAGAAGTCCTCTCCATAAAGGTATTGGAGAAGGAAAGCACTTTAATTATAGAATAATCATTAAGCCAGAACGTGAGTGCATCACAGCCAATCTGGTAAGAGTTTGCAAAGACAGAAAGGAACCTCAGCCTTTTGTATGGCTGAGCTGATGCAGCCCATTACATATATGTTCTTAAGCACTAACTAGCCTTGAAGTAAGGGGACTTGACTGCACCATTTATCACACATAATTTGTCCTAGATTCACTTGGTCTTAGGAGTGACCTTGTGTGTTAGTTAATGGGATTTATTCTAAATAAAAAATAAACTCTTCTTATCTTCATGATAAGAGGTAGTTTAACTTGGAGCAAGGTGCCCATCGAAGCTGGCCTCCTACCCTCCTGCAGAAATTGCAGATAGGGATGCTATCTCCTTTGATGTTGACGTTTCAAAGAAATGACTCCCACATTCTTCATAATGCTGACGAATCCTACCCAGCATTCAGAAAGGTTTGGTTACATTGCAAAGAGGAGAAAAGACTTAAAGTAACAAGTTTTCTAAGGAAACTAAAGAAAGGGAGGGAGGATTGGTCTCTTCCTTTATTTTCCACAGAGAGAATTAAAACTATTTAAAATATTTATTTGTCCTTACACCCTGCAATAATGGATGCTTTTCTGTTTAACTGACAAATGGAGATTGCCAATGGTATAGCTGTCAACAGCTATGCCAGACAGGATGAAATAGCATATCAATGTTTGGAAATATATTCAATCATATAATGAATCATATCATAATTTTTTGTAGTAAATTTTTCTATAACATGGTTTTACTCTTTGGAATCACCCCTTCTTTTATTTTATTGAAAAATCATGGAAAGGTCAGTGGTGATGCCAATGAGGATTAAGGGAAAAAATACATTAAAAAGCTGACCAAAGAATAAATGTTTGGGAGGGCACAATTTTTAGAAATTGAATTTGGGAGCTATAGGCACTCTTCATAACAACAACAAAAAAAATTGTTTAAGATTTATTTATTTATTTAATAAGCATTCCCCTATGGTATGCATGCCCACCACACAATGACCAACATATCTACCCGCCTCTTACACAGAACAAGTCAAGGCTGTGTACTCAGGACCTTTGTAGTAGCTACTTGTCATAGGTTAACAGGCACATGGATCAGACTTAAAACCAGTCGTCATTCTGGGCACAAGGTTAGCCAAGCCCAAATAAGCCCAACGTAGCCACATCTGATCCACAGATCAATGAGAGGGAGAAATAAATATTTCTTGTTGGAAGCCACTGAGTTTGGGGTTGGGTTTTAAAATCGCCATTATTGCAGCAATAATGAAGATACCCTTAATATCTTTTTTAGTATACTTTATTTTTTCAGAGTAGTTTTAGTTTCATAGAAAAATTGAGCAGAAAGTGAGAGAGCTCTCATGTGCACCCTCTGTTCCCATATGGACAGGTTCCCTCACTATCAATATTCTGCACCAGAGTGATCCATTTGTTAACAATCGATGAAGTTACTTAATACATCATTATCACTGAAGACCATAGTTCACATTAGGGTTCACTCTTGGTGTTGTACATTCTATGAGTTTTGGCAAATGTATAATGATATGTATCCAATATACATTATATATAGTGCCATGCAGCATAGTTTCACTGTCCTAAAAACTTCCTGTGTTTCACCTAATTATCTTTCCCTCCCTGCAACCCCTGGCAACCATTGATCTTTTTACCGTCTCCATAGTTTTGCCTGTTCTAGATATTGTATGGTTTGGATACTTGAATACAGCCAGAGCTGAAAGAAGTCACTGTGATTGAAGTGGGAAAGGGGAATAAAATAATATTTGATTGAAGTGGGAAAGGGGAATAAAATCATATTTGACAGATAAGCAGGGGCATTTTCATTTAATACCTTGTAAACTATGGTAAAACATTCATTGTTATCTGATGTACCATGGAAAGCTATAGAAGAAGAGATCTAAGCAAATGAAAAAAAATTTTTTTAAACCTCTCTTTTAGAACATAGATTTTGGAGGTATAAATGATAGGTATTACTGATGGATGTAAAGTCTGTGAGCCAGGGAGAAATAAGCAAAATACACAGGTCTTGCACCTGTACCATAGATCTGTGTGGATGTGAAATATCATTACTGAGATGACTGGGTGACCAGGTATAAAGCGAGACTGATTGCATTGGGGAGCAGTTAGGAATGACAAATGACATTTGAAATGTTTAAGTTCGTTATGTTAGAGATATTTATGAGATAGTGCATTCATTTTCTATTGCTGCAGTAACAAATTATCTCATACTTTGTGGCTCAAAACAACATAAATTTATTCTTTTATCTTGACAGTTACAAGTAAATGCTTTAGGTACATGTATAAAAATAATTTTCTAAAATATATGTGTTTAATAATAACATACTAATGAATATTTGATCTTATAATTAAATCAAGTATATAATATTTTATAGCCAAGAAAACTTTACAAATATATCTTCAGAAATGATGCTCTAAGTGATTGGGTTAGAGAGGAGATGGGGGTGTTTGTTTCATCCTAAGCTTATCTGGAGAAAGAAAATTCAGTTTTAAAATGGAAGTTAAAAATACATAGGTTCTTTTTTAAAAAAACAAAAAAACAAAAAACAAACAAAAAAAACCATGGATTCTGGTCAGGTTTTACTCAACAATAGTTGCCAAGGAAAATAAACATATTTACGTTTCAATAACATGAAGGCTTACTTTTCCACACTTCCCAGAGAAATTATTCAGAAACACATACCAGAACTAAAGTATCAATACCTTAGAATACTCCTTATCTAACGAAGTGTTTTCTATAGTTATTCAGTGATTGATGGGATAGGCTTTCTCTGCTTGGGTTGCCCTGAAAGTAGAATTTGAGGTAAGGGCTTGGATGCAGATAATTCATTTCACTGGGGAGCCCAGGAAACATGAGTGAGAGAGCAGGAAGACTGTGTCAAAAAAGGACAAAGGCTAATTTAAGGATTTGTTGTGGAGTCTGCTTCCTGAAAATCTGGGAGATGGATTTCAAGGGGACTTCATGAGAAGCATTTGGAACGCCTCCCACAGTTCTTGACTAAGAGCAGAGGTGAGAGCGTTTGTCTACTGGCCCTGGTCTCTGCTGGTTGAAGCTTTTGGGAAGTGCAGGCTTAAAGCTTCCAGGAACAAACTTGATAGATATCTCAGTTACAAAGTATCTTCTTTTCCATCTCATTTTCCTTATCCTAGAATGAGGAGGTTTCAAGGGACATCTGACCACATGGTGTGCTGTATTCTGCAAGTGCAAATTCATCTGAAAGACAGTAATTGTTATTAGAAAGTTTTATAGCATTGTTCAAGAAGAAAGCATCTTTATTTCTTATCTGTTTAGAAATAAATTCCCCTAAATCTGTGCTACTATAACAGTTTCTTTGCTTAACAGCTTCCAAATATACTGTATTTTTATTCTTCTGATTTACATCACACTGCATGCATACCCATATGATCATTCTTAAGTGTTTCAGGTATGATGTTTTGTATATGATACATATTGAAACCTAACAGAGGTTAGGGTTTTCTCTTCTAGAATAAAGTGTCTATTTTACCACAAGAGCTGGAGGGACAGTGAAGACTTAGTTCAACCAGGTTTTTGTAAAGAAGTAAAGATGTGCTTACCAAATGTGTAGGTACTCAAAGTTTGTAAACCACTGTTGACTTACACTTAACACTTAATAGTTTGTATCACTATTGATTCACTCCCTTTTTTGGATGAAATATTTATCCAGATAGCATGTATAAAACAGGTTTTTGTTTTCTCAAAAAGTCTGTGAGTCATTTATTGGCTGAGGTAATCTGACTTGAAAATAATTAACTTGTCATTTTAATTCTTTAATTGGTAAAGTTATTAGACCTATGTTTTCATGTGTTCATAGACATAATTTTTACCTTGCAAAAGCACAGTGTTCAGATAAGCTTCAATTTCAAAACAAAAGACCTCATTTAGAGATTGTATTCTGCTACTTACTTGTTTGGTGTTATCAGTAAGAATCTGCCTTTCCTGAGCCTTGGTTAAAACATTAATAACACCATAAGAACTTGGTTGAAAACAAAACAAAACAAAACAAAATCCAGAAACCCAAAATTATCTGACCAAGTTGGCTCTGATTATAAATTTTTTATTTAAAAATTTCACTGTGCTAAGCAATACATGAATAGAGAGATGGTAGCTAACTAGATAAACAGATGCCCAGACTAGCCTGTTGAAGGATGAGAGGCAAGAATAAGCTGATTCAGCTGGCAGTCAGTCAGCCGCCAATCAAGAGCCAGTCCAATGCTAGACATATGAATGAGGGCTCCTAGAATATCCAGCTGGCCAACTCACCAGGTGAATTACAGGTGCAATTCAAAGAGGGAAAAGCTGAACCAGTCCAAACCAGTCACCGTGTACCAATCAGCTTGGCTGATCCATAGAATTGCAAGGAATAATAAATGGTTGTGACTTTAAAAATATGTTTTCTAAGAATATTTTTATGAACATATCTTTATCATCGCTAATAGTATATGTCTCTTTCTCTCTTCAAATAAACACGTAATTTCTGTATCCTGTAATTCACACTAATGCATAAACTATGCCAACCTTCATAGCCATTAACTTTATTTTGCCTGAATCTATATTCAGCTAGATAGCCTGCTTCACATTTATTTTCCAATAATTTAAGTGAACATCTTAGTGAGAAGACTGGTTAAGAAAAATCAGGCCAGTTTTGTCCATTTAGGTAGAAAAAACCCTCAAATTTTGCTCTTGAAATTCTGATGCTTTTTGTATTAGGCAGTATGAACAGTTACAAAACACCAAATAAGGGAAGAAGATTTCAAACATAAGAACTGTAACAGCAGTAGGGAAAATGAAAATTGGTTTAACTATTTAGGTTGGTGCAAAAGCAATCGTGGTTTTCGCCTTGAATGTAACGGCCAGAACTGCAATTACTTAATGACAAAAACCGCAGTAACTAAATACGGTTCTTACCAGTTTCATAATAATCATAGAGCTGAACAGATGCTGGCTTGATGTTGGATACGAGTGCATCTTGTTTGATGGAGAATGAGAATTGAATTTCTTTTTGAGTAACCTGAGAATAAATCAATATTGTTATGCATATTGAAATGTATTCCCTTAACTTCTCTCCATTTCAAATATTCAGAATTATTTTAGCAATACGGTTTCGATACTTTTGCTCTTAGGAAACTTTTTTAAACATAAAAAAACAAAGACAAAAGTAAAACCACATTGTGACTCAAGCATATACATCAACACACAAACTAAGTTATGACAGTAAACTCACATTCTCCAGGTAGAAAAAGACATGAGTGGTTTTGATTTCTACTCGTTGTACTTTGCCATCTTCCTGAAGCTAAAAATAAGGAAGAAAAGTGTGCTGAAAATTCAGGGAACTAGGATTACAAACATCTAGTGATCCAAAGATAAAATATTTGCTTTCAACTTGGAGGTTTTTCTGCATCTTTATAAATACTTGCCATGTTTCTATAAAGCTTCAACAACAAATATTTATCTTTGAGATTTACTCATTCAACATTTTTGAAACATTTATCTGTATATATTAGTTTCTAATTTTAAATAAATAGAATAATAGAATGAATATAATAATAACTAAACACTAACTCATTTACCTGTTTTTTAGTGATACACTGTTTTGACAATGTAAGAATATAAATTAGTTTGAGAACCTCAATGTTTTACTTTAAGATACACATAAGATTCAAATTTTACTCCTTAAGAATAGAAAATGTATTCCTTTTTTAAATAAACTTGTGGCCAATGTATAGTATAGCACAGGGCTCAACACATTGTATCTATTCTGAAGTTATTTCAATTAACAGCATTTAAGTCTTTACCTTCTTAACTGATGATCTATCTGGTACAAATCCTGAAAGCATCTTCACATCAATGATTGCCATGTTGGAAGAGTTGCGCTTTCCATAATAACTTTTTTTTAAAAAAGTACAAAATTTAAAATTCAGATAAACTTTGATCATTATTTAGGAAAACAAAAATATTTAGGAAAACAAAAAATAAAATGTATTTTCATGCAAAAAAAAAAAGTTTATTTTATCATCCCCTTTATAGAGTTTATTGTTCTGAGACTGGAATAATTTAATAATAAACTGAAGTTAGTGGTGCTCCGAAATGACACAACATGCATCTTAATTCATTCCTAAGTGGACCCAGAGAATTGAACCTAGGTCTGATAACCTCGTTTTAGAATTTTATGTTTCAAAAGTAAGAGTTTGCAATGTGTTGATTTACAAACTAGAAACTAAGAAAATGTACCTCTTGAGGAGGAATTTATAGAATTTTTTCCCTTACAACTTCCTCCTGGTCCATATTTTTTCGAAGTCAGATTTATTTTTGCACCTACCATAATCTCATAAAATTTAGACAATTTAAACAAGATGAAATATATTTTCCAAGAGGATAAAGATAGGCCAGTCTTTCACATACAATAATTGGAATGTGGTTTCACTTGGAGGCAGAGAAAGACACTAGGCTACCTGAATTAGAGGTAGAGGGATATCTATGTTTACCAAAAAAAAAAAAAAAAAAAAAAAAGAGTTGTTACCTGGCTGAAACAACAAGGTCAAATTTTGCATCAAATAATCCTCTGCAGAAAGCATTGGCTGTATTCACAGAAAGGGAAAATCCAGATGACTTCTTAGGGAGCAGGATGTTATATCTCAGAGTTGACTTGGAGAAACATAGAATATGTTGTTGATTAACTAAAGGATTAATTTTAAATTCATTACCTCCACATTAACATTTCAACTTAAAGTTAATTTTTACCTCTCTGCTTCTTTTTTTCTATACAATTATATACAATATACTAGTAACACTAATTCTATACAATACACTAGTAACACTAGTAACTTTAGCTAACATTTATTGAACATATACTCTGTACTTACTTTTAAAAGCTTTTTTATATAATAATTATTTTAATGTTTCCAACAATCCTTTGAGGTGGATGCTATTTTTAACCTCCATTTTATAGATGAGGGAAATGGGGGACAGAAAGATGAGTAACTTGTCCAAACTCATACAGCTACTGAGTAGCAGAGTTAGACTATATCTATGCTGTGTTTTGGATAATAATTAAAATGATCTGATTTCAGCCTTAAGCAACTGATAAAATTACTATAATGTCAGAACTTCAGGAATCAAGGTAAATACCATGAATACAATGAATAAATTATAAGAGAAATTGTAGAATCTAAATCCAAGATAAAACGACTTGGTAAGAGGCTTGGTTAAAGACTCAACTTGACCTAATAATCCCACTTCAAGAAATATTTCCAGAAGATATACCTGTCCAAGTACAAAGTCATATATACACATTATTAATTTCAAAGTCATATGTAATGGTCAAAGAGGGGAACTACTGCCAACTGTCCAGAAACATTTGACATATTGAGTATACTCTGGTATATTGGACTATACAGTATGGCAATGCCAGCTAATAAAGGTAGAAGGTGTGATAGAATTAGAAAATCACCACTTTGTAGTTCTTAATGAAATGGTTGATCAGGTAAAGATCATCAATGCGTGTTAAGACTTTTAGGGCCGGGCACGGTGGCTCAAGCCTGTAATCCCAGCACTTTGGGAGGCCGAGACGGGCGGATCACTAGGTCAGGAGATCGAGACCATCCTGGCTAACACGGTGAAACCCCGTCTCTACTAAAAAATACAAAAAACTAGCCAGGCGAGGTGGCAGGCACCTGTAGTCCCAGCTACTCAGGAGGCTGAGACAGAAGAATGGCCCGAACCCGGGAGGCGGAGCTTGCAGTGAGCTGAGATCCGGCCACTGCACTCCAGCCTGGGCGACAGAGCGAGACTCCGTCTCAAAAAAAAAAAAAAAAAAAAAAAGACTTTTAGGTAAAAATTGATGATGAACTCAACATCTTTACAATCCCAATGTAATATTTTGAATGTTAATTGTTGGTGCAAAGAAGAAAAAAGCAGCAACATTATTGGGGAAGTATGGCTATCACCACCTTTAATCCAGTGATCAAACTTCACATCACTAATAATGATGTGCCTCTGGATGTGATACAATATAAATATAGATCCAACTTTTAGTTACAGAAGGCACAGAATGAGACAACAAATTAAATGACAGCAGAAGAAAACAAGCTGGTAAATTCAGAATTAGGGAAATTCTACACCACAACTGGCCTGATCTCTTGAACAAATTAATGTCACAAAAAATACAAAAAACTTGATAGATCTGTTAGGTTAAAAGAGACTTAAGAAGCATAACAAACAGCCGCAAAGTATGGTCTTTGAGTGAATCCTGATTTGAAAAACAACCATAAAGTATATTTGGGGATAGAGGTTTGATAATTAAATTATATCATAATACAAACTATTGTTATTTATTTATTTATTTATTTATTTATTTTTTGAAATGGAGTCTCACTCTGTTGCCCAGGTTGGAGTGCAGTGGCATGTTCTTGGCCCATTGCAACCTCTGTCTCCTGGGTTCAAGCAATTAATTCTCCTGCCTCAGCCTCCCGAGTAGCTGGGATTACGGGCACACACAACCACTCCTGGCTAATTTTTTGTATGTTTAGTAGAAATGGGGTTTCACCATGCTGTCCAGGCTGGTCTCGAACTCCTGACCTCAAGTGATCCGCCTGCCTTGGCCTCCCAAAGTGCTGGGATTACAGGTGTGAGCCACTGTACCTGGCCAAGCTATTGTTAATGTGTGGTCGCTCTGATAATGGCATTGCAGTTACATAATTGCATGTCCTTATTTATTTTTTGGAGATCCATATATATCATATTTAGGAGTGGCATGATAACTCTAATTTACTTTAGAATTCAGCAAAACAATGTGAAGCAAAAATGACCAAATGTGAACAAACTATTAAATCTAGTTATTCGTTCGTTATACTATTCTCCCTAGTTTCACTTAGATTATAAGTTTTGATAAGTTGGGGGGTAAAAAAGCCCAAAATTACCTGCACATAAACACAGCCATTGCCATTCACTTCCACCATATACTTTCCCTTAGTTGTTGGCAATGGAATTTGTTGTAGCAACAAACGGTTCTTATCATTCACTTGGAAGGCTGTATTGAATCCTTGGTCAGAGAAAATTTGCACTGAATTTTGTCTATTCTTAGAGAAAGTGAGCCTCTGGAATAGCGTCAGAGCTTGGAGAGCCACAATGGTATCCTAAAAGAAGAATGGCAAATTGTATTAAAGCATACCATGGGATTTAGCAATCAGTCAAATACAGCTGTGATTTATTTAAAAATAATTTAAAATGCGATTACATCTTTTTCCATGCATTTTACTTTGTTTTGTGAACTATACTGTCTTGGGTGCTGTATAATTTAAACAGACAAATGCGGTTTGTGGCAACATTTCTGTTCAAATCTTTAACACAAACAAAACATTGTTTAATAGAATAAAAATGTAAGAAAATGCCGAGAAAATTTTTTTTAAATGCCTATCAAATCAGGTTTTGTTTTACCAAACATCAAAGCATACAACGAGGCCAAAATATCAATGGAAAAAACAAAAAGACTAAAAAGATGACAAAATATATATGACTTTATATTTCAATAACAGTAGCATTTCAAATCATTGAGACAATTAATTATTACATAAATGACATCGAGAGAACTGGCTGGCCATTTAAAGTTAGGTCTCTACTGTAACTCTATCAAAATACATCCTATAAAATTACATCCCATAAAATTATATCCTATAAAATCAAAATATATCCTATAAAATGAATCATAATAGAAATACGATGAATTAATTCATATTACAGAAAAGTCTGATAATATATTTATATAATTTTTTGTGTTGAGTACTATTCTTAGTTTTAAAGTGAGAATCTTCAGTAGAATAATTATATTCAGTGAAAATGAAAAGAAAAGAATGTGTATTTTAAAGCATGATAAAAATTGGAAGAAAAACAGAAAGTTGACAAGGATGTTACATGCATTAGTAAGGTTAATATCTTTACTATATTCAGAAGTCTTACATATAATCAAGGAAAAGATTAATATCCCTATTAGGAAATATACAAATGATATGACCAGGAAATTTATAATATATGAAATAAAAGAGAACTTTAAAAAAATGAAAGCATATTCTATCTAAGTAGAAACCAGGGAGATTTATTTTTATACAGAATGTATTACTAATTTTATTGTATCAGATCAAGAGAAATGATTTTGAAATTATATAATGAAAGGTACACACTGCTGATGATAATGCAAATTGAGAACACCTTTTCTGATAAAATCATAGCTAATTTTATATAGAACATTTAGTAGGTTAGTACTTAAGTTTTTATTTTAAAAATTAAAGTAAAGCATATTTGAATAAGTATTTAGAGATTATTACTAGATAAAATGCTACATCTGTAAAAAACATGAAAGACAGCAAATTGAAAAATGATAGCAAGTTCAATAGTGACAACAATTACATTTAATTGCATAAATGTAATATATAAATTTAAAGACCAATACCACCAACGCAAAGCAAGTGCTCAATTTTCTTGTGCATAGAAATTTTACAAAGATATAGAGTTACCTTTGTGGAGAAGAAACCTCCACGGGAATTTTGCTGCTTTGCCACCCAATGTACAATCTGAGATGCATAGGACAGTTCTTCTGAAGTCAGCTGTGGCTTGAAAAGAAGAGCCAATAGCCCATAACAGGTCATCTCTATATCTGCGGAGGAAGCCTGAGGGTAGTACAAAGATGACGATCCTTCCATAGAAAACCTCTCTTCCAGTTCCCAGTACACGGAGCCACCTGACCAAAAAGTGAAAGGAATTCAACAGTGTCTGTGTCAAAGCATGGCATATAACTGTGTGTGGTCAAATGGGTGGTATTTGAGGGAGTGCAAACCTTACAACTGGTAATAAAGAAACATGAGGGGATGATAATTATCCCACTGCCAATCATTCTACTTATCCAGCATGTTACTCCAGGAAGGGTCAAAAACACTCACCTACTCTTTTTGCTTTTTTGTTCAGCTCATTGAAGAAAAATTCCCTTTTGTCTTCATAGCCTACTAAACTGTAAGTGTAGGCTAGGAGAGCCTGCTCATAAGTAGTCATAGCTCTTTCCCTAGATACAGTCTCTAAGCACTGGAGACCCTTTTGAATAGCCATAAACTGCAAAGAATAAAAAAAAAAAAATCAAATGTGCACACAAAAACACATACAAAAACACAGATGTAGATATGATCATTGCTGGAAAAAAATTAGGAATGAATTTTGTTTGTGCTGAAATGTTCAAAGGGCAAATACAACATACTCATTTTAATTTCTACATAGTTCCATCTGCACAGTGTAATTTGACGATTCAGAAGAATATTGATTCAGTATTATTCAGCATATGTGGTAGCTACAAACATATAGTTCTACTTCCTATTACTATATTGTTGGCATAAAATGTTCTAAGTTCATAAGAAGCAAGTTGGTGGGATCACCAGTGGACTACATACCGAGACCGGGTGGTCAGCTTCAAGCAGAGCACCGATAACATATGCAGTTAGAGAGATTTCATTATCTTCTTTTCCCTGAATGAAACATAGGGGTAACATGTCAGTCTCATGGAATTCAGAGGAAGGGTATTTCTAAATCTAATATATTTGAAAACTCAGTTTGTTTGTTTTCTTTTCCTATATTTTTGGGAGGTGAAGTTTTTCATGTCCTCAAAAGATACTGTTTATAAAAAGTAGGAAATAGAGAACAAACACATGAACATTTTATATAAATAGGAATATCACTTGTCAAAATAACTTACGGGCCTCAGAAGGCATTTAGAATCAAAGGAGGGAGAGAATGTTCTGCAAAGTTCTAATTTAATTCTCACCCTCATATTTACCCTAGAAATAATATAAAAAGTATCATGAAAAGAATGCATGCCATGATATTACTACGATTAAAAGAGTATAGTATAAAATAGAAATATTTTATAGTAGTATAATCAGTAGATCAATCAATAGAGCAGAAAGAAATCATATCAAGTATAGAAAACAATGTAACAAAGTTAGCCTCAAAAATCGGTAGAAACAGAAAGCATTAATTAACAAGAGGTGTCATGATAAGTGGTGAACTATTTGGAATATAGAAGTAAATTACATATAAATTACACAACATACTGAATAAATTCTAGTAGGTCAATAATATTAGCTATAAAGAAAATCAAACTAGCTCCAAAAGATTAAAAGACAGTTACAAATAAGAAAAAATAAACTAAAAATAATCATATGAAAAATATTTGACTTTTGAACCAATTGACCTATAAACAAAAATAGACATTAAGCACCATCTTTTTTCTTTTATATTTTCAAAGATTTTTGTTTGCATACTTATATTACTCAGAGTCAGCAGTAGTGCTATGAGTTAGATACTCTACATGTAAAAAGAATCAAAATTGGCACAATTTTACTAAAAGTCAATCTGGTAACGTTTTATCAGAACCTTAAAAAATTACACTTTTAGATAGCTATCCTAATTCAATAATGAACTAGGGGCCTATTTACATATAAGAATGTTAACAAAACATTATTTTGAGTTTATTAAGCATTACTGAAACCTCAAGAAAGATTTTGGTTTATTCATATGATGATGTATAGAGAGCTATTAATTTTATGTTTTTAAGTTATTCTAATGACATGGCAGAGTTATTATAAATAATGTTAGGTTTCAAAAAGGGAAGACTAAAAATCCATGCAGGATAATCTCAATTATATTTATAAAGCATAAGTAAAAAGACTGAAGGAAAATATTGCCAAAACATTAATGGTGATTATTTCTGAATTGTTGACATATGAATAATATTTTGGTCAATATCTTATATGAAATCTCCGAGCTACTTTCAATAAATAAATACTACTATGATAATTATGAAGAAAACATAAGTTTTAAAACACTTAGAAATAAAAGGCATATTCATTATGAACACTTATCTCAGGGATATTAGCAAGTAAGAGCAAAACAAATTTAATTCTAATAATAAAACAATATTGATAAAGAATTTCTTAAATGATAAAGCACTAAGCTATTAAGAATTATCCAGGTTCTGTTACTTCTTTGTTTACACTTTTACTAATAATCCTGCTCTTGCACCCTGCCCCCAGTCACCACAGTTACTGTTAGAATCTTCTAGAGTTTTTAACCTGACTGAAGGAAAGAAAATGTTCCATTTGCTATAAAGAAACGTTTTATTGGTTTTCATGATAATTAGTTTATGCTAGTAGAAATTCCTGTTCAACAATTTTTACCAATTTCTTCAGTGTACTTTGGGATTCACTAAACAATTATAATGAAAGAATAGAAAACTGTAAGGTAGAATCTCATCAGTACCTTCAAAGCATTGTTGAAGACTTTGCCAAAATTTAGGAAGCAGCCATCTGGTTTCTGAATATTTAAGAGCCAAATAAGCGTTTGGGATTGAACTTTGTCATCGATATAAATGTAACGTTTAGCCTGTGCAAATGACTTGTAAACAAATGCAGTGAGCCTGGAAAAAAAAGATATACAGTGCATATTATAACAACCATTGAGAGGCAGGTGAATTCTCATTAAAATATGTGACTTGCTTCTGGCCAGGCATGGTGGCTCACGCTTGGGATCCCAGCACTTTGGGAGGCCGAGGCGGGTGGATCACAAGGTCAGGAGTTCGAGACCAGGTTGGCCAATATGGTGAAACCCCCTCTCCACTAAAAGTATGAAAATTAGCCGGGTGTGGTCGTGGGCACCTGTAGTTTCAGTTACTTGGGAGGCTGAGGCAGGAGAGTCGGTTGAACCTGGGAGGCAGAGGTTGCAGTGAGCCGAAATCATACCACTGCATTCCAGCCCGGGCAACAGAGCGAGACTCCATCTCAAAAAAAAAAAAAAAAAAGAAAGAAAGAAAAAGAAAGAAAAAAAGTGTAACTTGCTTCAATTATGTTTTTAGTTTCACATCCTGAAAATTTCTTTCTCAAATTCTAGCCGAACGTGTCCACCCACCCATCTCTTTGGCTTAAGGGATGATTTAACTTATTCTAATGACATGGCAAAGTTATTACAAATAATGTTAGGTTTCAAGAAAGGAAGACTAACCTCTCATACAGGATAATCTCAATTATGTTTATAAAGCATAGGAGAAAAAGACTGAAGGAAAATATTGCCAAAACATTAATGGAGATTATTTATGAGTTGCTCAGATAAGAATAATATTTTTATTAATTTGCATATTACTGATTTGCTTAATTTGCATATTACTGATTTGGTAATAATTTATATGTTGCTGGTTAATAACTTAAATCAAGTCTCCATCCATTTGACTTAAATCCTCTCTTCCTCCTTCTCTGAATTCATCATTCATGCCCTCAATGAAGAGTCACCTTCTCTATAACATCTTCCCAGATTCTTTTATCTCTACCCCAAGCAAAACTAGAATTCCTGCACTTGTCCCCTCTTAACACCTAAGAGCTTATTGGGAAATTATAGGATGTTGTAACTAGAAAAATATCTTAAGAGGCCAAGATGAGGCATGTGTGCCTTATTATCATTTCATGATAACCTGAGGTGTACAGGGTTTAAATGGCTCATCCAAAACGAGCTGTAGTTTATACTTAGTTAACTTCTCCCTTGTAGACTGGCATTCCTAACAGGTAAACACGGTCGGATTCATCCATGTGTGTAATATGCATTGCATTTGGTCCAAACACGTCATCACACAATTGCTGGAAAAGTTGCCATGCCTATATACTTCCATAGGATCATGTGCATATTTTTATTACAGCTTTTATCACGTTGTGTTTTAATTTTTTTTCTTAGTTGCCTTTTCCCACTATACTCCACACTTCTCAGAGTCAAGGGTCATATACTATCAAGAGGCAAAATAATGTAGTGAGTGAAGGTTCACATTCTGGAACAGACATTCAAGTTCTGCCACAATATTGGCAATGTGAACTTGCACAAATTATTTAACCTCTCGGTGGGTTGTGGGCAGAATTGTGTTGCCTCCTCATTCAAATTCAAATGCTGAACCCCTATACCTCAGTACCGGAGAATTTGACTTGTTTTTAAAGATAGGGTCTTCAAAGAGGTAAGTTAAAATGATGTCATTTGAGTAGACTCTAATCCAATACGACAATATGACTGGTGTCCTCATAAGAAGAGGAAATTTGGACACAGATATGCACTGAGATAAGACCATGAGAAGACGGGGAGAAGACAGCCATGTCCAAGCCCAGAAGACAGGTTCAAAAAAATGTTAACGTTATTAACACCTGAGTCATGGACTTCTGGCTCCCGGAATCATAAGAAGACAAATTTCTGTTGTTTACGCCATCTAGTCTGTGGTGCTTTTTTATGGTACCTAGCAAAATAATACATTGTGTTTCTGTTTCTTTATATGTAAAATGGGTGTCATGATGCTATCTGCCTCACTGGGTAATTATGGAGATTTACTACCCTCAATTAGAAAAGAAACAATAATGATTATTATAGCGAGCATCTGTCTTTTTGTACCTCAAGGATGTATTACTGTTCCCAGGACATAGCAGCTAGGGGTGAATATGTATTTGTAAATAAAAGTTAATAATATAGGGAATAAATTTTAAAATTTAACTTGCATCTCATTAATCACCCTGTCTTTTAGGCATTACAGTAATAATGCAATCTTTGCTTAAATTATTTTGGTTTTAGTGCTTATTTCCCCATTTGTCGCAACCAGGATTCTGCTCCAATATAGGTTTTTAAAGTCTCATTAGGAGGATTCATAATTACACAGCACAATTTCTGAGCGGCACTATCAGTTATCATAAACAATCTTGAGACTATCTTTAGGTTAGGTTGGGATATTATTGTTTCAATGGAATAATTTGCTTCTATAATAATTGTAGTTTCATACCTTTTATCCTGCTCTATTGAGTTACTTTGTCTAGTAATTTGCTTATGTATCATGTATAATTTTTTTGTAAGTAAAAGATAGAAATACCATAAGTCTTTAACCCAAGAGCCCAGGAATCCTATTAAAAGAATGTGTATATGTGTGTGGAAGTTTGTATATTTATAGTTTGTGGGGGAAGATCCATAGTTTTTATAAAATTCTCAAAAATCACTTGAAAAAAATAAGTAGATTAGAAGTAATTAGAAACATCTAGTTAAACTGATGTAAATAACAAAACTTCAAACCATGTGTGTCCATGTTCATCTTTATGTCCAAAGGTACTATATGATCCATCGAAGTGTTTATAAGACAGCTGTCTCTGATAACCTGAAACAGGAAGAGATATTTTTCAAATTAAAATGGATGATCCAGAAGAAAAGTTGGATAAGTTGAATATTTGTGTTAGTTATTAATGGATGTCTACATACAGACAAATACATTCACGTACTTAACAAGCAAAATAGCCGGGATTCAGGGATTTAACTGAGAGAAGCAAAATAAGGCTTCCAAATGCTTTACCTGTGGTCAGGTATCCAATAATCTTGGATTTGATCTCTTCGGTCAGTTGTTGAGTCTGACTCAGATAGTCCAAGATGTAAATATTGGGAGTGAATAGGGCCATATTCTGCTCTCCACAACCAAAAGGCAGGTGGAGAAGATTCTGTAAGTTTTGCATGGCAGAACCGAGAATGTCTCCTGAAAAATCAATCAAGTCAATATGAAGGACTTTGTAAAAATTGATAAGATGAAGAATATTAGTTTGTATTCAACATCTCTATGTCATAGATACCGGAAATAATTATTTTAACTATTATCTGGATCTTATTTTCTCTTCCATTTGTTGGACCCACACTATAGAATTAGCAAGACAACTCAGGGCCTTGTTTTCAGAACCATGGTGGAGATATGTTATCCAAAGCAGCACAGCCAAGAGCAGAAGAACCCAAGTTTGTGGGAATCAAAATTTCTGGAGAGCTCCCAGGGTGAAGTAGAAAACTCCAGATCAATCATCATTTCAAAAACAACAGGATTTGGGCCCAAAATAAACCTTTGTAAAATGCTTGCCATTTATCAGATGCTGTTCTGAACACTCTGCTCATGCTCATTCATTCAATGCTTATAATAATAACACGAATGGGCATTATGTTTTTCATTTATAATGAAATTGAGGCACACAGAGGCTGAAAATTTTCCCAGCATCATCCGGAAAAGACACAGCAGAGTCAGGAATTCAGCATACAAAATAGTGCTTCAGAGTGCCTGGACTTGGACACTTCCCTACACACTTTCTACCAATATCTAATAGTTGTGTAGCATTTACTACATGTCTCGAGATGTCTAAGCATCTTAACTCATTTAATTTTTATAACAATCCTATGAAATAAGTAATACTATTATCTTTAGGTAAGGGATGAAGAAATGAGACACAGAGAGGTTCAGCAATTTTCCCAAAGTGACACAGCAAGTGGTAAAAATGGGATTCAAACCCAAGGCAGCCTTCTGGGAAAGTCAGTTCTCTTATCCACTATGCTTTGCCACTGTAAAGAACTTCTACAGTCCGAAGACTGAAATCATATCAGGAATCTTTTTGAATCACAAGGGCATGAAACTAGAAATAAATAACAGGACAAAAATTCACAAATATGTAGAAATTGAACACATGCCTGAATACCCACTGGGTCAAGGAAGAAATCAAAAGGGAAATAAAAAAATACCTTGAGACAAAAGAAAATGGAAACACAACATACTAAATCTTATGGGATACAGCAGAAGCAGTTTGGAGAGGTAAATGTATATTCATAAACTGCTATATCATAAAAGAAGAAAGATCACAAATAAATGATCTAATGTTACATTTTAAGGAATCAGAAAAAGAACAAACTAAGCCCAAAGGTAGCAAAAGAAAGGGAATAACAAAGATTAGAACAGGAATAAATGAAGTAGAGACTAGAAAAACAATCAATGAAACTAGTTTGTTGAAAACATAAATGAAATCGACAAACCATTACCTAAGATAAAAAGAGCGAAGACTCAAATAAACAGGACCATAAATGAAGGATGAGATATTAGAACTTATACCACAGGGATACAAAGGATCATATAAAACTACTATGAAGCATTATATGCCAGTAAACTGATAATCTAGAAGTAAATACATTCATGCACACACATAACCTGCTAAGACCGAATCATAAATAAACAGTCTGAGAAGACTAATAGTGAGTAAGGAGATTTAATCAATATCACAGGTCTCCCATCAAATAAAAGTCCCAGACTGGATGGCTTCCCTGATGAATTCTCCCAAATATTTAAAGAACTAACATCAGTTCTTACCAGACTCTTCCAAGAAATCAAAGTGGAAGTAATACTTCCAAATTCATGTTACAAGTCTAGTATTACCCTGATACCAAAGCCAGACAAGGACATTACAAGAAAAGAAAACTACAGACCAAGATCCCTGATGCATATAAACCCCAAAAATCCTCAACAAAACACTAACTAGCTAATTGAATTCAACGGCTCACTAAATAGATGGAAACTGAGCCATTTGCTATTAAGAGAGCCTAAAAATAAGAAGGGTTTAGAATGATGGTGCTGGATATAATGGTGTAGCTTCTGTGACTTGTATTTGTTGGATATCATTTTGGTAATGAGACTTACTTGCTCAAAGCCAAAAGCTCAAGTAAGTGCAGGTCTTCTTTGGTTTTGATACTGGAAGATGTTCTGGATATAAGCTGAGTGTTCTTCCCCTCCCTGTTAGTATTTTTCTGGTCTATACTTCTTCTACTGCAACAATGCAAGATATAACCATAATGCCACATAGAGTGCAGAATTCCTTCTACTGTACAGTATTCTTTAGATGTTCCTCCTAAGTCTTTAATCTGGGCCGTATATAGGTGATGACTAGAAGGTAGGGGCTAAACAGTCCAGAATTGTTTTTTGAAAAGATAGAAATAAATCATGGAGGTAACTATCTTTGAAATCTGGAATGAGCAAGAAAGCAATTTGCCCTTTTTAACATGGGAACAATGACAGGAATATATTCTATTTAATTTTGGCATACATTTTATGTTTCTATATCTAAACACGTCTTACAGTTATTCTTATTACCCTTAAGCTTTTCCAGTTGTTGGCGCGTTACTGGGGTTCTAGGTTTACAGGGCCTGTAAGTTACGAGTAGGACACTTTGCCCAGCTTTGGTCATTGTCCCACAGGGACCACTGCCTTTGTGTGGAATGCTGTTTGCTCCTACCTGAGTGTTGTAATTTCAGGGCAAAAGAAGTGAAATATCGATGTTAACCAGTTCAGCACACTGTACTCTAAAAATCACTGGTTTGTGAGAAAACATAAAGTTTTTCCTTACTGAGGTAGCCTTAAATGAGACATGAGCCAGAAATGCTAATGATGGGAGTAAATTTTTATGTGTCAGATGAAATGGCCTTTAAGAAAGGAAAGTGAGTGTGTCATATATAACAACTTAGTCATATATACCAACCTCAATTATAAAATTCTTAGGCTAGAAATGCAGTCTAAAACAGATGACAAAATAGAACCATGGCAGAAATAGGTATAATTTTTCTCTTCTTTCCAAGCCTGTGTAATTATAGTGCTTTGCAGACTTACCAAGGACAGACCAATAAGCTCTAGGTGAATCTTTTACAAGATTATCTGGTAAAGTTAGCACTACTGGTTGAGATACTGTGGATCCTAGGAAACAGTAAAGTGAAATTATTAATTCAGATCTCTCATTTATTTTAAAAACCATGATTTGACTTTGAATATAAGTTATCTTCTTGATTGTTAAATCACTTAATGTCTACTTATTGACTATTCCCAACTCTGAAATAATCAGAAAAAAGGCCAAAGAGATTCCTATAATTATAACTAATCATATTCACATAAACTCTTCACAATCAGTTACAATTTAACATATAATGAAACCTTAACTTTGGTGAGTACATTCCAATTTACTTTTGCACCTATGATTTAATTGGATTTTCACAAAACAACTTATAGGATGAATAGACTAGATGTTTTTCCTGCCTTGGTATAGAAGAGTATGCTTAGGCCAAAAGAAAATAAATTTGGAACATCTCCTAATTGTAAGTGATAAAACACTGAATCTGAACCCACGCTTTTTGAATTGGGTTGAACATAATTTTCATACTGGTATTAAAAATACTCCACTACCTGTGTATGCTCCTTAAGGTGACAAAATATTGGAATATAAAATGAGATCTCTGGCTACTATTAACTCCAGGGGCCTCTAATATTTCTAACATTCAAACAAACAAATAAATGGTGGCAAAAGCAAAATAAATTAGATAATAGAAAGAAATCCAGTTGCAGTCTGGTACTATTTATAGGGCAATTAATTGTTGCAGTGTTGGAAACAAATATTTTTAAGCAATAGATGTGAGACAAAGCCCAGATAGGTAATGGACTTCAGAAGATGTGGTAATCAGAAAAAAAGACTTGTCAGAATTTGGTTCAGAGGTGGGAGGATAAAATAAATGACATACATTAGGTAGAGAAAATTCTTCTCTGGTTGGGTGCTTTGGACAGAACTTTTAGAGTCATAGTTACTATTTTTAATGACAAAATTAAGGCTTTGATGGGTAGAAATTAAATGGTAGAGATAAGGGTTAAAGTCACGGATACTTGAATTTCTGAACTAGGGAACAGTCAATAAGGAAGAACTAAAAGTTTAAAATTTGCTTTGGCTTGGGAAATTATTAAGTTTTATTACTTGAAAGTAATTTAATCTTTCCCAGTAGCCATGTTCTGAGAAGATAAATAATAAAACCCTTCATTCTAAAACAAAGACAAATAAAAGTTTCATTCAATATTGCCATGTCAGCAAAAACATGTAAAGATATCTACTTGCCATTTGTACAAATAAGTGAGCCCTGTGTCATCTCCTTTTCAATACCTTCAGGCTAATTGTTGGAAGAAGAAAAGAAAGTAGTCATGATTAATTTCATAATCAACAATATTCTGAATATTCAGCTTATTCATAAATTAATAATAATGCCTAAATAGAACAAATCACCTTCAAAATTTATTCCAGATAGTGCATCTATGAATTATTAAGCCCAAGATAATGCGGAGATGACCCATTTGATTTTGCATGCTATACAATAAGCTGTGTTACCAAAATGAAAATCAAGGATTTTCATAAAGATCCTTCAAGCTTCAAAATTCTTTCCCTCTATTGCAAGACTATTATACAGTTGACTTTAAATATTCTTTGCATAAGTGGATGAGATGTGTACCTCTGGCCTTCTTTTCCAAATATTTGATTGAAATACTGTGTTTTATCTTTGGATAAGTGGTTCACTCCTCTTTCCATGGGTTCTGAAAGCTATACTTTATGCTTCTTAATGGAGATAAATCTTTGAAATACACACAGATTGTTTTCCTCAAGGCCCAAAAGTTTTACTTCGAAGTCATACCTCTACCAGCAAGGGTTTGATCAGTGTATCCCTCCAGCCAATGTCTGGAGCTGTAGATGACCCATTCCCGCAGCCACTATTTTGCAGGGTTTCAGCAGTGACAGTGAGGTTGACTGTACCTTAAGTGGCATAAAATGTAAATGGCAGTTATTTGAATGAAGATATAAGGAGGCAGAAATCATTTTGAACTCTATGTTGAGGTAAATTGTTAAAATAATTGAAATTTGACAGGGGAGAGAATAAAATATGACCTGGAAAATAAACACTCTTGAAGTCAAGACTTGATTCCAACTCCCCACCCCTGTCCTCAGGCATACTGGTCTTGGGTTGTGAAAGAGAATACCATCATAAGGAATGGAAGAATGGATAAGCGGTGCTGGTAAGTAATGGGTAAATTGCCTATCATAGACAAAGAGTCTAACATGAGCTCTTAGGGGGATTTACAAAGGGATGTGAAAACATATAATAACTGTAAATCTTACCCAGTGTTTGGGGGGTAACCAGCCAAGTAAAGGATTTTTTCTCATTGCCACATATACAAATATTTTCATGTTCAGTTGAGAGAAGTCTGGCTTGGTAAACACTAGATGCTTTCAGTACAGTATTAACCTGTGAGGGCCCAATAAAGAAAGATAGAGAAAAAGTATTTAATCTTTTCCATACATAAACATAGCATAGTCACACAAGTCTGAGAAGTTAGAAAGGAAGTTCCCCACCTTTCATATTTTCTGCTGTGGAAAGAATGGTTCCCAAACCACAAGACCTTCAAAGTCTTACAACAGAGTTATAATTTGACCTTTGGCACTTAGTGACTAATTACTCTGAAAAACCAGTATTTAGGTCTTATATAATAATGCATTACTTCACAGAACTGCAGCGGAATAAGCAGATGTTTTGGCCAATTTGGGTTGACCAAGTTATCATAAGCTCTTGGGAGTCTGTTTTCTTTTTCTTTTCTGTAAATTGAGGACATTGTCATCTACAGTTCACAGCCATGTGTGCTATGGCAAATAGCAGATACAAAGCATCTAGAAGACTGCATCACAACTCAGGCTCAGAAATAAAAACTTTACTAACAAGGAAGCAAAAACACACTTTCCTGAATATGAAAAAAATGTACTTATATTTTTTCCTAAAAAATAGCTTCCTAACAAACTGAATAGTTCGACCTGCTTGATTTTTTTTTTTTTTTAAGTAAACAGTATCACTTAAAGTAAAATCTGTTGATTAGGTTTGTTACCTGGCACTTTGGACATGTCATTTTGTCACTATTCTCTACTGGTGTTCACCAAATAATTGGATGTCAACAAAAGGTTGGGTTTGGGGATCATACCATATTGCAAACCATTGAAAGAGATGAGCTAATGCAAAAAACAAAGGCCACATTATTATTATAGATCTAGTTGAAGTTTGTTATTTTGGTAAAAGTTAAAGAGATGGGAAGCAAATGTGAATGCCTATTATTTGCAGTGTATTGTGTAAGGCTTGTGGTTTATATTATCTCATTCAATTCTCATAAGGACGCAGCCAAATATGTATTACTAACAGCATTTTACACCAGATATACTGAGGCTGATGGAGATCAGTACCTTGTTCAAAGCAACAGAACTAGACAGTGTAAAAACCAAGATATAAACCCACATAGAAATGGTGTGTGTGTTTTATCTATTGTGAAATTGCTGGGGTTTTTTTCCATAGCTATTGGTCAGTTCTCAAGAGCCTATGAAACCCCTAAGCTGTCGTGTATTTTGCATATCCTCATGTATCCCAAAGGTAAACAAACTTAAAATCTAATCTGATAATAGCGTAATTATTCACAAGTCCTTTGGCTTCAAAAGGGTCTTACACATAAAATTATTGAATAGTTGAAGAATCAAAAGTTCTAGGGATCTCTTCAATCATTTCCACCCACTCTCCCCTCACACACAGTAATAAAAAGTAGCATACACCATAGAGCTTAAGTTCTTTTATGTTCGGCCAGCCACCTAGATATAATAATTTAGACATCTAAATCACACATTGAGCGGTTGGTAGAGCTTGTTAATGTTTTTTAAAAACTTAGGAAGGAAAGACAAGTTCTTACCAAGTTCTGATCATCAGGCAACTGATATTTGAAGATAATTTACATAGGGAAGAACTTGCTATTTTACTAAGAAGAGCTGGTACCTGAATACAGCTCTTGAGATAGTTGAAGACATTGGCCTTCAGAGTGAATGCTTCTCCTCGAACCACCGAATAGGGCAAAGTGAGATCCACAAAGAAGGGCTGAAAAGCTGTCATGGAGACAGTTGGGGAGAGGCCAAATCCAGCTTTGTCATTCATGCAGAATCCACTGGCCTTCCATTGTGTAATTGTATCTGGAACAGTAAGCCTAAGGTTGGCTGCACCTGAGGAGCTAATAAAAGAAGAGAGAGCATACAGATTCAGAGAGAAGCTGTCACGGTATAACGCATGTATAATTGGATCATTCCACTTCCTTGGAGCTCTACATTTCCTCCTTTGATGGTTCAATGGTCTGCTAAACTACAATAGGCAAATTCTCTCTTTTTTTTTTTATCCCATTCTTCCTCTGTTTTGCTCCATATCATACCTTATCTGTAAAGAAGCTTAACATTAAGCTTTTGTGTCCAGTGCATTAGCTTTCCTTACCTTTGAGTCATCTTTGACTCTACTGTTTCTTAATTGTGAGAGCTCATCTTTTAATTCTATTTTAAATTTTATGATACTACGTATTTTCTTATAAACACTGAACAATTATGAACCATTAAAATACTCCATATGGGCATTAATCTTTTACTTTCTTATAAAACACTGAGAAAGATACTTTCATCTCTGTGCATTTCTGTCTTTCGTTATCAGTAGACACTATGAGTGGTCTTTAGCACCAAAATATTTGGAAATGTTTGAACAGGAGACATGAATTAATGACTCATTTAATTTACTCAGAATATCTAAATTGGCAATTTGTTTAACTTTAGTTTACTTATAAGTTGTTGCTATCACATTTATCCCACTTTACTGATAAGTATAAAACATGAGCCATATAATACGGTTTTTAAGTTTAAAGTGTGCACATTAGCCTTATACTTGAAATTTTTATGGCACCTTAGAAATTTATTTTTTTCCAACCTCCTTTCCTCCTCTTCTTCCTTCCGTTTATTATTTCCTTTTTTCTTCCTCTTTTACATTTTCTTTTCTCCTCTTTCTCCTTTCTCCCTTACCTCCATATGTATTTGTTGAGTATTATGTTCATTATGTCATACAACAAAAATTTCAGTGTGCTTTATAGTCTCCCGTACAACTTTCCTTCCAACAACATCCAAGTTCTTATAAAAAAAAGTGATAAAACATAATACAGTAAGAAAAAGAAATAAGGAAAAAATAAAAGGAGAAAGTGAAAGGAAGAAAAAAGAGAAGTTAGAATCCTATCACAGGCTCTGCAGAATTTTTGACACACTCTTAGTTTTCAGTCTTGGGGACATGTTTATTTCCGTAAGGCTGGCAAATATGAATGTTGTCTTTCGTTCAGATAAAAAGAAAAATTAAATGAAGAAAAATGCAATTAAAAATACTCACTCAGTTGTAATAAGATTCCAAACCCAAGTTTCAGGAAATGATTTTCTCAGAGTTTCACCATGAAATTCACTCTTGAGGTCTGAACCTGTATAAGCCTCTGATTGAATATAAAGAAATATCTGTAAGAATGTTATCACCACAAAAAAATGATAAGTTTTTGAACTAATGGAAATGCTAACTAATGATGTGATCATTACACAGTACTTAAATGTATTGAAACATCACAGTATACCTCATAAATATATACAGTTATCTATCAATTAAAACTAAAATAAAACTTTAAAATAAAAAAGTAAAATTTTATCTGAAGAAAGGCAAAGCAACATAAAAAATAATTAGTTATTTCATATCTAAAAAGTCAGATTTAACTTCTTAGCATTATGTTTTGAGGACAAGATTTAGTAATAATAGTAGCCATCATTTACTACTGATGACTGAGAAATTACTGCTATTTCTCAGTCATGATCAAAAATGCCTTTTACATATATAAACTCATTCAATCTTCATAATAAACTTCAACAAAACTTTGTCTATTTAGGTATGTCTTATGTTTGGTGAATAATATATGAATATTTCACAGATGTTTATTAAAAATTAAGATATTATAAATTATTCATCCCTGAAATAATCTATCAGTGATATTTTGTTATATTGTACCTAAAAATACATTACATGAGTAATATGAAAATACACTACCCTATAAAATAATTAAAAGATTAAAAATAGGCCGGGCGTGGTGGCTCACACCTGTAATCCCAGCACTTTGGGAGGCTGAGACGGGCGGATCACGAGGTCAGAAGGTCAAGACCATCCTGGCTAACACAGTGAAACCCCATCTCTACTAAAAATACAAAAAATTAGCCGGGCGTGGTGGCGGGTGCCTGTAGTCCCAGCTACTGGGGAGGCTGAGGCAGGAGAATGGCATGAACCTGGGAGCAGAGCTTGCAGTGAGCCGAGATTGCACCATTGCACTCCAGCCTGGGCGACAGAGCAAGACTCCATCTCAAAAATAAATAAATAAATAAATAAATAAGTAAAATAAAATAAAATAAATTTTCTCTTTGACCTCTACCACTAATTCCCACTTCATCTGAATATCTTAATAACACAATGCTCATTTTAAATTATTTTTCTTATTATTCAGTTTCCTGTTTAGCCTCCTATGTAAATTCCTTGGGTTACTGTTTGTGTGCCATCTTTCATAGTCTTTCAAAGTATAAATATTGCTTAGAGGTCTATAAGACTTCAATGTGAAAACTTATTCAATAGAAGGTGCATGGGTAAACTTCAAATTGCAACAGCTTTATGATTCTTTATTTCCAGTTTTGGCTGTAGGCCTGCAGCCATTCCACAATTCCAGCCCCCATGCATGTGTAGAGGTATAATGGTATATTTCTGGTCTCAATCACAACTGGGCTGCATAGTTTCAGCACTTAATATTGGCCTATTGGATTTGTTCAGGACTACTGCAAATCAGTGCTAGCTAAAGCTATTAGTTGTTTGCTGGTTTTAGGAATAACCTTGTATACAGACTATGATCTGTGTTGATTTATTTTTCCTATTTTTCACCTATCTTCATATTTATCGATAAACAAATGTCTAATACACATTATATATTACTTATTTAAAATATATTATATAAAATATTTTTATATAATAAATATATAACATATACAAATATAAAATATATAATAAAATATATTTTATATAATACATAATATATAAAAATTTAATATATTATATATACAAATATATAATACATACAATACACAAATATTTAAATATTATTTGCTGCCCTCTTCCTGAAGCATCCCTTCCCTCCATTTTCTAGCACTCTAATGTATTTTGTATATATCCTGGATCTGTACAAATTTTTCATCAATATGTAATTTTGCTTAGTATGTTTATTTTAAACTCATGTAAATAATTTTATAATTTAGATATTACTATGTTTACTTTTCCCACTTCAAACTTCATTCTTAAAATTTACTTATGTTATTTCTTAGTGCTTCCCGATATTCTATAGCCTGTATTTACCACATATTACTTAATCCATCCGTTTAGTTATGGTCACCTAGGTTGTCTCCATTCCATGCTAGTACACCCAACAATGCACCAAATATTACATAGCGTGCATCTCGTCGTATGGACGTGAGTTGTAGGCCTTGGTGTTTATGCTAAGAAGTTTAATTGCTATGTTTGAATGTTTATGCCAAGAAGTTTAATTGCTGTGTTTGAAGGTGCATGCCTGTTAATTTGAGTACTACCAGACCCCACACAATGTCTGTACCACTTTATAATCCCACCAATAGTACATACAGCGCTCCCATTTGTCTTGTTTGAATAACAATTACCATTTGAATTTTCTTTCTTTTCACCATTATCAGATGTGTTAACTGACTTCTTGATGTTCATTTAAATTTTTTTCTGATTATTAGTGAAGTTAAATATTTCTCCATATCCTTCTTATCTATTTGGTTCCCCCTTTTTGTATCATGTCTTTATATTTTTTGCCTATTTTTAAATATTACTGGACTTTTCTGCACAGTCTGTGATCAGGTTTCTGATTGAAGGTCACTTCTTCATAGAGGTTTTCTCTGACTATCTTATTTAAAATAGCATCCTGATGTTCTGCTCTTTTCCTTTAACTTGTTTTATTTTCCATACAGTAGTTCTTTGAGAGATAGTAACTCACAATAGAGAAACATGGACTTTGGGATCAGAACGTCTGGATTATAAGCCCATGTCTGTTATTTAGCATCTGTTACACTGGACGAGTTACTTAACCTGCCTAAGCTTCATTTTTCTCATTGACAAATTGCAGATAATAGCTTCTAATCTATAGACTGTGATGAATACATGGATTGACATTTGTAAAATGCCTAGATGTAGCAACAATTCAGGAAAGATTAACTATCAGAGCACTTATTACCATCTGAAATTATGCCATTGATATAGTTTGAATATTTGTCCCCTCAAATCTCATGTTGAAATGGTATCCCCAACGTCGGAGGTGGGGCCTGACAGGAAGTGTTTGGGTCATGGGGGCAGATCCTGCGTTGCTTGGTGCTGTTCTTGCAATAGTGAGTGGCTTCTTGTGAGATCTGATTGTTGAAAAGGGTGTGACACCTCTCCTCTTCTTGCCCCCATACTGGCCACGGGAGACATTTGCTCCCCCTTGTCTTTCACCGTGACTGTACATTTTCTGAGGCCTGCCCAGAAACCGAGCAGATACCAGAACCATGTTCCCTGTACAGCCTGCAAAGCCATGAGCCAATTAAACCTATTTTCTTTATTTCTTTCTTTTTTTTGAAATGGAGTTTTGCTTTTGTTACCCAAGCTGGAGTGCAATGGCACAATCTCAGCTCACTGCAACCTCTGCCTCCTGGGTTCAAGCGATTCTCCTGCCTCAGCCTCCCAAGTAGCTGGGATTACAGGCGCACACCACCACTCCTGGCTAATTTTTTGTATCTTTAGTAGAAATGGGGTTTCACCATGTTAGCCAGGGTGGTCTCAAACTCCTGACCGCAGGTGATCTGCCTGCCTCAGCCTCCCAAAGTGCTGGGATTACAGGCGTGAGCCACTGCATCTGGCCCCTATTTTCTTTATAAATTATCCAGCCTCAAGAATTTCTTTATAGCAACACAAGAAATATACAAATGACAATATGTAGTCATTTGTACATTGTCTGCATCCCAAATTCAATGTAAATTTCATGAGTATAAAGATTTACTTGCATTATTCTCACTGTATTTCTAACTTCCGATGTGATAGACACATTAAATGAATTAAAAGACAAAGCAAAAGAAAATAATCACCTCCCCTCTTTTCCCAATCAGTTTAAAAGCATTAAGAGATTATAACCTGCCACCTGTCCTTCACATTATACTGTGACTTACCTAAGGATATGTAATCAGTATAGTCAAGATGGTTAGAGTCCTTGCACAATACTGGTTTCCGGAGGTGAGAGTTGGTAAAAATCTTTAATCCCATTGCCTTTTAAGATAAAATCAATTTTAGGTCACATAACAGCCTAGACTAGCAGTTTGAACTGGTTTTTTGTTCTACATATATTTTCAATTTCCACTTATTTATTTCTCCATCTCTAATTGTCATATATTTAGAGATACTTCACTGACATTTCCTAAATTTCATGTCTTTGAGTTCCTTAGTTTCTCTAATTCTAATGGCTTTTGCTCTGTTTTCCTAATCAAGAGTTGTTGATGAAAACCTTTAAATAAGAGAGGACAAAAAAAGACATCTCATATCTTACCCCACTATACTTTCACTGCTTTGAATTTGGCATTTTTATTGAACTAGGGACAGTATGTCACTTATATACACTTTAATTATAGTACAATACTTTGAAATAGTAGAAATTGAATTTGTGGGTAGATGTAGGAGCAAAATGGGGATTTATATTAGACACCAGTATATAATGTGCATAACATTATGTCAGGAAAGCTGATAATTCCCTCACATATTAGTTCTTTTTCTAATATTACAATATTATTATTTATTTAAAATATTATAGTTTTATAGTGAAGTTACAATAATCTTATTATAACTTTACCTTATTATAACATATAATAACCTTATAACTTTATAATAATTTTTAAATAAAATTATATTAATACAACTTTAAAAAATATATTGACTTCATAATAATTTATTATAACTATATAAAGTAACCATTATAACTTTATAATATAACTATTATATAATTATAACTATAATATAATAATAACTTTATCAGGTCTTTTTGCTATTATAACATTCTTTGAGATATTGTTTTTCAGACATTAGTACTAATTGTAAATTTGTACTCTAATAATTCTGAGATTAAAAACCCACACCATGAATATTTCTATTTATTTACATATTGTCACGTATATTCACCGTTTTAAGACATAGTTGTCTTACCTTCACAAGGTCATAGGCATCTTTTCCAAAGTCAGCCCATGCAGGTGTATAATAAATTCCATTGTAAAGGATATGTTCATCTTTAAGACATGGCACTTTAAGGCCATCTTCTAAGTTAAGTCCTCTGAAATAATAGCCATGTAGTTCCCTGGAATATAGCTGACTATACACCTAGATGGTAGAAGAAAATAAACTGTATTTTTTTATAGAAAACAATTCATTTTTCCCCACAAGTAGTATATAAATAACCTATATAATCCTATGAATATCCTATGTATATATCATCAGACCTATACCAAATACACACATATTGAGAAAGTATAGGATCTTAGATCTGTCAAAACTTTGAAATACTATTTAATCAGTTAAATAATTGCTGGCTAAATCACATTAAAACTAACAAAAAGTACACGGATTTTAATACATTCCAGATAAAGGCACCGCTCAATACTCTTTGAGGACTCATTCAAGGACATTGTTAGAGAACATTCTTGGTTAATTTACTAAATCTCCCTGAGCCTAAGATTAGACATTAATCAAAATGGGAATACTGCATTAGTTCTATAGGGTTGATTAATATAAGAATAAAATTAAATAACAGATTATGGGAATACTCAGTAGAGCAAGTGTCAAACAGTAGACATTTAGCAACTGTTATTTATTTTGTAAAGTGCTGCTCACTTTTTCCGAAAGAGAATTAGTATAATTGGAGTAGGATCATTTTACATGATTTCTAACCTAAAATATTTTTTATTCCTGGAACTCTGGGCAATTTCTTTCTCCTCTAGTTTATTTAAGGTAACCTGTTTTTATCCAAAGGTAAAGACCTGAAACTATACCGTTGGCGGTAAACAAAGGTGGTTTTAATTACTCACACTCTGTGCTGACAGCTGACCATAACTCCTTAGCAGCAGTACACTCTGGTCTACAGCCCAAAGAGCACAGAGAGAGTTTGAAGCAGCCGAGACTTGAAGATTGACATTGGATCCTGGTAAACTTTTTTCTTTAGAAAAATTTAAGTTGACCTGAAAATGAAAATAAACAAAAGGGCAAAAGGAAGGCAAGCCATATGAGAAGAATCATCTTTTAGACTATTCTTCATTTTTTTTAAAACACACATAAGTTAAAAGGGCTTTCTGTGCTTTACCCACCTAATAATATCCATAATTTAGAAAAACAGGAACAACATCGACAGTGAATGCTACAATCCTGCTACTCTTCAATCATCCAACATATTAACTTCTCCATAACTTTCTTTTATTTTTCATTTTGCAAGTCTATGAAAAATTGGGAGTTTAAACCCAACACTCTCTTAAGTTCTCCTTGGTTTTCCCCAAAATTAAAAAAGAATAATTTTTGTCACCCACCTGATGTTTGAAGCATTTCTCAATTTGGAACTGGGTGCTGTCAGTGACCATTTCTCCTCCAGGATGCAAGCTATAGACAAGCATATCTACTGAGGGCGCTAACTCAGGGCTAACGTCTATAGAAATGGAAAATATGCCCTTCCTCCCTGTGAAAAGAAAATTTCAAACCGAAAAAGTGCTTTGGTGAGATAGTTAACTGTCATCTTGCAGAAATCCTCCACTGAATTTCTAGCCATCCTACCCACTGCCAAAGAGACTGCCCCGACCCACCAAATTTAATTTATAAAGCATTTCTAGGAGGGGTTCACAGCCTATTCCATAAATTATAAAAGAAAGAAATAGTTGAACATTTCTTATTACCTTTCAAACTTCAGTCTACTTTTGTTTCTTTTAAAAAATCCCTTCTTGTTTGAATGTAAAAATACTTACCTGTCTTTCTTGAAAGAGAAAGGGAAGGACCAATGACCCTTTTGCATTATAGTAGTGTTTGGAATATAATTAACAATATAGTTTGGAATATAATTAACAATATATTAATAGTTAATATAATTATATATTAATTATATATTTATATATAATAATATAATTATATATTAATATAAATTATATAAATTATATTTATAAATATTTATATAATTATATAAATATATAATATATAATTAATATAATTATATATAATTAATATAATTAATTAACTATTAATTAAGTAATTATTTTTCATTTGGCATTGTGCCTACTTACATGTCTTTATATAGTCCCCAAGGGTAGTTTGGGGGGCAGTAAATAAACAATCCTAAAATGCGAGGACTGTGACTTTTAAAGAAAAATGTAAAATATATCCCAGTTAAAGCATTCTATTTGTATTAAATTATATGCTAAAATTAGAGGCCTCACCATTTTCATTGATCTCAATTTTCTGTTGCCCATGAAGAACGATTACACCTTTTGAAATCACCTAGGAAAATGAAAATATAATGATAAAGTTTAGAGAACGGAAACGAAATTTCATTTAATTATAAACGAATGTGATTTACCTCCTTTTCTTGTCTGAGCAATACTATTGACATGTTTACTAGTAAACTCAGGTTACCAGTAAGCAAGCATATGGCTCTAATAGCTACATTCAAGAGAATTTAGGAGTCACAGATAAACTTGCTATAAAGCAATTTAATGTTCCACATTCCAAAACCGTTTTCTAAGACCAATGAAACAACTTTTTATTCATATTTGTAAATGCTGAATTACATCTAAATTTATTTACTTTAGTGAAACAAAGTTATACAAAGCATTAAGAGGCTCCCAGTGCTTTGTTTGGTTTTCTGAAAGGGGTGTTTGATATGCAAGGTATAAGCAAGGCCTGTTCATCCATCTCCACCCAAAATTTAAAGAAAAGAAAATAAAGTAGCAAGTTGGGGGTGCTCCAGAAAAAAGCTTCTCTCACTTCACCTTTATCAGCAACTGTGTGCAAATTTGCATCAGCAGACTTTTATTATGATCTCTAAAGTGCAAAGGCTGGAGACTTGAAATCTAGTACAAATTCCTTGAATTTTTAAATTACAATTTTAGAATATTATGTTAAAAGAGGCGGAGACTTGCAGATAATTTAAAGCTTCCATAAGATCTTGCAGCTTGAAATTGCTGGAGTTGGTACTCCTGGTCCGTTTAATATTTCACTGAATATTAAAATTGCTTTAAATCTCTGAAGTGCCAAGTTTGGGTTATTAGTTCATAAAAAAAGAACTAAGCCTCAACTAGCTGGAAGATATCGTTTTGGGAACTAGAACATTTGCAAAGAGGCATAAAGCTGAAAGTTTAATGAGCCTGAGAGGTCTTAGCACTGTTGGCTATATTAACTCATTGACTTCTCAAAACAGAAAGACAGCTGTTGTAACAGATGAGTAAACTGGAGGCACACAGAGGCACTGATATTTGTCAGGCCACACAATTAAGAAAAAAGCTTAAAAGCCTGAGTATCAAATTAATTATTGAAAGCCTGAGAATCAAATTAATTCAGCCTCTATCCATTCATTCTAAAATATTATATTGGGGGTTTTCTCTGTGATGTACACCCTGCTAGGCAGAATTAAAGTCCACCCAGCCTATTATGAAAGAATATGTAGGAGAAGACTTGAATTGTCTAGGAGATTAGACAGTTTGATTTAAGCCAGGAGATGCATGCTGAGGAGGAATCAGCTCGGAAAATGAGGTGCAGGCAGGTTGGGAGCTGTGGTAGCAAATGGGAACAAAGATTGTTATGGGCAGAAGGAAAAACCTGTGGGAGGCTTCTGAGCCAGAAAAGCACATGGCTTGTCCAAGAAAATGAAAGCCCTCTGTGTCTGCAATGAAGAAGGCCGAAGTGTAGAAAGATGCAAAATGAAGCTGGTGAGCTTCACAGGTGCAGACCAGATACAGTCTTGCAGGCAAAAGAAAGGAGTCTGGTATTTGTTTTAATAGAAATAGGCAGTCATTAACTGTATTCGATTAGGAGAGTGAAATAATCCTAATTGCTTTTGAAAAAAAACACTCTAGATTTCCAGACGGAGGGAGGAAGGTACGAGGGAGCGAGGAAGAAAAAGGCTGTTAGGAGACTCATTTAAAATGGAAATGAAGTCAAGTAATTATCAGATCAGAGAGGGGCAAACCTAAGCTATTTCAAGAGGGAAGCTGATAACAAGTAAATCAATTCACACCACAGACCTGCAAAATGGCTCAGCTCTGGACTGATCTGCAAAATGGCTCAGCTCTGCATTGGGAAGTATTGGACATTAAGACGAGCAGAGGTGTGGCCAGAAAAGAAGACGGCAAAAGTCAGGGGCATGTGGGCGTGTCTTTATAAAAACTAGTTAAGAGGTTTAGCTTCTCACTCCAAGGATGCTTGGTATTTCCCACACCCCAGTATGGCAATATTATTGTTGACATGTTGAAGAATTTCTGTACCAGTTGATAAAGAGCCACTTCTTTGAGCTCCCCAGAGTCCCCTCCTTGCTTCCCTAGAACCTCTCCTCCACAACCAGCTCCTCCCACTCCCACCACTTTGCCTCCAGTCTAAATGAGCCATGCTTGGCTTAGCCAAGGGCTTCAGTGGAATTTGGATTCATACCTTTTCTGATGGTTTGGTGTCCATACCTTGCTGGCTTGAAATATTTTAATGTTTGTGGAAATGATGAAGGAAAGAAAAATGCGAGAGATAATATAATGAAAAAGTGATAGAAATTGGTGATGCAGTAAATAGCATGAAAAAAAGAAGTATCAAAAGATTATTCCAGAATTCTAAGTTTGAAAAATGTGAGAAATCACGTGGTACTACTTTCACTCTTCATGTAGATAGCCTCAAACACCTTTAGTTCTCAGAATAATACACTTCAGACATCTTTGACCTGTTATATTATTTCCTAAAATAAACTTAAATGTGTTTCTCATATCCTCTAATCATCCAGAAAACTCCTATTCATCCTAAAAAACCCTACTTAGGCATATTCTCTTTATGTATTTTTCCTTAAAAATATGTATATACATATAAATGTAAACGTATAGGTATATATCTTTTTCCTAAACTAGTGGTTGTCAAATTTTAATGTGCTTCAAAATCACCTGGAGGACAAGATTTCTAACTTATTCCCAGAATTTTCTTTTCTTTTCTTTTTCATTTTGGAGATGGAGTCTTGCTCTGTCGCCCAGGCTGGAGTGCAGTGGCACGATCTTGGCTCACTGCAAGCTCCGCCTAACAGGTTCACGCCATTCTCCTGCCTCAGCCTCCGGAGTAGCTGGGACTATAGGCGCCCGCCACCACGCCCGGCTAATTTCTTTTTGTATTTTTTAGTAGAGACGGGGTTTCACCGTGTTAGCCAAGGTGGTCTCGATCTCCTGACCTCGTGATCCATCCACCTCGGCCTCCCAAAGTGTTGGGATTACAGGCGTGAGCCACCGCACCCAGCCACTTGAATTCCCAGAATTTCTAACTTATTCCCAGGTGGTGCTGATACTGCTACTCTAGGAAATACACTCTGGTAATCACTGTTCTAAACTCTAGCTAGAGTTAATCATCATTCATTTTTCTGTAACACCTTAGCGGCCATACATGTTTCATTTGTTACACTTACGTAATTCTAATTTATGTTTTGTCCCCAGTTATACTTTTTCTATTTTTTCTATTGTTACAATTGCTAATGTAGTACCTGGAATATGAAAAAGATTTAATAAGTGTTGGCCGATTGAGTTAATTCATGTTTCATTAATTTTACATCATCTTCATAAATCTCAGTGAAGTATCATGCATCCATTTAGACAGTGTAAAATATTCCATAATAGCAATATATTAAAATCAAACTAATATTTAATATCTTTTGTGTGCCAGAAGTTGGGCAAAGGGTTTATATGTATTATTAAATAATTATCTTGATGATTAGACAATATATTACCAAATTAGACAATATATTACAAAAAATTAACATTCACTAGAGGTTTAAGTGACTTTCAAAAAGTAACACAAAGCTAGTATGTATCAGAACTAAGATTTGATCCCAGCTAAGTCCAAATAGAAATGGGTAACTCTGAAGAAAGGGCCTGAGAATGACAGAGTGCATACGGGTTGTGGTGGCATGGCCTTTTCCCTCCTTTCTTAAAAAGAGATACCAGTTATATAAGTTTTATCATTTATGTTTACTTTGAGCTTCCTCGTGGCATATAGGTACAGGGATTTCATTAGGTTCAAAGAAGTTTTAAAGAAAAGAAACAAATTTGGTTGTGGAAGAATATTTTCAGTTCATACCAAATAATTGAAGTTTGCTGTGTAGGTTTTGTCTTCAAAGTCTTCCATATTGAGAATGTAGTGCACTAGCACCCTCTTCTGCTGGTTGCATCTCAGTTCTTCCATCTCTTGGACAATCTTTAGGAAGCTGTTAGTCTTGGAGTAAAATCGGTATGCAAAGTACTGGGGCTGAGGGTATTGAGGCAACACCCAGCCATGAGCCTTGCAATTTTCATTGGCCTTATAGGCTGCCTAGACAAAAAATCAAATTTATGGGTATTTTAGGATAAAGAGAAAGGATGAGTGAAAGAGTATTTGATAAGATGGTTTATCGTCATGCTGCTTTATCTCTACAAGAACATTTTATAGCCATTCTACCTTAAGTCTAAGCCAATTCCCCATTTTCTGGTTATACTCTAGAGCGAGCACTATGGTTTCTACAACTTAGTCTATTCAAGTCCTAATTAAATAATATTACATGAAATATTTTACTGTATTCTTTACTATAATTAACTTTTGCTAGAATGTAGATTACTATATCTCCCTCACTATAATATGAAGAACCTGTGAGTGCAAAAGTTTACCTTGCTACTGATAACATAATATGAAGTTTTGCTGAAAGATGGGAAATTTTTTTTTTTTTTTTTTTTTTTTGGAGACAGAGTCTCGCTCTGTCGCCCAGGCTGGAGTGCAGTGGCGCGATCTTGGCTCACTGCAAGCTCCGCCTCCCGGGTTCACGCCATTCTCCTGCCTCAGCCTCCCGAGTAGCTGGGACTACAGGTGCCCGACACCACGCCCGGCTAATTTTTTGTATCTTTAGTAGAGACAGGGTTTCACCGTGTTAGCCAGGATGGTCTCAATCTCCTGACCCCGTGATCCGCCCGCCTTGGCCTCCAAAAGTGCTGGGATTACAGGCGTGAGCCACCGCGCCCGGACGGGAAAGTTTTTATGAAATACAGCAAGGAGTTTACTCTGACCATACTAATTTACCATTCTCAACACAAAAAGTCTGAGGAGTCCTTTAAAAATATCTAAGAAAGATTGATATATAATTATTACAGATAGTAGTTTACTTCTCTCTTGAATATATCCAGAGAAATTCTCTACATTATTCCAAGGTAATACATTACAGGACTTCTCAAGTATTTCCTTCTATAAAAACACAATTCTCTTTCTATTTCCGTAATAAAAGTGAAGCGTTGCCTATTTTCAGCTAATTCTCCTTTATACAATTTAATATGTATGGTATCCGTCCTTTTCCCAGGACTCTTAAAATATTTTTTAATCTGCTTTTCATAGGTCTATATTCTTAATATTTAACCATTTTCGGTACTCTAGATTCATACCGAGATGTATCTTTTCATTTCTGTTCCATAAATATAATCTCGCATAGACCTAAACCTTAGCAAGCCAGTGCAGTGTTTTTGTTTGCTTGTTTGTTTTTGTTTTACTTGCCTTTGGTTTAACTTACTTTCAAAGTGATATTTGGGTATGTAAACGTAGATGTGTCCAAGAAAAACTGAGCGATGCCATTTGCATCTGTGGTGTAGTTGCCCACAACGTTGTCCTTCAGATGCAACTGGACAACTTCATTTGGGATCGGAGAGTTGTCTGGATTAAGCAATTTAATCTGTACAGGAGGAAGAAAATACATTTCTGAAGCAGGTAGTAAATTTGGGAATCCATGTTGACGGCATTTGCCAAGGTTCTATCATGGGGACTCCCGCTCTCCCTGGTGTGTATGCACTTCCTGGGAGGCTCATCTACTCCTGCTGAGTGTACGACATGCACCATTAATACACTAAAGAGCCTAAACTCTGTTTCTCCTGCCCACAAAGATCTCTGAAAACTCAGGCCCATATCATTAACTACCCTGAATATTTTTTATAATAAAAATGCTACAGAAACCCTCAAATTGGAATGATTTATTACTGTGCCCACACTTCCCTTTTTTCTCTTTCTCTTATTTATCTCAGTGAATACCTCAACCATTCACTTAGTTACTAAAGTCAAATATCTAGAGACATCCTAGACTTATTTTCTTTTTCCTATGATTTTCAATTGTTGATAAAATATTTTCAATTGTATCTTTTTAACATTTTCTGTTTCCAACTGATCACATTCGTTCCTGTTGCTATTCCTTATATCAATTTCTTATCTTTTATCCCTCATACATCTTCTATTTTTTCTTTCTAGTCTCTCTCTCCTGTATTGCTTTTGCTTGTTCTTTCTCTATACTGGCATCAAACCAAATTTTCTAAAATGCAAAATTTAGCATCATCCTCCCTAAAACATTGTAGTGACTGCTCTGATAGGCCATGGTTATTCACTAGAAATCTCTTTTTAATTCTCTTACTAGTACAGGCAATGATTGCTTTAAAAAGTCCCTTCTGAAATTGTATTATATATAGTAGATACAATGCCTGCATCAGTATCTATGCCAGTTTGAAGCCTTTAAAGGCAACCTTCTTAGCAACATCTAAGGCCACAATAGCCAGACAAAAACTGTCTGAGACATCCTTTTTTTAGCTCAGTCAGTTTCTGCAAAACCACTTCTGCTTTGAGCCTTTCATCTTATTTCTGCCACTTATCATTTTCCTGCTGGTCCAAGCAAACACAATCCTTTTTTCTTGCTCAGCATCTGTAGACCGATGCCTCATTTGCACCATCTACACAGATTTTGAATGTAGTTTCATCTCATAGCTTGATCTTGTAAGAAAAATTCAACTTGTCTCAGCAATCCATAGGCCACAGACACATGACACCTTGCCTTTAGGATCACACAGAGTTTCGCTCTAATTTTAGTACACCTAGACTAGAAAGATCCTTTGAGTCCCTTCTCGTCACAGGAAGATGAACAAGCCATATGATTTCTGGGCACTTTCCTTTCTTTCTTTGTCCCCAAACCCAAATAGTGCCCAAGTGATGACACCAGGCCCATTATCAACTGCTGGGGCCAGGCATGCAGCACTTCATTAGCAGATGTTTCTTGTGGCAGAGGTATTTGTCATATGTCCTGCAATTTTAAACAGCATCATTTCAGCCATCCACAGATGCTGCTACTCTATCTTGTAAAGGAATTCCCTTGTTAGCTCTCTGCCTTGCCCAGCTTCCTATGTTCAAATATGTTACTCTTGGAGTCATGCCTCTGAAGTCTTGAACTTTGTAGGGGATATTTAAAAAGCAGATAGTACCTCTATTCTGGCAATAAAGCTTACCCTTCCAAAGTGCTCCCTAGTAATACTGAGCCACGTGTTTGATGACCCTTATGACACAACACATGGCCAGATAAACCATTTTTAATTTCCACTAATGCAGCTACTATAGTGACTCACTCTATCACAGGGAAACCAATCCCTTTTCCAAAAGTAGAACAGGAATGACTTGTTTCTCCTGGCACATCTCCTGGAAGTGATCAGAACATTCACCACTGTGAAATGGCCAAAAATCCGAAAGATACCACTTTATACAACCATGGTTTTGAACTAAAACATTTTATTCTTTGAGACTCACATCTGTTTATAGCTGCCATTGGTCTCCCTAAAACGATCAAGGAAATAAGAGCTCTTATATTTAGAGTTTTCAAGAACTGATTCCTTCAAATGCTAATGAAGAGGGTGTGTCCAGGCAGGACACTGTGCCTGCATGACAATATATTAATAACAGACTACATTGTCCACGGGGATGCCTGATTCATGTAGGTACCACCTATCCCCTACCACTCTGATAAATTATTACAAACCTCAGCTGGCTTTCCCAGCTCTCTATAGGAAAAGATATCTTGGAGTTCTTGATTATAGGATAATACGATACCTTGAAGTGTTAAAAAGCTTTGAGAGGGAATGGGAAGGAGCTGGGCCTTAATGACTAGGCTAGGGCTTAAGTTCACACACACACACACACACACACACACACAGACACACACCTCTCAACCACGTCTTATGCTAGAGAAGACAGAAATAAAACCCCTGAGTTAATCTGGAGCATGATTGACTGGCAGATTTTAGGGGATTATTGCTAATTTTTTGGATGGGATAATAGGATTTAGGTAATCTTTTTAAAAACATCTCAAATAACCCTTCATTGAGAGTCACTATTCTAAGAGTGGCAAAATTCTAATTTATCACTTTTTAACTTATTAGCCAATACATTTTACCATTTGGCAATGTCTGCAAACACTTTGTGCTATCACAAATAGGAAGGGGATGGTGCTACTAGCCGTTTAGTAGGTAGAGACCTGGGATGTTGCTAAACTCTAACCATACACAGGGTAGCCCGCACAGCAAAGTATTATCTGGCCCAAAATTTCCGTTGTGCCAAGGCTAAGAAAGAATGGGTCAGACAAACAATGCATCTAAATAATTATTGTCAATGTCTGCTAACATCTCAGTAAGAGAGGAAGAGTGCTTTCTGTGAAAAGTACATGACACTACCTATATTATATTCTTGCCTACTGTACCCACCAAAAATGAACTTGAATCTGATCAAGCTTCTGAACCTCTCTACTGGTTTATAGGAAACACAGGGGACTGAAAGTAGTTGCTTCTGGGGAAGTATTCACGAAATGAAGGGATTAGAGGGGAGAGGTGCTCATTGTTCTTCGTATTTGAATTTATAGTGTTATTTTTCTTGCTAATATATGTGTTGTCTGCAATTTAAAAATTACTTATGTTCTTTCCCCGTCGTGGTAGCTTTGATAGCGCATAATGGCGGCAATCACGTCTGCAGGGGTGCCGGCGATCTTGTCGGAAAAGCAAGAGTTTTATCAGCTTCTGAAGAACCTCATCAATCCAAGCTGTATGGTGGGGAGGCAAGAAGAGGAAATCTACGAAAATATCCCAGGATCCTCATCCAAGGGTGAGGGCTGCAGCCTGTACTACACTTGGACAGATGGCTACAGATTTTGCACCTAATTTCCGAAAGAAATTTCATGAAATGGTGGTTACAGCTCTGTTACCTACCATGGAAAATCAAGGTAATCAGCGTGTGTAATCACATGCAGCTTCTGCTCTTACTATTTTTATTGAAGATGCCCCAAATCATTCCCAGTTCTGTATTTGGACAGTATGGTGAAAAATCTACATTCTATCTTGGTGATTAAACTTCAAGAGTTGATTCAGAATGGAACTAAGTTGGCCCTGGAATAACTTGGGGCAACCATTGCATCGGTTGCAGATACAATCGAAGAAAATTTTTTCCCATGTTATGATATATTCATGCCCTCACTAAAGCACATCGTTGCGCTTGCTGTTCAGAAGGAACTCAAGCTTCTGAGAGGAAAACTATTGAGTGCATTGGCCATATTGGTCTTGCTGTTGGGAAGAAAAAATTTATGCAAGATGCATCAAATGTGATGCAGCTGTTGTTGAAGACACAATCAGACTTAAATAATATGGAAGATAATGGCCGTCAGACCTCTTACATGGTTTCAGCATGGGATAGAATGTGTCAGATTCTTGGAAAAGATTTTCAACAGTTCCTTCCACTGGTTATCGAGCCTCTTATTAAGACTGCTTCAGCTAAACCTGGTATTGCTCTCTTAGACACACAGGATGTGGAGAATATGAGTGATGATGATGGCTGGCAATATGTAAATCTTGGAGACCAACAGCGTTTTGGAATTAAAACTTCAGGACTTGAAGCAAAAGCAACTGCTAGCCAGAGGTTTGTTTACTCTGCTAAGGAGTTAAGGGAAGGGTTTGTGGACTATACAGAACAAGTTGTGAAGCTGATGCTTCCTTTACTGAAATGTATTTCCACAACAATATTCGAGTGACAGCAGCAGAGTCCGTGCCTTTTCTCCTGGAATGGTGCAAGAATTTGTGGCTACAGTATCTTGCACAGATGTGGCAATTCATATGTAACCCCTTAATCAAGGCTATTGGTACTGAAACAGATACATACGTGCTCTCAGAAATAATGAATTATTTTGCAAAGTTCATTGAAGTTATGGGAGATGGTTGCTTTAATGATGAATACTTGGAAGAACTGGGAGGCATACTGAGAGCAAAATTTGAAGGGCACTTTAAAAACCAAGAATTGCGACAGGTGAAAAGACAGGAAGAAAACTATGATCAAAAGGCTGAAATGTCTCTGTAAGATGAGGATGAATCTGATGTTTAGATTCTGACCAAAGTATCAGATATCTTGCACACATTATTTAGTACTTAAAGGAAAAGACTTTACCATGATTTGAACAACGACTTCCATGAATTGTAAATCTAATTTGTTCAAGTAGGCCATGGCTAGACAGACAGTGTGGATTCTGCGCATTTGATGACATCATAGAGCACTGCAGTCCAACTTCATTTAAAAATATAGAATATTTTCAGTGACCAATGCTACTAAATATGCGAGATAACAACTCCAAAGTCAGGCAAGCTGCTGCTTATGGCCTGAGTGTCATGGCATAATTTGTTGGAGATGATTATCGTTCTTTATGTTCACAAGCTGTTCCACTGCTGGTAAAAGTTATTAAGTGTGCAAATTCCAAAACCAAAAGAAATGTCATTGCTACAGAGAACTGTATCTTCGCAATAGGGAGGATTTTGACGTTTAAGCCTAACTGTGTAAATGTAGATGAAGGTCTTCCACACTGGTTATCATGGCTTCCACTGCATGAAGATAAAGAGGAAGCTATTCAGACTTTGAGTTTCCTCTGTAACCTAATTGAAAGTAACCACCCAGTTGTAATTGGTCCAAGTAATTCCAATCTTCCCAAAATAATCAAGAGTAATTGCAGAAGAAAAAAATTAATGGGACTATTAACTATGAAGATCCCTGTGCCAAACGCCTAGCTGATGTCATGCGTCAGGTACAGACTCCTGAAGATTTATGGTTGGAATGTGTATCCCAACTTGATGATGAGCAGCAGGAAGCCTTACAGGAGTTGCTAAATTTTGCTTGAAGCACTTTAATATGACTTGAATATTATCTACCATAAAAGTAACTACAAATAAGTGTTGTGAATGGATTTTATTATAAATCAGTGAATCAGTGAACTGTTTTCTCTCTGCTAAGCTGTTTATAGTTCTTCCCCATGTTTCCCCAGAATTAGTCAATGTTCTTCCTCTGTTTATCTTGCATGTTTTATCTCCTAAACACAGACCTTGGTGATAACCTTTGCTTTAGGCTGTCTTACAATGTTTGTCACCTTTCCCCTAGTTGATGTGAAGTACATAAATTGTTGCTATGTGTTTGAAGTATTATTGATGCTAGCCAAGCAGTATACTTGATGGGAAAATGTCAGGCTATCACAATATGCTAAGAGCTCATGAAAATAAGACAGAATTTCCAGGACAAACATCTTTGGAATTGTGAGTGAAGGATATAGTGGCAGGCTTGTCCCTCCTTGATCAATACTCTTGATATTTGTGGTGATGGGAGGATGCTGGAACTAGAAGAGAGTTTTGAGATATTGCAGAGGATGTGGAATGTATATAAACTTTTTCATAATGTACTCCTGGGAACTGGGTGGGATATACCCGTATTCTAGTTCCCAAGGTGTCCGACTGAGAGTTAGAGAACTTTTAAATTTCCTTAGCCAGACTGGTCTCTATTTTTTTAAGTTATCCAGGACTCCAAGAACCATAGTCACTGAAAATGGAGTCCTGATTCATCTAACATTGGTAGCATGTAACAGTGTTTGACAAATAGTAAAGTAATCAATATTCTTGGGAGTCAGTGTTGTATGTTTCAGCGGAGTATTATTTTGTATATGTATGCCATTTCCCCCCTGCAAAGCAGTTCAACAAAAAGAGAAGCTCTGATTATAGGGCTTAAATTGATTTATATTTTGAAGAATTTCCTAATAGATTCTACAATAGCACTGAAGAGCATTCTATTGTAAAAGTCAGAGGAAAGCAAATGTAATTTTCTTTGAACATGAAAAAGAAAGCAACTTTGAGAGTGGTCATTTAGCAGTAGATGTGCATTATTATGAGAAAACAGTTCCATACATTCAGGGTTAATTATATTAATTGGAATGTCAGTCTTTAATGTCTAGCTTATTGTAGGGTAGAAAAGAGCTTTCTACTCAACTAATGATTAATCATTGATCCAAAACTTAAAAACATCTATCATTTCCTGGGGCTATTGTGAGTACTGTATATGTATTTAGCAAATGTTTAAGACCTAGTAAGTGCTCAATAAATTGTAGCTGTTACTGCAAAATAAAAAATTACTTTAAAAAAAATATTCCACCATAATCACACATCGTAGAGAAGAAAACTTAAAACTCAAGTAATTCTTAGGTAAAAATAAAAATAAAAATAATGAAATCATCGAAAATGATTTTAATTGAACTTGAAAATTGTTAAGATGGTAAATTTGATATGTGCATTTTTTCATAATTTAAAAAATAAAAATAGTATAGAAAAACACCTGTGAGGGGGAAAGTAGTATTTAGGGAAAATTGTATAAATTTGAAAACATGGAAGTTTAACATAAGTATTTATAACAAGATGCTAGGGAAAAAAAACCAAAAGATGTAGAAGAAAAAATATAATAAAAATAAATGATGAAATGAAAATCAATTAAAACAACATTAAAAATGAAGATAATTAACAAATTCAAAATCTAATGGGAAAAAAACACAAGCACAACTAGTAATAAAAAAGGGGAAATAAATTATGATAGATTTATTTTTTCAAATCATAAGTGAACATATTTTTATGCTCTCTATTTTAAAACCTAAATTTAATAAGAAATAGCTAGATATAGAAACTAACACGTTATAGAAAATTCTTAGTAAACTAAAAAAGGAAAATTTTTTGACTTGATAAAGTATATCTCACAAAATTCTACAGTTACTTAGTAGGTTTATGGATTAAATTTTAAAAAGCATTCCCCAAAATATGCAAAATACAACCAGGAAGTCTACTATCATCTCTAATATTCAATTTGGAGATCTTTGGCAGTCGAATAAAACAAACAAACTAATAACAAAAACCTCAGAAGATTAAGTTGAGAAAGGAAGCTAAAATATAACACTTTCACACAAAATGCTCTTTACACAGAAAATACTTTTAAATAGCACAGAAAAGATACAGGAGACAAATGGGAAGCCAAGAAATCATCTTGGGTAACAACAACATAAGAGGGAGGAAATGTAGAATTCTCAAGTCTAGATAAAATTATTTTATATTCAGAAAAAATTTTATATTCTTTGAATGTATAATATTTCTCAGTTTTATATATTTAGCAATAGAACATGGAAATATATAAAGCAAAAATTACAAAGCAAAGAGAAAGGTTAGAAAAAATTATGGTAACATTATCCACCACTATTCAGTAAGTGAACATGTATCAAATGTATCTATTTGCCAAAGCTGTATTTCAATCTAAATTTGTTCATTAAATGACTTTTACTGAAATTTGTTTCAACAAGTCCTTTAGGTGATACTGATGCCAGTTTGAGAACTACTGCTCTGTAAGATGTAAGCCAGGCTACCCACTTTTGTATTTCTTTTTTAGTGTTCTTGTGTCAACCTAAATATTACTTCCTCAGGGAAACTTTCCATGATCATTTAGTCCAGATTTTAGCAAACTTCTTTCGTAAAGCACCATGGTCTTGGTCTCTTATTTTTTTTTATTTTTTTAAATAATCTTTAAAAAATGTTAAAAACCACTCATTGTTCCCTGGTTGTACAAGGCAGGCCTCTGTTGGGTTTGCCTACAGGCCGTGGTTTGCCAATTCCTGATGCAGGGTAGTGAAATGGTCAGTATTTCACTGACATAGCACCTATCACAACTACAATAAAGAATTATTTATAAAATTATCTGTTTAATGTTTATCTCTGTTACACTATCAACTCCATAAAAGCAGTGATAATAGTGCCTCTCTACATCACCATTTTATTCCTAATACTGATGTAGACCATATAATTTATTGTCCAAACTTGGACATTTTGAGAGTGAAGTGGGATACTATTAACAGTTACAACTTGACAAAAAACATATACATCAGGACAGAACTGTGAAAATCAACAGTGTAGGTCACCCTACAGTGCTTACCACAGAGATTCCTACGTAGTAATTTCTTAGGGAATAGCTGTTGGAAGATTAATAGATAAATGAAGGAACAAATGAATGAATGAATACGGTATGTAAAAAAATGATTGATTCTCTTACCTGACCAAAATAAGGGAGTCCCTGTTTGTAGGACATATCCATATTCTCAAAACTAATCTTCACCACTGATGAGTCGATGTATACGTACTTGGAGCCTGTAAGCTGTACACCTGCAGTCAATTGATATTATTGAGAAAATGTCACTTCCAAAAACAGCCAAACAGAGTTTCCGAAAATAAAACACAAAAGCTCACCATTCCTTCTAATAGTTTCCCTTCCCTTTCCTAAGCAGTTTTAATATATAGGTTCTTCTTCAGATGTCTTTTATAAAGAAAGTTAATCAAGATGGCACAAAATGCTTCTACCAACTGGTGTTACTGCTTTTCATAAAATACTCAATTCACTTACCATTCCTTCATGATGGATTGGTAAATGTTGATTTCTCATTATTCCTAAGTAATTAACAACATTTCTTTTACTCTCTGCTTGCCTAAAACATATGCTTTAATTTATTAATAGTAAGAATTATATGTATATCATTAAAAATGGTAATGCTTAAAGAAGCAAATACAAATTACTAAACATCAGATATCCCCAAGACAACCAAAATTAACATTTTAGGCTTTTTCCTACAAGCTCAATTTACCTTTATATTTACCATTTATATTAATATGTTTGAGATTATGTGTGTGTATATGTGTACATGTACACATACACTCAATATGTGCAAATGTATATGTGGTTTTACATGTTTTTATCATTATGTTATAAGGTTTTGGCAAAAATCTTATAAAAACTTATATTTTAATGGCCACATAATTCTCATAAAAATATAGACATATGTTATCATTTAGTAAGCCCTTTCTCCCTTCCTCCTTTTCTTTTTCTCTCTCTCTCTTCCCTCCCTCCCTCCCTCCCTCCCTCCCTCCCTCCCTTCCTTCCTTCCTTCCTTCCTTCCTTCCTTCCTTCCTTCCTTCCTTCCTTCCTTCCTTCTCTCCTTCCTTTCTCCCTTTCTTTCTTTCTTTTCTTTCTTTTTCTTTATTTTCTTTCACTTTCTGTTGCCCAGGCTGGAGTGTAGTGGTGCAATCATGGCTCACTACAGCCCCAACCTCCTGGGCTCAAGTGATCCTCCCACCTCAGCCCCTGAGTAGCTGGGACTATAGCTACATGACACAACACCCAGCTAATTTTGTATGTTTTGTAGAGACGGGGTCTCACCGTGTTGCCTAGGATGGTCTCAAACTCCTAGGCTCAAACAATTCTCCTGCCTCAGCCTCTCCAAGTGCTGGGGTTATGGGTGTGAGTCACTGTGCCTGGCTATTATTTTATTATTTATTTAGTTCAGTATGACAAATATATTTAATTATCAATTAAACATTTGTTTAATACTTGAATTTCCTCTGAATGTGACAGAAACCTCTAAAACTTTGAATACTGATATAAGTACATTAGCAATTTAATACTTCATGAACAGAAATTTTGCTGAAATATCAGTTATATATGCATAAGTTTAAAAAGACTATATTAACAGAAAGAAAGTGGTCAGCACAGAGAAAAGTATTTCAAGGAATAACACTTAGCATTCTGTGCTTAAGGGGGAAGGGTTATTAGGTCCAGGAGACACAAATTAGTCATTAGAAATATTTTTGACCTGGCCCATTTGTTCATGCCTGTAATCCCTGCACTTTGGGAGGCAGAGGTGGGTGGATCACCTGAGGTCAGGAGTTTGAGACTAGCCTGGCCAACATGATGAAATCCCATCTTTACTAAAAATACAAAAAATTAGTCGGTGGTGGTAGTGGGCACCTGTAATCCCAGCTACTCAGGAGGCTGAGGCGGAAGAATTGCTTGAACCTGGTAGACAGAGGTTGCAGTGAGCTGAGATTGTGGCAGTGCACTCCAAACTGGGCAACAAGAGTGAAACTCCATCTTGAAGGAAAGAAAGAAAGAGAGAAAGAAAGAGAAAGAAAGACAGAGAGAGAGAGGGAGGGAGGGAGGGAGGGAGGGAGGGAGGGAGGGAGGGAGGAAGGAAGGAAGGAAGGAAGGAAGGAAGGAAGGAAGGAAGGAAGGAAGGAAGGAAGGAAGGGAAGGAGGGAAGGAAGGAAGGAAGGAAGGAAGGAAGGGAAGGAAGGAAGATTTTCCTGGTTATGAGATAAAGATATTTCACTGGATTTATTTTCAGAGGCTTAGTAAAATATTCTCCCCATACTATTTTACTTCCCGTGTTTGAATTCTCTGCTCACCAAACAAATTTTATCATCAACAACTACATGTCCCAATTATATTTATCGGTGGAATCATTAAGGAAAAGGGATATGCTTATATCTAAAACCAAATACTCTATATCTAAAACCTAATACTTTATATCTAAATCCTAATACTTTATATCTAAAACCAAAACCAAAAACTAAATCCATAAACCGGCATTCTTACTTCCATTGTACTCTTATTTGAACTTAATACTTGACCATCCATCAACAGGTGTGTAAAAAGTTTGGTTGATATATGAAACATTCAGAATTCAAATCATATGAACCCAGTGAAAAGCCCTCGGGGAAAAAATGACTATATTAACATTGTGTAGTTGGCAACCAGGTAACAATTCGAATGAGACAGTGATATCCATTGGGATCTGATTTCTTAGAGAGCATTACCTGTTCCATCTTCTGTAACAAGAGCATGCACTTCAAGGAAACTCCAGTATCCTTCCCGATTTAACTCAAAAGCTTCTGTGTTAATAAACTTGGAGACACAGCCATCTTTCCCTAGCTGAAAAGAACAATAAAAGAAAAGTTAAATTTTAAAAGAAGACTGTAAGAAATAGCTATAATAGGGAAAATGTGTAACCTCACTGAAGCAACTTCAAGAATATTGTATTACCCAAGTTTCAATTTTATAAAATAATCCATTGTACTTCTATAATTATATTTTCAGTTCATGTATTTATGGATTTACCTATAACTACCTTTGAATTTTTAATAAATATTAACTCTTACAATATTGTGTTTTAAAAATCTCTTCATGGTGACATTATTTTGTCAATATACAAGATAATAAACACATCCATCACTAGTCACATGTATTCACACATGATAGATCTTTTAGGAAATTCCTCCTTTGTCAGTTTGGAAAAGTTGATTCTTCTCTTTAGTGGTTAAGAACCCTGACTGATAGGGTTCCCATCTGGAGCTCCTATATACACTTATTTCCAGTGAGGATAGATTGAGAGGAAAATAATTATACATCTAACACTCTCGAATACACAGAAACATCATCATATCTCCTTGACTAAATCCACAAAGTAAAAAACAAAGACAGGACATATGTTCCCAGAAAATTGATAAGGTGTAGATTTTGATATGAAACCAAATCCATTTTTAATTAAGAATTGAAATTTACTACTCAGTTTCTGATACTATAATTTGCTTTTTGTCAGTCAATAGAAAATGAAAATTAGCATGACATAAGAGGAATATAAAATTTACAATTAGGAATAGAAATATAGAATAGAAGTATGTATTTTTAACTGTAAAAAGGGAAACAAGAAGAAAGGAAGGTAAATGGAAGGTGAGGATAAAAGGTTAATGCAAACTTATTTATAATTTTGCAGATATACCTCTTACCTGAATGGTAAAATTTTTACAGAGTGAACTGATAGGACGACCACATGAATGATAAGCAGTAGATTCTCTGCACACACTAAGTTGGACCTTCCCGTCCACAGGCTCACCATAGGTATATCTAATGGAATAATATAGCAACAATACAATTATAGAGGTCAAGGTCATTTTAAATCTGTATAAGGTTTTGAAACTTTTATTTAGTAGCTGAAACCAGCACTGTAACAACATTTAAATAGCTAGTTACCATAAATTTTATTTTCTAGAGGAAATCTAAAACAATGGTACTGACTAAAATTGAGTTGAATGCTTTAGGCAAAGATGTATTTTAAATAAAAAGGTTGAAATAGACATGTAGAAGTCATATATCTAAGTCACTAAAATACAATGTAAACAAAAAAACTAATAGTAAAGGGAAAAATACATCAGTCATTATTTAATTAAAAATAGTATTTTTTACATACTGAGCAATGGAGTATTAAAAAACAAAAAATAAAATAAAAATAACATTTTGCTTTTTAGTTTTTTGTTTTTAAACTGCTATAATGAGCATATTTTTATGGTTTTTTACTTTTAAAATGTAAATTATATTTGTTTATTTTTTATAAATGTCATTTTAAGACATGAGATTTTGGGGTCATTTCCTTCTTTTTTTTGTTTTGTTTTGGAAAGGAAGAAGAAAACTGTTTATTTTTATTTTTTTTTAAATTATGCTTTAAGTGCTGGGATACATGTGCAGAATGTGCAGGTTTGTTACATAGGTATACACGTGCCATGGTGGTTTGCTGCACCCATCAACCCGTCATCTACATTAGGTATTTCTCTTAATGCTGTCCCTCCCCTTGTCCCTCAACCTCTGACAGGCCCCAGTGTGTGATGTTCCCCTCCCTGTGCCTATATGTTCTCAGTGTTCAACTCCCACTTATGAGTGAGAACATGTGGTGTTTGGTTTTCTGTGATAGTTTGCAGAGAATGATGGTTTCCAGTTTCATCCATGTCCCTGCAAAGCACATGAAATCATTCTTTTTTATGGCTGCATAGTATTCCATGGTGTATATGTGCCACATTTTCTTTATCCAGTCTAGCATTGATGGGCATTTGGGTTGGTTCCAAGTCTTTGCTATTGTGAATAGTGCTGCAATAAATGTACGTGTGCAGGTGTCCTTATATTAGAATGATTTATAATCCTTTGGGTGTATACCCAGTAATGCTGGGTCAAATGGTATTTCTGGTTCTAGATTCTTGAGGAATGGCCACACTGTCTTCCACAGTGGTTGAACTAATTTACACTCCCACCAATGCTTTTACACAAAGCACTCCTATTTCTCCACATCCTCTCCAGCATCTGTTGTTTCCTGACTTTTTAATGATCACCATTTTAACTGACATGAGATGGTATCTCATTGTGGTTTTGATTTGGATTTCTCTAATGACCAGTGATGATGAGCTTTTTCTCATATGTTTGTTGGCCATATAAATGTCTTCTTTTAAGTGTCTGCTCATGTCCTTTGCCCACTTTTTGATGTGGTTATTTGCTTTTTCTTGTAAATTTGTTTAAGTTCCTTATAGATTCTGGATATTAGCCTTTTGTCAGATGGATAGATTGCAAAATTTTTCTCCCATTCTGTAGGTTGCCTGTTCACTCTGATGATAGTTTCTTTTGCTGTACAGAAGTTCTTTAGTTTAATTAGATCCCATTTGTCAATTTTGGCTTTTGTTGCAATTGCTTTTGATGTTTTAGTCATAAAGTCTTTGCACATGCCTATGTCCTGAATGGTATTGCCTAGGTTTTGTTCCAGGGTTTTTATGGTTTTAGGTCTTACATTTAAGTCTTTAATCCATCTTGAGTTAATTTTTGTATAAGATGTAAGGAAGGGGTCCAGTTTCAGTTTTCTGCATGTGGCTAGCCAGTTTTCCCAACACCATTTATTAAATAGAGAATCCTTTCTCCATTGCTTGTTTTCATCAGGTTTGTCAAAGATCAAATTGTTGCAGATGTGTGGTGTTATTTCTAAGGCCACTGCTCTGTTCCGTTGGTCTACATATCTGTTCTGGTACCAGTACCATGCTGTTTTGGTTACTGTAGTCTTGTAGTGTAGTTTGAAGTCAGGAAGCATGATGCGTGAGGCCTCTAGCTTTGTTTTTATTCGTTTTTTTTTTTTTTTTTTTGACAGAGTCTCACTCTGTTGCCAGGCTGGAGTGCAGTGGTGCAGTTTCAGCTCACTGCAAACTCCACCTCCCAGGTTTAAACAATTCTCCTGCCTCAGCCTCCCAAGTAGCTGGGACTACAGGCACATGCCACCATGCCAGGCTAATTTTTGTATTTTTAGTAGAGACAGGGTTTCCCCATGTTGGCCAGGATAATCTCAAATTCTTGACATCAGGTGATCCACCCACCTCAGCCTCCCAAAGTACTGGGATTAAAGGTGCAAGCCGCCATGCCTGACCCTCCAACTTTGGTTTTTTGTTTGTTTGTTTGTTTGTTTTGCTTAGGATTGTCTTGACCATATGACTCTTTTTTGGTTCCATATAAAATTTAAAGTAGTTTTTTTCTAATTCTGTGAAGAAAGTCAATGTTAGTTTGATGGGAATAGCATTGTATCTATAAGTTACTTTGTGCAGTATGGCCACTTTCACAATGTTGATTCTTCCTATCCATCAGCATGGAATGTCTTTCCATTTGTTTGTGTCCTCTCTTATTTCCTTCAGCAGTGGTTTGTAGTTCTCCTTGAAGAGGTCCTTTGCATCCCTTGTAAGTTGTATTCCTAAGTATTTTATTCTTTTTGTAGAAATTGTGAATGGTAGTTTGCTCATGATTTGGCTCTCTATTTGTCTATTATTGGTGTATAGGAATGCTTGTGATTTTTGCACATTGATTTTGTATCCTGAGACTTTGCTGAAGTTGCTTATCAGCTTAAGGAGTTTTTGGGTTGAGATGATGGGGTTTTCTAAATATACAGTCATATCTTCTGCAAACAGAGACAATTTGACTTCCTCCCTTCTTATATGAATACGCTTTCTTTCTCTTGCCTGATCGCCCTGGCCAGAGCTTCCAATACTATGTTGAATAGAAGTGGCAAAAGAGGGCATCCTTGTCTTGTGCCAGTTTTTAAAAGGAATGCTTTTAGCTTTTGCCCATTCAGTGTGATTTTGGCTGTGGGTTTGTCAGAAATAGCTCTTATTATTTTGAGATATGTTCCATCAATACCTAGTATATAGAGAGTTTTTAGCATGAAGGAGTGTTGAATTTTATCAAAGGCCTTTTTTGCATCTATTGAGATAAATCATGTGGTTTTTGTCATTGGTTCTGTTTATGTGATGGATTGCGTTTATTGATTTGCATATGTTGAACCAGCCTTGACTCCCAGGGATGAAGTTGACTTGATCATGGTGGATAAGCTTTTTGATGTGCTGCTGGATTCTGTTTGCCAGTATTTTATTGAGGATTTTTGCATCGATGTTCATCAGGGATATTGGCCTGAGATTTTCTTTTTGGGTGTGTGTCTCTGCCAGTTTTCGGTATCGGGATGATGCTGGCCTCATAAAATGAGTTAAGGAGGAGTCCCTCTTTTTCTATTGTTTGGAATAGTTTCAGAAGGAATGGTACCAGCTCTTCTTTGAACCTCTCATAGAATTCAGCTGTGAATCTGTCTGGTCCCGAATTTTTTTGGTTGGTAGGCTATTAATTACTGCCTCAAATTCAGAACTTGTTATTGGTCTATTCAGGGATTCAACTTCTTCCTGGTTTAGTCTTGAGAGGGTGTATGTATCCAAGAATTTATCCATTTCTTCTAGATTTTCTAGTTTATTTGCATAGAGGTGCTTATAGTATTCTCTGATGGTAGTTTGTATTTCTGTGGGAGGAGTGGTGATATCCCCTTTATCATTTTTTATTGCATCTATTTGATTCTTCTCTCTTTTCTTCTTTATTAGTCATGCTAGCAGTCTATTTTGTTGATTTTTTCAAAAAACCAGCTCCTGGATTCATTGATTTTTTGAAGGGTTTTTCATATCTCTATCTCCTTCAGTTCTGCTCTGATCTTAGTTATTTCTTGTCGTCTGCTAGCCTTTGAATGTGTTTGCTCTTGCTTCTCTAGTTCTTTTAATTGTATGTTAGGGTGTTGATTTTAGATCTTTCCCACTTTTGCCTGTGGGAATTTAGTGCAATAAATTTCCCTCTAAACACTCATTTAGCTGTGTTCCAGAGATTCTGGTACGTTGTGTCTTTGTTCTCAGTGGTTTCAAAGAACTTCTTTATTTCTGTCTTAATTTCGTTGGGTACCCAGTAGTCATTCAGGAGCAGGTTGTTCAGTTTCCATGCAGCTGTGTGGTTTTGAGTGAGATTCTTAATCCTGAGCTCCAATTTGATTGCACTGTGGTCTGATAGACTGTTTGTCATGATTTCCATTCTTTTGCATTTGCTGAGGAATGCTTTACTTCCAATCATGTGGCCAATTTTAGAATAAGTGTGATGTGGTGCTGACGAGAATGTATATTCTGTTGATTTGGGCTGGAGAGTTCTGTAGATGTCTATTAGGTTCACTTGGTCCAGAGCTGATTTCAAGTCCTGAATATCCTTGTTAATTTTCTGTCTCGTTAATCTGTCTAATATTGACAGTGGGGTGTTAAAGTCTCCTGCTATTATTGTGTGGGAGTCTAAGTCTCTTTGTAGGTCTTTAAGAACTTGCTTTATGAATCTGGATGCTCCTGTATTGGGTGCATATATATTCAGGATAGTTGGCTCTTCTTGTTGCATTGATCTCGTTACCATTATATAATGCCCTTCTTTGTCTTTTTTGATCTTTGTTGGTTTAAAGTCTGTTTTATCAGAGACTAGGATTGCAAACCCTGCTTTTTTTTTCTTTCCATTTGCTTGGTAAATCTTCCTCCTTCCCTTTATTTTGAGACTATGGGTGTCTTTGCACCTGAGATAGGTCACCTGAATACAGCACTCCGATGGGTCTTGACTCGTCATCCAATTTGCCAGTGTGTCTTTTAATTGGGGGCACTTAGTCCATTTACATTAAAGGTTAATATTGTTATGTGTGAATTTGATCCTGTCATTATGATTGATGCCAGCTGGTTATTTGCCCATTAGTTGATGCAGTTTCTTCATAGTGTTGATGGTCTTTACATTTTGGTTTGTTTTTGCAGTGGCTGGTACCGGTTGTTCCTTTCTATGTTTAGTGCTTCTTTCAGGAGCTCTTGTAAGGCAAGCCTGGTGGTAACAAAATCCCTCAGCATTTGCTTGTCTGTAAAGGATTTTATTTCTCCTTCACTTATGAAGCTCAGTTTGGCTGGATATGAATTTCTGGGTTAAAAATTCTTTCCTTTAAGAATGTTGAATATTGGCCCCCACTCTCTTCTGGCTTGCAGGGTTTCTGCAGAGAGATCCACTGTTAGTTTGATGAGCTTCCCTTTGGGGTTAACCGGACCTTTCTCTCTGGCTGCCCTTAACATTTTTTCCTTCATTTCAACCTTGGTGAATCTGACGATTATGTGTCTTGGAGTTGCTCTTCTCAAGGAGTATCTGTGTGGTGTTCTCTGCGTTTCCTAAATTTGAATGTTGGCCTGTCCTGCTATGTTGGGGAAGTTCTCCTGGATAATATCCTGAAGTCTGTTTTCCAACTTGGTTCCACTCTCCCCATCACTTTCAGGTACACCAATCAAACGTAGGTTTGGTCTTTTCACATAGTCCCATATTTCTTGGAGGCTTTGCTCATTCCTTTTCATTCTTTTTTCTCTAATCTTGTCTTCAAGCTTTATTTCATTAAGTTGATCTTCAATCTCTGATATCCTTTCTTCCATTTGATCAATTTGGCTATTGATACTTGTGTATGCTTCATGAAGTTTTCATGCTGTGTTTTTCAGCTCCAATAGGTCATTTCTGTTTTCTAAACTGGTTATTCTAGTTAGCAATTCTTCTAACCTTTTATCAAGGTTCTTATCTTCCCTGCATTGGGTTAGAACATGCTCCTTTAGCTCGGAGGAGTTTGTTATTACCCACCTTCCGAAGCCTACTTCTGTCAGTTCATCAAACTCATTCTCCGTCCAGTTTTGTTCCCTTGCTGGCGAGGAGTTGTGATACCTAGGCAAACAGGGTTTGGAGTGGACCCCCAGCAAACTCCAGCAGACCTGCAGAAGAGGGGCCTGTTACAAGGAGTTTCTGTCCTCTTGAAGCTGTCTACATGAAATTAATAATTCTGTGACAATTTAAATAGACAGTCTTCCATGTGAGCTGCCTTTTGATTTTGAGGTTTGGAGAGATGTCCAAAAAATAAGAAAATCTTGCTTTTTCCCCTCTCCTCTTTAGACGAGGCATTCTGCTTTATGGAATTTTCAGCCTTTTTGTGCTGGTTTTTCCTCATTTTCATGGATTTCCTTCCTTCCTTCCCTCCCTCTCTCTCTCTCTCTCTTTCTTCTTTCACACAGTTTTGCTCTTGTTGCCCAGGCTGGAGTACAATGGCAATCTCGGCTCACTGCAACCTCCGCCTCCCAGATTCAAGCAATTCTCCTGTCTCAGCTTCCCGAGTAGCTGGGATTACATGTGTGTGCCACCACACCCAGATAATTTTGTATTTTTAGTAGTAACAGGGTTTCTCCATGTTTGTCAGGCTGGTCTCAAACTCCCGACCTCAGGTTATCCACCTGCCTCCGTCTTCCAAAGTGCTGGGATTACAGACATGAGCCACCACTCCTGGCTATCTTTGTGGATTTATCTACCTTTGGTCTTTGCTGTTGGTGACCGTTAGATGGAATTTTTGTGTGGTTGTCCTTTTTGTTGACGTTGATGCTGATGTTATTGCTTTCTGTTTGTTGGTTTTCCTTCTTACAGTCAGGCCCCTCTTCTGCAGGTCTGCTGGAGTTTGCTGGGGATCCACTCCAGACCCTGTTTGCCTGGGTATCACCAGCAGAGGCTGCAGAACAGCAAAAATTGCTGCCTGCTCCTTTCTCTGGAAGCTTTGTCCCAGAGGGGCACCCACCAGATGCCAGCCGGAGTTCTCCTGTATGAGGTGTCTGTCGACCCCTGCTGGGAGGTGTCTTCCTGTCAGGAGGCATGGGTCCCTGATGCACTTGAGGAGTCTGTCCCTTAGCAGAACTTGAGCACTGTGCTGGGAGATCCGCTGCTCTCTTCAGAGCCAGCAGGCAGGAACATTTAAGTCTGCTGAAGCTGCTCCCGCAGCTGCTTCTTCCCCCAGGTACATGGGAGTTTTATCTATAAGCCCCTGACTGAGGCTGCTTCCTTTCTTTCAGAGATGCTGTGCCCAGAGAGGAGGAATCTAGAGAGGTAGTTTGGCTACAGCAGCTTTGCAGCTCCACAGTGGGCTCCAATTATATTTATTTTTAATTACATGGAAGTACACAAATATTTGTTCATTGTTAAAAAATTTAAATAGGTAGAAAGAGCAAAGAACAAAATTGCTTGTAAGGAATGACAGTAGATTCCTCTGGGCTGCATTTTATGACAATTTCTCAATTTCATCTTCCAAATTATTAATTCTCTCTTCAGCATCATCCATCCTTCTAGTTAGCCTTTCTACACTTATATTTTTAAATTAATAATATGCTTAATTCCAAGGTCTTTAATTATTTTTAAAGTTACACTATTGACTCGTATCTGAGTATATAAATTTTACTTATTTCTAAATTTTTTTCAGATTGATGTTCAACAGTTTTCTCAGGTATATATTGCTATTTTGTTTTATTTGTTTAATACCTTGATTTCAAGTCTTTAGACTCTTCAACCATTTAGTAATTCATGCTTATGTTTTGGGATTCCCAGCTGGCTTGTCCTAGAGTGCTTTATTTCAATTATGCAATACTTCTCCAGTAAAAATGACACAGGAGCCAACACACAGCCACTGTGATAGGGAAGTCCCTAAATATTTGGGCTTTGGGGATTTCTGTTACTCAGGGGATTTTCCAGCAATGCTGGCAATTCCCTGCCTCTACGATCCAACTACAATGAGACATTTCAGTCTCTGCCTTTTCTGTATTCTCCCACTCCAACTCTGGAGGTGAAGCACAAGGTAGTGACAACAAAAAGGTAGCTATGTTTCTTGACTCTTACAGACTTCCAGCCTAAAGTAGACACAGGAAGGAGAACAGGTAAAGCTTTCACCTTAAAGTTTGGCATGGAATTTTAGATTACTGCAATGAAGCTCTCCTAATAACTAGAAATTACCAGGTCACTTTTCATTTTTAATTATGCAAAATTAAAAGGAAAAGTAGTACACATGAGTCAGGGAAAGAATGAATCCTCACATCAGGTCTGAGGAGACAAAGTTTTATGTTTGCACCCTGGCTGTCTTTGCTGGTTATATAAACTCTGTGAATGTTGCTTAACTTAACCTGACCTGCTTCACTGCTACTCCTGCCACACATTAATCCTCAACATTTGCCCCTAAGTCCCTGTCTGCCCTTAGTATCCTCTATACTGTGCCCTGCCATTACCCTAAAGCCACTTGTAACTCTTATAGCAGTTTTCTCCATGATACGTCGTGAGTTTCAGTTTTCTTTTATAATCATGTAATACATAAAGATTGAATTGAGAAATCATCATAAACAGAAGTTATTGTCCAGTGGAAATTTCTGGGAGATGGAATGTTCTATGTTTTATGTGTATGCTCTCCAATTCAGTGGCCACTAGTCACATGTGACAGCTTGAAATGTGGCTAGCACAACTGCATATTTAATTTTAATTAAAACTTAAGTAACCACATATGGTCAGTGGCTACTGTATTGGCTGGTGCAAAATAATATGTTATGATGTAAAAAAGATAGTAGTCAGTTGTCTTAAACAGTTACATAAAACCACATATCATAACATGCATTAAAATAATTATAGATGCATGGAAGAATTCATAAAAATCAGCAAAATAATTTCATACCGTGTTTTTCCCTTACCTTCACACATTTATATTTTACTTCCTTTTAGCCATCTATCCCATTCTAATATCTTTCTGTGAATGCATTATCCTATTATGTACAGTTTCAACTTACAAGGCACAGACATTCACTTTGAATTCAGAGTCCACTACTAAGATATTTTCTGGTGCATCCACAGTCATTTGAAATTTGGGTAACACTGCCAGTAAAAAAAAAAAAAAAAAAAAAGTATATATTATATTATAATGTATATATTATATATTATTAACAGAACTATTATTAACATAAATACATATTAACATAAATACATTCATACAAAACAATTGTTTCTCCTTTACAAACCATCGACCTTTGCTTATGTTTGCCGTTAATAAACAGTGTGAGGAGGACACTGAAGTGCATAAGACTGGATTTTGGAATTGGATAGAAAAATGCATATTTTGAATTCTAAATTCATCACTTTTCAGGTGTTGAACTTGGGAAAGTGTTTCTCAATGTCTTCATCTTTAAAAAAGTAATAATGATACTACAATAAAAATTTTATGAAGATTTTAGGAGAAATTATGAAGGGACTAATGGCTAACGTATGACTAATGTCAATTCCATTCTTTTCATAAGAAGTGCTTTACATCCCAGAAACTATCATATAAAATAGAATCCAGATACTACAAAAGGAAGATAGAATAGATAACCTAGGTCAACAGAGAATTGCAGGAAGATTATGGGCTGAACTAGGAGATAAAAATCAAAGTAGATGGAGAACCCTAAAATAGTAACAGAGGACAAGGAAAGAGGAAAGGAAGAGATACTCACTTGAGAATTTGTTATTTAATAATCCTGCCCTTGCAAAATTGAAAAGATTTTGTAATTTTTTATTAATAGGTAATATTTTCATTGCTATTTATTTACCATATTCTTCCACAGAGAAGGAGTGATACGTTTTCTTCTCATTGAGCATCTCCACGGTGATTCTATACCATCCGAGGATGGGCTCTGAGATTAACTGGAAGGAAAGTTGTAGAATTCCTCCCACAGACTCCTCATTCACCCACTGTTGTATTCGGTTGCCTTCTGGATCCTAAGAATAAGAAAGTAGATTTTTGCATGCTGGATGTTTTTATTCATTATAAAGTTTCAGCAAGGTGCTTCCTACTTAGGTTTCTAACCTACTTAAGATTCAAAACATGAGTGTGTCCTTACATTCCCCAAGGAGACTTGGTTACTCTCCTATCTGGGGTCACATAGGTGTATATTATAACACTTAGTATATTTTAGAGCTAGCTGTGATTTTCTTACTTTTATTTTCTGTGTCAATCTCTGTGTCAATTTCTTAAAGGCGGGCCATATTTTATCCCCAGTGCATTAAACATTAAGTATAAATTTATATATATTCAACAACTAAGCATTAAATTAAATACAGTCATAGTTGCCCATTGTCTATATCATTATTATCTATATTAATGGGTGCATGCTAATATGAATCACATTGTGGTGGGGGTGGAAACCTATTTCTGTCCTCTTGAGGCTGTCTACATGAAATTAATAATTTTGTGACCATTTAAATAGACAGTCTTCCCTGTGAGCTGCCTTTTGATTTTGAGGTTTGGAGACACGTTCAAAAAATGAGAAAACAATTCTTCAACTAGTAGTTATCTTACCTGAAGGGTGATCACTGGATACTGAAATAAAAATAAAAATAATGTTATTATATGAACTCAAAGGTTTTTTTCTAGATGCGTGAAGAGGTTAATTATAAATCTATTATTAAGCAAAGAAACAAGCACATTTAGGACAACCCAAACAAATATTGATTTCTGACTGAAAGTTTGAATATCTGTTGATTATACTGAGACTCATCTGCCTAGTTTTCAAGAATTTTCATTTACTTCTCTCTCTTTCACAACACACACCCTGCAGTCTCAGTAAGCAACCCTGCCCTTGGGTCTTTCCAACATAATAAAAATGCCCTCTTACATGAATAATAACTTCCTTATCGACAAATTCGTGGTCAGTCTTCACTCTGACAGTTGCAATGTTTTACACTGCTGGTTGCCTCTTTTTGAAATGCTTCAATTTTTATTTCTGTATCTAGCACTAATTTTTTTTGTCTTAGATTCCTGACCATTCCTATACTCCACCATTTCCTTATCAGACAAGTAAATAAATGTAGACATTTGCCCAAGTTTCCCTTGCAGAGTCTCCTCTCCTTCATCCTTCTCCTTCCACCTCTTTGTATCTCCTCTCAGTTCTCTCCATGTTTGCTACTCTTGCCCCCTCTAAACCTATAGTCAACAGTTTGACTTTCATCTCTTAGTGTTTTCTCTCAGGACCTTAAAACTAAGAAGTTGAAATTAAAGACTCCCAGGCCAGAAGCCCTCATGTGAACAGGCTGATGAAAATTTTTAAAATGAGTACGTAGGGTCTTTTGCCCACTCCCCAAGTTGCCAAGTGCTCCTTCCCACTAATTGCAGCTTTCATTCACTAATAAAACATAATGTGTCTGGAGACAGGAATAGGATTCATAAACCTTGTCCAGAATTCTTGTAACTGAGAAATAGAACAGTTGGATTAAGGGCCTCACTTGTTATTCTAAATTCATGGAATTGAATCTCGATGAAATATTGAGATGGTATTGAAGAAATACTGCTGCATCATTAACTCAAGCATTAAGAGAGGTAGAGCTTCTCATGAGATTTCCTCATAGGAAGAAAATGAAGAATATATTACCCAAAGGTGCCATGGGAAGACGTTAACCATTTGGATGAGATTCTAATAATGAGAAATGAACGTAGAGTACTGTCCCGTTTTGTTTGCTATTTGCAATGTTTCCAATGCAGATGGCTTCAACTGTGTTCAACAAATTGAGTTTTTATTACTTAATTTGTCTTTTTTAATTAGTTTTTTTTTTAACTGATCTTGGTCTATTTCAAAAAACCAGTGAGCAAGAACCTAATAAAACCACATTTTCATTGTTCTAAGCTGCTTGATTTTTTTCCAAAAACAATTATTAAAATGAGGCTGATTCTGCTCTAGTCACTAAGGACCATCTGCACTAAATCTTGTATAAACCAGTCAAGAACCAATACAACAACTCCTTCATGTCCCCTTCTGGTTCATACTACCTCCCTAAAAAGAGGGCCTCTATTTAGAAGACAAGTAGTTCCAGGTCTTAAGATATGTTTCAAGAAAGATCTGAAACTTCTTGATGTAAATGAAACTTTCTGGAAAAAAATATGTTTGAATATTCTACAAAACACTGACCTAAAGGAAAAGAAAGTCACCATCAGTAATGAAATTGCAGAAAATGAAAGAAAAGACTGATGTAAGATTTGGGCAGAAGAAACTAGGTATATGCTGTATATCTTGGCTCATTTGATAATGACCCAAGTTGCATCATTACTATATTTTGATTATGTAGTCCAATTTATTATGAATGCCCAAATCTCATAGGCCAGCCATGCATTGAATCTATTTATTTAAATGGAATACTGAATCGGATAATATCCAGCAATTAGAAACACTGGCTTGGAAAGATAAAACCACATGATCTCTTAGCTGCCATCATTTTTGGAACTGCTACATCAATTTCCATCTCTATACATAAACACATGCAATTCGCTGTGCCATGGAAACTCCATGCCATAAACATTTGGTACAAATGTCTTCTTATCTATGACCCATATTTGAAGGAACAGTCCATTAATCCTGTTGTTCTTATGCAAATGTAGTTATTATCAAGCAGAGAGTTGGATAATCATATTTGGCCTAATTGATAATAATAAGTCAACAATGAGGGGTGAGAACTAACAAGGGAATTACGATACTGTTGCAGCTGCTTTGATTTTCAAGGAGCCCTTTACTTCCCCATGGTGCTTCCAATCGAGGATGATTGTCAAAGGATTGCAGTAGAAATTCTCACTGCTTTGGTTAAATAGAGGAGTGGCATTCTTAGAAATAGAAGCTTCAACCATGAGCCAAGGAGAACAGGAAGCACACGCTATCTTATAGAAGTGATTTTGGATTTAGATTAATACAAGGTATTTGGGGCACTAAAAATTAGATTCCTGCTCTGGAAATTAAAATTAAGCAACAATCTAGTGAATGTAGCATAACTATAGAAGATGGGGAAAGGAGGTGGATTAAAAGTGATGACGTCTTAAATATGTTAAGGATGAAGTACAATTTGGACGGAGGAAAAGGCAGTAACAGAGAAACCATCTGTACTGCTTCTTTCTGTAAGCTTAAGAAGCTTTTTCGTAACTGCGTTCAGTTGAGAGATTGACCTAAGAGACCACAAAAGAATGCTTAGTTCTAACAGGTTTCTAAACTACATGAAATGAAATTTATCAAGTATCCTGTTGTAAAGACTTCAGTCTTTTCCAGGTTACGATTCGTTGTCTTTTGACTGTTTTCACTATTAATCACCTTTGTTCTCAGATTGTCTCTAGCAGGGTTGTAGTTGCCTACTGAAATACTGTCTTAGACTACCATCACCATGTTCCTGCTCTGTATTTAGTTCCTTAACTGTACATCAGTGTCTATGAAATAACTTCTCTGAATTTCCCATTAGGGAAAATGAGGCAGCGTCACTTTCCCTAATGGGTAGCAACACTTCCCCCTTTACTATCCCTGTGTAAATAAAGAGCAGTATCTGGAAAAATTGGAAGGGATCCTGGAACACATCCTCAGTCAAGCTATTTCTCTGCTCTACACACAAACTGCTCCTCTATGACCAACTGTAATTCAGGTGCCTACACAACATAGCACCAAGCCTACTTTCCAAATTGTTTTTCAACATGACCTTTTTTTTTTTTTTTTTTTTTGAGACGGAGTCTCACTCTGTCGCCCAGGCTGGAGAGCAGTGGCCCGATCTCGGCTCACTGCAAGCTCTGCCTCCTGGATTCACGCCATTCTCCTGCCTCAGCCTCCCGAGTAGCTGGGACTACAGGCGCCTGCCACCACGCCCGGCTAGTTTTTTGTGTGTTTAGTAGAGACAGGGTTTTGCCGTGTTAGCCAGGATGGTCTCGATCTCCTGACTTCATGATCTGCCCGCCTCGGCCTCCCAAAGTGCTGGGCTTACAGGCACGAGCCACCGCGCCCGGCCCTTCAACATGACTTTCTATATTTGTTATAAGTTTCAGCAAAGCTGGGTTATGACTATTCCCTAAATCCTCTTGATTCTCTACCCACATGCCTTCACTACCATTTTTTCTCTGCCTACAGTATCTTCTAGGCCTAATTTATACATTTGGTCATCTCTGTTCCCTAAGGAGTGTCTTGATTTCACCTACCCTGTGACATCTGTATCAGGCATGGCCAATGCTTCCCCCTTCAATCCCTTTTTCTGGTTCTTTCCAACTACCCCCAGCTCCATTGTGTTTTACTTCTAACAGCTTTCACCTGTGAACTTTTTGAGAGGCCTGTTTTGGGGCCTGGTGGTAAGTTCTTAGGGGTTTACTCCTATGTTGTGGGGGTGCCCAGAGCCAATAACTGCCTGATGCTGGAGTACAAAAGCCCAGCTTTGGTTCCTAAAGTGGAATGAATTCTGAAGTGTAATTTACACTCCAGAGCTTCCTGCCAGTCAGGCTGAAGACTTTGCTCAAAATCAATTGCACCCATGCTTGGTTTCCTCCCTCCCCTGCCCTGCTTCTCTCCACTCTCTTATTGGTTTCTCCTGGCAGCACTTTCTTAATAATTCAGTTGTCCATTTTTCCCTCTCTCAGAATCTCATTCTGGAGAAGTTGGCCTGAGATAAAACCTCTCCTGGTAACTCCAAATACAAAGCAGCCGTAATGCTAAATTCACTGGTCATGTAATTCACTCATTCAGTCATTATAAAGTATTATTGTGACTCGGCTCACTGGCTCATGCCTGTAATGCCAGCGCTTTAGGAGGCCAAGGCAAGAAGATTGCTTGAGGTCAGGAGTTTGAGAACAGCCTGGGCAACATAGCAAAACCCTGTCTCCACAAAAAAAAAAAAAAAATTAACTGGGCATGATGCTGCTGCCAGTAGTCCAAGCCACTTGGGGGACTGGGGCAGGAGGATCGCTTGAGCCCAGAAGTTAAGGCTGGTGAGTTATAATCGCACCACAGCACTCCAGTCTGGGCAACAGAGCAAGACTCCATCTCTAAAATACATAAATAAATAAAATATTCATTCTATATAACATTACTCATTCACTCAATACATAATTTAATAATGGTATAATATTAAGAGCCTACTATCTGCCATATCCTATTCTTCCAGATGTCAGGAATATAGTCATGCATGTTGCTTCATTTATGTTCTTCTCCAACAACCTCTGTTCTAATGTAATCATTCTGGGAACAGAAAGAGTATCTTCTGTATCTTTGGGTCTCGGCTTACCTAGCACAGTGCTTTATAAGTGGTCAGCATTCAGTAAATTACAGACTTTTATCTGTAATTAGGAAATATGTTTAATTGTGTTGACCAGAGAGAGTGAGGAAGAAGAAAAAAGGAAAAAGTTTGATGGTAAGGGAGGAATACATAGGCTAATAAGAATGTAAAACCAGTAACTTAGACTGGTCTGCCTCATTTTCATGGATTAATTTTAAGAAGCAAAACCATGCACAAATACCTACCTCTTTCTAGCTATAGCTTACCATTTCATCAACTGATTTCAAATGATCATCCAGAGACACAACTCGAAACATCACTGAAGAAAGAAAGAAAGGTGATGTAATGAAAGTATTTACCTTTGTGTCATCACAGCTTTCTTCCTACATTGATTAACTTAGGTGAATCGAAAAGCACTAAGTTACTACTGCCTGTGATGAGGAGTTACACGCACATCTTATGTAAGACATATCGGATCCCTGGGTTATCAGGTTGAGCTTATTAAGTTATACTGCCAAGAAAGGGTTCAGTAAAAGAACTTTTTGTCTTTCTTTTGTACTTCTAACCCTGCTTTATCTTTCTCCTCTTACGCATTCTCACAACATGTGCTCAGGCTGCCTAATGACTTCACTAAAGAAATGAAAGCCAGAGGAGGCGGGTCACTTAACTATTAGTACAATTCCTCACAGAGATTACATGCATACGTATGCATACTATGCATGCATATTTAGTGTGTGCTTTTTCTGTATATCCCTCATCAACCAATGCCCTTATTCCCTTAACCCGCAGTGGAAGCACCTGCAATCAGCTGTACTCTCACATTCTTATCCATCTGTGTCCTATCCCCGAGTTGGTTCTCAGCCTGATGGACCTTGTCAAACTCATGTTACTATGCTGTCAGTAAACTTCATTCTCTTTTGAAGATGTTTCTCTCTACCCCTATTTCTCTCGCAAAACTCTCGATTTCTTTTTTGCTTTGAGGTTGCCTCTCTCCCTCTAGGTCTCCCTCTAGGTCTCTATAGTGGAGACCTCTCATCTTCCACATGGCTTGAGAAGGGAAATAAGTAACTTCCTAGTTCACAACTCCAACAAAACATTTTTTTCTTGCATTTTAATTCAAAAGAGAGAAATTATTATTTGAGATGCCACTAGTTTCAGAAAATTTATTCCTGTTGATGTCATCTAATGACTTTCTGGTTCTGTCATAGAATGTCACCTGGCTAATGGTCTTCCTTTCTACTGCTTAGATGTCATGGGAAGTTTTGATAGGCTTTAAGGGAAATGAAGATTCTTGTCAAAATTGGTATTGGCCATCATACCAGAGTCAGTGTATTTTGGAAAAAATGTCATTTGCTGATGACAAGGCTATGTTGTCATCTGTCTATATAAACTTTCTGTCCCTTTGTGTTTTCAGGTTCATTTAGAGTTCAACTTTGTTAATCTCATTCTTCCAGATTATTGACCTTCTCCTGGCTTCAATTCATTTATTCGCACATTAATTTTTAACATCTTTATTTGATAACCTATTTCATAATTCTATTCATATGTATGTGCAAGTATGGGTGTCAAATGCTGACTTTAAAAAAAAAAAAAAGACTTGCTGTTTGGGTATCACAGAATTCATAAGATTGGCTGAGAAATGCTGATCCCATCATAGCTCATGGTTTAAATGTGGTCTCTATATTGATGGTTCTTCAAATTCATATCTTCAGCCCTTTTTTCTCTTTTCTTTTTCTTTCTTTTTTTCTTTTTTGAGACAGGGTCTCACTCTCATCACTCAGGCTGGAGTGCAGTGGTGCAAGCTCGGCTCACTGCAGCCTCAACTTTCCAAGCTCAGGTGATCCTCCCACCTCAGCCTTCCAAGTAGCTGGAACTACTTTGCCCCACCACACCTGGCTAACTTTTTTGTAATTTTAGTAGAGGTGGGTTTTCAACATGTTGCCCAGGCTTATTGTGAACTCCTGGGCTCAAGTAATCTGCCTGCCTTGACTTCCCAAAGTGCTAGGACTACAGGCATGAGCAACTGCGCCTGGCCCTGCCCTTTCTTCTTACCTAAAGTTTCATAAATACTGCTTCCTGCTTGACATATCTGCCTGAATATTTAGAAGATATCTCACCCTTAGTGTGCCCAAAAATGTAATCCTGATTTCTTTCCCCTTGCCCTACACTTCCTTATTTTAGTAAATGACAATTCTGTCCAGGTGTTTAGGCTAGAAATTTTGGACTCATTCTTATTCCCTCATTCTTATCATCCCCTCATTCTCATTCCCTCTTTATATTACACTCTACATCAAAACATACCTTAAAGATATTACCTGCTATTTCTCTTGCCCAGAATGATTTTCCCCACCCATGGTAGACATCCTCACTTCATTCAGGTCTCTGCTTAATTATCTCAACACATTTTTTCCCTCTAGTTTTAATCTTTTCACCTACTTCATTAGCTCTGTCATTTAAAACTAGAATTCTGGCTGGGTGCGGTGGCTCACGCCTGTAATCCCAGCACTTTGGGAAGCTGGGGGGGGGCAGATCACAAGGTCGGAAGTTCGAGACCAGCCTGGCCAATATGGTGAAACTGCATCTCTACTAACAAAATACAAAAAAAAAATTAGACGGACTTGGTGGCACACATCTGTAATCCCAGCTACTCAGGAGGCTGAGGCAAGAGAATTGCTCGAACCTGGGAGTTGGAGGTTGCTGTGAGCTGAGTTTGCCCCACTGCACTCCAGCCTGGGCAACAGAGCAAGACTCTGTTTCAAAAAAAAAAAATAGATTTCTCTTTAACTCCAAAACTGTCCCTGTCTTTGTTCAAGATGTAATCATCTCGTGTTTGGACTCTCACAACTGTCACTAACTGGATCACTGCCATTTGTGTGGCCATAACTTAGCTAATCTTTCTATGGTTATCAGAGCCACTTTCTGAAGACTAAATCTTATCTTGAATCTTCTCTGATGAAAACCTCCCATTGCACAAAAGCCAGTGTCTTCATAACTTAATGTGTAGCGAGTCACACGTTACTTTTTGTGAAGTTCCGACCTGGCCTTCTACTGCAGCCTCCTCTCCAGCCATTCCCACCGAGCCTCCTAACCTGAAGCTATACACTATCCCTTACCTGCGGTAATTTCATCATGAGTACTGACTTTACTTCTGTCATAGTTATTTCTATAATAGCCCTTTCCTTCTCACACAGAGGGGCTACCTTCCCTTCTACCCTGACACTGGAAGCTTGAATAGCCCTCCTTTAATTCTCCCAGACACAACTAGAATCTGCTTTGCTGAAGACTTTGTACATCAGTCAAGTACCTTATCCCTTCTTACTCTAAATGCATTCCTGTATATCCTCTTTGATATACTTATTTTTTAATAACTGAAGAATTAGTCACTTTCTATTCTATCTGTTTACTATACTTTTTCATATTTTGTTCATGCCACTATATAGCAGTTAATATATTGCATTATAAATACTGTGAACTTCCCTGGTGAGTTTCTCGTTTATCAATTTTGTGTTACTCTGCACTTTTATATTGCTACAGTGTATCATATTAAAATATTAAAATATGAAGATTGTACCAGATGTTTTACTACCATATAATCTATTATTTATTTGAAGGGCAGTTTTTTATGGAATTAAGAATAAATGTCTCATAAAATGTCAAATAGTTTAGGTAGTATTTTAATTCATGGTAGTTTAATGTAAAATAGCCTGTGCTCATTAAAGAAAATTAAGAGAAATTCCCTGAGATAGAAACAAGTTGAAGTACAAATCAATTACACACCCAAATCTGAAAACATGCTGTTCATGGCTCATGTGTTTGCATCTGTATGTGGATTTTCCATGTAGAATGTCTTCAGTGATAATATGTTTTCCCTATTTTAAAAAATTAACACAAGCTACAATAGGTGTTTAAGAGGTGTTTTAGAATTACGTCAATCTCCAGAAAATATTTGTGGTAACTGCACCAGATTAAGCCATGTACAGATAACTTTCATTCTTATTTCTTTTACAGGTAGGGTACCCTTATCGTGCAAGGTGTATTCTTGAAAACTCTCAATTTAAAACTAATTTGTTTAGGAGTTATCTTGTTAAGAGATTACATGTGTTACTATAAAAATATAGCCCTCATGTAGCCATAGCATACATAGCTGATAATGCACTGAGCTTGCCATCTTTAAAACTATAAAAACTATAAATTTTCCTTCAGTTAAAAAATTGGGGAAAATGTTTTCATTAAGTGAAATTATATACAAGAGTGAGATAACAAAAAATTGCTTTCACATCATAAACTTTCAAAGCCATATAATTTAAATTTATATAATTCACAGATATTTCTAGTGCACTTATTGTCAAAATAGCACAAAATTTTCAAAACAGGACAAAACTACTTTCTTCATAGAAATGACAGTGGCTGTCAGGGTAAGCAATACACAATTCTTTTTTCCTAGGTAATGGGAATCCTACTGCTTCCTCTGGATTAGTAGGTAAATTAAAGTAACTTCCTCTCTATAATTCTCTGAAGTTTAAGAGTTTTATTTTAGAGCTTAAAAAACCTTTTAGATTTTTGGTGATTCTTTTTTCTCTATTTAGGTGCCTGGCATATTTTATAGATTTACCCATAAGTATGTATTTTCAAGAAAAAGACTAAAATGTATTAATGCTTAAATAAATAAAATATCTTACTGTTCTAAATCTTGTAGCAGGGATGGATGCTTTAAACAAATGCAATGAAACTCTTACAACAAAATTTCAAGAGACAAGAAGTAGTTGGTGATTATTTTGGGAGAGGGACTTCTTACAACCTAAAGTTATACGAGGTAAAACCTATTCAAATTTCTTAAGATCTACTCTGTGCTCATTGTCCACAAGATAGCAGACAAACGAATTGGCTGTCCTGTATTTATTTCTGATCTCAGAATTAAATTTCATTGTATGCTTTTTCTTTGATCTTGGGCACATTTGGGCAGAAGTGCTAACAGGAAGGAAAAGCCAGTCAAACAAGTACTCAGTTTTCAGTCAGGCAAATACTTCTGGTCAAACCAGGAACTCAAAGAATGTGTTAATTGCAAATATATGAAGCTGAAGAACAAAAAGTTACAGAAACGTATCTAGATAATTTCTGCATCCTCTCTTTAGAGTTTCAAATGACCACATTTGCAATACTGTAGCCATCAATAGTTCCCTATAAAATTTTTAGCCTGCACTAATGTTCTATCTCCTGTAATATCTCAAAGGGAGGAGGGGAGATGCATATATAGACATCAAAATGCAGGTGGTGGTCACATATGAAGCAACAACAAACTAAATGTGCAATGAGGTTTTAGCATACAGTCATAGTTAATCTCATACCATATTTTTTATTCAAAAAAGAAGCACGATCCTGAGTAGATTATGAATATTTGTAGCATTATATCTCAGATTATAATGATCAGTTTTTTGAAAACTATCCCTCAATTGTGTAAGGCTCCTGGCTCAATTTCTTTGCTATTTTATAACCTTTCCTCTGTGCATTAGACTCTTTACTAGACTGTGGATGGATAAGAAATTTAAAAGAAAGCATTCATTTTAAATTAAGTTTTTATGCTTCTTTGCTCTTTGAAGTAGCAGCCACCTTCCCCACCTCTGCCTTCTGCAGCTCTCCTTAGCAAGAATCCTAGAAGCCTTCCTTAGACATCCTCTTGTGTCAACCACATACACTCTTCTCCCTCATAAGCATCGCCCACCCCAGTGTGCATGCTCTCTTAATGTTTGTTCCGCCGTTATTGGTGCCAGCCCAAACTGTACAGCCGTGCCCTGTCTTTCTTGTCTAGTCTTTCAGTCTTTCTCTGGTGCCTAAATACCGACCTGAATGCCCTCTTTTGTGAAGTGAGGGAGGGAGGCAAAGGGTCAGGGGAAGAGGAGTGGAAGGGTGGGGACAGCACAATGCATGCAGTACATTCCTCCATCTCCAGCGCACATCCTTCACCTCCCTCTGCTTATGTTGTTCTGGGATCACAGTGTGGTGGTGCCTAAGCGGGCTCTGATTACTCTGATTCCCAGTTCATCCACGACTGCCTCCTCGAGGCATGATCCCCACATCTGTAGTGACTCCTTATGAGTGTTGCTTAACTGCATGAAAATGCCTCTTTAGTTCTATATTCAGGGCTTTCCTTTAACTGTTTTATTCACTGCAGCTTTTTCCCCTTCCTTTCTTTTTTTCTCTTTTATTATATCACATTTTATTCTATTGTCTTTTTTTATTATTATAGAAAAGAATAATATAGAAAAGAATATTACACGTGCATTAATACCACCTACATAACTGACTTTTTAGGGACAGAGATCAGGCTGTTTGACTGTATGTGTAAAGTTATTTTAATTTTTAAAAGTTCTAGGGTACATGTGCACAATGTGCAGGTTTGTTACATATGTATACATGTGCCATGTTGGTGTGCTGCACCCATTAACTTGTCATTTACATTAGGTATATCTCCTAATGCTATCCTTCCCCCCTCCCCCAACCGCACGACAGGCCCCAGTGGGTGATGTTCCCCTTCCTGTGTCCAAGTGTTCTTATTGTTCAGTTCCCACCTATGAGTGAGAACATGCGGTGTATGGTTTTCTGTCCTTGCCATAGTTTGCTCAGAATGATGGTTTCCAGCTTCATCCATGTCCCTGCAAAGGACATGAACTCATCCCATTTTATGGCTGCATAGTATTCCATGGTGTATATGTGCCACATTTTCTTAATCCAGTCTATCGTTGATGGACATTTGGGTTTCTTTACTCCAAATAAGCCTATCTACTTCTCTTTTTTTTTTTTTTTTTTTTTTTTTTTGAGACGGAGTCTCTCTCTGTCGCCCAGGCTGGAGTGCAGTGGCCGGATCTCGGATCACTGCAAGCTCCCCGTCCCGGGTTCACGCCATTCTCCTGCCTCAGCCTCCTGAGTAGCTGGGATTACAGGCGCCCGCCACCTCGCCCGGCTAGTTTTTTGTATTTTTTAGTAGAGACGGGGTTTCACCGTGTTAGCCAGGATGGTCTCGATCTCCTGACCTCATGATCCGCCCGTCTTGTCCTCCCAAAGTGCTTCTACTTCTCATTTTATGGCATGGTTTTTTAATTAATTCTACCTCAGTGCTTTTTTATGTACCATTCATCTCATCAGAAATGTCTTTCTTTTGAGTGCTGTAATCTGTATTCATCAACTCCTTCTGCACCCAGGAGAAGAGAGGAGGCTTTTCAGCTTGATTCAATGTCATGTTGATCATTCTATTACTTGGGCAATTCTCTAGTCACTAGGTGTATCTCATTTCATGTTCATGACATACTTTGTTGCTGTTTTATTTCTATTTCAACCATAAGCTTGTAAGTTTGCATAAACTAAAATTCAAAATTCCCAAATATGTGGTTAGAATGTTACTAGAATAATATGGATATTATTAGAAAATAAGAATAAGGCACTCTTTAAAAATACACTTTCTGAAGCTCCCCACCCCAGACTCATGGAAATGAAATCTCTAACATTTAGGCTATGTAATCTATATTTTTATTTTGTTTTTTTTAAGCAGGTTCTCTAATAAAATTTAATACAATAAAATTTCTGAGCTTGTATTGTGTACCATCAATTCAAATATCATATAAGTGACATTAGTTGAGGGTAACCTGATTTAGGTACACTCACCTTTCTGTCCAGGTTTGTAGATGGGTTTATCAGTTTGTACGAAGACCACGTTCTCTCTGGATCTGATTGCCACAGATCTCCTCTCTTCCAGGTTGAGAGTGACTCCTTTAGCAGAAAATGTAATGAATGCCAGTGGGTCAGATCTGGCCTGAGGGACCTAGGGAACAAATAAATACTCCATGAAACTGATTTTTCGTTAAGAAATCTCTATCACTGCGTGTTGGTATCACTAAAAGTTTTAATTCCTAATTTGTCATATTTATTTCTTCAATAACCATCCTTGTTTATTTCTCTTGCTTTGTCACTTCCTTATCTCACCATTTAAATGAATTCTTTTGCCTTTCTTAAAACTTTCCTTTTCTGCACAAGATATATATCTTTTCTGCAAAAAAGATATATATCTTTTTATATATCTTATTCCCTTCAACAATTTTCTGGCATAAAATCAAATGTTTTGGCTCTTGCCCTTGTTACCATTTATGACTGTACTGACATCATATCAAACTGAGGACTATATGATTCTTTTAAAAATTATAATAACTTGATGCATACAGTCAAATAGCCTGATCTCTGTCCCTAAAATGTCAGTTATGTGGGTGGTGTTCACCTGTAATATTCTTTTCTATATTAAGCAGAAAGAAGCATTTACCTCAAAGCTGATGCATTTGAAGAAATTTTCTCCAGTAACATTTTCTTCAAACATTTTGGTCTGGACCTCACCATAGTTGAGGGAGACCGTCAAAACAACAGATTCGGTGAGATTAAAAAGCTGGGCACAAGCTTTATCCAAAGAGCCTTCTTGTAGAACAGAAGGAATCAGCAGAACATACTGCCTACAAAATTCAAGCAAGACCATTACAATTGAATGTGCCAATGATTAGTTACTTAGCAATTATTGTGTTAACTGAAGAATTTTTGAGTTTAAGTATGTTCTTTTTAAATGTGAGAAATACATCAAATAGCTAAATCTGCATGAAACGGAAAGATGCTGGCCTAGGAATTAAATTTTAAAGAGTCAAAAAGGAAATCTCAATTAAAAATCAGCAGGTAATTTGTCATTAGTTCTATAAAGGTTAACATCATCAGTGTTCTTATGCAATGCTTTTGCCCCCAAACTGGCACAGCACATTCTGTTTTATATTTGCCTACTATTTGTCCAGTTCCTTCCCCAGGAGCTGCCAGACACCTCTTCCTCAACATAAATATAGCACTGTTACAGCTCTTAATCAGCATTCTGGATATCTATGAGGCAGAGATGATGGTGCCACTCAAATTTGAAATTTACTATTCCCATGAGCATATTTTGGATTGTATTGTAAAATGACAAAATTATTTAAAATCAAATCACTGCAATAAAAATGCAATGTTTAAATTTTTTTTTTTTTTTTTTTTTTTTTCTTTTGACAGAGTCTCCCTCTGTCGCCCAGGCTGGAGTGCAGTGGCATGATCTTGGCTCACTGAAACCTCCCCCTCCCAGATTCAAGTGATTCTCCAGCCTCAGCCTCCAGAGTAGCTGGGATTACGGGCTCATGCTACCACACCTGGCTAATTTTTGTATTTTTAGTAAAGACGGGGTTTCACTATGTTGGCCAGGCTGGTCTTGAACTCCTGACCTCAGGTGATCCACCCATCTCAGCCTCCCAAAGTGCTGAAATTACAGGCATGAGCCACTGTGCCCAGCCTGAATTTTTAATACCAAGCTCTATTTGCCTTCCATGTGAAATAATAAACTGTGTAATCACTTACACGTTTGGTGACAGAGAAAGAGACAGATGAAAGAGAAAAACACCCAGATGTATTATCTTCCACATCATGATCCAAGGAGATGAAGAAAAAGTCAATAGGTCGTGTCCGCTAGATCCATGTACAGGTCAATGTGCTAGGAGCCCAGATGTTCTCACTAGTCAGGGAAGTCAAGTATGGGACTATATATCCCTACAGGAGATTTTGTCAGTATTTCCTGAGTCATTCTTAAAGTTTAAGACATGTTTAAATTTTAGCCACCTCCCAGTGTCTTACATGTCATTAGATGTGTCATCTAATTTACAAAAGAGTCTTGCATCAGCACTTCCTAGACATAAATTATGATGCCTATGAGTGAAAATTTCAAGAACAAATTAAACCTAATTTCAGTAAATTCAGTTATTGTAAATTAATTTGTATCTCACTATTATTTCTTGGTTGAGAGCTAAATCTATTTTGAGAACTCAGTACCAATTTCTGGTTGGCAATGTTCTGTATAGTTATTACCATGGAACAAAAATAATAAAGGCTTAAGGAAGCTCTAAGTGAAAAAAAATTAAATATTACTACTATGTATTTTTTATTACTAATCGTTGATGTTGTATTTTCCATATGACGTATTTTTATATACAAGTATCCTGGTAGGAAAGTTTATTGAAGCATTACTTTTTCTTGGTTTGCATTTCATTTTCTTCTTTTCCTTTACCAAAATTATTGCCAGGTATTTTGTGTTTCTTTGTCTTTAGAGTTTTGACTAAATAAGATGCTCTTAGAAAACAATCTCATGATTGCTGTGACTTTATCATGTATCACGAAGTGGTTTCATCGGGCTCTGCCTCTGACATTGCCCGTTTACTGAAAATAGCAAGAAATCTATTTTACCAAAAGTTTTTTCCTAAAATTCAAGTTAATTATATCATATCCTCTTTAAAAATCCTTTAATGGTCCACTATTACTTAGAAGATAAATTCCAAACTCTTTAGAAAGTTTCTTAAGGTTCTTATCCATCTTTAGCCCCCACTGCTTGCCCACAGACGTTCTGCTTTCTTCCCTGAAAACACCAGCAATGTACCACACCCTTTCATCTCTCCATGTGTATTTGTGGGCTCAATCGTCTGTCTAGAACCTCTATATGACTTCCTGTCTACCAGGTACATAGATCCTCATTGTTCTTTTGTGATTCAGTTCAAACTTTCATAACTCCCAAACTGAAATTAGCTGTTGCTGCTTTTAGCTCCCATAGCACAGCTACTCATCTCTATTAGAGGATGTCATGTCACACTACAAATATTTAGTTTTTATGTAATATACGCCACTTGGCTGTGGGAGTCTCAGAGATACAGCCTGCATGTTTTATTCATTGATGAATTTCCAGTGGGTGGTATATGAATGCTAGCACCTCTTGAGTCAATCATGACTTTTAGTCAGTCTCAGGTTTTCCATAGAATCTTGTGTCTGTGTACAACTAACCATATTCTTAGGGAGCAAAATAGGAGAATATTAACTCTCCCAGGAGGAGAACTTCTTTCCATTCAGCTCATCCTGTGCCGTGTTTGAAGTAAGCACTGTTGACTCCCAGACTTTTAAAGCGAACCCATTATTGGGGTGTTAGTTTTCTATCCAGGGGTTGTACATGCGCTTTGTAATGCGGTGAGAAGCAGATGCATCTTTCTGACTAATAATATCTTCTGCTGGGTTCCCACTTCTGTATATTACAGAGAACTAGAAAAGATTAAAGCTAGTCATCATCTGTATTTAGGGTATGGTCAACTTAATGAGGCATTAGTTTTTATTTTATTCTTACTGTATTTTCACCTAACCCTTTCTAAAAAGCCTGTTATCATGCACTTCTTTACCTATGAAATTTTGGCCAAATCTAAAGACAATTGCCCTTAATCATTTGACTAAGACAATGGACTTTATGCTTTCAATCTACTCCTTCCTCTTTATATCCCAGTTGGCTAACAGTCTCAGATTAGTGACTACTTGTGTTATTCTCTGTGAAAAGCAACACCCAGACCTACCTCTCTTTATGTTGGCCTGTTACTGATTCCTTGGGGTTTCCTTGCCCCTTGCCACAACCCTCATTCCAAAGTGTGAATCTAAAATGATCACTTACTATTTGAGGAACGCAGTCAGGCATGTACTTACATATAGAGCATCTTTATTAATTAAAATGCAGAATATAAATCATACCAGTAGTAGGGCACATCTAGAGATCAAATGTTTTCTCAGATTTTAGTAACCCATTACAATTTAGAAATCCAGACCTAACATTGATAACAGGAAAGTTAATGTAAGAAATTTCCAAAAGACAAATTAATACAAATGCTTGAATTTGTTGAGTAGAAGGTGGATCTTGCAGAATACTCATCTTTTGTAAGGAGAATGAAATTCATCTTTACTAACACACATACAATCTCATCTATCTGATTTGATTGAAGACATCATAATTATTAAATATTTGAATAATAACCCTCAGATAAATAAATATATGAGCATACTACATTGACTTGCATATACAAGAATTTTCTAGATTGTCAATTAGCACCTAAAATTTGGAGTAAATGCCCTAACCTTCTATCTGGGTATCATGTTTAGAATTATGATTTATTTTCTTATTCCATGGAATTATAACACATATGGAGTAATTTTATTAATATGATTTATACTTGCCTCCAACTCTCTAAGTTACATCTGACTTAAGGTATGATTGTTCATTCTTTTAGATTTTCCCAGAGATCTCAAAAGTGAATTGTGTACATTAAACATTATCCAAATTGAGAGATAGATACAAATATAGACCTCCCTAATACACCTTCTAAATTTGGTAAAAGTCTTCTAACTGTTTAAATGTGAAACAGTAAGAATAACAGAAAGACATATGTACACATGAACACAGAAATACATAAGTTTTTTACAATACAATAACAATGTTATTTGCATACAGGATACAGAGCAGTTGTTTCTAATTCTCAGTCTATGCATGGGAAATCCCCTTCTACTGTGGGAAAAGATTTCATCATTTACTAGACAAGAAGGATCTCATTCATAAAGTTAAGGGCGTGGAGAAAGTGGGAAAAATGATGAGTTGTCTATTAGGCAAACTGGGAATGCCATTTCCAGCATATGGAAAAAAATCCCTCTTTATTCACACACATTCCAATGTTCACTTCCCCGTCCTGTAAAGCAGAGATGTGTTTCATTACAACTATAAAAGTGCAATGCTGGGCTAAAGCCTCCTTACCATTACTACAAAAAAGGATTATAAACAAAATCTAAATCAATGCTTCTAACTTTAAGATCATTGTTCTAATGTTTTAAAAGAATGCATCTGGGATGCTTTTTATTATAATTTTTTAACAGCAGCAATTTATTTTATGAAATTTTAAAAAATGAGTTCAGTAATTATCAAAATAAAACACAAATAAGACGTAAGTCCAAGTCTGAGTATGTTGTGAATACGTTGGAATAATGTTATTAATAGATATTGTTTGCTTTTATGGCAATGAATATTCCTATATTTAATATAAGAAAACATTTTATATTCAAGATGCCTTTCCCTACACTGCAAAGTAACTGAAGTTCATAGGTAATATATACTATTAAAAAATAAACAAGGCTGGGCGCGGGGGCTCACGCCTGTAATCCCAGCACTTTGGGAGGCCGAGACGGGTGGATCACGAGGTCAGGAGATCGAGACCATCCTGGCCAACACGGTGAAACCCCGTCTCTACTAAAAATTACAAAAAATTAGTCGGGCATGGTGGCGGGCACCTGTAGTCCCAGCTACTCGGGAGGCTGAGGCAGGAGAATGGCATGAACCCGGGAGGCGGAGCTTGCAGTGAGCAGAGATCATGCCACTGCACTCCGGCCTGGGCGACAGAGTGAGACTCCGTCTCAAAAAAAAATGATAATAAAAAATAAACAAGTAATACATACTCATGAAAAGTAAAAAGAAAAATAAGAGAAGGAATAAATTATGCTTCCAAGCTTAGTGAAGACCTATTCACGCTTCCAAAGTCAATTTCAGTATATAATTTCTCTCCTGTGTTTTCACCACCTTTCTTGCTTCATTTTCTTTAAAGTATAATTCTTTAGGTAGTATTGATCATTTTTGATATTAAGAAAACATAAAGCTTCTAGAAATAATTCAAATCATTTTGCAACCTGTGGCTGTCATCACTTTGCAGAGCATGCAGTGTTTCTTCGTAGCCAGTTGATGAAGGGCTTAGGGAGATTTGCCAGGAACTTACCATGAGTCATGGGACAAATGGGAACTTGTCGTTCCCTCTGCAAAACCTGTTCTTGAGAAGCCCTTTGTCCAGAGCCTCAGCAGGCAGCTGGTTCATACCAGCCAATGGTAAGCAATGCTCATCTGTTCTCTCCTTTAAGGCCTCTCTTTGTGTGAAGACTCACAAACACAAGTATCTGTGGTGGGGCTGTGTCATGAGGGCAGGCTCACAGTGCTCTCCTCTGAGTTACAATTACTGAACATAATCAGGGTGTGTAAGCTTGTTTTATTTGGCATAAAAGCTGTTACAACAAGTTATAAACATTTCCAGAGCTTCTTACTAGTGGAACCACAGGTAATCTCTCAGGCAGAGTGTGGTTGGGACTGAATACACTCTGTTGGGAAAGGCCTGTGGTAAATGCAACACCTTGGCACAAGAAAGTTATACTTTTGTTGTAGTGTAAACCAAAAATAAACTTCTAAGCCCCCCAACCAACAGAATGAACCCCTTCTGTCAGCCCAGGACATCCTACAGTAAACCTGAAACACTAGTTCAGGTCACGATAGGAGTGGGAGGTCAGATGTATCTGATGATACCTTCCCCCTTTGGAATCCAGGCACTGCTAACCAGCATTAACATTAAAACAGAGACCTTAAGACAAAATACTCTTTGTAGCAATAAGACACCAACATGACAGACAACAGGACCTAAAAGAAATTGAAGTATTTTACCCCAAAATATATTTCTTTCTTTTTTTTTGCTTGAACATGATCATTTTTTAAAATTTTTACTTTAAGTTCTGGTATCCATGTGCAGAACGTGCAGGTTTATTGCATAGGTATACATGTGCCATGGTGGTTTGCTGCACCTATCAACCCGTCACATAGGTTTTAAGCCCCGCACCTAAAATATATTTCTTTGACATATTTTGAAATGGATCTGCACAGCTGTCTTTCGTGGGGAAAATCTACATTCTACAGAGAATTGTCTTTCTTTTCCAAGTCATTTACCTGATCCAGGAGAGACTTAACTAAGAGTCTGGCACCTTTTTAAGTCTGATAAGAGACATTTACAATCTGTTCTCTCTGAAGCCTGCTACCCAGAGGCTTCATCTGCATAATAAGAATCTTGGTCTCCAAAACCCCTTATCTTAACCCGGACACTTCCTTCTATCGATTCCAGGTCTTTAGATAAACTATTTTAGACGGGCACGGTGGCTCACGCCTGTAATCCCAGCACTTTGGGAGGCTGAGGCGGGTGGATTACGAGGTCAGGAGATCAAGACCATCCTGGCTAACACGGTGAAACCCTGTCTCTACTAAAAATAGATAAACTATTTTAATCAATTGCCAATCAGAAAATCTTTGACTCCACCAAGGACCTGGAAGCACAGTTCTCTGCCCCCTTTGAGCTGTCCTGCCTTTCTAGACCTAACCAACGTGTACCTCAAATGTATTGATTAATGTCGTATGTCTCCCTAAAACATGTAGATTCAAACTGTGGCCCAACCAGCTTGAGCGCATGTTCTCAAGATCTCCTGGGGCTGCGTCTTCATGGGCAATGGTCATGCATATTTGGCTCAGAATAACTCTCTCCAAATATTTTACAAAGTTTGACTCTTTTCATAGGCAGTAGCTTTCAGAAAACTACAATTACTCAACCTGACTTTAAAATATTAACGTGTTAAGAATTTGGTTTGTGTGTAAAACATTCATTCCTTTCCTTGTAAGGTAGTTTCAGAGCAGGACAAAGGCCTTGGAGCCTCATGGTGAGTGTTTGGATCTTGGTTCTACCACTTCTCAGATGATCAACCTTGGATGAGTTATTTGAATTCCCTGTGCTTCCCTTCCTTTGTCTATAGATGGGAATAGTCACAATACCATACCTTATAAGCTTGTTGTGGAAATTGAACAAGTAATATATTTAAAGTGATTAGAACAGTGACTGACACCGTAAACATTGGGTAAGCCCTTATAGAGACTAAATATTACACTCCCAACCTCCCCACACACCCTACAAAATTCTAGTCATAAAGAGCACTAGTATGAACCATGGGTTGCTCATGTCAGCCAAGTCCTCTCCAAAATGATTTTCCTGAAATCAGTATAGAAACAACTAAAAAAAAATGAGATGTCGTAAGTTCTGTATAATGATGCTATAGAATAAAAGAGGAAAGGAATTGAAAAAGATAAGTAAGAACATCTTTATCAGGTGCAAGTAACAGAATACCTAAATAATAGACTTTTAAAAAATCAAACATTTATAATCTCATTTGGCACAAATCCTGAGAATGGAGGACAGGCATTGGTTCAGCAGCTCACTCATGCCATCAAGGAGTTTCCTAAATTCTTTCCACCCTACTTCCTTTTGTGTCAGTATGATTTGCAATTTTGGCTCCTGAAGTAGCAAAGATTATTTCTTCCCAGCAATATCTCAATCTGAATGAAAAGAGTGAGCAGAAAAATTTTTTCTTCTCCTACATCTCTCTTTTCTTTTCTCTTCTCTCCTTCTTTCTCCTTCTCCTCCTCTTCCACCTTCTCCCTTTCCCTCTTCCTGGCCCCCACCTCTTTCACAAACTATTGCAGATGCTGTATTAGGAAATTCTCCTGTATAGCTCCTTACCCAGACCTGGTTTATATCTCTCATTGCTAGGCCAAAGTAGTGAATGCTGTGGTGTACCCTCTAGATAATCCCCTTCATGACAGAGGCACTTATGACCCTAGCAGCTAGGAATGTTGGTGGCTGTTGGCTGTCAGATGAATTCAGCTCTGAGAGCTTCCCTCAGCATCAGAGAAACATTTCACCCAGGTTCCTCCTCCTTTGTAGGGGCAGCTCAGTGCATAATAATGGGTACTGTGTGTGTATAAATGCACGGCTCTGTTGCCTTAAATTAGGACAACTCTGAACAACCACCCCAACCCCACAGCTCCCCATGGGATATACTGAGAACTTTATTGTGACTGCCTTGTAGTACAACTCCTTTTCTATACAATCCTGCGTCCTTCATCTTCTACAGGTATTGATCTTTAGAATTCTCTCCAATAAACCCTCTACCCACAAATCTCCATTTCAGAGTCTCCGTTTTGTGGAACCTGATCTGTGGATTCCAATCACTATAAGAGGGGATTGTGATAATATGATAGACTTAAAAAACAAAATCATGATTCAGCTGAGAGCACTTGAGGCCTGAGCAAAATATACACTCTCTAAACTTAAAAAGAAGAAGAAAATCTCATGGGTGAGCAACCACAAACACAGAAAAGTGCGTTGTTCAAGACACTTTATTTTGCCTATTGCATTGTGTTGGAAGGATGGGAAGGAGTGAACAGAAAGTTGTGAGCAAGATAAAAATACTAAAATGTCATTTTTTGGTACAGTACAAAGAAAATAAGAGCTCCCAAAGATCAGTGACCAGCAAGAAGAATTTTGACATTAACATGGGCAGAGTTCCCTAAAAGAAGAATCCAGAGATGGTCTAAGCAGTGCTTCTCAAACTTTATACCTACCCAATCTGAGGACGATCTTGTTAACATGTGGATTCCGGTTCAGCATATGTGGGTAGGACCTGACATTCTGCATTCATTTCCAACAGCCTCCCAGCAATGAAAATACTGCTACTCTTCTGACCACACTTGGAGTAGCAAGGCTCTGGAGCCTTTGAACCCCAGTTCACCATTACATATGGCTGGGGAAGCTTTGAGTAGCCTTGACGTCCAAGCTATGCCTTTAGATCAAGGGATTTAAATTGTAGTCTTGGGCCTAGTAGTACCAGTATCACTTGGGATCCTCTTAAAAATACAAGTTCTTGTGCTTCAACCAGATCTATTGATCTATTCCAGGAATGAGTCTCAGCAATCTCACCATCTGGGTGATTCTGATACACACTAGAGTTTGAGAACCATTGCCTTGCTTTGGCAATCCTATTAAGTTGGTCTAAGTGAGACATCAGCATACACATTAAAAACAAACAAATTTAAAAAGCCCAGGCTCCTCGCATGTTCAAGGAAAGTCCACCCAAGAAAAAATGTGACCTTCTAGCACACTCGTGCTAGAGGTTTAAGAGAACAAATCCAGCTTATCTTGGCATATGGTGTCCCTCATGGGATGAAAGAAATGGGTAACTTTTTTTCTCCCTAAGTAAGTAAAAGATCAATTTTCAGTCCTCAGTTTCCTGGACTGACTTGCAGCACTGGACACTGTTGACTACTCCTTTTTCCCTGACAGTTTTTGACCTGGCTTCCAGGAGACCACACTGTTTTGGTCTTCCTCTGACTTCACTGGTTTCTCTCTCACAATCTCCTTGGCTGATTTCTTCTCAATCTGCTTCTCCCAACCTCCACATATTCAAGAGCTTCACAGAAAAGTCCCCAATTCTCTTCTCTATTCAGACTCATTGCCTGAGCAATCTCTTCCCATCCCACAATCTATGTGCTCACAATTCCACAATTTATATATTTTTTTTAGCTCAGAGCTGTCTCTTTCTCTCAAACACCTATACTGATTGTCCAACCTCCAACTTGATGTCTCCATTTGAGTATATAAAATCAAAAGCTCAAAGAAGAATTATTAGTCTTCTACCCCAAACCTATGTCAGCCATGGCATAGCTCAGGTAATGGCAATTCTTTCTGTAGAATTAGCTCAGGTCAACAGCATGGGAATGATCTCTGATCACTTTTTTTTTTTTTCTCATTCCTTGTATTCAGTCCAGGAAATCATACTGGTTTTACTTTCAAAATATACCTAGAATCTATTGCTTCTTACCAGCATCTCCCCTGCTACAACCCTGGTCCAAGCCACAATCACCTCTTGCCTGGATTATTTTCACAACCTCCGCCAGCCTATACTCAACACAGCAACCAGCTGATTATTTTAAAACGTAATCAGATCAGGCCACGGCTCTACCCAAAACCCTGCAATCATTCCCAGTTTTGCTCAGAGTGAAATCTAAAGCCCTAACAATGACCCTTGATCCCCTACCTGGTTTGGTGCCCCAACAGGGTTCTAATCTCTCTGCCTACTACTGTATCCTCTTTGCTCCAACTACTCTAGTACTATGCTAACTTAATTGTTGTTTCCCAAACACACAAGACACACCTTAACTTTATGGGCCTTGTTTTTTTCTAGCTGATCCCACTGCCAGGCCTAGTCTTTAGATGTCTTTAGATGTCTATGTGGCCAACTCCATAACCTCCTTCATGCCTTTGCCCAAATGTCACTGCCTCAATGATATCAACCCTAAGCCTTGTGTTTAGCTTTCCAGTCTTCCCAGAGTGTTCTATCTCCTCCTGCCCTTCTCTACATTTTATATTTCCCATAGCACTTATAACGTCTTAATTTCCTCGACTTTGCTTATCCATTATGTTCATTATTATGTTTGTACATTTCGTTTGATTGTATTAAACGTATTGTTTGTCTCCCCCATTAGAATGCAAGCACCACAGGGGCAGCTGTTTTTGCTATTTTCATTCATTGATATTTCCCAAACACCAAGAAGAGTATTTGGCAACTATCAGCATTCAAGACTGGTGGTCTGAACTAAAGCAGCATGGCAGTGCTGGATAAAAGCATGTGGATCCATGAGTCATTCAGGAGGTAGATCAACAATTGTCAATTATCAACACTGATAGAAAAGAAGATGAGAGAGAGAAGGAGGTAAAGTGGATCCTTAGGTGATGGATGATAATATTGCCACACACTGAGGCAGGGATCTAAGTTGGAGAAACTGGTTTGGAGTAGATTATGGACCCTACTGAGGTGCCTGTGGGACATTCAATTAAACAAGCACCTTAGGCAGTGGGATATATGCAACTGAAATGTGACTATAGAGGCATATATTTGGGATACACAAAAATACAGATAGTAACTGAAATGCAGGATATTTAACGTGTATAGTGAGAAGAGAAGAGGGTTTGCAATAGAATCATGAAAGAATTATTTAATAGTAAGAGAAAAGTGGAGCAAAATGAAGATCAGTAAATATCCAGAAAGTGAGAAGGAAAATGTGATTGTTATGTGATTATTATGGGAATATAATCTATATCTTTAGGATATGGATATAATCCATCTTTGGGGTATAGATTATATGTTGGAAGGAAAAGAAAACAATAAAGAGAAAGAGGCTGAGGATAAAGAAGAGAAAGACAACAAAATTGATGGAATGAGAAGGTGGCCAAAGAGGATGAGATTTCTAGAACACAGCAAAGGAGATGCTAGTGTTAAGCATTTCAGCTATTCATTAAATGTATATATAGCTATATGTGTGTATATATATATATACACACACATACATATATACACATATGTGTATATGTATGTATATATGCATACAATAGATATGTGTGTATGCACATGTGTGCATATGTGTACACATACATATATTCACGTGTACATATATGTATACATGTGTATTGTATGTATATTTAGATGTACGTGTGTATGTGTACGTACACATACATATACACACATACACCCATGTATATATGTATATACATTCACGTATGTATATACGTATATACATGTATGTATGTATATACATACATATGCACTCACATAGTTTATTTCAAATTGCAAGAAAGTATGTGATTACTGTATAAGAAAATGATAGACACAGTTAATTATTATTCCCATATAATATTATATATTCTATATAATATATAGAATTATATATAAATATATATTTTATATATAGACCATATATATGAAAAGATACAACAAATATATGGATATCTCTATTCTTAACACAGTGAAATCAACTTATGTGACACCAACATGGATAGACACTAGCTGTTCTCCTGTGATAAATCAATGAATGAACATGTTAATTAAAGCCTCAGTTGTAATTTAGACTCTATGCTTTTTTTTTTCTACTTCTCCCCTATTCTTTGATGGTCTTTATGTTAGGTTTATTGTGTTTTATCTCTAGGGGACTATCAGTATATCTATATATTTGTTAATAAAACGTATTCTCTTATCCTATAACAACACGGCTTCCATCCCAGTTCCTAGGGATTGGGGGGTAAGCCCGAGTGACAGGAACAGTGTGTATTATCGGGGTTCTCCAGAAGGACAGAACTAATAGGATTGATGTATATATAAAGGGGAGATTATTAAGGAGTATTGATTCACACAGTCACAAGGTGAAATGCCACAGTAGGCCGTCTGCAAGCTGAGGAGCAAGGAAGCCAAGTCTGAGTCCCAAAACCTCAAAAGTAGGGAAGCCGACAGTGCAGACTTCAGTCTGCAGCCGAAAGCCCAAGAGCCCCTGGCAAACCACGGGTGTAAGTCCAAGAGTCCAAGAGCTGAAAAACGTGGCGTCTGATGTTTAAGGGCAGGAAGCAACCAGCACGAGAGAAAGATGAAGGCTGGAAGACTCAGCAAGCCAACTCCTTCCACCTTCTTCTGCCTACTTTTTCCAGCTGGCTGGTAGCTGGTTGGATGGTGCCCACCCACATTGTGGGCAGGTCTTCCTGAGGGTGGGTCTTCCTCTCCCAGTCCACTGACTCGAATGTTAATCTCTTTTGGCAACACCCAGAAATGCCCAGATACACCCAGAAACAGTAATTAGCATCCTTCAATCCAATCAAGTTGACACTTAATATTAACCATCGCAGGGCAGAACTTCAGCCAGTGTGGAGCCCATAGAGTTTGCTGCAGGAGGGTCTGTAATGGAGCATGACCAGGGTTGCCCACACCCCTAGGCTTTACTTGCTCCCATAGGAGACTTTAGCCTTAGGGAAACTGTTAGACCTGAACTCTGCAGGACAGTCTTGAAAATGAGATGAGGTCAGTCCAACCTGAGCATCCCTTTGTCTGCCGGCCTCTTCTGGGGCCCCAGACTGGTTGCACCTGCTTGCGGTGCAGCCCCCAGGTACCTCCTGGGGGCCTTCATTATAGCTTCTGAACTGGTGGACTTCACCTGACCAGTAGAGTGCTCCAACAGAGCAGCCCTCATGGACATGTACTAGCCTGCCCATTCCCTCCCAAGTGCAGCGTCTCCCATACCATTTCGCTGATTTGCACTCACCCATGATCACCCCTGACATTGCTTTGTTTGCATTCCCTCCCCCACCAATGTGCATGTGCACATGCACCCCACCATGCCACTACTGCTGGCATGAGTGCACATCACGCCCCTCCTCCCTGCCACACTGCCATTGTCATTGAAGTGTTTGCAGGCAGAGAGCCCACCAGCCCAGCTCCTGCTAGTGCCTTGCTCCTGTGCCCATACCTACACTGTTAATGGCATAAAACTAGGCACGGAGAACAGCAGACTCATCCCCGCTCTGAGTGGCCACTGCCGTCCACATGAATGTGCAGAGGGCACACATGGTCCTGCACCCACCAGCACCCCATTCCCATGCTAACACCGCTATCAGCATGAAAGCGTACAGTCACCAGGACTCCTGAACTGCATGCACTAGTGCAAAGAGACAGGTCTCAGGCCCTGGCTTTGTTACCTGGCTCCTCAAGGTTAGGAACCTGATGTGTTGGAGGGACCAAGGTGCCTGCTGTCCCATTGAGTTTTGCTGCCACTACTGCTGCTGGGAACACCTGCACAGAGGCTGGCACCCCAGCACCCAGTAGTACCTTGCTGAAGCTGACAAGCCTGCGCCCCACCACACTGCTGCTGCTGGTGGCACGTGTGAATGAGGAGGAATCCTGCTGGTGGCACGTGTGAATGAGGAGGAATCCTGCTGGTGGCACGTGTGAATGAGGAGGAATCCTGCTGCCACTGCACCGCAGGAGGCTTTGGCTGGCACCACCCATCAGCATGCTGTGATCAGCAGTCTGGGAGCACCTTGGTCCCTCCAGGTGCTTGGTCCCTCACCTTGTTCCTTTCCTTCCCACTCCTCACTGTTCAACAAATAACTTGAGTGCATTCAGTTTGTAAAGCACAGTGCTGGGCCTGTGGGAGCCAGAGACGAATCAGACAACACACATCCACTCTCAAAGAGATTCAGGGCTCCCGGGAGGTAAGAAATGAACATCAATAAGCACAACACCCCACGAGCCTTGGTTTCACATCTGTTTAGCAGCAGCATGACCTTAAGGAGGTCACTAACAGGTCAATGCCTCAGCTTCTTCCACTGAAAAACAGGAATGGTCACTTCTACATCACGGAATTACCTTGAAGGTGAAAAGGAGCTGGTGATGTCCGGTGCTCCTGTCCTGGCTGACACAGCTAGGTCCTCAGCATTTGCTATTACTGCCTGTAAGATGGGGAGCAGTGAGGGGCTCCAGGCACTCAGGAAACCCAGAACTCCCACAAGCGGGCAGGGTGGGGTAGGCGAAATTTCAGGGAGAAGGCAGTCTAGAGCAGATCACGGAGAGGGACGCTCCAGGCTTGGGAGACAGACACTCCGCAAGAGAACGCCATGGAGGATGAAGCACCAGAGCAACAGCAAGCAGCACCTCTGGCTGGAGCTGTGCCTTTAAAGGAGGCGTTGTAGGAACCATGCTCCTCTTGGGGTGGCAGACGGATGGCCAGGACCATGCCTGGGCTCCCTGTTCAACCATCTCCAAAGATGACATTCCCCATGAGAATGTTTCCTATGAAGCCAGGCCAGCCCTTGACCTCTGCAGGGCTGCCACTGGCCCTGGCCCATCAGCAGCAGCATGCCAGTCCCTAGAGGCTGATGGTGAGAAGGGAGCAGAAAATGCCCGCCCCTCACCCAGATTCACTGCTTCTCTTCGCCTGCCTCTGTCATGACCCCAGGGAAGCAGACCCTGAACCGGGGATCTGGCCTTCACTTTTATCTTCTCCATTCTGGGATAAAAGACCACACATTGGGCACAGTGTACACTGCTCCCCAAAACCATTGAAGTAAAAACTAAAGAATGATCTGCTCATTATGCAGGCTGCTTGGGGGCCACCAGATGCCAATGAGGAGGAGGAGAGAGAAGGAAGGATGGAGGAAGTAAGGACAAGGGGAAAGGGGAAAGAAGGAAGGGGAGCGGGGAAAGAAGAGGAAAGAGAGGGAGGAAAGGACCAAGACCCTTGCAGAGAAAATTAACCCTTTTTCTGAGGAAAGGCGCTGGGCAGTGGCGCGGCTTCTTGGATGAAGATGTTGGACAGGGGCTGACGGGCAACGGCAGATAACAGCATCCAAACTTCCACACACGAAGTTTGTCCCCTCCTCTTCCCCGTGCTGTCTCAACCCCTCCTCCTGCCTTGTCATCTATATCATGGGAAGCAGGTGACATATCTGGCCCAATATTTTGGGGCCTAGCTTCTCCCAGGTGAAGAGGGGACAGACTCAGGGACAGGAAGAGGTGGCTGGGAGGGGCTGGCGGGCGGGGCTGAAGAGAGCCTGGGAGGTGCTTGTCATTCCCTCCAGTTTCCGCAAGCTCCCCCGCTGCGGCAGAACAGGAGGAGGGAGCACAACCTGGAATTGCTAATTTGCCAGGACCTCACCTGCCTGCGTCACGAGGCACAGGTGCCAATGAGGCCAGGGTCCAGTCTGGGGCCTGAGATGGGGTGGTGGGGAGGAGAGAGACAGTCTCTCCTCTATCCACCTGTCTCTTCTGTGGAGGAGGTTTCCAAGCAGGTGAAGCACATTGAAAGGGGAGGTTCTAAACTCGTGACATTCCCATAGAAAAAGCCCATGGAAAATGAAAAGCCCACACACTTGCCCATTCCATTGCCACAGGAAGGGGGCAGGTGGAGCAGGAGCAGTGTAAGTGCTCCCCACACCACTCCCAATTACCACTGACTCCTCCCTTTCCTTCATTCTCCTTCCCAATCTGCCACTGTGTCCTGTGCTTGGTCTCTTTGAATGTCTCATCCAGCCCTCCTGGCTTGCAAGTCCCCTGATTGCAGCCTCATCCCCACCATGTCCTGACTACAGCAACAGCCTCTGTGTGTCTCTGCCATCTGCTCTCTCTCTCCCTTCTTGTCCCCTTTGTGACAGGTGCTTGATGAACCTTCCCCAAACTCTTCTGACCCATCCGTGCCCTGCTCAGGACCCAATCACAGTTCCCTAACACTCCTCAATCAAACTTGAAGTCCTGTCCTGTGTACCCCATGGGCCTTAACTCACTCATCCCAACTTTGCTCATTACCTTGCCCCACACCCTGCCAGGGAGCCTCCCGCGGCACCGTGGAGGACGCAGAGGAACCAAGGCAAAGCTCCTGTGGCACCATCCAGAGAGACCAGGCCCACAGGCATGTGGAAAGTCAGCCTCCAACACCCTGCTCTGCAGGGAAGGAGCTGAGTGCAAGGGAGAGGCAGCGCTGTCTGTGCTCCCCGTGCAGCAGTCCCAGCCCCAGCCCCAGTACAGGCCGGCCTCCCCGGCAGCCTGTCATACTCTGAGTTCCCAGCCACTTTCAGGCTTCTCTCCAAGCCTGTGGCCTCCATTTCTAGACCCCACCACGGGACCTGCACGCCAACCTTGCTACCTTAGCCCCCTCCTCCAGGAGCCTGCCCTGCGAGGAGTAGGCATGTGGTTTTCCTCTCCAGCACCTATTTCCTCCTTACTCAAGCAATGGCCCCATTTCCTCTGGGGAATCCATCTCCGTTCATGAGCCTCAGATCGGGCTGCCCCCAGAGCTCCTCAGTCTAAGCCAATCAGTGTGTCATAGTCCCCGGCCTCAGCAATGGATTCTGGGACAGACATGAGGACCAAGCCAGGTGGGATGAGTGAGTGTGGCTTCCGGAGGAAGTGGGGACACGGGAGAGCATTCTTTCCTGCCAGACCTAACCCTGGGTCATGAGTCTAGCCCCAGTGGTTGTCACCTCACCACCGTGAGAGCGAGGCCTGTCTGGGAATGTAGCCAGCCCAAAAGCAGCAAGCTGACATGGAAGGAAAGCAATCCAGGCCTGGATGATGTCGTGTAAGCCCTGAAACTCCGAAGCCTGCTCTACTGATTGGTTACTTGTTGCTCCATCTGGTTTGGAAAGTTCTGACTGACAGGGTGCCATCAATTTTTAGTGATTTCTCTCCCCTGTAGACCCCTGGAAGCCTGTGCGGTTCATACTATGCAATGAAGAATGAGCCTCGCCCTGTGCTCTCCCGTTCCAGCCTCTAAGCTCCTAAGGACATCGTGTTGGCCACCTCTTTGGTGTCTCTCAGGGTCCAGCACAACGGGGAGCACACGGTGGAAGACGGATGTGGTACCTGGAACTCGGGTGTGAGGAGCTGGGACACAGGCCCAGGGCTCTTGAAAGACATCCTCCCCTCCCTGGGCTGTGCCAGCCACTTGGAGAACCTGCACCCACTCTCACTGAACTCAGCACTCCCTTCCCCAGGATACGCCTTCCTGCCCGTCTCGCCTCATCCCATCCCCGGGCAGGGGACATGCAACTGTCTACAGGTGCCAAGTGCCAGGATGGGAAAAGAAAGCCACCAAAAATCTAAGGCTGCCCTCAGGGAAGGGCAAGCATGCAGTCCTCATCTTGATGAGGAAACGTAATTTCTGAGGGAATAGTTTTGCCCTCCATTCCAAGCGCTGGACACGAGGAGGCCACAATCTGGGGCTGATGGCTCTTAAAGACTTCCGTCCTCTTGCCGAGGCATCCCTTGGGTACATTTAGCACAACAATAAGCACAAAGGAGCATCCGACACTTTCCGTAACTGTTGGTAGCAGGTTGATGAATGGCCACCACGGGCAGTCAACGAGTGGAGATTATCAACAGGTAAGAGCGAGCGTTTCCTGAAGGCTTCCTAGGTGCCAGGCACTGTTCCATTCCTTTGCATGTTTTAATTCATGTAATCTTTGCAACAGTTCTATCAGGACGATGCCATGATGACCACAGTTTCGCAGATGAGAACATTGAGGCTCAGAGGGATTGAGTAAGTTGCAGAGGGAACAGAGCAAGCAAATAGGGAAGCCAGATTTGAGCCAAGGCATCGGCTCCAAGGCAACCCCTCAGCCAGTTCAGTGCGAAGCCTCTTGTTCACAGGGACTTTCCAGACAGGCTTGAAGCAGGCCAGTGAGTCAGTGGGCAGGGGAGAGGCAGAACGGTTAAGGGGATGTGGAGGCAATGATCATGCTTCATCCCCCATTTTTCAGTTTGGGAGGGCTTCCAGGAAGAGGTGGGCTTCCAGTTGGTGACAGAAGAGGAGGCTGCACAGTGAAGGAGCAGGGACTCCAGATCTGGCGACGATCAGGTGTGGGCCGGGGTGAGGGTGGCTTGGACCAGGAGAGGGACCTGAGTCAGGCAGCCACATACTTCACGCTGGGATCTCCCATGCGAGGCACGGCCTGAGGTCCCGGGAAGAAGACCAAGCCTCATTTCCGGTTGCTTGCAGCCAAAGATGGGACCTGTGTACCCAACAACCCCTGGGACCTTTGCAGGAAACAGCAAACACCATTCACTCATTCGAGTTAGATACACTGAGTGAAGTCACTGGAGCCCAAGGACTGTGCGGGGTCAGTGCTGCCGATACAAGAGGCTGCAGCCCTCCCGCTCGGCTCCCTCAACGGCCTCTCTGTGCTGCAGCCACACTGGCCTCCTTTCAGGTCCTCCACCTCAGGGCTGTAGCTCATGGGCTTCCTTCTTTCTGGAATGTTCTTCCTAACCTACCCACTCACCCTCAGATTTTACCACAAATGCTATTTCCTCACATCCACCTTCCCTGATCCTCAAGACCAAGCCAGGCTCCCCATGACAAGCCTCGCCGCACCTCATCTCCCCTCCACAGAGGCGGTAATAACCCACAGAACCCAGGGCCAAGATCCCCGGCTTTGAACCCTGGCTCTGCCACTCGGCTGCGTCACTGTCTTTCTGTGCCTCAGTTTTCTCATCTGTAAAATGGAGATAACAGCAGTGCCTGCTCATAAAATGTGGCAAGGGTTAAATGAGTTAATGCACTCAGATCAATGGTGGAGCATGGTTAACGCTACATGAATATTCGTGAATATTATAAATAGGCCTTATCACAGCTGATAAGGTGTGATATTTAAATAACTGCTCATGCATTGGTTATTTAGGTCTGTCTCTCCTGCCGGCATATGCACTCCAGTTGGACAGGGACACTGCCTTATTCATCACTGGATCTATAGGGATTTTTCTCAGTGCCTGGCACACAGGCACCGTTAGGTAAATCTTTTCTGACTGCAGGAAAGAGTGAAGGACTAGCCCCCTCCCCGTGGGAGGAAGAGCGTGAGTTTTGAGAGCAGAGCCACCACAGGAAACCAGGAGGCAAAGTGGGGCGGAAGGGCGTAAGCTCTTGGGCTCTCAGAAGCAAAAGCTTCCAAGCCAGGCTCTCACTTTGGCCCCCCCACCCAGGGAAGCCAGCTGGGTCCTCCAGGACCAGGAATCCCCAAAGGGACTGCTCCCAGAGGGTGTATTATTGGGACTGGAGAAAGGACTGCCCAGAACCACCTCCTCTGAACAGGTAGGGGTGGGTGGCAGCTCCCACCTGCTCAAGATGTCTCCGGAGACCTTCTGCAGGCGCTGCAGGGCATCCGCCGCCCGCTGGACGGCCTCCTCTCCCTGCAGGTCTGGTGGGATGAAGGGCAAAGCGTAGGTCTGACCTGCCAGGAAATGCTGGGTCCTCGCAGGAGTCATGGTGTCTGTGGGTGGGAGCCAGAGCATCAGAGCCACCCATGTCCACCGGCACCCACCCCACCACAGGGAGGGTGGTGTTGAGACAGCACAGCCCCCATCCCAACTGTGTGCACAGCTTCAGGGAGGTGGGGAGGGGGATGGCAGACAGAGCATTTGGTGGGAGTCCAGGATCTCATAGGAGATGGGATTCTGCTGATAGCTGCTGAGTGGATGAGGGAGGGAAGGGGCAGGACCAGGGACTGGGGAATTGGTAGGGACAACGGAGGAGCTCGGAGAAGAGGCAACATTTCCTCACCCCTTATAAGGTGCTTGGTACCTGCCAGGCACCCTGTCCATATGTGATCTCAGTTCAGCTCCCCACCTTGGGTACACAAGAAAGGAGCCCTGGCTGCAGAGGAAAACAGAGGCTGGAAACAGGGATACATGGGCAGGGTGGTGGTGGTGAGAGAATTGCCCGAATCAACTGTTGGAAAAGCAAATGTGCACACATGGGTTCTTCCCACTTTAACCCTGAGGAATTCGAGGCCTGCTTCTGAGACAGACTGGGCAGTGGCTAGTGACTCTAGTACAGAGTGTCCAGGCCCTGCTCACCCAGGCTAGAGCTTAGGGAGCCAGAAGGAAGGAGGTGCATGTGCGGGTGCAGGACAGGAGGGAAAAACGCTCCTCGATTGCAAGGTGAGGGCAGAATCTCTTTACATTGGGTTGAATTAACTCCTCCCCTTGATGCCACTACAGCAGGAATCACATGGCAGATGGCACCGATTTGATTGGCAAGAGACATGCCAGGAAGAATATTAAGACAGCAGGCCCCTATAATTAGGCCTAATCATAGCCTGTTGCTTGAAAAGGGTACGAAGGACATTCATCAGGCCTGGCACTGTGCCCTAGACCTGTCCTCCTGGGCACTATAGTGGGGCCCTCCATTGCAACAGAGGTGTGGGTGGGCCTGGGTGAGTGTGGCAGGAAATGCCTAGGAGGCTCTACTTGACCTTAAAGGGCTAGGAGACCTTGGGTAAGTTGCCTTCTCTGAATTTCTGGTCTTTTCCATTTTCCATTCTCCAGGCTGAGAACTGCACTCTGACACATGGTTATTCCCAATAATAATAATAATGTGTGTATCATGCATAATGCACTGCACTTCTTCACCACGCTGGCGCCTACTCCTCTGCTCCCCCTGCTGGCTTCCTCAGCCCCTTCTTCTACCCTGATGGTTCTCTCCTAGCCTCCTCAGGCCAGCACTCCCCATGATATGAGATGTCCGTCCTCCTTCCTCTTCAACTTTTTCTCCAGCAGTGAGTTCCTCCTCCTAACTCAGGCTTCCAGGAAGGATATCCTCTGCTTCTCAGACCTGAACCTGCCTCGAATGCTCATGAGGGCCCAGGAGCTACTCCTCACCTCCCACTTCTCTTCCCTCCTCTCAGATAACCAAGGCACGGCCAACTGATCTCCAATCATCTGAGGAACTCAACCGTGTGAGACCACCACACCCGTTCCCAGAATGTTCTCCTTTCCCCTTCTTTGTATTTATACTGATGGTAATTTGCTGGTCATTCTAACTTAGTTCTGTGCCTCAGTTTTCCCATCTGTAAGATCAGGAGGAGGATAAAGATGTAAGATATTTTCTGTGCACATCTTAACATGAATTCCTTGTTAGTTACCACATCTGAGGTTGTCTGTGTGTGTTTACTGTACTATCCACGTGAAAGGATTGTACAGACACGAATCTAAACAAGGAAGTAGCAAGTCCACTCAAGGAGTAAGAGAATAACTGATGGTTTATTCATTCTGTCTGCAAACATCTACTGATCATCTATTCAGTGCAGACCATGATCACAACAAAGATGAATAAGACCCTATGAAACAGCCAGGGAAACAGCCTCAAAAACAGTTAAACTCTAATCCAGCCATGAGTACAATGCTAAGGAGGAACGAAGCCCTTCTGGGGTTAGGGAAGTCAGGAAAGGCCTCTTAGCAGAATGTGTGCCTCTCTACCAGGCCCAGGGAGAAGGTGCAGAGACAGCATTCTAGGTGGGGAGCAGTGGCTCACACCTATAATCCCAGAAGTGAGGGAGGCCGTGGTGGAAGAATCAAGACCAGCCTGGTCAACATAGACTCCTGTCTCTACCAAAAAATTTTAAAAAATAAAAAAATTAGCTGGGCATGGTGGCACAGGTCTATAGTCTGAGCTACTCAGGAGGGATGAGGTGAGAGGATCATCTGAGCCCCAGGAGGTCCATCCATGCTGCAGTGAGCCATGATCATGCCAGTGTACTCCAGCCTGGGCAACAGAGTGAGATCCTGTCTCAAAAAACAAAACAAAATGAGGGAGCTCCCAGGTAAAAGGAACAGCTCGAACAGAGGTATGTAGTGAAACGGCAAGTGGTCTTGAGTGGCGGGGACACAGTCATGCTTGAGGAAGTACCAGGAAAAAGAATGATAAAGAGAGGCCAGTTTGTGAAAAACACCCAAAACCAAGGCTGGGAGTCTGGACTTGAGCCAGGAATGAAATCCTTAGACCTGTGCTGTCCAGTGTGGTAGCCACCAGGTACATGCAGCCACTCAGCACTGGAAATGTGGCTAGTCTAAATTGAGATGTGCTGTCAGTGTACATACACACTGAATTCCAAAGACTCAGTAGGAAAAAAGAACATAGACTATCTCATTAAAATCTATATTGATTCCATGCTAAAATGACCATATTTTGGATATATTGGATTAAATAAAATGGATCACTAATTTCTTCTGTTACTTTTTACTTTTAAAATCACATACGTGATTCCCATATTTTTCTTTTCTTTTTGCCACACTCAGTGTCCTGTGATTCCAAAGAAATGAGTCCCAGTTCTTTTCAGGCAAGAGCTATCCTAGAAAGGATTCTGGCGTAAGCATCAAAATCATTCATAACATTATCATTTTATGGCCCCTTTGTTCTGTATCTGGTATATCTTAAACTATAATCATGAAGATAATCATTATTGTGCCTCTCTCAGCAGATGGTATTTCCTTATGCTACAATGGTATTACAAATATTAGCTCATAATACCCATGTATGTTAGAACCATTCTAACACCTTCTCAAGAACTATTTCATTTAACTCTTAATAACGGTGAATTTATTATTATCTCCAATGTTACATAAGGAAATGAAGTTGGAAAGATCACATGGCATTTTTTTTTCAGCAATGAAATGCTAGTTGAGATCAAGGCCAAACTTGAACCTATGCTGTCTGACTACAGGGCTTTTGTTATTGATCAGTATGTTTTATTGTTTTTATACATTAAAATTGCACAACGTGGAGTTCAAAAATTTTGTTAGTACTACCAATTTTAAGATACTTCATGATACTTTGTCTTATGTAAACCTTAAAGGACAGGTTTTTTTTTTTATACTGACAGAAGAACAAGGGAATCTGATACTAACCAGCCCCTCCTGTGTGGTCAACATTTTTGTACTTTAGTATACATCACATCAATTGTTTATCTTTATAACACACTTTGGAGTCATGCAGTAATATTTTTAGAATTAGAAAATCCAGGCACAAAGGTTAATGAGCAATTATCTTTTGCAAAGCCTGTGGCGCTCATCTGAAAAGATGACGGTCACTTCTTATTTAGTGGAAAGACAATAAATAGTTGATAAATAATAGTCTTCCATCAGGGAGTTTTGTAATCAGAAACCCTAACTTCTCAGTTCCAAGTGGATGACTGCAATTCACTCTAGGTCTTTGATATTTTATTACCTGCTTATCCATTTTGTTACCTTTTAATGCATTACATAAATGTATATTCTTTAATAATGGTGCTTTTCTCACATCTATACCATCTGTGTTCATCAAGATCTTCTTTCAGTTTAAGTGACAACTAAAACTGTACATATGTATTGTGTATGGCATAATATTTCTACTGCACAGCGTTGCTTTACAGAATGCGGTAAAAACTATGGACTCTCCCAGGAAAATGCATCTACACTGTGCCCCTGTCTCATAAGGCAGTTTATAATTTCAAGAGTGCATGGAGCCGGTCCTGCACACCGTTCTCCCACACGCGGCTCCAGCGTCTCTCCCTGAGTTACAGACCTCGCTGTAGGACCCCGGGGAACCAGTGGAGGTTTAAGCGGTGTGGAGTCAACTCCAAGAGTCAGGAGTTGGCAACTGGTTCGTTCCCCGTACAATTGGTGCCCCCGACACAGAATGTCCCCGAACGAATAATAGAAGCTTCTGAATCCTTCGCCCACCCTTCTGACTTCTACTTGCTTCTCCCATAGAAGCAGGTGCGGGAACCGCTGAGCAGCACAGCCTCCCCCAGCAGGAAATCTGGGACACACAGGAGCCTCGGTGAATCTGACCATTGTCTCACCTCACCAGGCAGGTGCCTCCTCCATCCTACCTGCGATCAACTTTATTACTACAATTATTAATATAAAGCCAGCGGCCATGTCCCAATATCAACCCCCTTTATTTGTATGACGGGCACTCATTACTCCAGGAGGGTTGGCTGCTGCAGAAGAGCCGGGCGAGGCTTCCCAGAACCAGTGCCCCTGCCTTCCAGAACCGCCCCTGCCTTCCAGAACCGCCCCTGCCTTCCAGAACCGCCCGTGCCTTCCAGAACCGCCCCTGCCTTCCAGAACCGCCCCTGCCTTCCAGTCCTACACCCTGACCTGCTTTCCTGCTTCTCTCAGCACAACCAACATTGTCTTCACCTCTGCAGGCAGCTCCTCTGTGGCCCGCTTAGTTCCTACCTGCCTTTAAAAATTAAATTAAAAAGCCAGGCATGGTGAGGCAGGAGGATAACCAGAGGCCAGGAGTTCGTGACCAGCCTGGGCAACCTAACGAGACCGCGTCTCTAAAAAAGCTTTATTAAAAAAATTAAATAGAGAAGTCAGACGCAAAAAGACAGATATTGTATGAGTCCACTTATGTGAGGTGCCTAGAACATTCAGGTTCATAGCAGCAGCAGCAGTGGCCGCCAGGGATGGGGAAGCAAGGCGGGAGTCGGGCAGCTTGTGTTTCACGGGTGGAGTTTCAGGTGGGGATGATGGAAAGTTCTGGAAATGGCTGGTGGTGATGGCTGCACAGCAGTGTGGGTGTGCTAACGCCACTGAGCTGTATGCTTCAAAATGGTTTCCATGGTGAATTTTAGCTTAGGTTTATTTTACCGCAATAAAAACTAGGAAAAGCTGGTAGAAGGAAAAGAAAAGAAAGGAATGAAGGAAGGAAGGGAGCCAGGGAGGAAGAGAGGGAAGGAGGGCGGGAAGGGGCTAAAAACAGTTAAGTGTTATAAAGGGAGCATCGGTCCAGAAGCCCAGCAATAATCCCTCCTGGAATCCATTGGTTTGCCTTAGGAGTTTTTAGCCCTTCTCTTTTCGGGTTCCCAGATAAATACGGGATGCACAGTTAATGTGCATTGGAGAAAATAATAATTTATTATTAGAGAACACATAATTTCTTTAGCATAAGCATGTCCTGTGCCATGCTTAGTTTAGGACATACTTATGCTAAAAAAATTATTTGTTCTTATCTGAAATTCAGAATTAACTAGGCATTTCATATTTTTATTTGCTAAATCTGACCACTCTATTCTCTTCTTAATATTCTTCAACTCTCCCAGCTTTGGCCTCCTTCCCTCTTCTAGGGGGATCGGATCGAGTTATAAGGAGAACATTCCCACTGTCTCGATGGCTGCAGTGTGTGGTCCCCACAGGTGGCGAGAAAGAGATGGGTTTCCACCCATGCTGTAGACAAATGTTTGTGTCCTCCCAAAATTCCTTTGTTGAAGCCCTAACCACCAATGTAATGGTATTTGCAGATGGGCCTTTGGTAGGTAATTACGGTTATATGAGGCCATGGGGTGGGGCCCTCATGATGGATCTGGTAAGAAAAGAAACCACTCTCTCTCTACCCACCAAGTGAAGACACAAAGAGAAAGTGGCTGCCTGCAAACCAGGAGGAGAGCCCTCACCAGGAACCAATCTAGCTGACACCTTGAACTTGGACTTCCAAACCTCCAGTATTGTGAAAAATAAAAGTATGTTTTTAAAGTCATCTAGTCTATGCTATTTTGATTTGACTAATACGACCTGAAAATACATTTTCCTCCTCACCTCACCTGAGCAATATCTAATTGCTTAACGCACCCAGGGCACATCAAAGGAGAAATGTCCCATGCACAAGGCACAGCCACGCCCAGGAGAAGCAGCCTGGCACAGACAGGAGCACACAGGCTCGGGGCTCTGCCACTCATTGTTCCTTGACCCTGGGCAAGACACTGAGGGGGGCTTCAGCAGTCTCTAGTAGGTTTACAGCCCTGCCGCCTCTGGAGGGCTGTAGAGACCAGATGTCAAAGCACTTTGTTATCTGTAGGATTTATTTGAATGAGAAATGAAATATATGCTCCAGGATGTCTGTGTATCAAAAGACACACACACACACTCATACACTCTCACACTCTCTCACACACACACTCTCACACACATATTCACACACACTCACACTCACTCTCACACACACCCTCACACACTCATACACACACTCTCTCTCTCGCACACACATTCACACACACACACACTCACACACACTCTCACAGTCTCACACACACCCGCACACACTCACTCTCACAGTCTCACACACACCCATGCGTGCATGCGCACGCGCGCACACACACACAGTCACACACTCAAACACACACTCACACACGTGCACACTCACACACACACTCTCACACACACATTCACACACACTCACACACACTCACACACACACTCTCACTCACACACTCTCTCACACACACTCTCACACTCACACACATGCTCCATCACATACCAAGCCTGGTTGCATGTTCTCAAAGATGTGCTGCTAGGCGCCAAGGTACTACTCCCAGTTCTAGAACCAGACCAAACGGTTCACCCTCCAGACGGTTCACCCTCAACTGTATAAAAGTTTTCTACCTAATCTACTACTGACAAGCTCATCTCAGACCTAATTTTAAAGATTTTCTAGGAGCCGGATTGCAAAAACGTTTACCCTCACCCTAGAGCTGCAGTGGGAATCCTTGACCTTAGCCTAGACAAAGAAAAGCTGCAGATCATTCTCATGTGTGGACACGGAGGCCCGGCCTGCCTTTGCTGGCCAGCTGGGCTGAGTGGACCTGGGGAAGGAAGGCTGCAGGGTTGGCCCCGGGCAGTCTTGCTGAGGTTTGGCAGCATCCTCCAACCTCCCAGATTCCCAGGATCCGTGAGCATGGACTTTAGGAATTCTGGTGGAGGGGTGAAGAGAATGCAGTAGGGTGTCCTGAGCCCTGATTTATAGGAAGAAAATTGTAATGATTTCCTAGGAGACTGAGGACTTAGTTTAAGAAGTTCCCTTGTATCACAGTTCCTGGAACAGACTCCCCTCTCCTGGAAAGCACTTTCCTCTCCAGCATTACATTTCTCCAAGGTGCATTGCTTTTTGGGAAGTCTTCCAAGGATACTTGGAGAAAGGAGGAAGGAAATGTCCCACTCTCTAAACTGTTAGGCAGATGCAGCCAGACAGAAGACACAGCCAGCTTCTCTCGCTGATTATAAGGTATTTGAAAGAAGCTTGGGCCCAGAACTCTGCCCAGAATTCCCTGTGCTGTGGAGGCAAAGACCAGCACTCTGCCTTATGGGAGGCTTGGGCTGAAGTCATCACTGGTTCTAGAGCCAGTTTTACTGAACACCCATGAATGGCTGTGTTCTGAGTGAGCTGGTCACTCACATCACCCTGACCTGCCCTGAGTTAGACCTTACATGATCCTACTTCTCCAGGAAGGCTCTGTGACAGCCAGGGACCTCCCCATTCTCTGAAACGTATAGCATTTGAAGCTCCACTAGACAGCTTAGCCCCCATGTTGTGCTATCTGGGGTTGTTCTCTGTGAGATAGTAGAGAGTAATGGTTACAAGGAAGGCCTTTGGTACTAGACTGCCTGGACTGGAGTCCTTATTCTGCTTAATAGCTGTGTGATCTTAGGCATGTTACTTGTGCCTCAGTTTCTACTCTATAATAATTTAGGGACAATAACTGCATCTGTGTCTGTGGTGAGGATTCAATGAGTTAATATATTTCAAGTGATTACAAATGATGCCTGTGTCCATAGATGGATAAATAGATAAACAAATTGTCATACATAAAACAATGGAGTATTACTCAGTCACAAAAAGGAATGCAGAACTGATGCCTGGCACCACGTGGTTAAACCTCAAATGTATACATGAAGTGAAAGAACCCAGACACAGGTCACATATTATGTAATTCAATTTATATGAAATATCCAGAATAGGTAAATCTATGGAAACAGAAAGCAGATTGGTGGTTTCTAGGGGCCGAGCAGAGGGAAGAATGGGAAGTGGCTGCTTCATGGGTGCAAGGTTTCATTTTGGGGTGATGAAAATGTTTGGGAACTACATAGAGGGAGTGGTGGCACAACACTGCGAATGTATGAAATGCCACCGATGGTTCGCTTTAAAATGGTTAACTTTATGTGCATTTCACCTGGCGCATAAGAAGTGCCACGCAAGTACTAGTTGTTGTCCTGTATGCATTCCTTGACTTCCCTGATAAGAGGTCCAGGGCTGTATCTGATACTTTCATATCCTTCTTGTGTGGAAATTTACTGGCTGTGAGGTGGAATCAGAGAAAGTGAGACCCTGGAAGACTGCAGTGATCGCGGAGCCGACGCTCCACCAATAGAGGAGATGGGGTGGGGATGCCTTTGGGATTTTCTGTGTGCTCCAGGGAAACCTTCCCTTTCCTCAGGTCCAGGATGAGGAGACACAACAATGTCCCTGTCACCACAGTTACTGAGTGCTTGCCCCGTGCCTTCAACAAGCCAGGGAAACAGACACACAACCAGATGATGTGAGTGCAATGGGTGTTTTGACAGGCACTGTGGAGGGGAACTGGGTGCCTGGGAGCACTCACAGAGGAGCTCGTCTAGTTAAGATTACTTTCAGCTGTGCCCGAGAGCAACCGGACCACAGGGCTCAAGCACCAGGGTTCATATTCTCCACACAACAGGAGAAGGGAGGTCGGTAGCACAGGGCTGACGTGGCGGCTCCATGATGCCTTCGGGAACCCAGGACTTCCTTCCACTCTGCCTGAGCATGTGGGTTTCAGCCGAAGAGTTGTAACACGCATGCCCATTCGCAGGTGGTGCATCGGAGTCCCAGGAGGGAAGCAGGCAAGCACAGAGAAAAAAGGTAAAAGGCAGAAATGAGCTCAATCTCTTCCTTTTTGAAAGGAGATTCCTACGAATCTCTACCCAGAGGCTTCCTCTTACATCTTATTGACCGGCACTGGATCACACGACTGCTTCTAGCCGCACGGGAGTCTTGGGATTCTAAGAGGAAGAAGGGGAGGGCAGGCAGAGGGCAGCCAGCTGTGCAGCATCTGCTGGAGACACCGAACTGTTGGTGGAGGGCATGGGGTGCTCGGAGAAGGCTTTCTGGAGGGTGTGACGGCAGAGATGAACTTAAAGGCCAAGTGGGAGTCACCCTGGTGAAGCAGGGCAGGGTTACAAGCATTCCAGGGACAGGAGGCAGCATGAGTGTTTCAATGAAAAGATGGCAGTTGCTATAACAAACTATACACAAATACTCATATAAAGGCTTAAACACAATGGAAGCTTATCTCTCAATAATGGGAAGTCCAAATCCATGATGCTTTGAGTCAGGGACCCAGGTTCCTCCCATCTGTGCCTCCCAATCTGCCATTGCTAATCTGGGGCTTCCATGATGGCTGTGCTCCTTGGAAGTGAGAAGAGCAGACAGAGGACATGTGGGAGGTTTGAGGCACAGGCCTGGAAGCAGCATGTGTCACTCCAGTGCAGAGTCCATTGGCCAGCGCTGGCTCCGATGGCCACCTCTCACTGCAGGGGCAGCAGGGAAATACAGCCTGGCTGTCTACCCAGGGGGAAGAGTAGCCAGTTTCTGCTACAGTGATAAGGCGAGAAAATGTTCAGTCGGGTGTGGAGTGGTTGTTTCTCCCTTGTACACAGCAGGTGGAGAGGGGAGGGTGCCTTAGACATTGGACAAGAAAACTATAGTCATTGGAAGTTTGTCTTTTGCTGTAAACTTAAGGCCTTGGCTCTCTAGTTTGTAAATCAGGCTCTTGGTGAATTTGGTTAGCATGAATTCATTCTCCAGCACCAACTTACTCCAAAGTGAGCTAGACTTGATGAGTTTCTGCCACACTAAGCACGAGATCTTCATCTCATGATGAGTCTATCAAGTGCAGTCTTCTGAGTCCCAGCTGAATCCCCTAGCTCACTTTCTTCATTTCTTGGTATGAAAATAAACCTGGTTAGAGAGTCCACTGAAAACAACATTCTCCACAGTAGTGGCTTCAATTGGAAGAGATCTTCGTACACATCTAGTCTGATCCCTGCCCCATTAGAGGTCCCATAAGTGATCATCTAAGCCAGCAGTGAGCTTATTACCTCAAAATTTATTCTCTTTGGGATAGATCTAATTGTGAAAATGTGTGTTTTTGTATATACCAAGCTGAAAATTTTCAGTTTGTAAGTTCATTTCTCTAGAGGTACACAGAGTAAGTGTACTTCAGCCACAGGAAAACCTTTTGAAACATTACACTTGCAGGAATTCTATACAAGATGTAAACATTCCTTACAATGAATTTCTCCTTTCCTTAACCATGTAAGGACTGTTCAATTTAAAAGAAGAATGTGATTGGGTGATTTTATATTGTAGGCAGAGGAATGAGGCTGACTGGAACAAGAGCTGAGCTTGTCTTTTAATCCTCTATTACATGGCGACTGTCAGGAGCTATGAAAGTCCTGAAATTTGACCTTATTTGCGAAGTTAACAAGTGAGTCTGCCATAGTTTCAGGATGCTGGCAGAAGACGCGAGACTCCTGGGTTAGAGAGAAAGGGTGGTTAACTACTCATAGCAATAGCAGTAGCCTGAGCACCATCATTTTTTTGTGCTGGTTCCCCAAGCCCCAATTCCTACATGGGAGACAAGCAGGGCCAGGTGACAACTCCATATACAGGGTATGTTACATGAGAGAAGCCCTGTATTTAGGAAACCCCAATCTTTTATTATGGGCTGTAAGTAAACCTGCTGAGCTTTGCCTAGAGGAAAACACGATCTTTATTGTAGAGAACAGCAAACAAACCAGCTCTTTCCTTTGGAGGCAGACACTACCTCTGTTTTCCAAGGCAGATCTCAATGCAAACATCCTTGAAAAGATTATCTAGAGCAAGGACAGCCAGCTCTGCTGCTTGCAATATGTGAAGGAACAAGAGACCCCTGGAGAAATGTCTCCCATTCGCATTCATGTTTGACTTCATTTCAACTCTTTTATAAAATCTGCAAATCACCTAAACTAGTGCACTTATTTTTCTAAACCGCCCACCACACCAAAATTCCATGCTAAAATACACAGGAGCTATTACAGAAAAAAGGAAAAGGGAAGGTGGGAGCTACATTTTCTCATTATTTCCCTACTAAGTTTTATTTACAACTTTTCCTATTGTTTCCATTCACATCCAAGAGAGTGCTTTCCCTCCACACAATGCAGATTAGAAGAAACTGATTTGTAGCAATGCATGAATTCAATTGAAATTTTACATAGATTATATAAAAACTGGAAGCTTTCGTGGAGGGATCAGGACAGACAAGAGGCAGGACTAGATTGCAGCTCCAGACAGAGCAGCATGCGGCGGCTTGCATTGTGAATTTTAGCTCCAGATTGACTGCAAGAACAAACTAGCAGTTCTGAGAGGACCCACAGACCCTCTGAAGGAAGCCGACTGCTCCTGTAGGACCCAGGAGACCCTCAAATACTGTGAGTGCCCCAGTGCGGAAGTGGGAAAGGGAGACCCTCCTTTCCCGAACACACAGTCCCGCTGGGGAAGCTGGTGGTCTGTTTGCGGGAGAGGTTTCCGACTTTACCTGGAGCTGAGTCAAGTTAGAGAGCTGAGCCAAGCAAAATACAGGGGTAGAGGAAGCAGCAGAAAGCCCTGGGAGCTCGCTGGATCCCCAAGCAGCCCATTCCTGCTGGTACCCACAGGGATCCATCAGGAGGGTGGCGGAGGAGCAGGAGATAAAACTGCACAGGAAGGGGGACTTCTCTAGCTGAACTTTGTAACAATTTGAACGGGGTAAGAAGCCTCCTGGCAAGAACTCAGGGAAGGGCGCGAATCCAGCTTGCAGACTTCACAGACGTGGGAATAACTCAAGTCCTTTTCTTTTACAGCTGGGAGGTGGAAAGCCCTGGGCAAGTTTTCAAGCCCGACTTGCCCTCCACCTGGAAACAGACTTGGGGCTGTTGGTGGCAGGGGACGTGGCAGGAGTGAGACCAACCCTTCCGTTTGCATGGGAGCTGGGTGAGGCCTGTGACTGCCAGCTTTCCTCCACTTTCCTGACAACCTGCATGACTCAGCAGAGGCAGCCTTAATCCTTCTAGGTACACAACTCCAGTGACCCAGGGATCTCACCCTCATCCCGCACAGCAGCCACAGCAAGACCCACCCATGGGGAGTCTGAGCTCAGACACACCTAGCCCTGCCCTCACCCGATGGTCCTTCCCTATCCACCCTGGTGGCGGAAGACAAAGGGCATATAATCTAGGGAGTTCTAGGGCCCCTGCCCACCACTGGTCCCTCTCCACACTACTACAGTTGATGCTTTTCAGAAAGTGCCACCTCTTGGCAGAAGGCCAACCATCACAAAAAAAGAGTATTAAACCCCTAAAGCTAAGGTCCTTCAGAGTCCATTGCACCTTCCACTACCTCCACTGGAACAGATGCTGGTATCCATGGCTGAGAGACCCACACATGGCTCACATCACAGGACTCTGTGCAGACAACCCCCAGTACCAGCCCAGAGCTGGGTAGACTCACTGAGTGGCTAGACGCCAAAGAGAGGCAACAATCACTGCAATTTGGCTCACAGGAAGCCACATCCACAGGAAAAGAGGGAGAGCACTACATCAAGGGAACACCCTGTGGGACAAAAAAGTCTGAACAATAACTGTCAGCTCTAGACTTTCCCTCTGACAGAGCCTACCCAAATGAGAAGGAACCAGAAAACAATCCTGGTAATATGACAAAACAAGACTCATCAACACCCCCTCAAAAATCACACTAGTTCACTAGCAATGGATCCAAACCAAGAAGAAATCCCTGATTTACCTGAAAAAGAATTCAGGAAGTTAGTTATTAAGCTAATCAGGGAGAGACCAGAGAAAGGCGAAGGCCAATGCAAAGAAATCAAAAAAATGATACAAGAAGTGAAGGGAGAAATATTCAAGGAAATAGATAGCTTAAAGAAAATCAATAAAAAAAATTCAGGAAAATTTGGACACACTTTTAGAAATGCAAAATGCTCTGGAACATCTCAGCAATAGAACTGAACAAGTGGAAGGAAGAAATTTGGAGCTCGAAGACAAGGTATTTAAATTAATCCAATCCATCAAAGACAAAGAAAAAGAATAAGTAAATATGAACAAAACCTCCAAGATGTCTGGTATTATGTTAAATGACCAAACCTAAGAATAATCAATGTTCCTGATGAAGAAGACAATTTTAAATGCTTGGGAAACATATTTGAGGGAATAATTGAGGAAAACTTTCCTGGCCTTGCTAGAGACCTAGACACGCAAATATAAGAAGCACAAATTTGGGAAATTCATTGCAAAAAGATCTTCACCTAACCACATTGTCATCAGGTTATCCAAAGTTGAGATGAAGGAAAGAATCTTAAGAGCTATGAGACAGAAGCACCAGGTAACCTAACCTATAAAGGAAAGCCTATCAGATTAACAGCAGATTTCTCAGCAGAAACCCTGCAAGCTAAAAGGGATTGAGGCCCTATCTTCAGCCTCCCCAAACAAAACAATTATCAGCCAAGAATTTTGTATCCAGCGAAACTAAGCATCATAAGTCAAGGAAAGATACAGCTATTTTCAGACAAACAAATGCTGAGAGAATTTGTCATTACCAAGCCATCACTATAAGAACTGCTAAAAGGAGCTCTAAATCTTGAAACAAATCCTGGAAACACATCAAAACAGAACGTCTTTAAAGCATAAATCACAAAGGCCCTATAAAACAAAAATACAAGTTAAAAAGCAAAAACAAAAAACCAAAAATAAACAAAGTAGACAGGCAACAAAGAGCACGATGAATGCAACAGTACCTCACATTTCAACACTAACATTGAATGGAAATGGCCTAAATGCTCCACTTAAAAGATACAGAACCACAGCATGGATAAGAACTCACCAACCAACTATCTGCTGCTTTCAGGAGACTCATCTAACACATAAGGACTCACATAAAGTTAAAGTAAAGGGGTGGAACAAGGCATTTCATGCAAATGGACACCAAAAGCAAGCAGGGGTTGCTATTCTTATACCAGACAAAACAAACTTTAAAGCAACAGCAGTTAAAAGAGACAAAGAGGGACATTATATAATGGTAAAAGGCCTTGTCCCACAGGAAAATATCACAATCCTAAACATATATGCACCTAACACTGGAGCTCCCAAATTTATAAAGCAATTACTAATAGACCTAAGAAATGAGATAAACAGCAACACAATAATAGTGGTGGACTTCAGTACTCCACTGACAGCAGTAGACAGGTCATCAAGACAGAAAGTCAACAAAGAAACAATAGATTTAAACTATACCTTGGGACAAATGGACTTAACAGATCTATACATAACATTTCATCCAACAACCACAGAATACACATTCTATTCAAGAGTACATGGAACTTTTTCCAAGATAGACCATATGATAGTCCATAAAATGAGCCTCAATAAATTTAAGAAGATTGAAATTATATCAAGCACTCTCTCAGATCACAGTGGAATAAAACTGGAAATCAACTCCAAAAGGTACTTCAAAACCACACAAATACATGGCAATTAAATAACCTGCTCCTGGATGATCATTGGGTCAAAAATGAAATCAAGATGGAAATTTAAAAATTCTTCAAACCGAATGACAATAACAACACAACTTATCAAAACCTCTGGGATACAGCTAAGGTGGTGCTAAGAGGAAAGTTCATAGCCCTAAATGCCCATGTCAAAAGCCTGAAAGAGCACAAACAGACAATCTAAGGTTACACGTCAAGGAACTACAGAAACAAGAACAAACCAAACTCAAACCCAGAAGAAGAAAGGAAATAACCAAGATCATACCAGAACTAAATGAAATTGAAATAAACAACAACAACAAAAAATACAAACACATAATATCTCTGCTTTGATGATTTTAGGTGGCATCCCTGGGCTATGGATTCCTGTTAATCTGTCGGTGCCTTGGGCTGCCACACCTGCTTTGCATTTTGTGAAACTTCTTCTAACTTAGCTTACTCATCGTGTCCATGGAGCCTTAGGCATGATAATTTTTGCTACTGTTTCCTTGGTCACACTACTAACTTCTGTTGTGATGTCCTGTGTAGCTCTGCACATTTCTCTTCAAACAGCTCAGTATGTGGAGAACTGGACGCACACAGCCAACCGAGCGTGGCTACTTCAGAGCAGAATGAACACTGAGCTACAAACTGAAGTGGCAATGTTGAAATCCGTGGTCCTATGGTTCGGAGAACAAGTACAAAGCTTGCAGTTGCAGCAGCAATTGCATTGTCATTTTAATCACACTCATATTTGTGTAACCAACTTAGAATATAACCAAAGTGAGTATCCATGGGACCTTGTGTGAGACCATTTGCAGGGAGCTTTCACATCCAACGTCACCTTTGATATTGGTGAATTACAAAACAAAGTTCTTAATTTAAATGGGCAAACACAAGAACTTCAGCCTTCTTTAGAAGACTGGACAGAATTCCAGCAAGGCTTGGAGAGCCTCAACCCTTGGACCTATCTAAAGCACCACCTTAACATCTTGCTTATGTGGGGGGAACGTTTGCACTTTCTAGCCTCCCTCTGCAGTCCCGGCAGCCTCTCCTTCTACAGCCGTGGGAAAGGGCCTTGCTTTTGAGTAAAGCTAATGCCTCCTCACAGCACTGAGTCCCCTCTCATCCCTGTTTCTCAGGGAGCTTATTCCATGTCTAGTCCTCTCATGTTTTAAATGTGAAGCCAGAATACAGCCATGGAACTGCTTCTCCCTCACAGCCTCCAGTAGAAAGTCACCCCGCCAACACCTTGACTTTGCACTTCTAGCCTTCTCAACTGAGAGAACAAATGTCTGTTGTTTTAAGTGAGGGAGCCCTAGGAACCCAATACACCGACTTTCAAGGGCCTCATCCCACTGACCTCCAAGCAGGCCTGGATCTATCTGTGTGTGGTCTCAGTTCTGAAAGCTCTCATGAGCCTGCCGTGAAACTCTAGGGTCTTCCTGAACCGTGCCTGAGGAGAAGAGAGAGACAGAGGATTGCCCAGATAGTGCCCCTCCCTCCTTCTAAACTCTGCTGGGCTCTCCCACTCCCCCAGGAAGGCTTCCCTGGAAAATTCTGCCCTGCAACTTGTCCCCCACCTTTTCAAGTGCTGCCTGCCCCTGTGAACTTGAATGGATTGCTCTGTTCTTTGCACAAGAGCAGAAACGTCTGCCTGAGGTGCTGCTGAGCGCTGCTGCTCCTAGTGGCTGGGATTTCTCTGACACGTAGCTCCCTCCATCTGCTATGTGGTCTCACTGACATCCGGGCAAGCTTCTTCCAGCCCCAGTTCCAAAGGTTCACAGTGATTGGCAGCTGGTGTTGAGACAGACCCACCTTCTGCGGGTGAACTTTGGGCCTTGGTTGTCCTTTTATAGACATTACCTATTGTGAGGGGCGTGACTTTACCCTCCTGCCCCACCAGTGTGGCAGTGTATTTTTTATTCTTTATATTTCATTGATTTTATTTATTGGTGAATCGAAGATATGATTCTTCCTGCCAGCCAGTTCAGGATGATTTATTTAGCCTTTGAAGCCATTTGTTTCTCTGTGTTTCATGAAATGAACTGCAGATGGAATTAAATATATGCTTCTTTGGGGGAATGGGCTTAGCACCAAAGGCTTTCCAGAAGGAGCTGCTCAGGCCAAGGAGGGCTCCCCTGCTGAATAGGGGAAGGAGGAGTCCCCAGGAGCAGCCGCCCTACCTATAAAATTCACTGCAGCCGTCCTCAGGGAGACTTGTGGGCTCTTTAGGAAGATAAAGCTCTGTGAAGTAACTGCTCTACAAGCTAAGTTTGGCCTGTGTGGAGCCAAAGAGGGGCGGTGCTGACCAGGAGAGGAGCCACTGGGAGCCCTGCTGAAGATCTCTTGGCAGCCACGGCCTCTCCGCCGTCCCCAGAAGCAGCAGTGCACCTTCAGGCAGCTCCGACTGCTGGACCCTGCAGACTCAGACCCCGCGCCTCTGCAGCAGGAGGGAATCCACAGGATGTGAGAGAAAACAACTCCGTGGGGCTGAGCCTTGGGTTTGAATGTCGGACCTGGCACCAACTGGCTTCACTTTCTTAAGTATAGAGTAGAAGGCAAACCCGCCCAACCTCCCACACACCATGACAAGCGCCTGTGGGTAATAAATGGAAAAGTGCTTTGTAAAGTGCTCCTCCTATGTGAGGGATTGATTATATTAGAATGACTCATGTGAGCTCTTAACCTACTTTCTTAGCCCTTAAATGTTTGCTTTTCAACAGGGATTCCTGAGCCCTGGCCTGTTCTTGAATTTTCGGAGCCACAGACCCTTCACCCCATGTCTACTGACCAGAGGCCTGATGCTCCTGCCCCCATCTCTCCCTGCCCCTCCAACCAGAAGACCTCTGGCCAGTCGCCATCCAGTGACCTGGCATGACCTCCCCAGCCTTTGAGGCAGTGATCTGGATGCCCAGAGAGTCAAATACTGAGAACAAGGGACTGGCACCCCAGCTGTGGGTTCTCAAGAGTGGGCTCACGTGAAGGAGTGAGAAACAAGGAGCCCAGGAACCTGTCTCCGCCAGCCCACCCCTCTGTGCCCACGGAGCCTGCTGCTGAGGCCCCAGCATGGGGACTGTGCCCAGCCTCCCCTGAGACCCTCACTCACCAGGTACTTGCAGATTTCCTCCAGAACCTGCATGTGGTCGCTGAGTGTGGCATGCTACAGCTGCATGTGGTCGCTGACTGTGGCATGCTGCAGTGACTGGATGAGTGAGGACCAGCCAATCACATCAGCCGACACTGCCAGGGCCTTTCCACAGGCCTATGGGATGGAGAGAAGGGAGGCCCCAAACCCACTCCTGTGACTCTCCAGCCAGGGGGCTGAGCGGAAGCCCTTCCGCCATAAAGACAGGGCAGATGTGTTCAGAGTCACCCAGAGGACAATGTCAAAGAGGTGAACGTAGAGCCTACAGGCAAGGCCGGGCTCACGGAAATGGCCACAGGGAAGGGGCCTTGCTCTCGAGGAAAGGGGACACATATCAGGCCTGGCAGTGGCCAGACAAGTGACAGCCAGAGTATCTGGAGCACTTCCATGTTATTTTCCTGAATGCTGAGCACCAATGGGATCAGAAGTGTGAAAAAATTTTGGGGGGTGATGCCTCCAGGCTTATACTCTTTTAGTTTCTGCAGCATGTGGCCCACAGCAGAGGTGGCTGAGATCCTCACCTGCTCCCACTCCTGCCAGGAAGCACAAAGCAAAGATGAGAGGCAGCGGCTTCCCTGGCCCTGCCTGACCTGGCTTTCCTCCTTCCACGTCTTGGTCTCCGTGTGCAAGGGGCGCCGGCTGCACTGTGCATGATGTGTGTATGTGAGGGGTTCTCTCTAAAGACCTGGAGCTAAGAAGCCTGTTGATGAAGGCACAGTGCTAGGAAATAAAGTCATCATTTCAGTTCTACCATGGACTATATCTACAGCTTGTGACATTGTTTCCAAAGTGTTCAGGCAATTCTCCTGGCTCAGCCTCCTGAGTAGCTGGGATTATAGGCACCTGCCACCACACCTGGCTAATTTTTGTATTTTCAGTGGAGACAGGGTTTCACCATGTTGGTTAGACTGGTCTCGAACCCCTGACCTCAAGTGATCTCCCTCCCAAAGTGTTCGAATTGCAGGTGTGAGCCACAGCGCCCAGCCCTGCATACCTTTAGACCAAGTATTCATGTCATCTACCTGCCTGTCCGTCCACACACGTGTGTACTTACCTTCCTGACACTGGCTTAATCTGCTGTTTTATTTTCTTGGCTACCTGCCACCTATGAGTAGGTTTCCCTGCCTTCCCTTGGCACACATGTCTTCTGACCTAGACCTCTGAGGTCCCAGGGAATTTCCAAAGTTGCTTCCACAACTTCTTCCTGATGGTTTACTCACAGCTTCAGGAGAAGCTCTGTGCTCCGGAAACTCTGGTCCCCACCCTCACCCCGACACATAAGCCAGAGACTTCGCAGACTAAGAACAGGTCCCTTCCTCTTGTCCTCTTGCACCCTCTAGAGACCTCTTTCCCTCCATCACTGGGAAGGTGTATGTTGGATGGGGTGGGAGGTTGAGGTAAGTGAGTCTCTGCCCTCCTGATAGGGGAGAATCACTTAATGACCAAAGCTGATTCTCAGATGCTGGGGGACTTTTCTTGGGTATGAGCCTCAGAACCTTGCCTTTCCAAAAGCCACAAGGAGAACTGGAGGAGATGTGTATTTTGGTCCTAATGATTGTGAGGTACAACAACCCAGAAAGGGTCATCAGGAAGCTGTGGGATAAATCACGTCTCCACAAACTGCCTCCAAGGAGCTTCCTGGTGGCAGGGGAGAAACATATCCCCTGCCAGGGTACGGATGCCTGAGACGGAAGCATTAGTTTGATTAGAGAACAGGGACAGCAGTGGGTGGGAGTGCTCTATGGATTCTTCATTCTCCTAATTCTTCTCACTGGACAGCACCACTTATGGGCCTGGTGTGGTGGCTCATGCCTGTAATCATAGCACTTTGGGAGGCTGAGGTAGGAGGATCACTTGAACTGGGGAGGTCTATGCTGCAGTGAGCCATGATAGTGCCACTGCACTGCAGCCTGGGGGACAGAGTGAGACCCTGTCTCAAAAATAAAAAGGAGATTATGCAGAGAGGCTGAAACTAAAAAGTTTAGCTCTAGATGTAGATAACAGAGCATAGCAATTGGAAGACTGAATGTGCTGAGCCACCCTGTACAAAAGTCCCTATAAAAATCAGAAGATGTCATGGCAGGTGTGGCCAAGGACGTGTAGTTTTCTCCTCACGAAAGGAACGTCTTAGGCAAGGCACTGTAAAGAGGTCAGTGCAAGGGTGAACAACACAATTTAAGCATTGACATGTGTTGGGGTTTGTGATGGCTGCGAGAGATGCAACCACGACTGACATTCCTCATTGTTCCCAGAAAGCTACTGTCTAGAAGGGGAGAGATACAGCTGAGATTGACATGTGGTAGGGAGAAGGGGGATGTATGCATGGGTACAGGAGGTCAGTGGGGAGGGGCTTGGGTTAGAGATGAGGCAAGGGACAAGGGAGGCTTCTTGAGAAAGGGATGTCTGTGCTGCATTTTGAAGAATGAGGGGGAATTTGGAGACTGAGTGTGAGAGGCGCCGCAGGCGGTGAAGAACCTGTGCAACATCCTCTGCCATATGCAGGGCAGGGACATCAAACTGCTCTTCTGCGACATTGCCAGGCAGCTGCGTCTGCTGATTAATGATGTATGTGCCCAGGTCCCTAGGATCAGTTGAACACAATATGGGCTGAGCTGAGGATACTGGGTTAGAGCAAGGCACTGTGGTGCCAGGCTTAGGTCACCAAGGGACGGAAGAAAGGAGACTTGGCTACTCGAAGCTGAGCACAGGACACGTCCCAAATGCATTTCTTACTCTACACAATGGAGCACACACTCGTCCACTGACTCACCAGAATTTTCTGGAGGAGCTACCCAAATAAGAAGCCAACTGACTGATATGAAGAGGGTTCTGACTCGAAGGATCTTATTCTGCAGATGCCACTCACGGAGTGAAGCAGGGAGAGAACAAGTGGCTCTACCCGCCTCCCAAATCGCACACAGAAGCCTTAGGATCCCAGGGTCCTCACGGCAAGAGAAACGTAAGACTCAGAAAGTTGAACTGACCAGACCTGTCCCACTCCTCCTCACATCTCATCTTCCTTGCAGGTGACACAAGTTTAGAGCTGGGAAGGACCTGACATCCCTGAGACACAGGGTTATGGGACTCCAGCTCTGGTGTCTATAACTGTCTCAACTTGTGAGCCTTGGATTTCAATTGTTTTTGTATTGGTCTCATCTCCTCTATGACTCTGGACACCGGCTGGTGGCAAGGCCAATATCAAACTCACCTATCTTTCTGTTATGTTTAAAATTTACCATGTATACTGTACTTGACTTCACTAAGTCTGAAGATAATATATTTTTCCTCCCTCCAAATGATATAATCCATGGACCTTAGAATGCTTGAATTCTGATCACAGCTTCCCACGTTATATACTAATGTTGCCCAGTATTTTAGCTCCACCTTTGTATTTAATCTGTAAATTTGCTCTTTATGTCATTGTCTTCATGATTGTCATGATTTTATACAGTTAATACCGGTGTAGATTTACCCACATGCTTACAAATTTCTTGGCTTATTTTTCTTTCTTCCAGCTCTTTCCTCCCTTTTAGATTTATTTTGTTTTTCTTTCCTTTGTGGTTCCTTCAGTGAGGGTCTCTTAGTAGTAAACATTTTTAGTCTTTGAAAGTGCCTTTATTTGGCCTTATATTTGTCTCTGTTTTCAGTAGTTTATGATGCTTCTAGGTATACATTTCCTTGGTTTTCATCTGTTTGAGGTTCACTGAGCAACTTGAATCCCTAAATTGATACCTTTCACCAAACTTGGAAAGTTCTTACTACTATTTCTAGAATCGTTTTGTTCAGCCCCACCATGCCCTTTCTCTTCTTTTAGGACTCTCCTGACACAAATGTTACACCTTTTGTTATGGTCTCAGGTCACAAGATACTTTTGGTTTCGAATCGTTTTTCTCTTTGTTCAGATTGGATCATTTTTATTGATCTGTCTTCAAGTTCACTGATTCTTTCCTCTGCCATCTCCATTTTACTACGGAGCCTACCCAAGCTTATATTGTTCAGTTCTAAAGCTTTCCACAGTTTTTCTGTATGTCTTCTATTTCTTTGCTGAGACTATTTCTGTTATTTCAAGAGTGTTCACCATGGCTTTCTGGAACACTTTGCACGGTAACCACTTTAAAGTTTTTATTACATAATTTAAATCTATTTTCCCTTGACTTCAGCATGTTCATTGTCTTCCCATGTGTGATGAAATGTTCCTGGTCCTTTGCATGCTGAGTGATTCTGGACTGAGTCATAGACATTATGAAGATGATATTATGTGGCTCTGAGTCTTCCAAGAGTGTCCCGGTAATTTTAGCAGACAATTGACTTATTTACCTTGAGGCTGCCAATCTGGTCAGCCGTCCGTGGGTTGTTAGTCCAATGCCAGTTCTTGGTTCGAAGCCTCTGTTATTGTGCATTTGGGCCACCAGTGGCCAACCTGGGACCTGGTTGGTAGTCCATCCTGTAGTTCAGTTCTCATTGTCTATGGCATGCTGGTCAGGGTCAGACCTGGGCATATAGTGAGCTCGGGAGTTCATAAACACCTTTATAGGATCACTTTCCTCGGTTGCCTCCTCTCTGCAGCCTCCCTGGTACTTTACAGTTCCCTGGGGCTCCTCTTCTTCAGTGGCCAGAAAGCTGGGGCTTTTGTTACCCCACAATGCCAGGCACTTCTGTGACTGTCCCCACATCTGGTGCTAAGTGGCAGGTGGCAGAGAAGAAATAAAGCAATGGGAGTTTTCCTCATCCTCTTGGGGCCACAGTGCCTGCAAATGGAGAGGAAGGCTTCCCTCCCTCAGAGTTTTGGCTTCTACAGGCTCCCATGGGGCCTGCCTGGGGGATAAGGCCTGAGAGACTGAGAGAAAAAGAAATGAGGGATTTCTTCACTTCCTTCGAGCATTGTGAAGTGTTTCCTGGCTCCTTGGGTGTTACCTGGAGGGTTTCTCTCAGAGCTCTCTCTGTATCCTGGTGCATACACCTCAGTTTCTGGTTGTGTGGCTGCAGGCTGTGGATCCCAGGAGATATTACAACCCATGCCCCTAGGGGTTATTGGGACCAGTAAAATCCTCCAACCCCTAGGGCAGGTGGAGTGTCAGCAAACTTTTTGGTTTTGGTCTCTAGAGATTTCTGTTGCCCTCCTGCAAGCTCAACTATGCATATATATAATATTTTATCTAGTATACGAAGGTGTTTAGAGCAGGAAGGTTGTTATCTTCCGTATTGCTGGATTTGGAAGTCAGGAACTATAGTCCGAGTGAGAAGTACTAAGTGGGCATCACCTACACAGAGATCACCTGGGGAAATGGAAAGAGCTGCCCCACAGGGGCCCTCAGATCCGGGTGCTGGGTGCTGCTTTGCCATTCACCCAGTCATGTGGAGGGAGGCAGGGCACCAGGCAACGCTTACTGGTCTCATCATCTGTGAAACGTTCTTCTACTGTTTTGGTTCACATGTCCTCTTTTCTCTTCTGTCTGTTCCATTTTTGGAACTTGTTTGGATTTATTCTCTATGTTTCTTAATTTCTCTTTCATATTTCCCATTTCTTTGTCTACTTGGAAGAATTTCTGGGCTGATTCACTTTTAATGAATTCACCCTTTAGTTGTGGTTATTCTGCTATTCAACCCACCTATTGAATTTTCATTTAACTTTTTGTTTTTCTAATGAAGAAGATACTCTATATTTTTCTCTTCTGGATGACATTGTGGTATCTTGATAGTTATTTCATTATTCTGTGAAGATATTTCCTGACCAGTGCCTGTATTGATTTACTTATTGATTTATATATAACTTCAAATTTTGAATTTCTAAGCACTTTAGGAACTGAACTCAATATTAAAAAAAAGTTTCTGGGGATTCAATAATACTTTCTCTAAAGTTTTGTTCAGATTTTATTATTAACTCCATCCTTGGATGGTGGGTTTTCTTTTGGTTTTGCTTGTTTTGAAACAGGGTCTGGATGTGTCACCCAGGCTGGACTGCAGTGGCAGGATCATGACTCATGGTGGCATTGACCTCCCAGGCTCGTGATCCTCCCACCTCAGCCTCCCAAGTTGTGGTACTACAGGCACACATCGCCATGCCTGGCTAATTTTGAATATTTTTTAGAGATGGGGACTCACCATGTTGCCCAGTCTGGTCTTGAACTCCTGGGCTCAAGCAATCTTATGCCTCTGCCTCCAAAAGTGCTGGGATAATAGGCGTGAGCCACTGTACCCGGCTGGATGCTGGGTGTTTTGTTTCTTGAATGTTTCCTTTCATCTGTAGTGCTGGTTTTCCTGAATGTATACCGATCCTTGGTAGTGATTTCTGGCATTTCTATGCTAGAGTTTCTTGGCTGGCCCTGTGTGAAAGCAACACCCATGACTGCAGCCTGTTTCAGTAACGGCTGGGAAGCATCCAGAGATCTGTGGACAGCTGAATGTGACACTATCCAGTGTTCTCACCCTGGGACTCCTGCTCCTCCAGGGTGTTGTCAGACACCCCCCGAACCGCCCTGTGTCTTTGATCTTGACGCCATGCTCCCTGCTTCAGTGGGATGCTACCTGCCCCTGCTGCTTGCCACTTGCTAAGGGGGATATTGGGAGGGCGAGATGGAGGCAAATGAAACTGTGCGGCTGAACTGCCACCCCGCACAACCATCCAGGGTTGCCCAGAGTCGTCTTCTGCTGCCTGTGTTCACAATCCCTGAGCTTAGTGCATTCCAGAGCCCCTTCCACCTCCTGTAGCAGGTTCTTCTTTCCCTCACTGTGTGCTATGCTTTCTGCTTCAGTTCCAAATCTGCCTGCTGTTCGTCTTTCAGGGATACTCCAGTCCTCAGCGGGCAGGGCATGGGGGACAGTTAATCTTTCAGGTTCATTACAAATTTTAAAAATATCTGTCAGCCGGGCACAGTGGCTCAGGCCTGTAATCCCAGCACTTTGGGAGGCTAAGGCGGGCGGATCACCTGAGATTGGGAGTTCCAGACCAGCCTGACCAACGTGGAGAAACCCCGCCTCTACTAAAAATACAAAATTAGCTGGGTGTGGTGGTGCGTGCCTGTAATTTCAACTACTCGGGAGGCTGAGGCTGGAGAATCGCTTGAACCTGGGAGGTAGAGGTTGCGATGAGCTAAGATCACGCCATTGCACCCCGGCCTGGGCAACAAGAGTGAAACTCCGTCTCAAAAACAAAAAACAAAACAAAACAAAACTGTCATCTCTGTTTTCTAGGGGTGTGGGGCAGGGATGTGGGGCAGGAGGGGGTGACTGAATGAATGCTCACTCACCCGTCTTGAGCTCCTATGCATGGGTTTTTGTTTTCTCGTGGTCTTTAAATTGAAGTGCTGACCCCGACTCATCTCCCTGTTCAGCCATTGTGTGACGATGTGGGCCTCCCACTTCTGAAAGCATCTGTTCCTATGTTCAGGGGCTCTCCATCATTTCCCACCATGTCCCTGTTATTTGGACTGTGCCTGGTTCATGGTAGGTGCTCAATAAATTTTTGTTCAACGAAAGTGTACAAGGCTTAGCTGTTTATGGTCAGTATGAATTCACACAAGGTAATATATAGATTTAAGCCATTTTGTTCACAGTATAACAAGTATAACTACGTGTATTTTTTTTTTTAATCTCGCATTCTGGAGCTCATCCACAGTAGAGAACAAAGTTAAGAGCTGCAGATGTGGTCCACGGTGGAACGGAAATGATAACCTTCATCCCTAGCACTGTGCCTTCATCAACAGTCTTCTTAGCTCCAGGGCTCTAGAGGGAACCCCCCACATACACACATCGTGTCATCTACGCATCAGCTAAGCACAATGCAGCCGGCGCCCCTTGTACATAGAGACCAAGATGTGGAAGGAGGGAAGCCAGGTCAGGCGGGGCCAGGGAAGTCGCTGGCTCTCATCTCCACTTGTGCTTCCTGGCAGGAGCGGGAGCTGGTGAGGATCTCAGCCAACTCTACCCTGGGTCACACGCTACAGCAGCTCCAAAATTAAAAGCCTGAAGCCACTACCCAGAAACAAATTTTTACATTTCTGGTCCCAGTGCTGCTGAGCTTGCAGGACAACAACGCCGAAGTGTTCCAGGTATGCTGGCTATCTTTCTAGCCACCCCTAGGGCCGATTCATGTCCCTTGTTTGTGGTAGCAGAGCCCCTTCCCCGTGGCCCTCTTTCCATGAGCCCAGACTTGGCCGTATGCTCTGCGTCCACCTCTTTGGCATTGTCCTCTAGGTGTCCCTGAGCACATTTGCACTCTCTTCATGATGGAGGGGCTTCTACTCAGCCCCCTGGCTGGAGAGCCACAGCAGTGGGATTGGGGCCTCCCTCTCTTCATCCCACAGGCCTGTGGAAGGGTCCTGGCAGCGTGGGCTGATGTGATCATCTGGTCCTCACTCATCCAGCCATTGCAGCATGCCACGCTCAGCGACCATGTGCAGGTAGGTCCTGGAGGAAATCTGCAAGTACCTGGTGAGTGAGGGTCTCGGGAGAGGCTGGGCACAGTCCTCATGCTGGGCCCTCAGCAGCGGGCTCTGTGGACACAGAGGGGTGGGCTGGGATCATGCTGGGGCCTCAGCAGCAGGCTCCGTGGGCACAGAGGGGTGGGCTGGGATCATGCTGGGCCTCAGCAGTGGGCTCCATGGGTACAGAGGGGTGGGCTGGGATCATGCTGGGGCCTCAGCAGCGGGCTCCGTGGGCACAGAGGGGTGGGCTGGGATCATGCTGGGCCCTCAGCAGCGGGTTCTGTGGACACAGAGGGTGGGCTGGGATCATGCTGGGGCCTCAGCAGCAGGCTCCGTGGGCACAGAGGGGTGGGCTGGGATCATGCTGGGGCCTCAGCAGCGGGCTCCGTGGGTACAGAGGGGTGGGCTGGGATCATGCTGGGGCCTCAGCAGCGGGCTCCGTGGGCACAGAGGGGTGGGCTGGGATCAGGCTGGGCCCTCAGCAGCGGGCTCCGTGGGTACAGAGGGGTGGGCTGGGATCATTCTGGGCCCTCAGCAGCGGGCTCCGTGGGCACAGAGGGGTGGGCTGGGATCATGCTGGGCCCTCAGCAGCGGGCTCCGTGGGCACAGAGGGGTGGGCTGGGATCATGCTGGGCTCTCAGCAGCGGGCTCCGTGGGCACAGAGGGGTGGGCTGGCAGAGACAGGTTCCTGGGCTCCTTGTTCCTCACTCCTTCATATGTTCCCACTCTGAGAACCCACAGCTGGGGTGCCAGTCCCTGGATCTCTGTATTTGACTCTCTGGGCATCCTGATCACTGCCTCAAAGGCTGGGGAGGTCATGCCAGGTCACTGGATAGCGACTGGCCAGAGGTCTTCTGGTTGGAGGGGCAGGGAGACATGTGGGCAGGAGCATCAGGCCTCTGGTCAGTAGACACGGGGTGAAAGGTCTGTGGCTCCTGCGAATTTAAGAATGGGCCAAGGCTCAGGAATCCTGGTTGAAAAGCAAACATTTAAGGGCTTAGCAAGTAGCTTAAGAGCTCACCTGAGTCATTCTAATACCATGAATCCCTCACACAGATGGAGCACATTACAATGCAGTTTTCCACCCATTACCCATGGGTGTCATGCCATCATGTGTGGGAGGTCGGGCCGGTTTGCCTTCCACTCTACACACCAGAAAGTGAAGCCAGTGGGTGCCAGCTCCAACCTCCAAACCCAAGGCTGCCAGTCCCACGGAGTTGTTTTCTCTCACATCCTGTGGGTTCCCAGGAGCAATAAACTTCCTGCTGCAGAGGCGCGGGGCCTGAGTCTGCAGGGTCCAGCAGTCGGAGCTGCCTGAAGGTGCACTGCTGCTGCTGGGGACGGTGGAGAGGCCGTGGCTGCCAAGAGATCTTCAGCAGGGCTCCAGTGGCTCCTCTCCTGGTCAGCATCGCCCCTCTGGCTCCACAGGTCCACACAGGCCAAACTCTGCTTGTGAGGCAGTTACTTCACAGAGCTTTGGCTTCCTCAACGGCCCACAGAGCTTTGGCTTCCTAAAGAGACTGCAGATCTTCCTGAAGTGAATTTTGTAGTTAAGGCAGCTTTGCCTGGGGACTCCTCCCTCCCCTCTTTAGCAGGGAGCTCTTCTTAGCTTTGGCCTTCTGCTAAAGGGCCAAGCCTGACCATGGAGTGACGGAGCAGGTCCCCTCCCATTCCAGGCTCGCCTTGATGGGAGAGGCTGACCTGTGAACAGGCCTCAACTTCTGCTTTAAAAAGGCTCAGGGGAAGGAGAGCGAGCAACGCTCCTTTACCCCAGCTCTGTGGGGTTTCCCGATGCTGACCCACATGGGGCTGGGCTCTGTGAGGATGAGAACAGTGTACGTCTGAAATGGGAGAAATTATCGATCCACTGGGACCCCATACATTTTCCAAAATATTTTTGTTTTAAATTACAATAGCAGTGTGTTAATGTTAAGAAAACTAAAAAAATTCAGATTGGCAAAAGAAAATTTAAAAAGCCTCAAATTCCACCATTTGGATGTAACCAGTTCGAACATTCTGGAGTCTTTTTCCTAAGAAAATAATACACATGTGCACACGTGCATAACCTTGCTGTATTACAAACACATACCATTGTATATTCTTCAACATGATTTTTAATGACTACAAAATATGGATTCTATTGTATGGATGAATTTATGAAACACTTTAATCAGACCATAATTTTGAATATTGAGACTGTGTCATTGTTTGTTTCTGCAAGCAGGGATGCAGTGGTTAAATCTCGGCACACCATCATGATTATTGCATTATGATACATTTCAAGTCAAATTGTTATACCCAAAGGATATGCACAGTTTTAAAGATTTTGATGCTTATTGCCAAACTGCTCTGTAAAAAGGCTGAATTATTTTCTACTCCCACTAGTACTGTATGCGAGTATTGAGTTCTACAGACATTTGTCAACCCTGGGTAATATTTTTTAATCACTATCAGGTGTGGTGGCTCAATGCCTGTTTGAAGCCAGATGTGGCGGCTCATGCTGGTAATCCCAGCATTTTGGGAAGCTGAAGTTGTAGGGTCACTTGAAGTGAGGAGTTGAGACCAGCCTGGGCTACATAGTAAGACTTCATCTCTACAAAAAGTTAAAAATTGTAATAAATTAATAATTAGCTGGGCACCATGTCACGTGCTTGTAGTCCCAGTCACTCAAGAGACTGAGGCAGGAGGATCGCTTGACCAAGGAGTTTGAGGCTGTACTGGGCCATAATCACGCCACTGCACTCTTGCCTGTGCGACAGAAGCAGACCTTGTCTCAAAAAAAAAAAAAAAAAAAAAAATCATTACCAGTCTAATAGGTGAAACATAGTATCCTGTTGTTATTTTGATTCATATTGTTTTATCAGCAGCAAGGTTAAATATTTCTTCTGTTTATTGGCAATGTGTATTTTATTTGTGCTAATTAACTGCCTAGTGCCCTTTGTCCATCTTTCTACTGGTGTAGGAACCTATGCAGTTTACCATGCTGGGCTCATGCTCTGCTTGTTGCCTGCTGACAGTAATTTTTGGGTCACAGCCACGCGAGGATTATTATTTTACTAAGACACTGACTTCTAGGCTGCAAAGCTTCTCTTGGATATATCCCTTGCTAGAACGTGTTTACAAATTTCCTTGTTCACTACTGAGCCTGGGGAAATGGATGGCCTCAAAGTCCAGGAAGTCTGGAGGGACTTTCCATCTGTCCTATCTTTAGGATTCACAGTCAAACAGCTGAACATCCACCGGATCCACGATGAGGATATGCAGCTGATATGGGATGGTGAGTCTGGGCCTTGCACCTGGGTTCTGGGTGACACTAGGGGGTGGGGCGACAGAGAACGGGGGATGAAGACATTTCTTAAGAACATGGTTCATCATTTTATTTTTACCATTATCAATGTCATATAGACAAGTCGAAAATGGAGAAAAGTAGTTGGAACAAATAAATTAAACATTGTCCCACTAGTGAGATAAAAAGACTGCTAATATTTTGGGGATCTCGCCTTCCAGTCCATGGACATTTATAATGTGCTATAAGTGCTTACAGTGTGATGGCGTTCAAGATAGACACACCCCTGCTCTTAATAAACTTACAGTTTTTACTTTTTTATTGCATTGAACTCTTCTAACATTAATTTATATTTACAGAAGAAAATACACAAATACAGTGTCTTTGCAAAAAGTAGAAATGTGATCAACAAGGGTAAAGTTGCACTTACCCCACTCCACCTCGCTCCTCTGCCCTCCGCCCCTGCCTGTTTGCTGTAGAGTCCTGTGTTCTTTGTCTTTGTATATATTCTATAAATACATGTATACACATACAATTTTTATTTATTAGTAGTATTTCAATAATTTGGGGGGGACAGGCTGTGTTTGGTTAGATGGATACATTCTTTAGTGGTGATTTCTGAGATTTTGGTGCACTCATCACCCAAGCAGTGTACACTGCATCGAATGTATAGTCTTTTATCCCTCACCACCCTCCCGCTCTTCCCCCCAAGTCTCCAGAGTTCAGTATATCTTTCTTATGTCTCTGCATCCTCATAGCTTAACTCCCACTTATAAGTGAGAACATATGATGTTTGGTTTTCCATTCCTGAGTTACTTCACTTAGAATAATGGTCTCCAACTGCATCCAGGTTGCTGTGAATGCCATTAATTTTTTACATTTTTATGGCTGAGCAGTAATCTATGATGTGTGTGTGTGTATATATATGTGTGTGTGTGTGTATATATATACGTGTATATATACACACACACATATATACATATGGTGCATATATATACACATATATACATATACACACACACACACCCCCCACAATTCCTTAATTCATTCATTGGTTGATGGGCATTTAGGTTGGTTCCATATTTTTGCAACTGTAAATTATGCTGCTATAAACACGTGTGCAAGTGTCTTTTTCATATAAAGACTTCTTTTGAGGAGGGTAGATACCCAGTAGTGGGATTGCTGGGTCAAGTGGTAACTCTACTTTTAGTTCTTTAAGGAATCTCCATAAGGTTCTCCATCATGATTGTACTAGTTTACATTTCCACCGGTAGTGTAAAAGTGTTTCCTTTTCACCACATCCACACCAACATCTACTGTATTTTTATTTTTAAATTTTGGCCTTTCTTGCAGAAGTAAGGTGGTATCTGTGATTTTGATTTGCATTTCCCTGATAATTAGTGATATTGAGCATTTTCTCATATGTTTGATGGCCATTTGTATATCTTCCTTTCAGAATTGTCTATTCATGTCCTTAACTCCCTTTTTGATGGGATTGTTTTTTCTTGCTGGTTTGAGTTCCTGGTAGATTCTAGATATTAGTCCTTTTTTGGATGTGTAGTTTGCAAATATTTTCTTCCACTCTGTGGGTTGTCTGTTTACTCTGCTGATTATTTCTTTTTCTGTGCAGAAGCTTTTTTAGTTTAATTAAGTCTCATCTATTTATCTTTGTTTTTGTTGTATTTGGATTTAGGTTCTTGGTCATGACCCTTTGCCGAGGTCAAAGTCTGGAAGAATTTTTCTGTTACCTTCCAGAATTTTTATGGTTTCAGGTCTTAGATATAAGTCTTTGATCCATCTTGAGTTGATTTTGTATAAGGTGAAAGATGACCATCCAGTTTCATTCTTCTACATGTGGCTTGCCAATTATCTCAGCACCATTTGTTGGTTAGGGTGTCCTTTCCCCATGTTATGTTGTTTGCTTTGTCGAAGATCAGTTAGCTGTATTTGGCTTTATTTCTGGGTTTTATTCTGTTCCATTGGTCTATGCACCTGTTTTTATACCAGTATCATGCTGTTTTGGTAACTATAGCCTTATAGTATAGTTTGATGTTGGGTAATGTGATATTTCCAGATTTGTTCTTTTTGTTTAGTCTTGCTTTGACTATGCAGGCTCTTTTTTTGTTCCATATGAACTTTAGGATTTTTTTTCCAGTTCTGTGAAGAATGATGCTGGTATTTGGGTGGAGAAAATAATCCGGATGGAGCACTGAATTTATAGATTGCTTTTGGAAGTATGGTCATTTTTACAATATTTATTCTACCATGTATGAGCATGGGATGCATTTCCATTTGTTTGTGTCATCTACGATTTTTTTCAGGGCTGTTTTATAGTTTGCCTTGCAGAGATCTTTCACTACTTTGATTAGGTATATTCCTAAGTTTTTTTTTTTCTTTTTAAGCTGTCGTAAAAGGGGTAGAGTTCTTGATTTGATTCTCAGCTTAGTCACTGTTGGTGTATAGCAGTGCTACTGATTTGTGTACATTGATCTTGTACCCTGAAACTTTACTGAATTCATTTATCAGATATAGGAGCTTTTTGGATGAGTCTTTAGGGTTTTCTAGGTATACGATCATATCATCAACAAACAGCAACAGTTTGACTTCCTCTTTACCAATTGAGATCCCCTTTATTTCATTCTCTTGTCTAATTGTGCTAGCTAGGACTTCCAGTACTATGCTGAATAGAAATGGTGAAAGTGAGTATCCTTATGTTGCTCCAGTTCTCAAAGGAAATGCTTTCCACTTTTCCCTGTTTAGTATAATGTTGGCTATGGGTCTGTCATGGATGGCTTCTATTACCTTAAGTTTGTCCCTTCCATGCTAATTTTGCTGAGGGTCTTAATAATAAAGAAATGTTGGATTTTTATCAAATGCTTTTTCTGTGTCTGTTGACATAGATTTTTGCTTTTACATCTGTTTATGTGGTGTATCACATTTATTAACTCATATATTTTTCGGGGGTGGGGGACAGATTCTTGCTCTGTCACCCAGTCTGGAGTACAAAGGTGTGATCTTGACTCATTGCAACCTCCACCTCCTGGGTTAAAAGGATATTCATACCTCAGACCCACAAGTAGCAAGGATTGCAGGTGTGTGCCACCATGCCCAACCAATTTATTTGTATTTTTAGTAGAGTCAGGGTTTTGCCATGTTGGCCAGGCTGGTCTTGAACTCCTGCCCTCAAGTGTTCCACCCGCCCTGTCTTCCCAATGTGCTAGGATTACAGGCGTGAGCCACTGTGCCTGGCCTGACTTGTGTATGTTAAATCAACTCTGAATCCCTGGTATGGAGCTCACTTGATCATGGCGTATTATCTTTTTGATACGCTGTTGAATTTGGTTAGCTAGTATTTTGCTGAGGATTTTTGCACTGATGTTCATAAGGGATATTTATAAATATGTGTATGAAAAGTTTCTGGAACTTGTTTGTTTCCCACTGATATGCTGGTTCTGACGGATCTACTGCATTCCCAGTAGTGTTCCATGGTATTGATATTCTAGAGTTTATAAATCATTTCCCATGTAGATGAACACTGAAGTTGTTCAAAGTATGTTACTATTCAGGTAGCACAGCATGAACTTTTTTTATTTTTATATTAAGTTCTGGGGTACATGTGCAGGATGTGCAGGTTTGTTAAATAGGTAAATGTGTGTCATGGTGGTTTGCTACACCTATCAACACATCACCTAGGTATTAAGCCCAGCATGCATTAGTTATTTTTCCTGATGCTGTCCCTCCCCCTGTCCCCCGGAACATTTGAAATATGCCTCCTTATACACAATTGTGGAGGTTTCTCTGGGCTAGGTACCAAAAAGTAGACTTTTATCATGCATTCTAAACTTAACAGAGTGTGAAGTAAAATGACATTATAACCTTCTGTCCTGTCTTGACATTCATTCCAATCACCGTCCTTCCCAACTACAGGCTTTTGATGGCCAATATTTTAGTTCTATCTAGCCCAGAAATTAGAGGCTGTATTAGTTCATTCTCACACTGCTATGAAGAGACTGGGTAATTTACAAAGCAAAGAGGTCTAATTGACTCACAGTTCTGCATGGTTTCTGCATGGCTGGGGAGGCAAGAAACTTACAATCATGATGGAAGGTGAAGAGGAAGCAAGGCACCTTCTTCGCAAGGCGGCAGGTGGAATTGCTAGCAAGAGCAGGGAAATCCCCCTTATAAAACCAACAGACCTCGTGAGAACTCACTATCATGAGAACAGCATGGAGGAAACCGCCCCCATGATCCAATTACCTCCACCTGATTGCTCCCTTGACACCTGGGATTAGGGGGATTACAATTCAAGATGAGATTTTGGGTGGGGACACAGCCAAACCATTATCAGAGGCTATGACTGCTATCATTTCATACAAACTGTTTAGATTTACATACATTCTTACATACATCTTACATACATCTTACATTTCTTGTTGCATGTCTGACCATCCCATGGGGCCCACTTCTCTTCATCGCAGAGTCATCTTTTAAAAGTTTCTTTTTTTTTTGAGACGGAGTCTCGCTCTGTGGCCCAGGCTGGAGTGCAGTGGCCGGATCTCAGCTCACTGCAAGCTCCGCCTCCCGGGTTCACGCCATTCTCCTGCCTCAGCCTCCCGAGTAGCTGGGACTGCAGGCGCCCGCCACCGCGCCCGGCTAATTTTTTGTATTTTTTAGTAGAGACGGGGTTTCACCGGGTTAGCCAGGATGGTCTCGATCTCCTGACCTCGTGATCCGCCCGTCTCGGCCTCCCAAAGTGCTGGGATTACAGGCTTGAGCCACCGCGCCCGGCCTTAAAAGATTCTTTAGTGCTATTATCTTGATGGTGTGTTCCCTTAGTTTTTGTTTGAAATGTTATCTTATTGTCATTCTTGAAAGATCACTGTACTGGTGACTCAATTCTAGAGTGACAATTGTTTTCCCTTTGCACTTTGAAGATATCATACAATGTGGTTTTCTGGCTTTCTTTATTGGTGTTAAGAAGCCGGGAGTCATTCTAATTTTTGTTCCTTTGTAGGTGATCTTTTTTCTCTAGGTGGTTTAAGATTTTTTTTTTTCTTTTAATTGATTTATTTTTATTTTAAGTTTATTGGTACATGTGCAAGCTTGTTATGTAGGGAAACATGTGTTATGGGGGTTTGTTGTACAGATTATTTCATCACCCAGGTACTAAGCCTACTACCCAACAGTTATTCTTCTTGGTCCTCTTTCTCCTCCTCCCACCCTCCACCGTTTGATAGGCCCCAGTGTGTGTTGTTCCCCTCCATGTGTCCATTTGTTCTCATTCAGCTCCCACTTATAAGTGAGATCAAGCAGTATTTGGTTTTCTGTTCCCGTGTTAGTTTGCTAAGTATAATCGACACTAGTTCCATCCATGTCCCTGAAAAATACACGATCTTGTTTTTTCTGATGGCTGCAAAGATTTTCAGTTGTGTTTTCAGTGCTCTACAGAAGTATAGAGAATGGTGTCACAAACTCCCATGTGCCCATTCCCCACCACAGCAACTCACACCACCCGTGTTTTTCTGTCTCCTTACCTACATTGTCTCCCTGCCAGGATTATTGTGAATCAGATCCCAGACTTCTTATTGTTTCATCTATAAATATTTTGGTGCATATTTCTAAAATTCTTTTAAAATTGGAACATTTTTTAAAATTGTAGTGGACAAATTATAGAGTAAAATGCAAATTAGGCATAAATTTCTAAGATAAAAGAGATTCCAAGATTGTATAGAATAGAAAGGGCCTGAGCAACTCATCCAGACACCAGAGATTGCCAGTTCACTCTCATTTACCCATCCTAACTTCCAGCCCTACCCGTTTCAGAGGCTGAGCCATTTGTCCGAGGTCACATAGAGAATGACTGGGAAAGTAGGAGAATCTCCAATTCGGGCTCTTCCCACAGCCCGTGTTCCCTACATTGTTCTTGAATGTTCCCAAAGTCCTGAGAAAGAAAAGAGGTAGGGAGTGGGCATTGTGGCTACGGAGAAAGAGGAGTCGATATTTCCAACGTATATCAGAAGCAAAACTTGAACTCACCATTCACAGCCTTCCTTAGCACCAACAGCCAAACACCAATACCTGTGTTTTATACAGAATGCACTTCTGCCGACTCCCACTCTTGCAGTTTACACAAATTTGTTTCTGAATTATTGAAAACCTTCTGTGTGCCAGGTGATTCTCTAAGCCCTGGGGATGCTGCACTGAATTAAGCTGATGTCCCTGGCTTCGTGCAACTTACATTCTAACCAGGAGAGGGAGCAGGCCCTCAACAAGGGCATACATGTCAGAGAAGCACCATGGAGAAAATAAAGCAAGGGGAGGAGCTGAGCAGTGTATGAGGGTGAGGCGACAGAGATGTCCTCTCCAATAAGGAGGCGTGTCACCAGAGACCCGTGTTAAACTAAAGGATGCAAGAAGGTCAGAATTTACCTTAAACAGAGTTGATTTAAGCACAAATGTTGAGGACAGGCCTGTCTGGGAAGCCCAGATTCCACAGAATGGAAGTCTGTATTCCAAAGTGAAGTTTGGGATCCTTTATACAGAGGAAGCTTGGGAAAGCCTAGCAGAATTTCAGCATCTTTCCATGTAAGGCTTAATGCATCGTTTAAATGATCTAATTAGTCCAGGTGGTCTTTTTCTTTGGGGAAAGGTAGATTTAACATTCCTCACTGAAGATTTAACAGTCTTGGCATCTCGGGTGTCATCTCGTCTGAGTTAGGTACAGGATAATAAAGGAGTCAGTTAATCTACAACAAAGATCTGGGTTTGGTAGTGGGGAAGGCCTGGTCTCTGGTCGCTCCTAGTCATTCACGGAAGAGGAACAATGGGGAAGAGAGTTCCTCTTTAATCTGAAAAGCAGAATTGGAAACAGGTGGCGTGACTCAGTCTTGGAGCTTAACATCCTTGTGGGTGCAATAAACTTGGAGGGTCCTGAAACAGTATTTTCTTTGACACCTTGAAGGAAGGGAGAAAGAGAACTCTAGGGCTCTATAAGGGAAGAGTCCTTGGCATGTTCAAGGATCAAGAAGCCAGTATGATGATCATGGAGGGAGCAGAAGGAAGAGCAGGAGATGAGATGAGAGAAGAGCAGTGAGGCCAGAATCCTCTTGGGTCTTCTAGGCAGTCAAGATAGAGGGTTTTACTTTGAGCGGGATGGGAGCTCCCTGAAGCACAGTCTTTAACTCCTCTAAGCAGAAAGAGGGGTGAACAGTGCTTGTGATAGGGTGTGAGGATAGTCAGTTCATTCTAGGACCAAGCAGAAATGGGTTATAAAGTATTTGTTCCTGTTTTCCATGTGACAATTTCCTTCCTTTGATGCAGAGACAAAACAGAAAGAAAGTTTGCTTTTGTATATCATCTTCGGAGTCCCCCTGCGCTTAACGATGCGTATGCACGTTGGAATGTCCCGATATGAGTGTCCAGGGTGCTGTTGTTGCCTTTTTTGTTGCAAACAAACACTCGTCCTTGAGGTGTTTGCCTTCTGATTTGAACCTCATCCGGGTAATGAATACCGTGCCTGCTAAGAGATCACATTTTGCATAAGCTGCTTTTGAGAGAATGGTGAACGGTTGATTCCTCAGAGAAAATGCTGAGCAGACCTCTGCAGAGAAGTCCTTATTTCTTCTATGTGTCATTCCCAGTTCTTTGTCTAGAGAGTCAAGTATTGCACTAAACGGTATTTCAGGGTCCTTTCTCTCCTCCAAGTCAGTGGTGAAATGGAAAATTAGGGGCTCCAGAACAGGTCAGATCAGTTTCCATACCAGCTCCATGAGTCAGGACCCTGCGGACTTGGGCACGTGACTTCATCTCTAGGCCTTTCTTCATCTGTGTCATGAGAGTAACAGCACTGATCTTGAACACTGTTGTCATTATTGAATAAAGATGCATATAATGTGCTGAGCTTGCTTTGATTCAGGTGTCTAGGTGTGGGTGGGGGATGATATGGAGGGTGGCAGGTAGGGAGTGTCCTTATAGCTGTGGTCAGGGAAAACTGAAATAGTCAGTTGCTACTCCGAGAGCAGCCGTGCCACCTCTGAAGCACCAATAACTGGCAGGGCCGTCTGTCCCCTTTGGGTTGCAACCTGGCTTCAATTCTGACCCTGATATTGAGTACTTCTGAAGCCTTCTCTCCTTGCTTTCACACCTGAAGCCCCCCTGCATATCCCAGACTCCTCAGTCTACCAGAGCACTCACCTTGCTTTCTTCATCCCACTCTGCCTTTGATAATGATGCCTAAGTACTCTAGACAGGAGGAAGTCTTCCCCAGAAGGGTAATCTAGCAGCACTTATACTCATATTTAATGCCCCAGAAACCTTGTGTTCAAGAAATTCTTTCTCAAAGGTCTTCTGTCTTTTCTGTTAGAGCTTCAGCCCCGTTCTTGTGTTCTAAGTGAATGAAACGAACATGATGCTATAGACATGGACGGGTTTGAAGGCCTAAAACAAACAAGTTTTGTTGAGCCAAGATTCTTTCTCGTCTTTACCCTTTACATGCTAAGGAATTTCCTGTCTCCATTTCGTCTGTTCCCATCCTACTCTACATCCTCACCATTCCCTAACGGGATCACTTTAACAGCCTCCCAACACCCTCTTCCTCTTCTCTACACGATTCTGCTCTTAGCAGCCAGATTCTTTTTAGAACATGCATGCCGGACCACACCACTCCTTGCTTTAAACCCCACAGCAGCTCCCTACTGCTCTTAGGGTCTTAGTCTGCTCCCATATTCTCACTCACCAGACTCAGAATGTCCTGGCCTCTGAGACCTCTCACCCTTAGCCTACACCATTTCCTGCCCCTCTGGGAACTGCAGTCACACTGGTACTTTCTACAACACAAAGAGACCCCCCCGCCTACCATGTGGAAGTCTCCTGCCCTTGCCCTGCATGTTCATAGGCTGGCTCTCAATTTCGGGTGCAAGCTGGAACGTCACCTTCTCAGAAACATATCCCCTGATGGGCCTGTCTAAGGGCTCCTCCCCATTCAGTCTCAGCACTCCCCTCAACTTCCTCCCTTTTACTTAATTTGCATTTAACTGCTGATTTGTCTTTCCCTAACCAGAATGTTAACTTCTTGAGGGTGGGAATCTTTCTTGTCCTCGTGCCTGGTGATAGTAAGTCCTCAATACATAGTTGCTGAATGAATTTATGATTACTTTTTTGTAACAGTGAAAGATTACAAAGAATCTAATTATTCAGAAATAGGGGACTCACCAAAAAAATTATGATAGAATTAGTCAGATGTGGTGGCTCACACCTATAGTCCCAACGACTCAGGAGGCTGAGGTAGGAGGATCGCCCGAGCCCAGAAGGTTGAGGCTGCAGTGAGATATGATCACGCTATTATACTTTAGCCTGGGTGACTGGTTGAGGCCCTGTTTTTTTAAAAAAAAGTTATGGTAGAATCATGTGATTGCCTGTTATGCTGTATAGAGGAATATATTATGGAATGAAAACAATTGTTAGTTCCATTTTGTGAAAAAAAAAAATCTGTCAACATTAGGTTTTTTTGTTGTTGTTTTTTGTTGTTTTTTTGTTTTGTTTTGTTTTAAAAACAGTATGCAAGGACAGCTACCAAATATTAGCAGTGTTATCTCTGGGGTGAGTGATTTTTCTTCTTTTCTTTAAAAAAAAAATTGTGTTTTAAACATTTCCTACAGTGAAACAAGTATTGCTTTTATAGTGGAAACATGATGCTAAGCAGAGCTGTGCAACGCTGACCTGGTGTGGGGTGGGAAAAAGGGGGTTGAAGAGGCGGTGCTTAGGGTCCAGAGTCTGAATTGGCCTCATTCTGGTTTCAGCTCTGGAAGGACTGAAGAATGAGCCCCCAGAGCCCATCCAGTCCCTCACGGATGCCATACTGAGGGCTCAAGAAGACGCACCCTTGCAGCCTGCCCCAGCTTCCAGGCTGAGTCGCCTGAGCAGCTTCTTTCAGAAAGCCTCTTGTGCCACAGGCACACCCAGGAAGAAGTACATCTTCAACTGAACAAGAAATAACGTGAATACAAAGTAAGACAAATGTAAAGAACAAAAAATGCACTGCTGCACTGGTGGAGCAGGAGGGTGAAAATCATGCCGCTTACAATAGGTAGTGTCTATAAAAGGACAACCAAGGCCAGCACCAAAGTTCACCTGCAGAAGGTGGGTCTGTCTCAACACCAGCTGCCGGTCACTGTGAACCTGTAGAACGGGGGATGAAGTTTCTTCCAGTTGTTTGCCCAGATGTCAGTGAGACCACTCCACAGCAGATAAGGGGAGCTGTGTGTCAGGGAAGTCCCAGCCACTAGGACAAGCCGCACCCCAGGCAGATGTTTCTGTTCTTATGCAAAGAACGGTGCAATCCATTCAAGTTCACAGGGGCAGGTGGCACTTGAAAAAGCAGGGGTCAACTTGCAGAACAGAAGTTAGCAAGGAAGCCTTCCTGGGATAGTGGGAGAGCCCGGTAGAGTTTAGGAGGAGGGAGGGGCGATCTCGGGGCAATCCTCTGAGGCCCTCTTTCCTCCTCAGGCAATGTTCAGGAAGACCCTGCAATCTCTCTACAGGCTCATGGGAGCTCCCAGAACTGAGACAACGCACAGATCCAGGCCACTCTAAGCTCTGCCTCCATTTTCACGGGGCACATTCGTGTGTGTGTGTATGCGTGTGTGGGTGGGTGTGTGTGTGGGTGTGTGTGTTCTCTTCTCAATAAAGCCGGCAATCGTTAGACTAGGTAGGCCCCACTCTAATCCACTGTGAGCTCCCCTTACCTTGGTAACATCTGCAAAGACCCTATTTTCAAACAAGGTCACTTTCCGGGTTCTGGGTGGGCATGAATTTTTTCAACCCAGTATACCTGGGAACAGAGCAGTCAAGGGCAGAAGAGATCAACCTGAGGATGAGGTTCGGAGGCAGAGTTTTGAGAGAAGGGTGATCAGAGCTAGGGTCTAAGCAACACTGGTCTGCTCCCTTGGAGGAGAATTTTCCCTTTTTCCTTCTGCCCTTCAGCCAGGGCTGTGGCCACCTCCTCTCTCATAGCTGGCATTTAAAAGCCAAATGGATGCCACAATCTTCTAATGCATCTAGATGTGCAGCTAAAATATTCCAAAAATTCCAGCAAGGATAAAATAATCTCAGGTCTACATTTGCCACCAGTGCCCCCTTCTGGGCAGCTTTATTTTAAGTAGTGTCATGAAACACTTGTGTAACTGTCAATATATATATTTGTGCACTCAGTGTCACCAGAAAATACATTTATGTCTGTTGGTTACAGCCTAAAAAGTTTAAGAAATCATGTTTAGATGTTTTCCTGGTCAGGAAAGTCCAAACTAAAAAGGGCTCTGTGTGAGTGTGTGTGTGTGTGTGTGTGTGTGTGTGTGTGTGTGTGTGTGTGTGTGTGTGTGTGACAGAGAGAGAGAGAGAGAGAGAGAGAGAGATGGGGGCTCCCTCTCCACTCTAAGATGACACTAAGAAGATGACAGAGGCTGTGCAGGTGTTTTCTCTGTGATCTCCCCTCCTCCTACAAATCATGCCCAGAGGAGGGATCTTGAGGACCTGCCCCTGCTTCCCCAGACCCATCTCCACACCAAAGCCGGCCTGGGCAGAGGACAGCAGAGCTCACATCTCTGTGGAGCGCAGGCTGGGCTCACTGCAGGCCTCTGTGTCATTGTTCGTCTTCACTGCATAGGCCTCATTCTGAGACCTCTCCTGACACACCCTGGTTATCTGGATGTCCTGGGAAAAGCACCTACAACATTCAAGATAGAGAAAATCATCAGGAACTGACAACCCTCCTCCCCTTCCCTCAGCAAGTAAGGCATCACACATGCACAAACACATGAACATGCGTACGCACACACACAGGCACACACACACATGAACATGCATGCAATTTCTGTGGCCTCATTTTCCTGTGATGGCTGATGAAGCCACGGCGCCATGGACGTGTTAAGATTAGGGAGAGGGTTCCCTGTGGGAGGATGTCTGGTGTGGATCCAAGGAGATCTGAGTCCTGACTCCAAATCACTTACCCTCTGGCCCAAGTCACTTAGAGCACCCCATGCCTCAGTCTCTCTTTCTATGAAATAGGAGTGACATATGCCCTGCCCGACTCAGAGGCCTGTTGTGAGTTACAAATAAAGAAACAGATAAGATGGAGCTTTGAGACTGGGAAGAGCCAGCTTTGACCTAAGGGTCCTGGGCTGTGCCATAAAGGGCAGGGTGGGCCTGTGAGGAAGCCCACCTGTGAGGAAGCCCCTCCTCCCACCCCCAGCTGCAATAGCTGGGCCTTTGGGCATTAGTTTGGCACAGCTGAGATGTGTGCGGCATCCTATTTTGACGGTGCCCTTGATTCTGACACCAGCTCCCTGGAGTAAAGGCACAGAGAGGAAACCTCACCTAGGAGGGTTTGCTCTCCCAAGCAGAGGGCAGTGAGCCAGAGTCCCTACTGAGCCTGAATCCTTCCTGAACTCCAGACCTGCCTGTACTAGAACATGTTTTCTCTTATGGGGACAGGGTCCTCTGCTCACTGGGTCCTGATTCTTTAGTCCTGAGCCATGAGCTCTTCCTTTTCCAGTTTGTGCTCAGTTCAGTTCCTCCCTCCGTCTTTATCCTCAGACCCCAGAAGGCATCAAGGGAAGATCCCAGTCCATCCTCTCAGAGGTGAGTGCTGGATCAGTGCCCCTGGCTTTGAGGATTTCAGGCAGGGTAGGGGCAGTTCTCTCTCGGGGAGGCCTGCAGATTGTCACCCGCCCCGCAATGGGAAGGAAATATGAGAGGTGGAGCTCCAGGCGGATTGGGAGGAGAGGGAGATGGAGTGGGCTTTGGCAAGGTGTGGGGGGATAAGCTTGAGATGCAGAGTGGCAGCAGGCAGGCAACAGCATTTCTGGAGACCACTAGGCACAGGACATGCTGGCCTGTCCTCAGCACAAACAATGCCAAGGCCTGAGCTGCCCTTAGCCTTGAGGACAAGGCCCGGGAACTGGAATGTGGGCTATGCTTTTCTTCACCAAACTGAAGCTTGGCACCCTGAGTGTTGTTTGTACCAACTGCAGTAGGCAGACTGGGAACCAACGCTTCATGAGCACTGACTGTGTGCTGTGCGCTGCGCTGGGTGCTTTCTGTTTGCTTGTTTCATGGAGAGATGTATCTCTGGGGAGAGGGAAATCCCCTGAGAATGCCCCATCTCCTCTAAACCCCCCACCCCAGGTTCTCTAAAAATCCCTCTCCCCTTATGTCACAGAGAACAAAGCTTCACAGGAAAATGCCCTTAGAAGCGGGGGGGATTTAATTCACCCTGAGATGCTAAAGATGGCCATGGAGCCCTCCTTAAGCAGAGGCTTTCAGGAGACCAACAGGGAAGAAGGCAGTACAGGGACCCAGCATGTCTTCAACTTTGGTTAAATAAACCTGTAATCGATTGAGACATGTCGCAGTCACTTTTTGGTTAACAAGGTCAAGCGAGGCCCAAGCACCAAAGTCCACCTGAAGAAGCTGGGTCTATCTACGAACCACTTGTGAGTCACTGTGAACATTTAGAACTGGGGGCTAAAGCTTATTCTAGTTGTTTGTCTGGATGTCAGTGAGGCCACTCCATAGTAGACTCTCCCACCTTGGTTTAACGGGATGGACAACTTTGGATTAGGACTAAGGAGAGAGATTTGATCTTGGAAGATACCTTAGGCTTCTTGTCTCTTATCTCCCTAGGAGACTGTTGGCTGTCAGTCTCTATACTAGGGGTAAGCCCAAGTGACAGGAACAGTTCTGGAAGCATCTCCTTGAGTTTTCAGGAAAGGTTTCACAGACACAAGAAGAGAACAGGGTGGCAGAGCAGCATCAGATTTGGTTTTCAGTTTGCTTTTCCATCTCCACACGTGTTGGCCAAAATTCACAGGGTCACCTCGCCACATTCCCATGGGTATATTTGGATTACAGATGAGAGCATAAGAAGGTGGGCTGTGGGTTACGTACGGCGGAGTGCTGCTGACTACAGTCCCCGTCACATAAGAAAGCACATCAGATTGCCATAGAGCAAGTTATGTTATTGTTGGAATAACTGAAGTCCATTTTAATTTATTTTTAAAACTCATTCTGAAACTGTGTCCCCCCTACCACATAGTAGTTGAAGGGTACTCTGTTTTCCCTTTTTCTGCCCTAACCAAGAAACACAGCATGCCTCAACTGTTCTGTGACCCCAGCAGCTACACAATTTGCCCTGCAGGCTGGAACCTGAGGTTAGGCTTTGAACATTCCCAGACACCTACAAAGGTGTTTAGGTTGTTGCCCCAAACACTGAGAGGAACTGGCCAGGCCCGGAGCCAAATGCCTTAATCTCTCATCAGCTCCATTCCCTGATCCTCATGCTGCAGACCTCGCTAGGTAGCACCTCTTTCCCTAACTGCCTATCTGGAGGATCTGGTGAAACCCAGTTTCTACCTAAGTTCTCATAATAAATGCTTTGAACTGATCACCCTGGTGTCTAGTGCTTCTTTCTTTGGGATTCCAACGGGTCCCATCTTGGGATGGCTTGGGGTACTCCCTTGTGGGAACTCCCCTGATGCCAGATGCCACTGCTGGGGTGACTCCAGCTGTGAATTCACCGGAAAAGAACACAGGAATTACTGACTAGTTCTTTATGCTCCTTCAAAGGTCAGAGCTCAATTTCCTTGCACCTGATTTCTCATCTACAAAATGGTATTTCTAGCACCTCTGTGGAACTTTCCTCCAATATCCTTCTTCCTTTTTTTTTTTTTTTTTTTTTTTAAAAAAAAACCATGCATTTGGCTGCCTGGAACGGAGAATATGTTTTCCACCCTCCCTTGCAGCTAGGTGTGGCCATGTAACTGAGTTCTGACCAAGCAGTGGAAGGCAGAGTCCCATATGGCACTTTCAAGAAGTATTCTTAAAGAACAAAGGCACCTCCATTTCTGTCCTGCCTGACTTCTTCATGACTAGAATGAAACATGATGCCTGGGGCTAAACAGTGATCTTAAACCATCAGGAGGAAGTGATATATTAAAAGGTGGAAGAGCCAAAAGATAGACAGAACCTAGATGACTTATGCTAGCAGAGCTATTCATCATTTTGCATAGTTTGACTTCAGACTTTGTTCGTAAGGGGGCAAGGGAGTGTGAGTTTTCTATCACAGGCAAACCCAATCCTGATGGATTGACTTAGTCTCTCAACATTGCTGTGAGGATTTAAGGAGATAATATAAAATCCTTAGCACTTTTTCTGGCATGAAGTCAGAGGGCAACTTTTTTTTTTTCCTCAAAAGAAATGAAATATTAAGGCTACTGAAACTTGGTTCTGAGAACACTGAAAGATACGGAAAGACCACAGAACCTGTTTCCACATTGGCCAGAATGGACTGACATTACATCTTCGAAGTTGGTCATAATCAGAATGTTTTTCACGGCTTCTAAATTGTATGCACTATTGGATAAAACTGGAACAGTACTGACTCCATGTTAGAGAAAAGCTTGTTTGCTTGAATATAGTTACTGCTTTTCTTGAGACTATAGATTATTCATTAAAGACAGCCTCAGAAATACAGGATCTTCAGCAGAGATAAAAGAAAATACACTGACAACTCTGGGAATGGGCTGAGTGGCTTGATAAGAATAGCCTGATGGTACCTGCAGAAGGTCATACAACATTGACCAAGAAAACAGCGATTACCTGCCTGCCTGACTGAGACTGCACATGTTTCACAAGAATGCTTTGATCAGCCAGGTACAGTGGTTCAGACTGGAATTCCCAAAACTTCAGGAGGCTGCGGTAGGAGGATTGCTTGAGACCAGGAGGATGAAACTAGCCTGTGCAAAAAAGCGAGACTCTGCCTCTACAAAAACTAAAATAATAATAACAATTAATAATAATAATAGCTAGGTATGGTGGTACATGCCTGTCATCTTATCTACTCAGGAGGATCACTTGAGTCCAGGAGGTCAAGGCTGCACTGAGCCAAGATAAAATCACTGCACTCCAGCCTGGGTGACAAAGTGAGACCCTGTGTCTAAAAACAGAGAGAGAAAAAGAAGCTAAGGCTGTTTTCAGGTTAGGTCAGGCTTAGTAACAAAACCTTTTTGTGAAATGCTTCGATCATTGTTTGCACTGCTCCTAATTTCCCTTAAAACCTCCCGGATCAGAGAGGTGGTCTTTGAAGATGAGTTCACAGTCTCCCTCGAGTTTTTGGCTTCCTGAACATAGCTAACTTTCCCTTTCACCAACATTTGTCTCTAGACTTTTGGCTTTCAAGCAACAAGTGGCCTAGATCTGGGTTTGGTTACAAAGTTGGGCAAGCCCAGCCAGAAGCCGTGTGCTCTGGGCTGTTTGCACCCTGTCAGCTCCCAACAGACAAAGCAATTGGTCACAGCATCATACCAGGGTTAACTCATCCATGTTGTTGGGACGACTTCCTGGTTCCCAAGAGGTGGAGCAATTGATGGCGCCAGCAGGTCAGGGCTAACTCACCGACATTACCAGAGGTTAGCAGCAAATGTTCCGTGGCACTGGCTACTCATGGCAGAAGGGAACTGCAGAGACCGCCCCAAAGTCTGCCAAAGAGAGGCTGCCAAAACTCTTTCTGCTTCAGGGAAACTTCCTCCTTTCCCCCAATCAGTGCTGACTGCCTACTTTCGCTTTTAGTTGGTGAAAGGAAACTAGCTTTTTTTTTTGAGATGGAGTCTTGCTCTGTCGCCCAGGCTGGAGTGCAGTGGTGTGCTCTCAGCTCACTGCAAGCTCCACCTCCCGGGATCACGCCATTCTCCTGCCTCAGCCTGCCGAGTAGCTGGGACTTCAGGCACCTGCCACCATGCCTGGTTCATTTTTTTTGTATTTTTGATAGAGACGGGGTTTCACCGTGTTAGCCAGGATGGTCTCCATTTCCTGACCTTGTGATCCGTCCGCCTCAGCCTCCCAAAGTGCTGGGAAACTAACTTTTTGGATGAGCTGGTGAGCTCTATAACCAGGTAAGTCTACTGGGGTGCAAAGTAGTAGTCCACTTTCTTTACCATTTGGGCCTGTGGACCATTTGTGGTACCACTGGTTGAAGAAATGACTCATAGTGACTCCACACCAGTCTCTTCCTTTGTGAAAGCTTGGGTGTGAAAAGTGCTTCATTTGTTTTGGTTGTGTTTTGTTTGTGTCCATCGTTGGAGGTTTTTTCATCAATGCCCTCTCAGAGCCCACTGTGGTTCACATTGACTGGCTGGCCAGCCTACAGTAATAACCCTATGACAAAAAAGATAATCTACTGCAACACAGTGTGGCCAATGGATGTGATACATGAGGAAGATAGGTGGCCATGACATGGTTCTTTGAATTTAATGTTAAATGCTTGAACATTTCTATCTGAGATCAGGAAATTGGGACTGCATGTCTTATATTCAAGCTTTTATGTTGGTACATAATAAGCATGCTTCCCAGAAAGGTTGCTAGCTGATAGTGCAAACAGGACCAAATCAGGTAAAATTTCCTCACTCTCCATCACCTGACGAGGAACAGAAGGAGATAGGATAATCTTGTCAACTATAAACCCTCCACAGCCAAATGATGCCGAGGCTTTGCAGGTGCCTGTCCCATTGCAGCCTGCTCTGGTGCCTGTGCAGGCTCCCACGGAGGCCCCAGCTGCAGCACCAGCACAGTATCCTGAGTTGCCCCACCTCTGCCCCCTCTACCAGAGGATTATCCAGAAAATCCAGACATACAGGGTGTGGTGGCCCCTCCTCATTTTAAAGGTAGCCAAGAAATAGGCTCCCCTTTTAAGACCTGACAGGGCAACTAAATTTGGCCAGAGCATACACCCTCATGGGGCAGAACAATTTCTGTTATGCCAGTTCCCTGCTGGAGGATTAAACGCACAGGGCCATGCTCCCGGACTATTTTGGTTGTTCACCATTTTCTATCTTTGACTAAATAAATTGAAAAAAATTCAAGTCCATCCTATAAGGATGATCCATAGGAGATGACTGAAATATTCACCAGTACTTTTCTACTCATCATTCCACGATAGCAGGTGTACAAGCATTATTAAATTTTATGATGCAAGGGGGTTATTTTTAGACAAGGCTAATGATGGAGCCAGAAGGCTACACCAGGAAGACCCTGCTGGGTCCTCCAACACCCCAGAGGCAATTTCCTTAGTGAAACTCAAATGAAACCTTAATAATGAGGTTATATCTTGACCGCAGGATTACTCCTAAGAAAGGGAGTGCCTCAGCAGCAAAGCCTGAATAAAAAACATCCATGACCTCTGGTAGGAAGTCAGTGAAGACCCAGCTGCTTGGCTGGAACAAGTATATCCGGCTTACAGAAAATATTCAGATATTGACCCAGAGCCTCTGGAACATGTTTGGGTCATAAACATAACTTTCATCAGTCAAAGTGCTTCTGACATTAACAGAAAAGTAGAAAAGCAAGAAGGGACTGTTGGAATGAACCCTTCCCAATTTACAGATATTGCTTACAAAGACTTCAATGCTAGAGAAACAAGAAAAACTAGACAGGCAACCGTTTTTTGTGGAGACTGTTCAAATAGGTAGAAGAATGAGGGGTGAAATAGAAAGGAACCCCTAGACAAGGACCAGTGTGCCTACAGTAGGGGAATCTGGACATGAGAACTGTGCCCCACTAAGTTACAGAGAAAAGATGGTAATAAAAAAGACAAGGGGGAGGAAAAGGGAAATACAAGCCAAAGAAGCAGATGGTGGAGCAGGATTGTGAGTCTGATGAAGACTGATGGGGTGCAGGGACTCCACTTGGTTTAACAGAGAAATAATAACTTTCCTACAGAAGCCCTAGGTACCAGTGACAGTGGGGAACAAAATGACTGACTTACTGGTTGATACTGTAGCAATGTTTCCAGCCAAGGCTGGAGTCAATGGGAAGTTACAACAGAGACTCTTTCTTAAGCCCTAAGAATACAAATTGGGGGATACGAGATTGAGGTATAGCTTTCTATATACGCCAGATTGCCCTATTCCATTGTCGGGCCAAGATTTGTTATGTAAATTAAATGCCCAAGTCACTTTTGCTCCCGAGAAACAACATGTAAGAATCCAGGTATCACCCAAACATGTCCTGTGCCTACAGGCCCTGGTGATTCAGCCAGAGAAAAGAACTCAAGAACCATTCCTGCTGGAAGTCTCCAACAGAGTGAGTAGCACTGTTTGGGAAGACAGGGAACCTGAACTAGCAGTCAAAGCTCAGCCTGTGCACACTGAATTTAAAAAAGCATTAATTCCACATAAAAACAACACCACTTAAAAGGTAAAGAATTAGAAGTCAAACAGGGGGATTACACAGGTTTCTGAAGCAGACTTATTCAATCATGACAGTCTCAATACAATACCGCTATCTTGCCAGTGAAGAAACCGAACTCCAATTAGTATCAATTTGTGCAAATTTGAGAGCTATTAATGATATTGTTCAAGATACCCACCCAATCGTGGCTAACCCATATACCCCACTTACAGCTATCCCCGGGGATTATAGCTGGTTCTCAGCATAGGAATTAAAGGATGCTTTGGTTCGGTGTCTACCAATTGAGAAGAATGCCCAGTTGTTTTTGCACTTGAATGGTAAGATCTAGAGACGAGGGCAAACTTCCAAAATTGCTAGACTGTACTGCCCCAAAGATTTAAATATTCCTCTACCATTTTTGAAAAAATCTTACCAAAAGATTTGAGAGGCTTGCCATTAAACAGGGGAATATTACAATGCACGGTAATTTACTCATTGCTAGCCCCACTTATGAAGACGGTTTATACCATTTTTTGTTTGTTTGATTGTTTTGAGACAAGGTCTCACTCTGCCACCCATGCGAGAGTGCAGAGGTGTGATCATGGATCACTGCAGCCTAGTCCTCCTAGGCTCAAGCGAGCTTCCCAACTTAGCCCCCTACATAGCTGGGACTGCATGTGTGTGCCAGTGCACATGGCTAATTTTTAAAATTTATTTGTCGTAGAGATGGAGTCTCACAATGTTGTCCACGCTGGTCTTGAACTTTTGTGCTTAAGCAATCCTTCAACTGTGGCCTCCCAAAGTGTCTGGATTACAGGCGTGAGCCACCGCACACGGCCAATACTAGTTTTAAACAGCCTGGTGGAATTGGATCATAAAGTATGCTCTTTGCAAATATGCAAAGAGCAGGTAGTCTATTCAGGGGTTTGCCTGCAATAGGGTAGACAGAGTCAGGCGACAGGTAACAAGCAATAGCCACTATCAAGGCTCTCAAAAATCAGACAACTGAAAGGATTCTTAGGTATAGTTGGCTTTTGTCACCTTTGATCCCTAATTTTGGTCTCATAGTAAAGCGCTTATCTGAGGCATTTAAAAAGTCAGAGTCAGAGCCTTTATATTAGACAGTGGAATGCCAATAGTCATTCAATAACATTAAAGAAAAACTAAGAAAATTCTTTATGGACCCCCCAAGATGTTTACCCTAAGACAGTTATGTTGAATTTCACCCTGACCATGTAAATTGATGGCTTATCTTCACAGGCATGGAACAAGAGACATAAGTCATCTCTCTTCTCACCTGAGACAAATGCATATCTGATTGCTCCCCCTGCCTGTGTGTCTTATGTAAAAATGCAGATTCATTGAGCTAGATGAATGTTTAAGTGACTGTTCCCCTACCTGCTCTTACATGTGAAGGCTAATCAAAGACTCAAAAGAATGCAACTGCTTGCCTCTTATCTATCCATACCCTTTTAAAAATGTATCTTCTTCTTTCCTCAATACCTGGCCTTTTCCCTTTAAATATTGGGATCCCAAGACCCTCTGCGGAAAAAGTATGAAACACAATAATCTATGTTCTTTCCTGGGCACGTCCTTAACCTCAGCAAATAAACTTAAAATGATCGGGACTCACCGTGGTCGTTTTTCTTTAGTTTACATTTCCTCAGCTATAGACCTGCGCAGCATGTGACTATACTGAATACCGTAAGCAACTTCAACATGATGGCATTTGTGTCTCTAAATGTATCAACAAAGAAAAGATACAGTAAACATACGGTTTGAAAGATGAGTGGTATGCCTCTAAAGGGCACTATAGCATTATAGTATTTATATGTCTTTGTCCAGGGTTCCTGGCTCATAATTTCTATAACCCTCATTATAGTCTTGTTATAGTGCTGGGACACTTTAGGCTCAGAAAACAGACTCATTCTCTCTCTCTCTCTCTGACTTTCTCCTGCCCTCCTTTCACCTGCCCAAGGCAGGACTCTGCGCATCATAAGATCCTCATTCCAGAGAGGGTCCTGCCCCATCCTTAGGAGGTGGGAATGTTGCACAGGGAGGCCAAGAAGAATCTGGATAAGCCTTGGTGGGTTTCCCCATCTCAGACAACTAGTGTTAGATCATCCCTTCTGGTCCAATTGCATTTGTACATGGTTGTCAATCATGTCTACCCAATGAAGTCCCCATTGAAGGCTCAAGAGGGCCGGGTTCAGGGAGCTTCTGGAAAGCTGAACATGTGGAGGCTGACAAAACTCATCCCCATGCCAGGAGAGTGGCACACCCCAACTCCACAGAAGCTCCTGGGCTAGGGACCCCTCCAGACTCACCCTATGTATTTCTTCATCTGGCTGTTCATTTCTATCATGTAAAATACCCTTTGTAATAAACCAGTAAACATAAGTGTTTCCCTGAGTTGTGTGAGCACTCTAGCAAATTAATCAAACACAAAGAAGAGGTCATGGAAACCCCAACTTGAAGCTGGTGGGTGAGATGTTCTGGAGGCCTGGACTTGCTATCGTGGGAAGGAGGGGACAGTCTTGGGAGACTGAGCCTACAACCTGTGGGATCTGACACTATCTCCAGGTAGGCAGTATCAAAATTGAACTGGAGGACACCTAGCTGGTGTCCCCTCCAGAATTGCTTGCTTGCTTGGTGTGTGGGGAGAAATTCCCCTATAAGTGGTCACAGAAGTCCTCCATGTTGATGGTTATTGTGGTGTGAGAGCAGAGGAAAAACACACTGGAGTTGGTTTTTCCACACACAGGCACTTATCATGAATGGAGCTTGCAGGACTGGAAGTTGTTCTGGGTGAGTCAGGGAGTGAGTGTTGCGTGCACGTGAAAGCCTAGGACATTAATACACACTGCTGTGGACTATAAACAGTGGACACTTAGGCTATACTCAATTTGTTAAAATAGTGTTCTTTCTTCAATAAATTAACCTTAGGTTTCTATATATTCTTCACCTTATAAACCTTTTAATTTTTTAAACTTTTTGACTCTTGTAATAACACTTAGTTTAAAACACAACTGTAGAGCTTTTCTCTATTATATAAGCTTTTTTCTATTTAACTTTTTTTTTTTTTTTTTAGTTTTTAAATTTTTCTGTTAAAAATTAAGACACGGCCGGGCGCGGTGGCTCAAGCCTGTAATCCCAGCACTTTGGGAGGCCGAGACGGGCAGATCACGAGGCCAGGAGATCGAGAGACGATCCCGGCTAACACGGTGAAACCCCGTCTCTACTAAAAAATACAAAAAAACTAGCCGGGCGAGGTGGCGGGCGCCTGTAGTCCCAGCTACTCGGGAGGCTGAGGCAGGAGAATGGCGTAAACCCGGGAGGCGGAGCTTGCAGTGAGCTGAGATCTGGCCACTGCACTCCAGCCTGGGTGACAGAGCAAGACTCCGTCTCAAAAAAAAATAAAAAAAATAAAAAAATAAAAATAAAAATAAAAATTAAGACACAAACACACTCATTAGCGCAGGCCTAGACGGAGTCAGGATCATCAATGTCACTGTCTTCCATGTTGTCCCACTGGAAGGTCTGCAGGGGCAATGACACGCATGAAGCTGCCACGTCTTATGATAACAATGCTTCCTTCTGGGATATTTCCTGAAGGATCTTGGCTGAATCTGCTTTTTAATCGGCTTCGTTTTTAGAAAGCAGAGGCCAGGCATGGTGGCTCATACCTGTAATCCCTGCACTTTGGGAGGACAAGGCAGAAGAATCACATATAGCCAGGAGTTCAAGACCAGTTTAGACAACAGAGCAAGAAGCTGTCTCTACAAAAAATAAAGATTAAAAAAATTAGTTGGGCGTGATGGTGTGCATCTGTTGTCCAGCTACTCAGGAGGCTGAGGTGAGAGGATGGCATGAGCCCAGTTCAACACTTGAGTGAGCTATGATTATGCTGCTGAAGTCCAGCCTGGGCAAAAGAGTGAGACTCTGTCTCAAAAACAAAACAAAACTAGAAAGCGTACACTCTAAAATAACAATAAAGGTATTGTAAACACATAAACCAGTAATGGTCATTTATGATCATTATCAAGTATCGTGTACTGTATGTAACTGTCCAAGCTATACTCTTATACACTGGCAGCTCAGGTTTGTTTATACAAGGACCACCATAAACATGTGAGTCATGCGTTGTGCTACCATGTGATGACAGTCGCCATGCCACTAGGTCACAGAAATTGCTCAGCTCCGTCATAATCTATGGAACCGCCATCCTACGTGCAGTCTGTTGTTGGCTGAAATGTCATTATGCAGCCCGTGACAGTGCATTGGCATTTGTCTACTTGGTCTTCAGCCGAGCTTTGTACTTTGTCTTTGACTTTTCGGCTTCCACTGCAATTTATTTCAAGCTTGGACTCCTTGGGGATCTCTCCGACCCCACCATGGTCTCTGTTTCTTGCCACCAGTCCCTGGTTGCACATTCTTAGCAGCTGCCCCAGCTTAGTCTGATTTATGGGGTCCCTTATCTCATACCTTTTGGGATCTTGACCAAGTCAGGCTACACGGCAGGAGGAAGTGTCAAAGGCAGAGGGAAAAGTGGCCCTCTCACTTGCTCTGTCTGTATCTCCAGGGTCTTCCTTTGCATGGTCTTCTTTCCTTCTACCCTCAAGTCCATTCCTCTCCTGTTTCTCTCTGTCCCTCCAGGGTTCCTCCTCTAACTGCATCACCTAGAGTCATCTTCACCTTGCAAAGTGGTTTTGTTGAAACTATTGTATTAACACTAAATGCAGCTGCCCTTGGAACGATCACACCCAGGAGATTTTTTTCTAATTATTGTTCACCTTGAGTGTACTATATTTCAGTGCTGATCATTTTGTCCTTCGGCTCAGATAGCTGTAAACTGCCTTTTATTTCACTGATTCATCATTGTCTCATCTTCCTTTCCCATCTCCCTCCAAATGTGGACCTTTCTTTTTTTTTTTTTTTTTTTTTTGAGATGGAGTTTCGCTCTTGTCTCTCAGGCTGGAGTGTAATGGTGCGATCTTGGCTCTCTGCAACCTCCACCTCCTGGGTTCAAGCAATTCTCCTGCCTCAGCCTCCCGAGTAGCTGGGACTACGTGCATTCACCACCATGCCCAGCTAATTTTGTATTTTTAGTAGAGACGGAGTTTCTCCATGTTGGTCAGGCTGGTCTTGAACTCCTGACCTGAGGTGATCCACCGCCTCGGCCTCCCAAAGTGCTGGGATTACAGGCGTGAGCCACCGTGCCTGGCCCAAATGTGGACATTTCTTAAAGGTCATTCTCTGTTCCTCATTTGTTTTTCAAAAACTTGTAATAAAATATACATAGTAAAATGTCCCATCTTAACCCTGTTCAAATGTACACTTCATTAATGTTAAGCACATTCACATTGTTGTGCAACCAATCTCCAGAACTTTTCCTCTTACAAAACTGAAGTTCTTATACCCAAAAAACAAATCCCTATTTGCCCCTCTTCCAGGTCCTGACAATCACTGTTCTACTTTCTGTCTCTATGAATTTGACTACTCTAGCAATCTCATGTAAGTGGAATCATATAGTATTTGTCTTTTGACTGGCTTTTTCATTGAGTATAATGTGATGGTTAATTTTATGTGTCAACTTGGCTGAGCCATCATACCCATACATTTGGCCAACTTTATTCTGGGTGTTTCTGTGAAGGTGTTTTTTTTGGATGAGATTAACATTTAAATCAATGAACTCTAAGTAAACCAGATTAGCCTCTGTAATGTGGGTGGACCTCATCCAATTAGGTGAAGACCTTACTGGAGTAAAGACCGACCTCCCCTGAACAAGGAATTGTGCCAGCAGACTGCCTTTGGACTTGAACTATAACTCTTCCCTAGGTCTCCAGCCTGCCAGCCAATACAATCAGATTTTCATTCACCAATCCTCCACAACTGCAAGAGCTAATTCCTTAAACCTCTTTTTATCTCTGGGTAGACACACACACACACACACACACACACACACACACACACCCCACACACACCCTGCTGGTTCTGTTTCTCTGGAGAACCCCAATACAAATAATAGCCTCGGGGCTCATCCATGTGGTAGCCTGTGTCAGAACTTCTTTCCGAGACTTAGTCATATTCTGCTGTATGTATACACCAGTTTATCCATCCATCTGTCGGTAGACACTTGGGTTGCTTCTACCTTTTGGCTGTTGCGAATAATGCTGCTATAAACACAGGTGTACAAAAGTCTCTTCAAGACACTGCTTTTACTTCTGTTGGTTATATACCCAGAGGTGAAATTGCTGGATCATATGGTAATTCTATTTTTACATACCCACCAGCCATGTACAAAAGTTCTAATTTACATTTTACATTCCCACCAGCCATGTACAAAAGTTCTAATTTCTCTATATCATTGCCATCATTTATTTTTTGTTTTGTTCCTTTTGGGGTTTTTGAGGTTCTTTCTTTCTTTCTTTTTTTTTTTTGAGACAGGGTCTTGCTGGGTCACTCAGACTGCAGTGCAATGCTGCAATTATGACTTACTACAGCCTCGAACTCCTGGGCTCACACAATCCTCCTACCTCAGCCTCCTGGGTAGCTGGGACTACAGGTGTGTGTCACCATTCCCCCGTAATATTTCTTAAAATTTTTTGCAGAGGTCTGGTCTCACTATGTTACCCAGGATGGTCTTGAACACCTGCCCTCAAGTGATCCTCTCACTTCAGCTTCCCAAAGTGCTGCAAGTATAAGCCACTGTGCCTGGCTCTGTGTATCTGTGTGCGTGTGTGTGTATGTGTGTGTGTGTGTGTGTAATAGTAGCTATCCTAACGGGTTGCAGTGGTACCTCATTGTGGCTTTGTGTTGCATTTTCCCAGTGACTGGGATGTCGAGCATCTTTTCACGTGCCTGTGGGCCATTTGCACATCATTTTTGGAGAAATATCTATTTAAGTATTTTGCCCATTTTTTAATCAGATTGTTTTCATGTTGCTGAGATATAGAAGTTTTTTATGTATTCTGGTTATTAACCCCTTATCAGATAGATGATTTACAAATACTTGCTCCCATTCTGTAGGTTGCCTTTTCACTCTGTTGATCTTGTCCTTCAATGCACAGAAGTTCTAGCTTTTGTTGTTGTCCAGTTCATCTATTTGTATGTTATTTTACAAATCCCTCAACTCATCATCAATATTTTTATTTTTGCTGCCTGTGCTTTTGGTGTCATAGCCAAGGAATCACTGCCAAATGCAACGTCATAAAGTTTTTCCCCTCTGTTTTATTCCACCAGTTTTATAGTTTTACAGCTTGCTTTTAACTTTAATGTTTAACTTTAACTTCATTTTAACTTTAGAAAATCCATTTTAAGTTAATTTGGATATATTGTATAAGACAAGGATCCTACTTCATTCTTTTATATGTGGATACCTCTTTCCTTTCGGAAACTTCCTTTCAGCAATCTTACTACCTCCATAGCTTCAGTTTAGATGTTTTTGTTGTTTCCCAGGGGTGATCAAATCCATATATCCAGATTTTGCCACCTTGCTGAGTTCTACTCCCCCATTTTAAACACTACTGAAAATTTAGTTTGACTAAGTACATCAAGCTATTATGTGAAGAAATAATATGTCCCAACCCCACTATGGTGTGGCTTAATGAGCTAAAGTAACATATCAAGATAGACATAATAATCCAAGAAACTAGGGTTCAGAGAAGCAAATATTATTAGGGTCCATCTTGCACTGTTCCAGAGTGAGGCATGCAGGGCCTTGAGGACAGAACAATATGATCTCTAATGATGTTTTCTCTTATAGCACAGGCACATTTCATGAGGCTTTCCCACTACCTAGGTGTTACAGTTTGGATATGGTTTGTTTGGCTCCACTAAGTCTCATGTTGAAATCTGATTTCCGGTGTTGGAGGTGGCATCCGGTGGGCGATGTCTGGACCATGGTACATCTCTCATGAAAGGCTTGCTGCCATCATGGCAGGAGTGACTGAGTTCTCACTCTCAGCTCCCGAGAGAATTGCTTGTTGAAAACAAACTTGTACGTTCTACATGCTCTCCTTCTAGAAGAGGATCTAAGGAAATTTATAATAAAAGCACAGGAATGCTGAAACCAAACCCAATTCATATCGGTAATAGCTACCATTTGTTAAGCTTCCACAATGATATGTTAGATGTTAAGCCTTTTATGTTACCAGGACTATCTCATTTATCTCGTAAGAATTCTAGAACGTAAGTTCTATTATTATCTTTATTTCATTCGTGAGAAAAGCAGAGACTCAGAAGGCTTAAGTCATATGCCAAGGTCATCCAGCTAGTTAAATGGTGGAGTAGGGAATCTGGATCCAGGCAGTCAGACTTTATCAGAACATGTACTTAAAATTAGCAAGAAGGAGTGAGAACAACAACAACAACAAAATTAAAAAATGCTGGCCGAAGAAAACTAAAACAATGTACAATATTTAGCCGTGAGATCACTAGCAGTGAAGGCAAAGAAGAATGCATAATGGGTTTCTATAGCTCTCACTGTGCAGTTATAGAAAATATTTCTACATTAGTACAAGAACTTTTCTTCCTAGCCCTGAGTTTTAAGAGGAGTTTATGAAGGTCTCTGAGTTCATTCCATCAATGGCATCATCTAAGGCTGTTTAATAATAAATGCCGAGGTAGTCCACATAAGGAACTTTTGCCTTTACCTTTGAGACAAAGCCCAGGGCCTCATGTTAGGAGTACAGCTCTCTAAACATAAGCCTCCAGGGCAGAGGTGAGGGGAGGATGGAGGGACACAATCCAGATTTACAGCCTGGTGGGAACGGCCTTTGTCCTCTCCATGTCTATTGCCACTCTTGAGGTCCAAGCCCCTACTGCACTGTCTGGTTTACTGCACAACCCAACCTGGCTGCTTGCTTCTGGTCTCCCCGCCAAACCATCCTTCACACTGCTTCCAGCTTAGTATTTCCAAGACGTTGCATTTGCAAATCCACTCCTCTGTTTAAAAATGTTTCAGTGACTTGCAACTTGTCTACAGTGTGAAGTCTAAATTTATTAGCTTGTTGTTTAAAGCCTTCTACAACCAGACCCCGAGCGACCTTCACGTCCTATCACTTTCTATTCCTCCAATGGCGCTTCTTAAACTGGACGATTCCTACCCTAGGAGTGTGGCTGTGTGGGATGGTGTTTGAAGCAATAGGGTAAAAAACCTAGTGTACCTTCTATTCTAGAGATGTCAATTTACCAGACAACAGTTATTTTAAAACTCTGTTTTTATGCAAAACCAAACACAGATGTTATAGGGTAGAATGGAACATTTTTATGGGCCTGTGAGCCACCTGTACATCTTCTTTGGAGAAAAGTCTACTTAAGTACTCTGGCCATGAATTCTAAACTTAAAACTAAGACTTCAAAGACCCTCTAAGGAGTCTGCTGGCCACATCCCAAGACCCTGAAGGGTATTACTTCCTCGCCCTCTCCAAACTGCCCAATAAGGAAGCAGGTGACAAAAAAAAAAAACTGACCCTGGAATCACCTTTTGTAAATTCCCACCTCCAAGCTTTTCGACAGCTTGTTAACACTGGCTCCTCTCCCCAGAAGCCTTTCCTTCAAGTCCCAGCAACTCCCCCTGACCCTGCTGGGAAGGCGCACCAATTACCTGTCATTCCAGGAAAGCCCGTAGCAAGAGATGCTCCCATTGATCATCTGCCAGAACCAGACTTTCTGAAAAGTTCTTAAGGACCAGCTAGTCCAATCCCTCACTGAATAAAGGAGAAGCAAAGTCCAGGGAGGTGAGGTGATGCGTTGTCCTCCTAATTAGCAGGTAAGCTCTAGGCAGGGCTGGGTCTTCCGGGCTCTCTGCAAGGTCGTGCCCCGCACGGGGCAGAAACGATTTCATCAATTCGTCATCTAGACGGCCTTTCACTGACACTGTCTCTTCGCGTGGAAGAGCCGCTGGGATGCGCAGTGCAGGTGTCGTCCGTTTCAGAGGTAAAATAACCGAGCTGCGGATCTCCAGAGGCCGACTAGAGCCGGGACCAGAAGACAGGTTTCCCGTTTCGGGGACAGCGCCCGTCCCTGGGCGTTGGAACATCGGCTGATGTTTCATCTGGTCAGGCAACCGCCCAGCGCTTCGTACACCTGGCGCTAATCGGCGGGGATTAATCACACAGCCCGCAGCTGGCGGAAAGCAGCGGGAGGGGGCACCGAGCCCTGAGATTGAGATCCAAGTTCCGGAGCGCGCAAACCACGCCCCCTCAGATTACGGCGGCTGCGTGTTCGCGCGCGTCCTGGAGTGCGCATGCGCAGCGGCGGTGGTTGGTCCAGCAGCCTTTCACTGAGGGGAGCCGCCAGTTTCAAATGCAGCGGCGTTTGTCCCGATTCCCTGGGCCTGGCTTTCTGCGTAGCAATTCTGCCGGCGAAGAGGGTGAGCGCAGTGCAGCGTGGCGGCAGAGCTGAGGACGAGGAGCAGCGGGACAAGGAAGGGCGACTCTGGTGAAATCGCAAACTAGGCGTCTGTTCCGGCGCGGGACCCCTGTATGCAAAGGTAGGTGGCCAGTTCGGAGCGGGAAATTATTCCGGAAGTGGAGGGCGGGGCCAGCGTGATTGACAGGCGGGAACCCTGTGCGGAGACTGGGCAGGCCTGCGAGGGTTGTGCCTGCGGTGGAACTGGGCGGTGCGCAGGAGTCAGTATTAACAGCAGCCACGCGTCTGGGTCTTACATTTGGCCCAGCTATGTTGAGCTTTTCATGGATTATTTTAGGTAGATAAGACACTGCAGCAGTGAGTGAGCACTGTGACCCACCTGTCTCTTACAGATGCAGAAACTGAGTCCCAGAGATACTAACTTTAGCAAGGATACAGCTGGGATCCTAAACTTGGTCATCTGAGCCCAGAGCCAATAAAGTTAAGGGCTCCATGGCTCTAGCTTCCCTTAGGGCCGGAATCGAGGCGGAGCAGGGTACAGTACAGAGGCCAGGGATGAGTGCAGTTGACCAGATTGTTGACGGAAGTGTCATAAACGTGGATTTAAATGCTTATAAGCAGCTGGTTGGTTTCACACAGGGTGCAAGCTCAGGATGCAGGTGGGAGGGGAGACAGGGCCAGAGCAAGGTGGGAATGTGGGTTTTATGGGCCAGGCCATCCTCCAGCTGGTGGAGCACCACAGCACTGCAGTGTGTGGCCCTGGCTTAACAACAGTGCGGAAAAGCTTTTCTCTTGGGGCTGTGGTGCTTTCCAGGTGTGTGAAGTTAAAACATTTTAGGGCCATATGGTAGGTAGTACCTGCCACATATTGTCTTGGTCAGCCCCGGATGCATAACAAAAGACCATAAACTGGGTGGCTTCGACACAGAAATGTGTTTGCTCACAGTCCCAGAGGCTTGGGACGTCCAAGATCAGTGTGAGGAGGACACAATTGAGCCCATAGCAATAGTCTGTACTCAGTAATGAGTGATAATTGGGGATAGAAGAAAATGAACACTTTAAGAACTAATATGTGCCGGGGGCGGTGGCTCACGCCTGTAATCCCAGCACTTTGGGAGGCTGAGGCGGGTGGATCACGAGGTCAGGAGATCGTAGACCATCCTGGCTAACCCGGTGAAACCCCATCCCTACTAAAAATACAAAAAAACTAGCCGGGCGTGGTAGCGGGTGCCTGTAGTCCCAGCTACTCGGGAGGCTGAGGCAGGAGAATGACGTAAACCCGGGAGGCGGAGGTCACGCCACTGCACTCCAGCCTGGGCGACAGAGCAAGACTCCGTCTCAAAAAAAAAAAAGAAAGAAAGAAAGAAAGAAAGAAAAGAACCAATATGTTCCTGAAGTGCTTTCACAACTCTTACCTCGTTTAATGAGCATGAGATTTGCTGTCCTGGTGTGTGCCTTGGCACTGGGAGGTGATGGTTGTCCTCCGTCAACACAGCCAACCTGAAGAGGGCTGAACAAGTCACTGCAAATGTTTTTAATCTGGCTTAGTGAATCCGTTTTACTCAGATTTATCTAAACCTCTATGATTTAGCCTGTGCTGCTTCTGGAATAATGAGATCCATAATTACCACTGACGGGGAAATGAAATTAATACTTAACGTTTCTTCTGTATTGTTTAGTATTGTCATTCTAGAGTTTGGTGGCCAAGTCTGTCTTTTTTATCCCACTTACCCTGGTGGTAGGAAAAGTGAGGAGATACAAAGCTTCAGGTGCCATGGCCGTCTGGCAGATGTGGTTCAAATCCTGAGTTCAAGCACTTGCTGAGTGACCTTGGGCTAGTCACTTAAGTTTACTGCGTCTCAGTTTCTTTCTTTATAAAATAGAGCTTATAAAAATACTGACCACACAGGGTTGTTGTGGGGTTATGTGAAAACGGTTCGAAACCATTAAAGAACTGGCCATTTAACTAGATAGGTATTGAAGTCGTGGGACCTCCATTACCCAGCCTTGGAATAGAAACCTTTACTTACACAGCCCGCATGTCTGGCTGGCTACTCATTCGTTCATTACATTTTTGTTGAATGCCTATGAGGTGTTGAAGCACCTCATTCTGAGTCCTGGAGCCAGAGAAGAACAAGACAGACAAGGTTCCTCTATTTATGGAACTTATATTCCAGTAAAGAAGAATAAATAGATTCAGATGGTGCTAAGAGCTATGAGTAAGTTAAATACAGAGTAATGTGATTTTTTAAAAGTGACTTAGAGCAAGCTAGGGGTTGAGGAGTGGGGGTGGTGTTTGACCCCTGTCCAGTGGCCAGACAGCCGGAGAGCCTTCTCTGAGGAGGTGAGCCTGAGCCGAGGCCTGGATATTGAGGACTCCTCCTTTTCCAGGCCAAGGGAAGCAGCAAGTGCAAGACCCGAGCTGAGTAGATGAGGCCGGGAGCCTGACCGGTATCAGGCTGACCAGTGTTCTGTCTTGAGAGGAGCTGCTGGTCAACTTTTTCTCCTGGGATTCAGAACAGGGAGACACCAAGACTTTTTATTTGGCAGTGGGAGCCGAACCTGAAAGGTCCAGGGGCTGACGAGGCCACGTGCAAGCTCCAGTGTGGGGTAAGCAGAAACCGAGTGCGCCGAGGGAGTGAGATTGTGGCGTGTCCGGCACCCGGCTGAGCAGGAGAGTGAACCCCGTGGGTGTGTGTTGCTGGTGACGTTCTGGAGCTGTCTTGAAGTCTGAGCTCCCTTGCCGCTTTAGTCTGCTTCTGTTTTTGGCTTTCCCAGATAGTTTCAATTCTTACTCTCAGTTTGTTAACCTCCTTTCAGTGAGCCTCCCTTTACTTATGCTGGATATCTCTTGCAACCGGATGAGCTTCACTAAAGCACAGTCATTTGGACCTGGATTCGAATCCCTGGTTTTCCACTTTTTAGCTGTGACTTTGAGCAATTAATTTCTATAAGAATCAGTATCTGATAGCTGTATATTTATAGTGTTGTACAGATTTTTTTTTTTTTTTTTTTTTTTGAGACGGAGTCTCGCTCTGTTGCCCAGGCTGGAGTGCAGTGGCCGGATCTCAGCTCACTGCAAGCTCCGCCTCCCGGGTTTACGCCATTCTCCTGCCTCAGCCTTCCGAGTAGCTGGGACTACAGGCGCCTGCCACCATGCCCGGCTAGTTTTTTGTATTTTTTAGTAGAGATGGGGTTTCACCGTGTTAGCCAGGATGGTCTCGATCTTCTGACCTCGTGATCCGCCCGTCTCGGCCTCCCAAAGAGCTGGGATTACAGGCTTGAGCCACCGCGCCCGGCCATATTAAATGAGATAAGAAAAGCAAAAGGCCCTGTAGAGGGTTTAACACATAGCAGATCCTCAAAATTTGTTAGGTACCGTTTTTCCCCTTCCTTCATGTGTTAAAGCTTTTTTAGTCCATACCCCTCTCTCAGGATTGAATTGTCATAGTGTTTTTTAATTACCCTCTTGTAATTATTCCTCTACCTCTGTAGTCATGTTTTTCTTTTTTCATTTTTTCTTGTCACCAGAATGTCTGACAAAACAGCCACATACACCTCTGTAAAGACAGAGCGTAAAATAGTGCTAGTTCTCTGAGTTCTCTCTTCTTGTGCAAATCCATAAACTGCCACCAATCTGTAGTGGTGTTAATTGCCCCTAAACCGAAGAGCATCGTGGCAACCACCTTTCCCCTCGTAAATACAGTGACACTATCACTACTCTTGTTGAGGCCAAAGTTACAAAGATGGGCTCTCGATCTATTAATATTAGTAAAATAGGTTTGGGACTTACTAACATTTGTGCTTAGAAGAGACAGACCTGGCAAATAGCTTGGAGAAGCGAATTCCAAAGAGAGAGGTGTGGGAACCAGGATGGAAGAGTCAGGCCTCCAGATGGTGATTCAAGGAAGAGAGGAGAGGTAAACACTATCTCAGAGATAATTAGATTCAGAAGAGGAGGAAAAGATGACGTCAATGTGGAGCAGAGTTTTTCTTAGCCCTTAGCCTAGTAAGGAAAGAGAAATGCCTGGTCTCAGTACTGGGAAGCTGTTCCAGCCAGAGCTCCGTGATGTGAAGAGAGCTCTCCTGTCTGGAGCCAAACAGAAAGTTCATACGTCTTGAGGCCAGAAAAATTAGTAGGAGGCAGCTCTGGCTGGTGCTGGAAATGGAGGCTAGGATGAGCTAAGAAGCAAACTAAAGATACTTATAAGGATGTGTATGTTAACTTGTGCCATCCAAACAAGCTGTGTTCGTGGTCCTCTGCCTGTGAGTCATGATTTTCCAGGACCTCACAACGGGATAAAGTGAAATAACTTCGGCTTGTGAATGTGCATTGCAGAGAAGTGGGAGAAGAAAGTAATTATAAGCAACACCCTAGATCCTAGGGGTGCTTGTCTTTGAGAAGAGAGCTCTAAGCCTTTTGTAGAGGCATTAGGAAGGTGTCGGAGCCATGGTGAAATGGCAGGGGAGATTCGGTTTAGGGGCTTTCCTGGTCTGCATTCTGCTAGAGTCGTTCGTTACATGTCGCTAGGTGGATTGCATGATTCTGGTATGGCCTCATGAGGACCTGCGAAGGATGGAAAGAACAAGGTATCTGCTTCCCAGAAAAATGTACAACCCAAGGAGAAATTTGGTAACAAGTGTGGAAACTGCTCTTAGATACTGCTGCAGATTTCAAGCCACTTCTTCCTGGACCATGAGAGAGCTTAACATGTTATATTTATTTTTCCTAGGTCCATGGCTAATGAAACGCAGAAAGTTGGTACCATCCATTTTCCTTTTCCCTTCACGCCCTATTCCATCCAGGAAGACTTCATGGCAGAGCTTTACCGGGTTTTGGAGGCTGGCAAGATTGGGATATTTGAGAGTCCAACTGGCACTGTGAGTATGAATGGTGAGAGATACTGATAAAGACAACGTAACGGCAGCCATACTAGCTTTTCCTGTTTGCCTGTCTAGAGATGTTCATAGTTTGAAGTTGGGCAGAGTAGTCTCAGTTTGTCTTTCTGGGTAATAGTCACTTCCTCTATTAAAGCCTTTTTTTTTTTTTTTTTTTTTTTTTGAGATAGAGTCTTGCTCTGTCGCCCAGGCTGGAGTGAAGTGGCGCAATCTCGGCTCACTGCAATCTCCGCCTCCTGGGTTCACGCCATTCTCCTGCCTCAGCTCCCCAAGTAGCTGGGACTACAGGCGCCCGCCACCAAGCCCGGCTAATTTTTTTGTGTGTATTTTTAATAGAGACAGGGTTTCACTGTGTTAGCCAGGATGATCTCTATCTCCTGACCTTGTGATCCACCCACCTCGGCCTCCCAAAGTGCTAGGATTACAGGCGTGAGCCACCGTGCCTGGCCTGAAGTCTTAAACATAGCTCCATGATCTGAGAAAAATTAGGCTGAAGTCATTGGTGCCTTCCTATTATGGTAGATGAGACGGCTTCCTTACAAACTCTTTTCCCTCTCTTTCCCCATCCTTCAAATATAATTCTAAGTTTCAGTGTACATTTTGAGCATAATTTTGTCTTCAACAATATGTCTTAATACTCTGTTTTTTCAGAGTTAATAAGTGCCTTTTTAAAGTTAGTTCAGTTTTTAATATACCTATGCCAGTTCCTCCCACATCATCCCATGGCCTCTCAATACAATTTTCCATACAGAAAATTCCTGTCTTAGTCGGCCAGGACTGCCATAGTAAAATACCATAGACCGGGTGACTTAACAGGAATTTATTTCTCACCATTCTGGAGGCTGGAAAGTTGAAGATCAAGGTTCTGGCAGGGTTCTGGTTCTGGGGAGGGGGTCTCTTCCCGGCTTGCAGATGGCTGCCTTCTTGCTGTGGAACAAGCTAAAAAGAGAAGGAGAAAAACAGATCTTTGGTGTCTTTCTCTTTTATGAGGACAAGGGCTGCTCCCTTACTGCTGCTCCCTTATGACCTCCTTTACCCTTAAAGGCCAGATCTGTAGTATAGTCCCGTGGCAGGGTTGGGATTTCAACATATGTTTGTTAAGATGGGGAGTCTCACTGTGTGGCCCAGGCTGGTCTCGAACTCAGGTGATCCTCGCCTCTCAGCCTTTAGAGTAGCTAGTGGCTGGCAAGATCCGAGATTACGGGTGCACACCACCATACACAGCTTCTTTTGTTTTTGTTCTTTGCAAACATTTTTTTAACATGCATTTTGGTGGGGATACAATTTAGTCCACAGCAGATGACCAATTCCATTTTTACCTTGGAGCCCTCCTCTATCCTTTATTCTCTATCCTTTCCCTGTCATTTGAATTAGTTGCTCCTCAGACCGACTTGACAGATTTCAGCATGAGTGTTGCTGGGACAGACAACTGCACCCACACCACAGCAGGGTGTATGTCCATTTGGAGGCTTTCCTCAAACGTCTGGCGGCCCTGGACTGCCTGTGTATGCTGAAGAACAGGGTACAGAAAGACTGAGTCTGCAGGGCAGGCTGGCTGTGGCTGCCAGGCTGGGCTCCTTTGTTGGGGGCCTCCAGTTGCCAGCACGTCTGTGGGATTTTCCCTAGAGTCTTCGGTCTCTCCAGAGCAGGTGCCTCTACGCTCTGGCCCAGCAGGTACAAGGGCTGAAATCTGACAGCCAGTCTTCCTAGAGGTGGTCTGGGGAAGAGGCTCCAGGTGGAGAGTCCCCCTCAGTGCCTGCTTTCAGCCTGGCCCTCCTCCCCTTCCCCCTTGCCTCCTCACTCTGCCTGTTGCCTCCAGGGCTCTCCTAGCTCAGCTTCCACTGAGAGCCCACTTCCTGTCTTCTTCGAGGAGCAGGAGCAGGGATTGCAACCTGGGGATCTAATTGTTCTTGAAAAGAATTTCAATCCGTCCCTTTGTTTTCAGTGACCTGCCTTTCCTATCACTTCCTGAGTCTTTCTGAGAGTGAATAGGGGAGATCTCTGGGGACACTTGGGCTTGAGTGTCTCTGCCGAATCATTTTGATGTCTCTGTCGAATCACTTCGTTGTCTCTGTCTTCTTTCCCTCTCTCCTAAAACATATTACTCCTTCCACTTTCTTTTTGTGAGTGTAAGCCTCCATATTACTTTGGTTAATTTTAGTGTGCTTTGGAACACAGTTGAGTGCATGTTCATTCTGCCTTGTTTATTTTCATTTTAGAGACAGGGTGTCGCTCTGCTGCCCAGGGCAGAGTGCAGTGTTAAGATCATGGTTCACTGCATGGATCATTCGACCTTCTGGTGTCAAGTGATCCTCCCACCTCAGCTTCCTGAGCAGCTGGGACTATAGGTGTGCACCATCACACCTGGCTAATTTTTTAATTTGTAGAAATGAGATCTCACTATGCTGCTCAGGCCGGTGGTCTTAAACCCCCAGGCTCAAGCGGTCCTCCTACCCTCCCATAGTGCTGGGATTACAGGCATGAGCCACTGCACCTGTTGGAACCGAACTGTCGATTCCTTCCTGGGCAGGGGTCGCCGCGAAGGATCACCGACACGAGATTCACAGCAGAGAGTTATTTATTACTAGCGCGCTAGGGTCCCAAGCTCTAAGTTGGCCCTGGGACCCCGAGTGCTTGTTACAGGCTGTTTATATAGGCAAACACAAGTTCAAACACAGCTTAAGGCGCGAAATTCAAACAAAGCTTTAGGCGCGTGGTAATTGGGTCTAGCTATGGCCTGAGCAAGGTGTCTTGTTCTAATTGGTTAGAGCAGGACCTTATGAGGTTTTTTCTTGGAGTTGCTGATTCCGGGAACTTCGAGGCAGGGTGGGACCCCCGGAATTGGCAGGGTGGGACCCCATGAGGTTGTTTCCCGGAATTGGCAGGGTGGGACCCTATCAGGGTGGGACCCTATCGAGGCAGGGTGGGACCCTATCGAGGCAGGGTGGGACCCTATCCAGAGCCACCTGGTGTTAATTTTTTTCTCTATATGAGGCCTAGTTTCTAAGTTTTAAGAGGCCTAGTTTCACACCTGACCCCTTTCACCTTGGTTAGCCTGACAACCCATCTTCTCCCTCTCAGATCTTTCCATCTCAGTCTTCTGCACTCCAGGCTTCCGCGTCGTCTTCCTCTGCTCAGTCTTTAATTGTCGATGTTTCTGGTTCTATAGCCTCATCTTGTGTGCACTCTCTGGGAACATACCCTGTGGCTTTATTACCTTTGACATTCTTCTGTCTTCTAAATCATCTTCTGAATAGAGTGTTTTCTCTTGTCCTGGGTGTCCTGCAGGCCACAGGAGCAGCCATGCTGTGGGACACCCTGAGTGGGGTTTTTGTTACCTGTTGTACCTACCATGCCCTTCCCCGCCTTGGATGCACAGGTGCCCCCACCTTAGCTGCCTGAGATACTGTTTATCCTTGATAGTCACCTTTTAAGCCGTGTATCGCTCTATGAAGTGGAGTCACCATTACAACTTGGTGTGTGCTGTGCCTTGTGTAACACCGCAGTTCTGGGAGTCCTCGAACCTGGAGTGCATGCTTTGCAGGGATCTCTGATGCCCTCGAATTGTATGTTACATGTGGGCCTGTGGCCTCTTACTAGGGGCTCTGCACCTTTGTGTCCTCAGCTCTGAGCCCCATGCTTGCTACAACCAGCAGGTGTTCAGAGTGAATGAATTTGCTTATCGTGGCATAAATCATTTAACTGTGTTATCTGGGACGATACCCCAGGAAGGTGCTTTGGTTATGCATCCTTTTAACATTTTCCAATCTCAAAGTTTTGTGGTCTCATTACTGGATGTAGAAAACGATGGGCCTCAGTTATTCTTTTGTTGTTGTGCCGGAGTGTACCCACGGTTGTTTTTGAAAGATAACTTTGACCATGCCCTCAGGAACTTCCTCAGCTCACTTTCAGATGGAGGGCACTGGCTTTCTAACCATTGTGTCTCCCGGGCCAGTGACAGCTGAAGCTGACTGCTTCCAATGTCACAGGCAGCACGGAAGAGCCGCCCTCCAGGTGCTGCTGGGAAGTGCTGCCTGGAACTCTCTGCCGTTTACTTTCTGTCAAAAGCTGAGGGAAATGGTACATACGGGGCTTTTGTAAAAATATGGGATCCATCCATTTGTCAACAGTGTCATTCTATCCTATCCCAGGGCCCTTCAAGATTCTGATGAAAACTAATAGATCCCATATCCCAGAATAATGCTATTAATAATTGTATTATTATTACTTAATGATAGCAAAAAGTTAGCTAACTCCAACTGCTCACTTGTTATTTGCCAGGCAATCCTCTAATCCAGAGGATTTGGCCTTTCATGTGTCCTGCTTGCACCATTTCTATGAGGAGGGTGCTGCTTGCACCATGTCCTGCTTGCACCATTTCTATGAGGAGGGTGCTACTGTTGCCATTCCCATTTCTGCACTCGTGGAAACAAGCGTAGTGAGGCCAGCCTGAGCCACAGAGCTGCAGGTTGGGGAGGCAGCTGGAACCCTGGCGCCTGGCTGTGGAGTTTGAGGCTCTGACTCCTGTGCTGCGCTGCTGCCCCAACCCTGGTCAAACCAGGTATTTCACCCCGCCCCGGATACTCTGAGAACCCCTCCGGGTTCAGCAGGCTGGAAGAGCTGACTGCCTGCAGCAGAAGGCATGGGCTCCTCCAGAGACTCCCCTGAGCTGAGTCCCCCTGTGGACACCAGGGCCACCTCCTTGTGGTGCTCCCTGAAGGGTCCTCTCTGGAAGAACTGTATTGGTTCCCTGGAGCTGCCGGAGGGAAGCTTCACACACTGGGGCTTAAACAACAGAAACTGATGTCCCGCAGCGCTGGAGGCTGGAGGCTGAGATCAAGGTGTCCGCGTGCCTGGGCCCTTCTGAGGGTCGCAAGGCAAAGATCTCTTCAGGCCCCTTTCCTTGGCTTATAGGTGGCGTCTTCTTGGGTGTCGTCACATCGCCTGCCTTCTGCGCATGTCTGCATCCACGTGTCCCCTTTCTAATAAGGATATTCGCCCTTCAGGCTGGGGCCCGTCCTAGTAGTCTCATCTTAACTGATTACATTTGCGATGGTCCTATTTCCAGATAAGGCCACATTCTGAGACACTGGGGGTTAGGACTTCAACATAGGAATTTGGAGGAATACAATTCAATCAGGCTCACAGAAAATTCTGGTCTTAAGTCAAGAGCAGTGTTTTCCAGTCTGTGTGCAGAGGCGCACACCTGTAGTCCCAGCCACTTGGGAGGCTGAGGCCAGAGAATTGTGTGAGCCCAGGAGTTCCCTACCAGCCTGGGCAACATAGCAAGACCTCCTCTCAAAAACAGACAGAGAGAGTGGTGTCCTCTAGAGTGATTAGTTTGCTTTAAAAAATAAAAAAACATGTAAACCCTGGCCCTCGTGACTCATCATCCTGCATCTGCATGAGGGCTGAGTGGCTGCTAGGCTCCGCGTTGGCAAGTGCATGGGATTTCTTGCTTAGCATTTGGGGGCCTTAATTCTTTTGGGGGGCTTTTTGTCTAATGTCTCAGCTTCTAATTTTGTGCGATATTTACATATAATCTGATAAACTGCTTTAAATTTGTTTTCAGAACAGTAAGCTGGATAATTAAAGAAGCTCTTTCCTGCTTCTTGGGCCCAATTTTCGTTTCTTCCTTCTTTTCTGTTTTTCCTGGCTATTCTAATGCTAATTTCCTTCCTTTCCTTTCCTTTCCTAGGCTGGTCTTAGAGCATCCTCTCATATGTACAGCCAGACCTTCTTTCAAGCTTTTAGTAAAATGGGGAAAGGTCATGTGGGAAGCTTTGTTGTTTTCCTGTTTCTGAAGATCATTTTTCTTTCTGCAGGGGAAGTCCTTAAGTCTTATTTGTGGAGCCCTCTCCTGGCTCCGTGACTTTGAACAGAAGAAGCGTGAGGAAGAGGCACGACTCCTTGAAACTGGAACTGGCCCCTTACATGATGAGAAAGATGAATCCCTGTGTCTGTCGTCTTCCTGCAAAGGGGCCGCAGCCACCCCGAGGCCTGCTGGAGAGCCGGCCTGGGTGACTCAGTTTGTGCAGAAGAAAGAAGAGAGGGACCTGGTGGATCGACTAAAGGTGAGACCAGGGGTATCCCGAAGTGGGAGTGATGGAGGAAACATGGCTTCAGCGATTGTTCTGGGGCGATTCCGAGAATCAGGTAGTGTGTGTTCCTCTGCCGTTGCCGTGCCTCTCAGCTCTTCATCATCTCCTTGGGTCGACGGTGCTGCCCTGGTGCTATCTTTTTTGAGCTGGAGGTCAGCAGGCCTTCTCCACATAACGAACTGTCGGTTCCCATTTATTACTCACCTGGGAAAGGACCTGTTCATTGCCATTGGCAACATGGTTCAGTGGCTGCAAATGGATCTGATGGAGAGCGTGTGGCTTTGGGAGGAGTGTGCAGCCTTGCGCGGTGAGCAGCGAGGCTGGGACCTGCGGGATTGAGGTCCTGGTGGGGGATGCGGCAGCCCTTGAGTGCTGGTTGGGGAAGGAGAGCTGCCCCAGGTGAGGAGGCGCCGGGCTGAGCCGTCCAGACTCCTTAGGAGAGGCCTGGTTAGGGGCTTCCTGGTGATTTTCCTTCATGTCTGCCTCCTTTAGGCGGAGCAGGCCAGGAGGAAGCAGCGAGAAGAACGCCTGCAGCAGCTGCAGCACAGGGCGCAGTTCAAATATGCAGCCAAGCGCCTGGTGAGCCTCATTTCTTGGGGGGCAGGATTATGTCCAGGCAGGGTCGCTCTGCTTGGAGGCTCATGGATGCGTGGCCAGGGCCTCAGTCTCCCCTCCAGGATCCTCACTGGCTATGTGCTCCTGTACAGGAGCTGGGCTGTGAGTGGTTGAGGCGTGGATCCTGCGAGTAGACCTCTCTCCAGCCAGGCAGCCAGGCCCCTGTGAATGGGCGTAGTGTGCTTTGTCTCTGGCACGTGGGAGGCGGGTACTGGTGCTGAGACTTCTTCCTCCCTCCCCACCTCCACTCCTCCTGTCCAGAGGCAGGAAGAAGAAGAAACGGAGAATCTCCTCCGCCTCAGCAGAGAGATGCTAGAGACAGGCCCGGGGGCTGAGCGGCCGGAGCAGCTGGAGTCTGGGGAGGAGGAGCTGGTCCTGGCCGAATACGAGAGCGACGAGGAGAAAAAGGCAGCGAGCGGGTGAGACAGAGGTGGCAGCGCTACCCTGCCCCAGGCCAGGGGACACCCTTGAAGACAGCTCTTTCCCTCATGCCACAGATGCCATGAAGCACCTGGTGAGAGGCATGGTGGCCTCTGCCCTCTGCTCTAAGCCGGGTCCTTCCTAGGATCCATGAGTGCCAATGGCTGTGAGGACAGTCACTGGCCTGGCCTGTGTCCTCTCAGCTGTCCTCACGGCAGCTCAGGCAGGGCAGGAACATTTGGATCTGTGCCTTATACACAAGGAGGCTGCAGCCCCACAAGGGGAGACACCTTGGCTGAGGCCACAAGCCTCGACAGTGGAGAGCTGGGCTGGAACTCGGCCAGCCTGGCTCTAGATCTCAGGCTCTGAGGCAGCTGACTGCGCTGAGTAACCTGTGAGGTGTCAGCCGTCAAGGCGTCCTTAGCCTGAGCTTTTCTTCTCCCATAAGGCCTCTGTTGGTCTAGACTTGAGGTTTCCACTTGATGAGCCATGAGCTGCTGGGTGACTTAGCCCTGAGCAGGCCACCCAGGCCATTTCGGGCCCACAGGATCCCTGGTGACAGCCCTGTTCCCATTCACACTGGAACCTCACCACCATCCCTGAGTGTCTGCTCTGGGTGTGGCACTGTCCAGATGCTGTGGACGTAGAAGGGAAGAAGACATGGAGGGGACAGTTAATAGACATGAAAACAAATAGCACCTATGTGAAATCAGCGTGTTTGCCTACAAGGAAAACCAAACGGTGATGTGGATGGGATGGGGGGCTGCACCTGGTGATGGGTCCCGTGTGTCCCGTGGCACCCTGGCCACCGCATCTGTCAGAGGGTAACTGCAAGACCAGAGACCTTCTGTGGATGTTCCTGAAGGTTCATCCCCGGCCCTCACGGTCTGTCTGCAGGGCGCCTTCTGACGCCACCTCCAGCCTCCCTCCACCAGATGCCAGCTTCCCCGCTGCCCTGACCTTCCTCCAGCGTGCCAGGCCGTCCTCTGTCCTGTCCGAGAATTTGCTCATGCAACGTGCTGTAGCCAAACACCCTTCCCTCCTCCCTTGGCAGATGTCTTCCTCTCCTTTAAGGCCTGGCTCAGGTGTCATCTGGGTGGCCTCGGGTGTCAGCTGCTCTGTTTTGCTCACGCACCCGCTTGTGCTTCTGCTGTTGCCTCCTCTCCCTGGCTGAGCTAGAGCTGCTTCAGGCAGGAACCACGTCTTTATAGTTTTGTGTTCCCAGAGCTGACCCAGCGTTTGGCGTAGGGGTGTGCTCAGTAAAATCGAGTTGACATGAATGAGCAGATGCTTCCTCGTTCCAGTCCAGTAGTGTGATTCCAGGCTGCCCATGCGGATCTCGACTTCTGCCCCTGCGCAGGGCAGAGACCACCGTGCTGCTTTATGCCTCACTGGAGAGAGGGTCATAAACAGCTTGTGCTCCATGAACCCTTCCTGCCCGCCTCCAAGGTCGTGCTTCTGCTCCCCCTCCACTTCCTTAGAGCCCGTGAGGACAAGGCAGAGAACTTTAGTGGACGTGGAGGTGGTGAATATTACAGGAACAAAGTGCTCCTTCAGGTCTGGGCAAGAGCCATGGATCCTGTAGGTCAGCTTCCGGGGCTTCCCATGCCCTCGCATTTCAGGAGATAACGTGAGCCTCAGAGGACCTGAGTTCTGAATAGAAAATTTTTGCTGTTCATTTCTTCACACACCCAGCCGCTCACTGAGCTCCTGCTGGCTTTGTCCAGCATGCGGCATAAGATTGATCCAAGCCTTTAAGATAGAGCTGCCTGCCCTTTAGTGACCATGAAGCCAAACCTGTAATAATTACTCTTCTGATAACCCAAGGCAATTGTGTTCTGTTTTGTTAGAAAGGAATTTCGAGGTGAACAAAAATGTTTTCTTTTTGTGTGATGTTCCCATAGGTAGTGTGTGCCTGTCAGATGGTTTTGTGTTTCTGAGGAGTGTAGACTAGTAAAGCTGGCTCAGCTTCAGGCCATGGGATGCAGGGCTGGCCTCCCCACCAACACCCAGTGCTGATCGGCTCTTCCTGCATTGCTGGAAAGGGCAGACTGAGGCGCTGACAGAAGAGGTGTAACTGGTCATAAGTGAGAGCGTCCTCTGTTCACTTGGTCAGTCAGTTGTGGCTTCATCCAGGAGATGGCCATGGGGTTCCTGCCGCATGCCAGGCTCTAGGTGAGGCCACAGGGACTCAGCAGAATCAAGGCTGACCTGGGTCCTCCCTTGTGGACATGACAGTCTGTAGGGAGATAGACTGAGAGAAAGCGATTTTGAATGAGGTAGGTGTTAAGAGCAGGGGCCATGAATCTGTGTCAGAGCAGCCAGACCTACCGGGGAAGGTCAAAGGCGGCTTCTTGGAGGAGGTGACATTTCTGCTGCTATCTTAGAGTTGACTGAGAGCTGGTGAGGGGAGACAGCATTCCAGTCACAGAGCATCCAAAGGCCTGAGGTGATGAAGAGCAAATATCCCCCCTGGGACCTCAGAGGGGTCCAGCTTGCCGGAGGGAGGGCAGAGAGGAGAGCAGCCTGCCATGACCCCCAAGGCTTCCAACTCAAGACTTGGGTTGGGGGTGCTGAGCCCCTTTCTCCTTTTTATATTTCCCCACCCACAGACCTAAGTGGCCATGGGAGGCTGGGGTTGGCATTTGCCGGAGGGAGTTTCTGAGCAAGCAGCACCTGCTGCCTTGGTGGAACCCATCGCTGGGAATGGCCAGGGCTCATCACCAGGGCTCAGCAGATGCTCAGTGCACTTTGCTGAGTTTGCTGAGAGAAGACTGTTTTCTGTTCTGTCTCACACAGAGTGGATGAGGATGAGGATGACCTGGAGGAAGAACATGTAACTAAGGTAACACGAGTGTCCTCAGCTGGTGCTGTGTTGGGGCCTATGGGCTGGGCCCTGCACCCCCGGGGAGAAAGCTGGAGTCACTCAGCTGCTTCTCACCCTTCTCTCCACAAAAGAGGAGATTCCAGCACTTGGACTCTGTGGCTTCCCGGATGCAACCCTGGTCCCAAGTTGCTCCCTTGGCCAGCTGCAGTGGACCCTGGAGACCTTTCCCGGGTTCGGGGCCTGGGGAGACCTCTCCCGGGGGCAAGGCCATGCTTGCCACGCCAGGGCATCGAGGAGCAGCTGTTCAGGGCTGAAGTCTGGGTGGTATGGGTAGGACAGACATGAGTGTCCTACCCTTTGGGGTGCTTCTCCCCTTGTCCGTGTTCCGATTTGCATGGAGGGCTATGGGTTATGTGTGGTCTGACATCTCCCATTTGGTTTCATTGATTTATGACTTGTTTTCTGTCGGAAGTAGGTATTTTCTCTGTATTTTTCTTGTTTCCTCCCTTCACTGTTGCCTTAGAGGAGTAGAGAGAGGGTATTCTGGTCAGCCTTCCTTTCTCCCTTTGGGGGATGTGTGTGACACTCCCCACCCACCCCCACCGACAACCCACCCTCCCCAAGTGGGGACTGTTTGCAACGGGAGATGGTCACCCGTGTCCTAAGATTGGCCAACCCTCCAAAGTGGTTGATTAGAGACTGGATATGACTCGTGGAAGGAGCTGCCTTTGGGGCATTCCCTTGAACTTCTGGAGCTGTGGGTGACTTGGGAACCCCTGGGTCCCTCCATGGATGCCTGATGTGGGACATCACGGTCCTGCCTCAGCTTTGTGCATTTGGAGCCACTCCCTTTCCCTCAGCCTCTCAGGCCCTGGCGTGCCTTGATGTTACAGAATGCCGTGGGATGTTTTGGTTCCCTCTTTGAAGCACCTTTGTTTCTCTCTGCTAGATTTATTACTGTAGTCGGACACACTCCCAGCTGGCCCAGTTTGTGCATGAGGTGAAGAAGAGCCCCTTTGGCAAGGATGTTCGGCTGGTCTCCCTTGGCTCCCGGCAGGTAAACAGTGGCCGGTGTTTCCACCAGCGGCCATCCTGCTCCTTTCCCCACAGCTTTGTCCTCATCCAGGCCTGGGAGACCAGTGCGAGGAGCAGCCCCCTCCCTGGCCTGGCCGGCCCATCGCTGGAAGGCAAAGGAGAGGCGGGGCAGGTCCACCTGTGTTGGTTAGATGTCATTTAGCTGGCACCATCTCTTTGCCTCTTTCTTTCTCCTTTGTTGCAGAACCTTTGTGTCAATGAAGACGTGAAAAGCCTAGGTTCTGTGCAGCTTATCAACGATCGCTGTGTGGACATGCAGAGAAGCAGGCACGGTAGCCATCGGGACCATGGCGTAGCCGCAGGCGGTCTGGAGAGAGTGAGGCAGGGGTGGCAGTGACCGAAGACCATTAAGTATCTTTCATAGGAAGTATGGCAGAGGAGACCCCAGTTCCTTCCTGAGGCCCCTCTCCTTGGGAAAAAGTGTTCCTAGTCTCTGGGTCAGTGTCGGGGAATCACTGGTTTGGAGATGATTTTATAAGCTCTTTCTGGAGAACAAAAGTAAAACCTTAATAGTGTTCCAGTGAGACCACTGTAGGCAGTACTTGGGAGGGTCCTATAGACCCCACCCCATGGAAGTGGGTCTTAACATTACGGAACCCTCTGTTGGGCCCATGGACAGTTGCTGTCCTCTCTCTTTTCTCTCCTGGTGCCTGTGCCACCCTCAGAGAAGAAGAAAGGAGCTGAGGAGGAGAAGCCAAAGAGAAGGAGGCAGGAGAAGCAGGCGGCCTGCCCCTTCTACAACCACGAGCAGATGGGCCTCCTCCGGGATGAGGCCCTGGCAGAGGTGAAGGACATTGAGCAGCTGCTGGCCCTTGGGAAGGAGGCCCGGGCCTGTCCCTATTACGGGAGCCGCCTTGCCATCCCTGCAGCCCAGGTGAGGGCCCTGCAGGGCCGGAAAGCCGCGCGTGCTCTCACTGTGGTCTAGGACATGAGGGGAGTCTTCATCGCACTGTATTTTGGGGGATGCCACCTACCGTGTTCAGACTGACAGTACCTAACCCATTCTCTCCTGATGTGTGAGTTGGAGGTGGCGCATGGGATCCCTTGGGGGCTCCAGGCAACAGAGCCAATTGGCATTACTGGGGATAGTATTTAGGAGCCAGGAAGCATGTGCATTCCTAGTGAAACCACAGGGAGAGGATGCCAGGAGCTGAGAAGAGTGCGGTACTTAAATCTGTTTACAGTTGGCTTTCCAAGTGATGCTCCCAACTTCCATGCCTATCATGTGATGGCGCACGTCAGCGATGGAACCATTCAGTTTTCCTATTTTTCATTTTTGTAACTGGAAAGCTTTCCTAACATACACCTACCTTGCAGCACGTGAGAATACTGTCTTCTCTGCCTCAACTTCTCTTGATTTTTAAACAGAAGGAAGAACTGCTAATGTATCAGATCAAAAATAGTATCTCACGGTTCTTTGGTGGGTGCAGTTCCACTCTTTTCTTGCTACTTTAATTTGAGTGACTTTGGAAACAGGATATCACTTGTGGAAAATGCTGTATAATCCAGAAAAAATTTAAGGTTTTAAAAGATTCGGGGAACTAAGTAACCATTTTGCACGCAGCTGAATGCTCACCAGCATACCTGCTGAGCTGTGTGGGCGCTGGCAGAGAAACGGGGGGAAGCTGCCAGGCCCCATGATGTCCCAGGCCTTCCCTCCGGTCTGTTTGCCTTTAGAGCAAGATTAGTGCTGTAGGCATTTATACACAAATATCCTAATATGGCCCCAAAATCTTTATGATTTTTGAATTTTTAAAGCACTTTGACCATATTTTGCTTTTATGTTAATAGTATTCCAGTGAAATTCTATGCATGGGGACACCGGAGCCCAGAAAAGTTAAGTGACTTATTTTCTCACCAACCATGAGTGATGGAGCCATTCAGTTTTCCGGTATTTCACTTTTTATATGAGTATTCCTGTAACTGGAAACTTTCCTAACAACAAACACCTAAAGATCTGCAGAGTTGCTTTTATTTTTGTTACCCCAGCTCCACTCAACCCTCACTTGAGATTGGATATATCAACCCTATTTTGCAGATGAGGAAACCAAGGGTCAGAGAGGTTAGACAGCTCTTCCAGAGTCACACAGCTGGGAAGTAGTAGCTCCAGGAGCAGAAGCTGGGGCCACTTCCTGGTGCACCAGTGGTTTTCAGGTGTTTTGCAGAAACTCGGGGGCTTCCGGGGCGACCTTAAGGACATGGACAAGGCTAAGCAGGGGTTCCCCTCACCCAGCCTTGCCCTTGGTTTACTCAGGAGTCGGACCAGCCCGTTTCCTGTGTTTCATATGTTGGCGTTTCATTTAAAGCTCAAGGAAAGCTTGTCCGTTGCTACACTCTATTTTTCGAATGTTGCTACATAGTCCAGGCAGGAAATAGAAGCACTCACATCAGGACCTCAGTGTCAGGCAGGCAAGGCTCCTGCAGGGGAGCCCCGCCCTGCTCAGGTGGCCTCATCTCCCCTCCCAGCTGGTGGTGCTGCCCTATCAGATGCTGCTGCATGCTGCCACTCGGCAGGCTGCGGGCATCCGGCTGCAGGCACAGGTGGTGATCATCGACGAAGCGCACAACCTGATAGACACCATCACGGGCATGCACAGCGTGGAGGTCAGCGGCTCTCAGGTGTGTGGGCCTCCCCTCCCCGGGCCAGGGCCGCCCTGAGGTAAAGGGACTTGCATGGTTCCTCCAGACACCTGGGCCAAGAATTCCTTCGGAGGTGGGGCTTGCTAGAGGGTGCATAAGTCAAGGCAGTGACCTCACCGGAGGCTGATCATGGCTTTCCACTGCATCCTGGGGACCCCGCTACGGCAGAGTGGCTCATTTCCCTGCACCTTACCTGCCCCCATGCTCCCGAGTCCCTCCAGCCCTGGATGCCAGCAACCAGCTCTGTAAGCCAAGGAGATGGCATGAGTGAGGCAGAAGTCCCCTCAGGATTGGATGTTGTCGTTACTGCAGTTGCCTGGAGGGAATTGAATTGAGGAATGCTCAAGATCAGTGCAGGCTCCTCCTGCCGACCTGTCGTGCGCCATGCATGGCACCAGGTGTCCCTGGTCTTCATGCTAACTCTGCCATGGGGGTGGTGTTCCTGTTTTACATTGAGAACTTAGAGATTCAGACATGGTCAAGCTGTGTCCTAAGGTCATGCAGCTCATGAGTGTGGAGCTGGGGTGTGCCCACTGGTTTCTGACTGTGAAACCCCCCACGACATCCCACCAGCTCTGCTGATCTGTGCCTGGGTTGAATTGAGGCCAGGATGTGATGGTGACCTTGAACCATCACTCTGTAGACTCCAGGTCTTTTCCCAACCCGGTGGAAACTAGCAGGGGATTCCGTACTTGAGGGATTCAGCCTCTTGCTTTTCTCTAACCCACAGTGGACACTGGAGGAAAACTTCCCTTCCTTCCCCTCTCTCTTAGCTCCCACCAGCCTAAGGGCTGTGGAAACCCATACCTTTTGTCTGCACCCAGCCCCCTCTCCTCCCTCTGGTGGCTTCCTGTGTGTCCAGGGCCAGCATCTTCTAGGCGAATCTAAGATGTCAGCAGCTCAGCCCTTGGCTGCTTGCCCAGAGCCTGGTTTGTGTTCTTTCCCCAGCTCTGCCAGGCCCATTCCCAGCTGCTGCAGTACATGGAGCGATACGGGTGAGATGTAACCCTCTGAGGTAGTGGGACAGTCGCTTGGCAGCCCCCTGCATCGGCCTCGGAGAGGCAGCAGTTTGGTTCCCGCCTCTGGCCTGGGCTGTGGTGGGGTGGAGCTGCGTGCCATTCATGTCCTGGGCACATCATGGTGTGTGCTACACACAGACCTGGAAGGCTGGGGACCGACCACTGGCTCTGAGGCCTGGCGCCATGGCCAGCCTGCTCTCTGGGAAAGGATTTGTAGCTTGTGACCCAATTTGAGAGGCACCGGGCACAAGGCTTCCACTGGGGCAGGCGGGGCGAGTCGCTGTCAGGGCACCACCGCTTAATGTCCATTGGCTTCTTCTCAGGAAGCGTTTGAAGGCCAAGAACCTGATGTACCTGAAGCAGATCCTGTATTTGCTGGAGAAATTCGTGGCCGTGCTGGGGGGTGAGAGCCCCATCCCCCTGCTGACCCTCGGTCTGCACAACCTGCCAGGCTGCTTTTTCCTTGGTTGCCCATCAGGACGCTTCAATTCTCTGTTTTTAAGAAGGGTCACCCAGGCGCGGTGGCTCACGCTTGTAATCCTAGCACTTGGGAGGCTGAGGCAGGTGATTCACCTGAGTTTGAGACCAACCTGGCCAACGCAGTGAAACCCCATCTCTACTAAAAATACAAAAAAAACTAGCTGGGAGTGTTGGTGTGGCCTGTAGTCCCAGCTGTTCCAGAGGCTGAGACAAGAGAATTGCTTGCTCAAACCCGGGAGGCAGAGGTTGCAGTGAGCCGAGATCATGTCACTGCACTCCAGTCTGGGCAACAGAGTGAGAATCCGTCTCAAAAAAAAAAAAAGCAGGGTCTTGGTCATGGATTGAGAAAATTCTTGTTCTTTGTAGCTTGGTTGAGTTGTCTGACTTGAGCTTTTTTTAGGCCCTTGGGTTCTTTGCCCATGTTCTGAGGACTTTCTATTTCAGGCCCTGCCCTGGGGGGATAGTAAGGATACAGCATCATATGAACACACAGTGTTTCCGTGATAGGCGTAGTGCTGTGGGGTGTTCGAAGCACTTGCATATGCGGTTTTGTGTGCCCTGTGAGAAGGCAGTGCTGGCATTTGAATCCTTGTTGATGACGCATAAATTAGACCTCAGAGCAAGGGCTGCTTACGGTTCCCAAGCCCAGCACGGGAGCCTGGGATCTTCTGACTCTGACTCCCATGCCTCTTGGCATGACCCTGTCGTGTCCCCTTCTTTTATGATGGGGCACCCCCTTGGAAGGCGTCTGTGGAAGTGGAAGCTGCAGAAAGCCTGTGGGAGCTTCTAGCGGGAGCTGGTCTCGTGCTGCTGCTCTGAGCCGCCAGCTCTGCTTTGCCTCAGGCTCCCCATGTGGCCTGGGCAGCTCCTGTGTGGTCCCGTGCCCTGCATGCATTGGTCTGGCCACTGTGTCCTGGCCTCCTGGAGAAGGGGTGAAAAACAACTTACAGGGCTTTGGGTTCCATGTGGAAGCATGTGAGTCAGATGTGGGAGGCTCCTGGACCCACCTGCCCTCTTGGTGGGTCCTTTGTGTGCTATAAATAGCGAAAAACAAAACAAAGTCCTTCAAGTATGGATGCTCTTCTCACTTGACGTGCAGTGCCGAGGGAGAGAAGATAGGGAAGGGTTGAGGGGCCAGAGAACCACCATTGTGACCAATTTCCATTCTCTTTTTTAGGGAACATTAAGCAAAATCCCAATACACAGAGCCTCTCACAGACAGGTAAGAGAGTTGCCCTCAGAGGGCCCAGAGCTGATATGAGCCACTTCCGAGCTTAACCCTGGGACTGAAACCCAAGGCTCAGGGTGAAGCTCCCAAGGCCCTTCGTGTGTTTGCTCTCAGGGACAGAGCTGAAGACCATCAACGATTTTCTCTTCCAGAGCCAGATTGACAACATCAACCTGTTCAAGGTAGAGGTTTCCACCTTTCCACATTCCACATCCAATTTCCTTCCTGTTACCACTGTGGGTAGAGTACTATGTTAAGACTATAGAAGGAAGAAAAAGCAAAACATAGACATGTAGTAACCCTTAACCCGCAGCATGCCTGCGAGACAAAAGTCATCTTCCTTTAGGGCGAGGGCGACAGGGATGGGTGAGGAAGAGACTACTTGGTGCCTCATAGAACAGAGAGAGACTCCAGGTCCTCGCTGCCTCACTCCGTCCTCTGGCACCGTCTCTCAGGCTTATGGACAGGAGCAGGACGTTGATTTGTTCTGTGCAACTCATCACGTCTTCCCACTTGGACCTTGGGTCTGGTTGCAGCCTCAGACCTCTGCTCACTCCAGGTCTGCATACCCGGCACTCCCCACATGGAACATGGCCACTGCCGCCTGAACCCCAACTTTGTAACTCAGATCAGCAACAGTGACTGTCCCCGGGTACAGGGTTCTGCTTGTGTTCTAGGCGGCATGCCATGTGCTGTGGCTCTGAGCTAGGATATCCTTTTGCCCCAGCAAGGAAAGCAAACAGGCCCAGGGAGGTGACTTCAAGAGGGTGGCGAGCACAGTCTTCCCCCAAGTGAGCCAATAGCACACGGCAGAGACAGCGTCCAAACCTGGCTACATTGAGTCGGGGCCCCGCATTCATCCCATCCTGCCTGCGTTTTTTTTCTTAAAACCAGCTTTCCCCCTGAATTACCCATTTGGGTCACTGTCACTGCCACCATCCCTGCCAGACAGGCTGGATCCAGGTCATCGTTGATGCCTTTCTTCCCTTGTTTGCCACATGCCTGTGATAGCCGACAGGCCCAACAGCCCTCAGACAGTCCTGCCATCACTGCGCTTCACCCACAGCTGGGACATGGATGCAGGCGCTCCTTCCTCGCCATCCCTCTGCCCCTCTTGCTTTCCTTCTCTCTCCTTCCCGTGGGTCTCATCACCCACCATCAAGGGAATCCTCATCGAAGGATGTCGCTCTTTTTAGAAACCAGTTTAAAGGCTCCAAACTCCCCTCTCTGCATCCCCAGCTGAGATCTGGCACCAAACCACACATACTGGATGCACCGACTTGGTGGCTTTGCTCATAGAAGTTCCTTTTTTTAACTCTGTCACCTGGAAGGAAAGCCAAGGGGACCTAGATTGTACTGAGCACTCTTAGACTTGAGAAACACTTTTGGAAAGAGGGTCTCCCCTTTCCGAAAGGAGGAGGCCACTGCATTGTGGGCAGGGGCAGTAGAGGAGGGGGTGGCCTCGAAGAGGGGATGACAGGGTTGCTGGCAGGGAGGCTTCGGGTGCCTCAGAAGGTAGCACTGCATTGTGCTGCCTGGGTGGTAAAAGTGGTGTGTGTATTTTTTGTTTTGTTTTGTTTTGAAGATTACAGCTTGCTCAGTTTGCACACATGCCTACAGCTGGGCTTGGTTTTTGCAGGTGCAGCGATACTGTGAGAAGAGCATGATCAGCAGAAAGGTAACTGCTCACGTCTTATGGTCCTGAACGTGACCCAACTGTGCCCCGACCCCCTGCCCTTGCCATGCTTTCCTCCCCTGCCCTCAGGGAACTCCGGAGTCCCCTTCATCTCCACCCTCCTTGGTGCAGTGGGCCTTGCTGGGGTGGTGGGATATGTGCTGCAGGCGTCTTGGGCCCGGCAGAGCTTCCGATCCGCCCAGCCTCTCTTTCACGGCTGTTCCTCGTTCCTCTCCGCTGCTCGCTCTCATTCCACCCAGCTCTTTGGATTCACAGAACGGTATGGAGCAGTGCTCTCATCCCGGGAGCAGCCCAAACTGGCTGGGTTTCAGCAATTCCTGCAGAGCCTGCAGCCCAGGACGACTGAAGGTAAGGCAGTGGGGTGGGCAAGCAGAGCCAGCTGCAAGCCTGGGCAAGGACGTCGGTTCCTTGCGTGTGGACCTGACCGCAAGGAAGCCTCCTCCTCGTTCTGCTCTGTGTAGCTCCTGCAGCCCCCGCAGACGAGAGTCAGGCTAGCGCCCCGCGACCAGCTTCGCCACTGATGCACATCGAAGGCTTCCTGGCAGCTCTCACTACAGCCAACCAGGACGGCAGGGTCATCCTGAGCCGCCAAGGTAATCAGGTGCTTCTTGGCCAGGTTCAGTTCCCAGGAAGGAGCCAAGCTGAGCCAGGGAGCCGCAGTGTGAAAGGATTCTTTCCTTCCGTCCTGGGAACTTCCGGGTTAGGAGGAAGCAGTGCAGTGGGCACTGGCCTGCTGTGACCTGGGCAAGCAGTGGAGGCGGACAGGAGGAGATCGAGGGGCTGGGATGGGAGTCCTCTCGGGCAAGGGTCCTAGGGAAGCTTGCATTGTGGGGCAGATGGGCTTTGGTTTGGGTCATGGTTTTGTCATCTATGAGCTTTGTGATTTGGACTGTTTTCTTTCTCAACTTCAGTTTCCTTGTATGAAAATGGAGAGGATAGGCCGGGCGCGGTGGCTCACGCCTGTAATCCCAGCACTTTGGGAGGCCGAGGCGGGCGGATCACGAGGTTAGGAGATTGAGACCATCCTGGCTGGCTAACACAGCGAAACCCCATCTCTACTAAAAATACAAAAAATTAGCTGGACACCTGTAGTCCCAGCTACTTGGGAGGCAGAGACAGGAAAATCACTTGAACCCAGGAGGCAGAGGTTGCAGGGAGCCGAGATTGCACCACTGCACTCCAGCCTGGACAACAGATTGAGACCCCATCTCAAAAAAAAAAAAAAAAAGAAAATGGAGAGGATAGTATGGTCCACCTCTGTGGGCTGATTGTCCTAGAGATTAAATGGTGTTTAAAGAGAAAGCACTAGCACTTGTGCCTCAGACTTGGACTCACCTGGGACCCCCTTTGGTGGGACAATAGAAGTGTCTGTTGGCTTGCACTCACCTCTCCACTGATCTGTTTTTCCAGGCAGCCTCAGTCAGAGCACCCTTAAGTTTTTGCTCCTGAATCCAGCTGTGCACTTTGCCCAAGTGGTGAAGGAGTGCCAGGCAGTGGTCATTGCAGGGGGGACCATGCAGCCGGTAAGGACGCCTTTCCCAGCCCCTTGTGCCCCATGTGTTGGGATGAGATGGGGGCTTTGGAGAGATGCATTTTCAGTCCTGTTCTCTCCTGGGGCCCCAAGCCAGAAAGGGTCAGCTCGAGCAGGCCCAGTGGTGTCCACTGGGTGACACTACTATTCTGTCTCACTGCTGTGCCTTTTAGGCTGGAGGGGCAGCGGCGACTCCTCTGCTGCTCCATTCTCTAGTGCCAGGATCACATGTCTCCCAGAGAAAGCTGTTCTGTGGTTTGAAACCCAAGGAAAAAAATTAGGATTCCACTTTTAAAAGGTTCATTTTGATGTATATGAATATAATAGTCTTTGTAGGCATAATTTTTACTTATGTGCATACCTATTTTAAAAACAAAAGTGCGGCTCCCTCCACGTGCTGTCACTGGAACTCGCTCTTTTCACTCAGCAGCAAAGGATCATAAACCTGTCTCCTTGTCAGCAAGCATGCGCGTATTTCAGTATCCCAGCTGTGCTGGATTCCAGGTACACAGATACATAGCATTTCATGTAGCTGCTCCTGTTTCACTAGGTGTGCAGGTTATTTGCAGTTTTCTGTTTTGAGCACGACTGGGATGAATATAACGGCATCTCTGCACAGTGGTGACTCCCACCTAGGAAAGGGCCTCCTGGATGAAAAGCTGTTGGGAATCCTGAAGCAGTGCTTCCCAGCCCCAGCTGCCTTAGCTTTTGATTTTTATATTTTTGTATGTATAGATTCATAGTTCTATTCATTCAGCATACTAAAGTTGTTCATAGTCATTATTGTTTCTGACATTCACGTTGTCTCAGCTGATGTGACAGCCCCTTCCTACTAGCTCAGGTCCTCGCCGTGGCCCAGTCAGTCTTGCCTCCAGCACAACAGAATGTCCTGGGTTCACCATGGGTGTCCTTACCCCCACACTGGATTCATTTCTCCAAGCCGCCCTGGTTTCTTGTAATGGGGAATGACGTTGAGAAATCAAGCTGTGGGTGCTAGGGGTTTGTCATGCTCCTGGGGCATTTCAGTAGACAGATCTAGGAAATGTTTTCAGAATGAATCCATGCTGGTATTTCTTTTTTTCTTTTTTTTCCTTTTTTTTTTTTTTTTTTTTTTTTTTTGAGACGGGAGTCTTGCTCTGTCTCCCAGGCTGGAGTGCAGTGGCCCGATCACAGCTCTCTGCAACCTCTGCCTCCTGGGTTCAAGCGATTCTCGTATCTCAACCTCCTGAGTAGCTGGGATTACAGGCATGTGCCACCACACCCAGCTAATTTTTGTATTTTAGTAGAGATGGGGTTTTACCATGTTGGCCAGGCTGGTCTCGAACTCAGGTGATCCGCCAGCCTTGGCATCCCAAAGAGCTGGGGTTACAGGCATGAGCCACCATGCCTGGCCCATATTGGTATTTCTAAGTAAAAATCAAAGCATTTGTTTACTTGAGCTTATATTGTACCTCTTTTTCTCTTAAGCCTGAACGTTTGTGGTACATTAACATACTTATCTGCTCTATCCTATAATATACTTAAAAGTTTTGAAATCATAATACCAATATTACTTATAACAATAAATCTGATTGAAATTGCCTTGCCTCTTTGCCCTTAACAGTCTGACGCACTAAGGATGTCTGGTCACTAGGGCTCTAAAGTCGTGGAGCCAGGCTTCTCTCCGTGTGCTTCTATTGTCCGTTTCATAGAGAGCTAGGCTGTTTTTGTTTCATTTTCTTTTCAATTTTAGAATATGCTTTTTTCTTTTCTGACTTGTAGTTTTTAAATATGTAAATATTTGTGTGGTTCAAAAGTCAAAGCTAATATAAAAAGATCTATTCAGGAAAGCCTCACTCTCGTCCTTCTCCAGCCCATTCCCCACCCCCACAGGGAGTTAGTTTTGCTAGCCTGTCCTTGCAGTCTTTCTTTTTCCCCCAAATAAGCAAAAATGTGTCTTCATTTTTCCCTTTCCTGTTTTATTTACATAGAAGGCATCTTAGTCAGTTGTCCCAGCCATTGCTCCTCTAGTGGGCTGCGTGGTTCTCCGTCTGGCAGATGTAGGGAGCTCATTCAACCAGTACTCTCTGGAGAGGCAGGTGCACGGTTACAGGGAAAGGCGCGGGGCACATGCTGTTTGGTATTTGTGGCTGTATATTTTCAGTAAACTCCTAAATATGGGATCCTGGGTTTAAAAGTATAAATACATTTAATTTGTTAACTACTGTGAAATTCCTCTTCATAAGAATTGGACATTCTGTATCCCACCAGTAACATCTAGGAATGCCTGTTTCTCTTTTGGATTGGTTACTTTTGGATTTTTGCCCGTCTAACAGGTGAAAACCTGGAGATTCTTATTCAGTAGTTTGAGCTGGGACCTGGCCACCTATATTTTTGAAAATTTTCACTATAATTTTGCTGCATAGCCAGGGTTGAGAGTGACTGTGCCAGATTTGCTGGATTTCCTTTGCTGTTCCTGCACGTAGTTTAAACGAGGCTGTCAGCACTGGGTATCAGTCACCATTTTTCTTTTTGTTAGTTTGCCGTCAGCCTTTTCTTTGACCTCTTCTTTCAGTGTGTGTGTACTTGCTGTCTCTTAGCCCAGACTTCTCGCTTCCTTTCTGCCGGGCCTCTGAGGGGCCACGGGGCCGTGACGCTGTGGCCTTGGTCTGCAGGTGTCTGACTTCCGGCAGCAGCTGCTGGCCTGTGCCGGGGTGGAAGCTGAACGCGTGGTGGAGTTTTCCTGTGGTGAGGAGCTGTGCCCAGGGTGGGGCAGGCTAGAGGTCAGGTTCTGGCTCCTGTTTTCTGCGTGTAACCTCTTACTGCAACAAGGCACGGGGCGGAGGAGACCCCGGGATGGGAGCCTTGCCCTTCATGCGCTCGCCCAGGCTCTCCTGTGCTGCTCCCTGCTGCCTGCTGCCCAGTGTGACTGGCGATGGTGGGTGGGTGAGCGCTGTCAGTCGCTGCTCCTGTGCTGGAAGATGGGGTGGGGAAATGCCCTTTCTGCACTGTGTCTCAGCACCCCTGCATCTCCAGTTTTCGGCCCCTCCCTGGCTCTTACCAGGTCACGTGATCCCTCCAGACAATATCCTGCCCCTTGTCATCTGCAGCGGGATCTCCAACCAGCCGCTGGAATTCACGTTCCAGAAAAGAGAGCTGCCTCAGATGGTCAGTCCCAGCCAGCTCGCCGTGCCACAGCCTGGGCTCAGGCAGTAAAGGGTTTTCCGGGGCAGGGGCACTCTGGCCCACCCTGAGTGTTTTCAGGTGTTGAGGAAATTGCATGGGGCTAGGGGGGAAGGGGGGCACCCGCTATAGAGCCTCACAGAATGAGCGGCATCGATCTAGATGCTTACGGAGGAAGGTCTGAGCTTCCCCGCCCCTCACCCCTTAGGCTGCGAAGTACATATTCTTAAAACCTCCAGGCATCCCCTGAGGATGCCTCACGCAGAGGAAAGCTGCTGGTTCCCTTTGGCTCTCTTGCCCTTTGGTTATATCTGCTCCTGCCGGTGGCAGGGATGCGGGGCTTGGGGGGCATCTCCTGGGTGGGGCATGCAGCCCCTGATTGTCATTGCGGTGACCATCAGGACCCTGGAGTGAAGACGGGAGGACTCAGTGCCAGGGCAGTAGGAAGGCCCCCAGGGACACTAGTGCTGTGACGTGTGTCAGAAAGGCGCAGTCCGCAGCAGCGGCTGGGTGTGTTTGGTGGGAGGCGGCACCTACCACCCTGCAGTTCCCACCAAGGGGAGCCAAGTCCTCTTCCTTGGCTGTAGTCCTGCCGTGGGTCTCTCCTCAGTTTTAGGTCTCAGGTTAAGATGGTTTGTGGGTGACTGAGACGTGGCTCCATGGGGGCTTCCTGTCTTCCGTTGTTAGATGGACGAGGCGGGTCGCATCCTCTGTAACCTGTGCAGTGTGGTTCCTGGAGGGGTGGTCTGTTTCTTCCCCTCCTACGAGTACCTGCGCCAAGTCCATGCCCACTGGGAGAAGGGTGGCCTGCTGGGCCGCCTGGCTGCCAGGAAGAAGGTGAGTGGCCTGTCCGCCGGCCCTCCCACTCCTGAGGACGGTGCCACTGAGTCCTCCTGGGAGCTCTTGTGCTCATCGAGTCAGGACAGGCTTCTGGCTCCTCATCCCCGCTGCTCCCAGTCCCTGACTGCGGAGGATTTCCCCAAAGCCCCTGGCTGTGAGGTTCTCAGTCCCCTGGCCAGAAGACAAGGCCACGAGCAGACCCGAGACCTGGCACCCTGAACCTGTCTCTGGGAGATGTCCTCTGTCTTTCTCAGATATTCCAGGAACCTAAGAGCGCGCACCAGGTGGAGCAGGTGCTGCTGGCGTATTCCAGGTGCATTCAGGTGCGGGCGTTAATGCTGAGCTTGGGTCTGAGACTGTGCGGGGGTGGCAGCTGGAAACGTGGGTGACATCCAAGCTTTGGCTCGGGAACTCAGCATCTGGGTGTCTCCCGCAGGCCTGTGGCCAGGAGAGAGGCCGGGTGACGGGGGCCCTTCTCCTCTCTGTTGTTGGAGGAAAGATGAGTGAAGGGATCAACTTCTCTGACAACCTAGGCCGGTAAGTAGTGGTTCTGCTCCTGTCCTGGACTATGATACCTGGCCGGCCCTCACTCCCAGCAGCTGGGCCCCTGCCTGTGTCTGCTGCCATTAGAGCCCACAACTGGGCTGCAACTGCTCAGACCAGCCAGCTGGAGGGAGGGGCTCAGCAGCTCAGGGTTTGGCCCTGGGAGAGCGGGTGGAAAATCAGGCTGGCCATTGCGGTATCAGTACCCAATCCATTGGCCTAGATGGGATCTCTCAGCTGAACAAGCCCTCTCCAGGCGGTAGGTACAGAGCAGGGAGGGTCAAAGCTTTGATCACAGTCGGAGAGGGCTGAGGAAGGGGTAGAACGGAGCAGCTGGTGAGATGTGGGTGATGACCCGGGAGGTCCTGACACCCACCCGCCCTGGGCTTCTGCCTCTCTCCAGGTGTGTGGTGATGGTGGGCATGCCCTTCCCCAACATCAGGTCTCCAGAGCTGCAGGAGAAGATGGCCTACTTGGATCAAACCCTCGTGAGTGACCCCAGTGTCGCAGAGCGGGAGAGGAGAGTGGGCGGTGGGTGGGAGTGGCGTCGCCCTTAGGGCTGATACAGCCGGGCCTTCCCCACTGTGCTGGCGTCTCCTGCCCCCTCCGGAGGCTTGGATGCCCCTCCACACCCTCTTGATCTTCCCTGTGATGTCACCTGGGCCCGTGCTGCTGGCGTTGGCCACGAAGGCTCCTGGTCTGGCTCCAAAGCCTGGCAGGGTCTCTTCCCAGGGAGAGCTGCAGGCAGGAAACAGTCCTGATGAGTCATCCCCTCCACCCCCAGCCCAGAGCCCCAGGCCAGGCGCCCCCAGGGAAGAATCTGGTGGAGAACCTGTGCATGAAGGCCGTCAACCAGTCCATAGGTGAGCCCGGCTGCCTCCAGCTGGGTGGACAGATGGGAGCTGGAGAAGGGGAGAACAGGAAAGGGAGGTTGCCTGCTCTGTCTCCTAAATAAGCCTGAGGAAGGGGAGGGGACGCCATGGGAATGTGCTGTGGGGAGGCAGGTGTTACTCGGAGCCGCAGCCTCTGTTCCTGTGCAGGCAGGGCCATCAGGCACCAGAAGGATTTTGCCAGCATAGTGCTCCTGGACCAGCGATACGCCCGGCCCCCTGTCCTGGCCAAGCTGCCGGCCTGGATCCGAGCCCGTGTGGAGGTTAAAGCTACCTTTGGCCCTGCCATTGCTGCTGTGCAGAAGGTCAGTCCCACCTTTTTCTTTCTGAGAGCCTCCCCACCCCGAGATCTCTCTTCTCACTGCCTTCTGTCTGCCCAGTTTCACCGGGAGAAGTCGGCGTCTTCCTGATGGGCAACCACACCACCGCCTGGCGCCGCGCCCTTCCTTTGCCCTGCCCGCTGGAGACAGTATTTGTCGTGGGCCTGGTCTACAGGGATCCTGTTACAAGGGTGAAACCCGGGAGGAGAGTGTGGAGTCCAGAGCGCTGCCAGCGCCCAGGCACAGGCATTAGCTCCCGTAGGAGAAAATGGAATCCTGAAGAAACAGTGGGTCCTGGCTGGCCTTGGGGCATTCCAGGGCAGCTCCCCTCCTGGCATAGAATCTTCCTTTCCATCCTGCATGGCTGAGAGCCAGGCTTCCTGCCTGGTCTCCACAGGAAGCTGTGGCAACTGTGGCATCCACTGTGGCATCTCCATCCTGCTCACCTTCTTAAGAGTTGAGATAGAGCAGACCTGTTTGCCTCTGCCCTTTCTAGCCAAGGTTAACTGCCCTGGACTGCTCATCCTCTGGTCTCAATTTAAAATGATCCCATGGCCGCAGGGCTCCTGCCCAGGGACTTGTCACCTGCCCCTCCTTCCTGAGTCACACCTGCAGCCCTGCTCCCTAACCTGTCCCACAGCCCTGCCTGGATTTGTGTCTCTCTGGCTTCGCACCAGTTCCTCCGCATCTGTGGCACCTCCTTCCCTCTCAACCACTTAAACAAACTCCAAGACACCTTCTACCCCACACCATCAATTATGCCAAGGGCCATTAGGCTCTCAACATGACTATAGAGACCCCGTGTCATCACGGAGACCTTTTTTCCTGTGGGAAAATATCCCTCCCACCTGCAACAGCTGCCCCTGCTGACTGCACCTGTCTTCTCCCTCTGACCCCAGAGAAAGGGGCCGTGGCCAGCTGGCATCTTCTGCCGCCATTAGGGACCAACGGGGGCCAGAGGAGAGTCACTGATGCCCAGATGTTTGCATCCTGCACAGCTACACGTCCTTAATTAAAAGTGTACTGTTGGTTTCTGCTGAGTTTTTTATTGATTGGTGCTGCCTTTTTCTCTGGAAGCCTCTTTAGGGAATCGAAGAGCGCACTGCTGCAGGGGCTGGGTGGAGCCATCTCCGGACGAAGCACAGGCAGACAGAAGCCCCCGCCCCAGCCACGTGGCCTCAAGCCAGCCTCCCACTCCTTTTTTTTTTTGTTTTTTTTTGTTTTTTTTTTGTTTTTTTGAGACGGAGTCTCGCTCTGTCACCCAGGCTGGAGTGCAGTGGCCGGATCTCAGCTCACTGCAAGCTCCGCCTCCCGGGTTCACGCCATTCTCCTGCCTCAGCCTCCCGAGTAGCTGGGACTACAGGCGCCCACCACCGCGCCCGGCTAGTTTTTTGTATTTTTTAGTAGAGACGGGGTTTCACCGTGTTAGCCAGGATGGTCTCGATCTCCTGACCTCGTGATTCACCCATCTCGGCCTCCCAAAGTGCTGGGATTACAGGCTTGAGCCACCGCGCCCGGCCGGCCTCCCACTCCTTGAAGGTGGTCCCCACACAGACCTGGGCCAGTTCCATCCCCGCCCCTTCCAGGGCAGCAGGGCTGAGGAGCCCATTCTGGCTGTGTCCACGTCCGGGCCACGGCCAGAGTCTGGGTTTAGGGGAGGAAGGCATGGCACATCCCCCTCGGATTTCCAGTTGTCCTCTTCTTCCTCTGTCTGTGGCTGCTGGGGGTTGGCAGAGATGGTTTGTCGTCTGACATAGGGGCTCTCTCCTCCCAGCCCCTCACCAGCCCCAGTGGTGAAAAGGCTGGAGGGCAAAGGCTGAGTGAGGGTGGTCTGTGGGGAGCGCTGGTTCCCCCATGCCCCAGAGACTTAAACACAGGAAGAAAAAGGCAAGAGGGGATTAATGATGCCCCAGCCCACGGCAGACAGCAGCCCTGCCTCCCACGCGTGCATCTCAGAACCAGCTTGTTGAGATCCCACATCAGCTCCCTACTTGGCTTATGGCTCTCACTGCAACAGGAAGGCCACAGAGGGGGGTGTGGGGTTCAGTCACATTCAACCCCCAGCTCCATGTTCCTGCCCCTATAGTGTTTTTGTTTATTAGACCCTCTTTTCTCTTTGGTTTAAGAATGAGGGCCCCGGGGCCAGACTTGTCCAGGCTCCCTCTCCCATAGAGGTGGGCATTCCAGGGCTCTACCGTTTGAAAACCACTATTTTATGAGCCCAGTAGGACACGAAATGAGAACTATTAAAAAAAAATAAGGGATTTTTGACAACAGCCCCACAGAAAATGCACCAGGGGTCCAGAAATGAGACTGAGGTGGCCTCAGAAGGCTGCTCCCACCTGAAGAGGATGCTGCTTCTGTCATTCTGCCCGGCGCCTTGGACTGCAGTGGTCAGGGCCTGGGGCGGGGATGAGGGTGCACTGACCAGCAGCTCGGGGAGATTGGGGTGCTGTTAGCGTGCCATCTTATAAGTCAGAAATGGAAATGGGAGAAAGTGTGGGGTGCCTAGGGAAGGAGGTGACTGAGCAGGGAGCTTGGCTCCCGTCCTAGCACCCAGCTCACTTGGCTTGAGAGGCTTGAGCCTGTTGCCAGGGGCAGAGTGGGTGATGCCGGGGCCCAGGCTGGCACCATACATGAGGTTGTCCGCCAGGCAGGTCAAGTAGGTAGGATGGCACATTGACCTTGAGCACTTGGCCCAGGTCTGGCATGTAGTAGTGGTTCTCTGGGATGGGACCTGCAGGATTAGGTGGGGACATGTGAGAGATGACAGGGACCTACGGGAGCAGCCAGTGAGGCCTCAGGTGCACCCTGCACAGCTGTGGTGGCATAAGGGGTTCAACAGAGCCTCTCCTGGAGAACAGTCTGGCAGGCCTTCCAGCTCCTGCACCTGCCTCCATCCCTGCCCCCTCCCTCTCCACCTGCTGCTCCAGCTGCTCTTACTGATGGACAAGGGACACCGAACAGTTTCTCCTCCATCTCTGCCCCCAGCATCACATGGGTCTTTGTTACAGCACCAGCCAATCGGTCCAGGAAGACAGACTTCTTGTATCTCCAGGGGCGACGTGGAAGTCAGGCAAGCCGGCATCTGCTGTCCCGAGACCATGTTCCTGACCTACCTCTCCCGTGTCATCAGGGACACTGTGCAGTGAGGGGTCCCAGGCCACCAAGCCAAGCCACGCCGCTCACCTTCTGGCTCCCGCCTCTGTACTGCACCTGAGTGTGATGTCCTGGGACCCCATTAAGTCAGGCTGGGTCTTGCACCCACACGCCGCGACTCCATTTTCTGCCATACAGGATCTCTGTGGTGTTGACGAGCAACGTGGAGACCTGGGGAGACCCCCGAGCCCCTCCTCCCCGTCATCCTCAGGCTCCAGCTTGGTGCTCACACACAGGAAAGGACTTCAGCTTCTGAGAGGGCTGGGTGGCTGAGGGATGGTGGATTTTGGAGTCAGACCAGCAGCTGACCTACAAGCTACTGGGGAGGAGGGAGCAGGGAGCACCCACTCCTGACCCAGATTCACTGTTGCTTCCCTCGCCTCTGCCATAAACCCAAAGAAGCAGATCCTGAACCTGGGCTCTTGCCTTCACCTTTATTCTCTCCACTCTGGGGCAATTAAGAATGATTTGCTAATTACACAGGCAGCCGATCCAGTGCTGTGTCACCTTGGGGGCCACCAGATGCCAATCAGTAGAGAGGATGGGAGAGAAGGATGGAAGAAGTGAGGACAAGGGGCAAGGAGGAAGGTCTGTCCACCTGTCCCTTCGGTGCAGGAGGTTTCCAAACAGGAGCATGTCTAAGGGGGGGAGGTTCTAAGTTGGTCACATCCCCACAGAAAATGAAAAGCCCACATGCTTGTCCATTACTGCAGGATGGGGGCAAGTGGAGGGGGAGCGGTGTCAGTGCTCCCACCTTACTCCAGTCATCACTGACTCCTCCCTTTCCTTCGTTCTGATTCCCAGTGTGTCACCATGTCCTGTCGTTTTGTCTCACCCAATCCTCTCTGCCTGCAAGTCCCGACTGCAGCCTCATCCCTGTCACCTCCTGACGACAGGTGGTGACAGAAGAGGAGCCTGCACAGTGAAGCAGCAGGGACTCCAGGTCTTCCAACAATGAGGGATGGGGCTGGGTGGGGGTGACTTGGACCAGGAGAGGGACCTGAGTCAGGCAGTGATACTTCACGCTGGGGTACCCCACATGAGGCACAGCCTGGGCTCCAGGGAAGGAGACCAAGCCTCACTTCAGGTTGTTTATGGCCAAACACGGGACCTGTGTACCTCACAACCCCTGGGACCTTTGCAGGAAACAGCAAACACCGTTCACTCATTTGAGTTAGGTAAACACTGAAAAGTCACTAGAGCCCAAGGACTGTGCGGGGTCAGTGCTGCTGATACAACAGGCCGCAGCCCTCCCACTCGGCTCCCTCAACGGCCTCTCTGCGCTCCAGCCACACTGGCCTCCTTTCAGGTCCTCCACCTCAGCTCATGGGCTTCCTTCTTTCTGGAATGTTCTTCCTGACCTACCCACTCACCCTCAGATTTTACCACAAATGCTATTTCCTTGCATCCACCTTCCCTGATCCTCAAGACCAAGCCAGGCTCCCCATGACGAGCCTCGCCGCACCTCATCTCCCCTCCACAGAGGTGGTAATAACCCACAGAACCCAGGGCCAAGATCCCTGGCTTTGAACCCTGGCTCTGCCACTTGGCCAGATCTCTTTCTATGCTTCAGTTTCCTCATCTATAAAATGGGTAACAGCAGTGCCTGCTCATAAAATGTGGCAAGGGTTAAATGAGTTAATGCAGTCAGATCAATGGTGGAGCACGCTCCATGATAAATGAAGATTAGTGATTGCAGAATACTGTAAATAGGCCTTATCACAACTGTAATTACATAACTGATCATTAGTTGGTTATGCAGGTCTGTCTCTCCTGCTAGAGGGTATACACCAGTTGGACAGGGACGCTGCCTTGTTCATCACTGCATCTATAGTGACTGCACACTGCCTTGCACACAGGTACTGTAGGGTACGTATTTTCTGACTGCAGGAAAGAGTGCAGGACGAACCCCTCCCCCCCAGCACCCTCACACCCCCCCACCCTCGTGGGAGGAGGAGCGTGATTGGGAGGCCAGAACCACCACAGGAAATCCGGAGGCTAGGTGGGGCGGAAGTGGGTGAGCTCTCCGGCTGTCAGGAGTGAAAGCTTCCAAGCCGGGCTTTCCCCTTGTCCCCTCCCACCCAGGGAAGCCGGCTGGGTCCTCCAGGACCAGGAATCCCCAAAGGGGCTGCTCCCAGAGGTTGCGTCGCAGGGACTGGAGAGAGGACTGCCCAGTACAGGGGGTGGCCCTCTGATCAGGTGGGGGTGGGTGGCAGCAGAGCGTTTGATGGGAGGCCAGGAGCTCATAGGAGATGGGATTCCGCTGATGCCTGCTAAATGAATGAGGGAGGGAGATGGCAAGACCAGGGACTGGGGAATTGGTACTAAGGTGCTTGGTACCTGCCAGGCACCCTGTCCATACGTGATCTCAGTTCAGCTCTCCAACTTGGAAACACAAGAAAGGAGCGCTGGCTGCAGAGGAAAACAGGCTGGAAACGGGGATACATGGGCAGGGTGGTGGTGGTGCGAGAATTACCCGAATCACCTGCCAAAAGGTGCCCAGGTTGGAAAAGCAAATGTGCACACATTTGTTCCTCCTACTTTAACCCTGAGGAAGTTGAGGCCTGTGTTCAAGACAGACTGGGCAGTGGCTAGTGACTCTAGTACAGAGTGTCCAGGCCCTGCTCACCCAGGCTAGAGCTTAGGGAGCCAGAAGGAAGGAGGTGCATGTGGGGGTGCAGGAAAGGAGGGACAAATCCTCGAATTGCAAGGTGAGGGCAGAATCTCTTTACATTGGGTTGAATTAAATTCCTCCCCCTGATGCCACTAAAGCCGGAATCACACTGCAGATGGTACTGATTTGACTGACAAGAGACATGCCCAGCAGAATATTAAGGGACCAGGCCCCATAATTAGGCCTAATCATAGCCTGTTGCTTGAAAAGGGTATGAAGGACATTCATCAGGCCTGGCACTGTGCCCTAGACCTGCTCTCCTGGGCACTATAGTGGGGCCCTCCATTGCAACAGAGGTGTGGGTGGGCCTGGGTGAGTCTGGCAGGAAATGCCTAGGAAGCTCTACTTGGCCTTAAAGGGCTAGGAGACCTTGGGTAAGTTGCCTTCTCTGAATTTCTGGTCTTTTCCATTTTCCGTTCTCTAGGGTGAGAACTGCACTCTGACACATGGTTATTTCCAATAATAATAATGTGTGTATCATGCATAATGCACTGCACCTCTTCACCATGCTGGCGCCTACTCCTCTGTTCCCCCTGCTGGCTTCCTCAGCCCCTTTTTCTACCCTGATGGTTCTCTCCTAGCCTCCTCAGGCCAGCACTCCCCATGATATGAGATATCCGTCCTCCTTCCTCTTCAACTTTTTCTCCAGCAGTGAGTTCCTCCTCCTAACTCAGGCTTCCAGGAAGGATATCCTCTGCTTCTCAGACCTGAACCTGCCTCTAATACTCATGAGGGCCCAGGAGCTACTCCTCACCTCCCACTTCTCTTCCCTCCTGTCAGATAACCAAGGCACGGCCAACTGATCCTTCACCATCCGAGGAACCCAACCGTGTGAGACCACCCACCCCTTTCAAGAATGTTCCTCCCCTCCCTTTCTTCTTTGTATTTATACTGATGGTAATTTGCTGGCCATCTTAACTCAGTCCTGCACCCCAGCTCTCCCACCTGTAAGATCTCCTCCTGTAAGATGAGGAGGAGGATAAAGATGTAACACACTTTCTGTACACATTTTAAGATGAATTCCTTGTTAGTTACCACATCTGAGGGTATCTGTGTGTGTTTACTGTACTACCCATGTGAAAAGATTGTACAGACACGAATCTAAGCAAGGAAGTAGCAAGTCCATTCAAGCAGTAAGAGACTGATTGGTGGTTAATTCATTCTGTCTGCAGACATCTACTGATCATCTATTCAGTGCAGACCATGATCACAACAAAGATGAATAAGACACTATGCGACAGCCAGGGAAACAGCCTCAAAAACAGTTAAACTCGAATCCAGCCATGAGTACAATGCTAAGGAGGGACAGATCCCTTCTGGGGTTAGGGAAGTCAGGAAAAGCCTCTTAGCAGAATGTGTGCCTCTCCACCAGGCCCAGGGAGAAGGTGCAGAGACAGCACTCCAGGTGGGGAGCAGTGGCTCACACCTATAATCCCAGAAGTTTGGGAGGACAAGATGGGAGAATCAAGACCAGCCTGGTCAACATAGACTCCAGTCGCTACCAAAAAAAAAAAAAAAAAAAAAAAAAAAATATATATATATATATATATATATATATATATATATATATATATATATATATATATTTTAAATTAGCTGGGCTTGGTGGTGCAGGTCTGTAGTCCCAGCTACTAGGGAGAGCTGAAGGGGGAGGATCATCTGAGCCCCAGGAGGTCAATGGAGGCTGCAGTGAGCCATGATCATGTCACTGTACACCAGCCTGGGCAACAGAGTGAGACCTTGTCTCAAAAAAAACAAACCGAGAGAGCATCCCAGGTAAAAGGAACAGCTCGAACAGAGGTATGTAGTGAAACGGCAAGTGGTCTTGAGTGGCGGGGACACAGTCATCCTTGAGGAAGTACCAGGAAAAAGAATGATAAAGAGAGGCCAGTTTGTGAAAAACACCCAAAACCAAGGCTGGAAGTCTGGACTTGAGCCAGGAATGAAATCCTTAGACCTGTGCTGTCCAGTGTGGTAGCCACCAGGTACATGCAGCCACTCAGCAATGGAAATGTGGCTAGTCTAAATTGAGATGTGCTGTCAGTGTACATACACACTGAATTCCAAAGACTCAGTAGGAAAAAAGAACATAGACTATCTCATTAAAATCTATATTGATTCCATGCTAAAATGACCATATTTTGGATATATTGGATTAAATAAAATGGATCACTAATTTCTTCTGTTACTTTTTACTTTTAAAATCACATATGTGATTTCCATATTTTTCTTTTGTTTTCTTTTTGCCACACTCAGTGTCCTGTGATTCCAAAGAAATGAGACCCAGTTCTTTTCAGGCAGGAGCTATCCTAGAAAGGATTCTGGTGTAAGCATTAAAGTCATTCATAACGTTATCATTTTATGGCTCCTTCGTTCTGTATCTGGTAGCTCTTAACCTTTTATCATGAATATAATCATTATTGTGCCCCTGTCTGCGGATGGTATTTCCTTATTCTACAATGGTACTACAGATATTAGCTCATAATACCCATGTATGTTAGAACCAATCTAACACCTTCCCAAGAACTATTCCATTTAACTCTTAATAACGGTGAATTTATTATCTCCAATGTTAGATAAGGATATGGTGTTGGAAAGACCACATGGCATTGTTTTCAACATTGAAACGCTGGTTGAGATCAAGGCCAAACTTGAACCTATGTTGTCTGACTATAGGGCTTTTGTTATTGATCAGTATTTTTTAATTATTTTTATACATTAAAATTGAAGATCTTGGAGTTTAAAAATTTTGTTAGTACTACCAATTGCAAGACCCCTTTTCATGATACTTTGTCTTTATGTAAACCTAAACTACACTTTTAATGTATATATGTTGACAGAAAGGGAGTCTTACACTAACCACCCCTTCCTATGTGGTCAACATTTCTGTTACTTTAGTATACATGACCCCAATTGACTTCACAACACACTTTGGAGTCATGTAGTACTATCTATTTTTAGGAATGAGAAAATCCAGGCACAAAGGTTAATCGGCAATTATCTTTTGCAAAGCCTGTGGTGCTCATCTGAGAAGATGACGATCACTTTTTATTTAGTGGAAAGACAATAAATAGTTGATAAATAATAGTCTTCCATCAGGGAGTTTTGTAATGAGAAACCCTAACTCCTCAGTTCCACAGTGGATGACTGCAGTTCACTCTAGGTCTTTGATATTTTGTTACCTGCTTATCCATTTTGTTACCTTTTAATGCATTACATAAATGCATATTCTTTAATAATGGTGCTTTTCTCACATCTATGCCATCCATGTTCATCAAGATCTTTTTTCAGTTTCTTTAAGTGACAACTAAAACTGTACGTACGTATTGTGTATGGCATAATATTTCTACTGCACAGCGTTGCTTTACAGAATGCGGTAAAAACTATGGACTCTCCCAGGAAAATGCATCGACTCCGTACCCCTGTCTCATAAGGCAGTTTATAATTTCAAGAGTGCATGGAGCCGGTCCTGCACACCGTTCTCCCACACGCGGCTCCAGCGTCTCTCCCTGAGTTACAGACCTCGCTGTAGGCCCCCAGGGAACCAGCGCAGAGGTTTAAGCGGTGTGGAGTCAATTCCAAGGGTCAGGAGTTGGCAACTGGTTCGTTCCCTGTACAATTGGTGCCCCCGACACAGAATCTCCCCGAACGAATAATAGAAGCTTCTGACTCCTTCGCCCATCCTTCTGACTTCTACTTGCTTCTCCCATAGAAGCAGGTGTGGGAACCGCTGAGCAGCACAGCCTCCCCCAGCAGGAAATCTGGGACACAGAGGAGCCTCGGTGAATCTGACCATTGTCTCACCTCACCAGGCAGGTGCCTCCTCCATCCTATGCTATGTGCTGTCAACTTTATTACCACAATTATTGATATAAAGCCAGCGGCCATGTCCCAGTATCAATTCCCTTTAGTTTTTTGATGGGCATTCCTTACTCCAGGAGGGCGGCAGCTGCGCAAGAGATGCGCGAGGCTTCCCAGAACCAGGACCCGGGCGGGAAGGCGCTGGAGGGCGCGGGTTCGGGTGGGAGGGAGGAGGCGGAGCCAGGACCCCGCAGAGCCCTGGATTTCCGCGAGGGCCAGGCGGGTCCGGTGCAGGGCGCGGTTCCAGGGAGGAGGCCATGGGACGGGACGGACGTGCTTCTCGGGCGGCCTGGGCCCAGTGGTGGCATCGGGAGTTGGGCAGGGCACGGGGCAGCGGCCGCGGGGCACAGGCTCCGCGTGGGTCCTCCGCCCAGAAAGGGTCCCAGGCCTCCCGCGCGCCTTCCCCAGCCGCGCCCCCTAACCTGGGGGCGGAGTCATGAGTGGGCGCGGTTCCACGCGCAGTCCGAGCTCCAGGCTGGCACGCGGCTCCCACCTCCTGTCTTCCGAGCCCCAGGCCGCCCCATCCACGCCCCGAGCTCTGCAGACCCTCTTCCCACGCCTCTATCTTCTCTCCCCTTGCTGCCTTCCCCTCAGGCTCGGGGCCAGGCCACAGCCAGCCTTGGTTCCTCTGGGCAGCCCTCGCCCTGGGCGTGCCCCGGGACAGGACCCCGGGGGCAGGACCCCCAGCCCAGGCCTGGAGGCTGCCCCTGCCCTCCAGTCCTACACCCTGTCCGTCCTCTGAGCCCAAGCTAAGCCATCATATCCCCTGTGACCTGCACATATACATCCAGATGGCCTGAAGCAACTGAAGAACCACAAAAGAAGTGAAATAGCCAAGTTCCTGCCTTAACTGATGACATTTCACCATCGTGATTTGTTCCTGCCCCACCCTAACTGATCAATTGACCTTGCGACATTCCTTCTGCTGAACAATGAGTCTCAGGAGATCCCCCCCAAGCACCTTGTGATCCCCGCCTCTCCGGGAAGAAAAAACCCTCTTTAATTTTCCACTACCTACCCAAATCCTATAAAGGGCATCTCCCTTTGCTGACTCCTTTTTCCTGACTCAGTCCCCCTGCACCCTGGTGATTAAAAAGCTTTATTGCTCACACAAAGCCTGTCTGGTAGTCTCTTCACATGGACCCACCTGTGACCTGCTTTCCGGAGTCTCTTAGGACATCCGACATTGTCTTCACGTCTGCGGGCAGCTCCTCTGTGGCTGTGGCCCGCTTAGCTCCCACCTGCCTTTAGAAATTAAATAGAAAAACCAGGCATGGGGAGTTGGGAGGATCACCAGAGACCAAGAGTTCATGACCAGCCTGGGCAACATAACGAGACTCCAGTCTCTAAAAAAGTTGTATTAAAAAAATTAGAGAAGCCAGACGCAAAAGGACAGATACTGTGTGAGTCCGGCTATGAGAGGTGCCTAGAACAGTCCAATTCATAGCAGCAGCAGCAGCCGTGGCCGCCAGGGATGGGGAAGCAAGGCGGGAGTCGGGCAGCTTGTGTTTCACGGGTGGAGTTTCAGGTGGGGATGATGGAAAGTTCTGGAAATGGCTGGTGGTGACGGCTGCACAGCAGTGTGGGTGTGCTAACGCCACTGAGCTGTATGCTTCAAAATGGTTTCCATGGTGAATTTTAGCTTAGGTTTATTTTACCACAATAAAAACTAGGAAAAGCTGGTAGAAGGAAAGAAAAGAAAGCAAGAGAAAGCAAGCAAGCAAGAAAGGAAGAAAGAGAAAGAGAGAGGGAGGGAGGGAGACAGGGAGGGAGGGAAGGGGCTAAAAACAGTTAAGTATTATAAAGCGAGCATCAGTCCAGAAATCCAGCAATAGTCCCTCCTGGAATCCATTGGCTTGCCTCAAGAATTTTTAGTCCTTCTATTTTAGGGTTGCCAGATAAAATACAGGATGCAAAGTCAATGTGCATTGGAGAAAATAATAATTTATTATTAGAGAATACATAATTTCTTTAGCATAAATATGTCTTGTGCTATGCTTAGTTTGGGACATACTTATGCTAAAAAATTATTCTTTATCTGAAATTCAGAATTAACTAGGCATTTTATATTTTTATTTGCTAAATCTGGCTACCCTATTCTCTTCTTAATATTCTTCAACTCTCCCAGCTTTGCCCTCCTTCCCTGCCCCCTCTTCTAGGGGAGTCAGATTGAGTTGTAAGGAGAACATGCCCTCCCCTCCCCTCTCCTCCCTTCCCCTCTCCTCCCCTTCCCTTCCCTCCCCTTCCCTTCTCTTCCTTCCTTTTCCCAGTTTCTATATACTGTGTTAGTCACCAATCTACGTGTTCTAGGTACAACAAACAAAACAATATTAAAATAATCCAAAGCTCACTGCTGCTCTCAGAGGTCTACCTGCTGGTAGGAGAGATGGCAATTAAACAAGATTAGAAAGTCAGGTAGAGAGTATTAGAGAGGAAGATGTCCTGAGAAGAAGAAATAAATTAGGAAGAGGATATGAAGTGCTGGGGAGTGTTGACATTTTAGATGTGGTGGGGCTTGACAAAGCCTCCCTGAGACGGTGTCTTCTGAGGAATGGCTTGCGGGAAGGGAGGGAGTGAGCTATGTAGGTGTTTGGGGGAAGAGCATCTAGACAAAGGGAAGACAAGTACAGTGCAAGGTTCTGAAGGCAGGGGTGCACTCGGCTGCTGTGTTTGAAAATGAGGGCGATGTGGCTGAAGAGAAGGGAGGAAGGGGATGGACAAGAACTATGGGGTGGCCAGGTCCTATGGGGCTGTGAGAAGGACCTTGAACTTTACTCTGAGGAGCATGGGAGCCATTGCAGAGTAGTGAGCAGAAGAGTGACATGACCTGGCTGGAGTCTTTCATAGAGTTCTTCTGGCTGTGATACTACTCTCTATTAGACAGCAAGCTCCTCGAGGGCAGGCATTGTGTCTTACTGACCTTTATTCTCAGGACATAGCACATCCAGCTTGAAGAAGACTTCAATATGTTTTTACAGGTGAATGATGAATGAGTGAATGAATGCATGAATGAATGCTATCTCCTGACAGCCAGATCCTGGTTCCTAGGGGCTCTGGGAGTCTTCTGTCAAAGGAAAACTCTGGTAGAAGATGCTGCCAGCAGCCAAGTCCCTGGGGCTCTTAGCTGCTGCTGTGGCAGCGAGACACATCCAAACCTGTTTTCCTTCTTGCCACAGAGCAGGCTGCTTAATGGATCACTGTCACCTGGAGGGAGAATTTCAGGGGTGACCCTGCCCTGGGCTATCTTCTGCTTGATGACGTTATCTAGTGTTACTAACAAAATTGTAGACAAAGGTGGGAGGAATGGAGGATTTATTAATGGATGGCCTCAAAATTTACAACTATAGATATATCTAACCTATAGATATGTCCTTGTCAACATTTCCTTGTCAACATAATGTCCTTGTCAACATAATGTCCTTGTCAACATTTCGCCTTGAAAACATCTTTGGGTTGAACCTCATGCTTCTCCTTCCTTTACCACAGGTCATCAACTGTCTTCTCCATAGTTCATAGAACAAAAAACAACATGAAGTCCCACAAGAGCTAGCATTTCTTGTGAGGAATTAATCCTCTGAATAACTATGAACAGGGAAGCATAATTAACTCCTTTTACAGACAATGAACTGAAGCTTGGAGAGTTAGTACCGTGGCCAAGATCTCTGAGATAGGAAGTGGTGATAGCCAGGACAGAAATCTAGATGCTGCAATGCCAGAGTCTTGAACCAACCCCTATGCCTGCTGGCCTTGGTATTAACCAGAAAAATAGAAGTCCAGATCCAATTGCTTGAATTTGTTTTTTTAAAAAAACTATTATTTTAGGCTCAGGGGTGAATGTGCAGGTGTATTTTATAGGTAAACTCATGTCACAGGGATTTGATGTACAGACTGTTTCATTACCCAGGTACTAAGCCTAGGACCAAATAGTTACTCTTTTCTGCTCCTTTCTCTCCTCCCACCCTCCACCCTCTGCTAGGCCTCATTGTCTGTTGATCCCCTCTTCGTGTCCATGTGTTCTCATCATTTAGCTCCCACTTATGAGAACATGCAGGATTTGGTTTCCTGTTCCTGTCTTAGTTCGCTAAGAATAATGGCCTCCAGCTGTATCCACGTTCCTGCAAAGGACATGATCTCATTCTTTTCCTATGGCTACATAGTATTTCATGGTGTGTTTGCACCACATTTTCTTTATCCAGTCTTCCATTGATGGGCATTTAGGTTGATTCCATGAATTTGTGTGTTGAAGCATAGCATAGCATTTCATATGCCTACAAATATGGAAATAAGAAGTGCGTAGCTCAATGAGTTATCCAAAACAAGTGCACCCAGAACCAGTACCGGTAAGAAACAGAACATCACCAACCCTCTAGGAGTCCCCTCATGTTGTCATCCCAGGCCACTGCACTCTCTTCTCCAGTGATAACAAATATTTTCACTTCTGAAGTGAGAATTTTAATATTTTAATTTTAATATTAGTTCAAAATTTTATGAAATGAAATTGTGCAGAATAAACTGTCAGGATAATTTATTATATTTGAGTCTCATGTGTATTTCTAAAGGCAGCTATAGCTCATTTTTAGTTCTGTATAGCTTTTATTATATGTATCTATATATGCAATATCATATTTTGTGACTTTTGTGTGTGTGTGTGTATATATATATATATTTCTTTTATTATTTTTATTATTGATGTACATGCGAGTTGCTCCCAGTTTGGAAAAGTGCCAAACAATGATGTATTGTAGAAAAGAGAAAAATAGTCTAAGGAGAAACTCAATTAACCCACAGTTCCAATACTGAGAATTTACCTCCCTTAACTGTCATAGTTCTGGCCCTTTGTGGACGTTCTTTTGCGTGGTGAAGAGACGCAGGCATTTCTAACGGATCTACACGTGAGTCAAATTGTGGGGCCATAGAGTGTGTATGTCCGTCTTCAGAAGATATTATCAAAGGGCTTTTGAGGGTGTTTGTAGCAGTTTACACACACAGCGGCATGTGAGAGTCTCGGTCACTCAGCCCCCTCACCAACACTCGATGTCGCTTTTTAAATAAAACGTTATCCATTGCATAGCGGTACCACATTGTGGGTTTAATCTGCATCTCCCAGATGACCGAGAATGTGCAGCACCTTTCTCTACACCTGCTGGCCGCCGGGCCACTCTTTGGGAAATGTCCGGATTGTTTACCCATTCTCCCCAGCGTCTTTCTTCTTAATTGATGGAGTTAGTCCCGCCTCCTACATGCCAGGCTTTTGTCACACAAGTGGTAAATGTTTCTTCACACTCTGTTCTTGCCTTTTTATTTTCTTGAAGGCATCTTCTGATGAAGAGAAGTTCTTAATTTTAATCAAGTCCAAACGCAAGTGCCTGTTCTCTTCTGTGATGCGCCTGCCTGGGGCCGCAGTGCTAGTACTGGTCACCAGGGGGCAGCAGCCTCCCATGTCCCTGGTGCCCACTGAGATTTGCTGGAGCAGCTGGAGCTCCGGGATAGTCTCCTGAGACAGGCACCTCCTGTAATCAGTGATCTCCACATTACGAGGACAGCAGAAGCAGGAAGGTGGTTTAACTACTCTCTCCCCGCGCCGACTTATTCACTCAGCGACTCTGCCCTGAGCACTCATCTTGTGCCAGGTGGCCTGGTGAACTCAGCATTGGTGCTGAAAATGACAAAGGAGCCGCTCTCCACCGTAGGAGCCCACAGCCTTAGGAGACCTGCACAAAATCACTAGAGCAAGTCCACATGAAAGAAAAGAGCAGGTTCTGTGATAAAAATACGGTAGCATGACAGGAGGGAGGGCCGGGGAGTCTGTGTGGGGAGAATTCAAATGCCTCAAGGAGGTGACATTCATGCCATGGCCAGAATGACAATAGGGGACCAATGCTGCCCAAGTCAGGGGGCAACAGTGTCAGAAAGAAGCCACCCCGGGGCAGAGCCTCACAGGTGTACCTGAGTTTGGCAGAGGAGGTTACAAAGCAGACAGTGAGGCTGCAGGGAGGCTGGGGGGAGAGGAGCAGAGGGACGGGGGAGTCTGGGGCCTGGAAAATGAGGGTAGAGATCTGCTTGTCTTTGACAACATTGTGCCTCCAAACTTAGCAACTTTAAACAACAAATACTTAATATCTGACAATTTGTGTCCAGCAGAATCTGGGCACAGCTTAGCTGGATGCCTCTGCCTCAGCGCCTCTCCTGAGGCTGGGACTGTGGTCTCAACTGAAACTGGACTGGGGAAGGATTAACTTCCAAGTTCACTCATGTGGGTATTGGCATGACTCAGTGTGGACTGAGGGCCCAAATTCCTCCCCGTTTCTTGGCCTGGGCACTCCCTTGGCCTCTGCCATGTAAGCCTGTACATAGACCACCTCATAACAGCAGAACTCCCTTCCCCAGTTTAAGGAATGCAACAGAGACCCAGAGAAACAGAGAGAGAGAGAGACAGAGACTGGGAGACTGGGGGAGGAAAAACAGAAGAGAATGAACAACAGAAAAATGGCAGCTTTGGGGATAATAAAAGCATGAAGCATAACAGTTGCAATAGACTAAATATCTCCCTGCTCCAAAATTCATATGGCAAAATCCTAATCCCCAGTATAATGGTATTAGGAGGTAATGAGGTTCTGAGGGTGGAATTCTCATGATTGGGATTACTAACTTTATAAAATAAACATCAAAGAGCCAGGCAGGCCATTGATGCCAGGCACTGTCTTTGCAGAGCTCCATGCAGGAGACGGGTTCAACAACACCATCTCCTTGAATGAAGAGCAGGTGTAACACGTCACCAACCAGGGCCAGTGCTGGACTAGGGTGAGAGCAGGCACAGAGGGGTCTCCACAGACAGACTCAAGACGTCCAGAGTGGCCCAGGACTCCGACCCACAAATGGGGACTCCCTGAGCCCTGTTCTTGGGCATTCCCACTTGAGTGACCCACAGTCCCCTCCCAAAGGAATCTGGCCTCTATTAGTCCCCAGTGGCAACTTCTTTAGGTGAAAAGTCCCAGCTCATCTACTTTTAGGAGGATCAGAGGAAATGCCTTTGTGTCGTTTTCTCTTTACACAAGGCTATGACTATCTCTGCATGTTGCTGCTGTTTTTATTAAGTACCTCCCCCAGGTGTCTCCTGTAGCAGACAGCTCCACTGTCCTGCCAGACCCTCTCCAAACATTACAAGCTGTCAGTCTTACTGGGGAGGTTCTTTTTTACAAAGGGTGGGGGTGTCACACAAAAAGAGAGGTCAGCTGCTCTATGCATCTGTCTGCAATGTCATCTCAGAGAACTCACCCCCATAGCACCATCAGAGAGGAGCTGTGTCCTCATATGTCTTCATAACTTTCCAAAGGGAGGCCTCTCAATGCTGCCGGAGCCTCGCATGATAAAATTCTCTTTCAACATCAGCTATCTCGTAGCGGTATCCGATGCTTTTCGGAATAGGCCGTGACAGTTTGTTAGCACTTCCATCATACAGTGCCACAGACTGGAGGGCTTTAACAACAGAAATGTACTTTCTCACAATTCTGAAGGCTTGAAATTGGACATGGAGCTGTGGGCTGGGGTGGTTTCTCTGAGGCCTCTCTGCGTGGCTACTTGATGGCCTCCGGCTCTCTCTGGGTCACAGGGCCTTCCCTGATGCTTCACTGTGTCCTTACTGCCTCTCTTATAAGGACTTTAGTCATATTGCATTAGGGCCCACCCCAGTGAACGTAATCTGAATCACCTCTTTATGGACCACATGTCCAAATACAGTCCCTTTCTGAGGCACTGGTGTTAGACGTGAACACGAACTTTGAAGAGTAGACAAAATTCATCCCGTAACATATACTAATGCCCTGCAGAAGATGGACTCCCAGGAAAGGAGTTTACTTGGTGAGGAATATGCATACATAAAATTTTCATGGCTTAGTCAGATGACTTTCCAAAAGGGCTGTGGTAGATACATTGCCACCAGCAGTCCCGAATGTAGCTGCTTCCCAGCATCTAGCTGCCCCCGGGTGTCAAGTCTTTTAATATTTTGTCAATCCGGAGTCTGTGTGACAAATAAAATTCCATTGATCCTTTCATTTCCAGCTTCCCAACTGATAACGTGTGTGTCACCTTTCAGCTGTGTGGTCCCCCCTTGGATTTTCTCCTCCCCGAGTCATCGCTCAGATCCATGGCACTGTGATGGGCTTTCTCCCACCCAATGAGTCTCCTGGCATTGGGCCCTTTGCCGGGTCTGCAATTGCAGTAGCTGTTTCTCAAGACTCCCTTTATGTTAAAGAAAGAAACGCAATGACTGGTTTTAAGTCCAAAGGGTTCTACTTTCTTGCTGTGTCACTGTCTCTAAAATAGAGGAGGAATTGAGGCCTCCCCAGGTCCTTTTCCTCTGTGTCAGCCACCACAGACTAAGCCTCGGGGAATTGAGAGGGAAAGTCACACAGCAGTTCCTGTGAACAGTTCTCAGTTCCGACCTGTGTGCTGTGGAGCTGCCTTCTTATATCCAAAAGCCTGTGTTTGCTCATCGCTAAAATGAGGGTGTGGTTTTGAGGATTTGCTGGGATAATGCTCTTTATACAGGCTGTGAATACAGGTCCCTGGGTGCTAGAAGAGAGGCCCCAGGCACACTCAGTTATCTGGGAAGGTTCTTGTTGGTGTTCATTCACTAAACACACATATATTAAGCATTTACTTTGTGCAGACACTTTTATAGATGACGGGCATATTTTAACAAACAAAACAGATGCCAGCCCCCGGGCCTGAACTCCATTCTATCCAGGGAGTCAGATCCTCACTGGAGACATCGAAAGCAGGGCATGCTCGCAGAGTGGGACATGCAATGCGCTCCTGGCCTCCTCTAGGTATAGACACTTCCTCCCAGATTCTGACCAGGATGACAGATCCCAGGACCAACTCTAAAGTGGGTGGACTCTGGGTCCAGAAAAAGGACTACCCCAAAAGGACGAGGGGATTATACAGCCTGTGACTGGGGAAAGACTGAAAGAACTCTGGGTCTCATACACCTTGTAATTGCCCCAGAATGGCTGAGGTCTGGGGCTTCTGCAAGGGGAAAGAAGTCAAGGTGGCCTGAAGATGGGGCCTCAGGTCCTTCTCAAAGAGGAGGGGAGGTTGGGGTCAGAGCCGGCCCCCAAAAGACCCATGCCCAGGACACTCGCTTCCCAGTTCTGCTTGTCCTGCTCCTTCCCACATCCACCTTTCCCAACCCCAGCACCAGGGGGCCCAGACCTGAAGCAGTGATGAGCCACCTGCTCAAACACCTGCCCGGAGCCGCAGTCCTGGTGCCCAGGTGCACGGAGCTGTGTGCCCTGGGCCTACAGGAGGAGAATGTCATTGGGTAGCTGAGGTCCACAATTGTCTGTAAAGTCCTGCACTATGACCAGGTCTGTCCCTGCCAGGACAGTGTAGAGGGCTTGGACCGGCTTGGGGCCGTCCTCTAGACAGGCAGCAGCACACGGGTGCTGCGGATGAGCCGTGCTGGAGGAAAGACCAGGCCTCTAACTCTGATGCCCACTTCCCGCCCCCAGCACCTTCTCTTTCATTTTGGCCACTTGGCCAGATCAATACTCTGTAGCTTTCTCTCAGCCCCCAAGCTTTCCATCATTCAAGCTTAAGGTGGCCTACGTGCAGGTCAAGTGTCCTGGATCAAAGCTGCTCCAGCATCTGCACATTTTTCTTGCCTGGATGAAGCCTCTGTAGCCCATCGAGGCAGAGGCAGATAGTGAGGTGGCTGCAGTCTGGAAGATTTTCTGAGGTGTGGGATTTTGGGGCTGGTATTGCCCTCAGTTCAGTGAGTTCACTTTGGTGTTTGGAAAGGCCAGTGCAAAGTGATCGACAGTGGTAACCCTATCTTTTTTCCCAGCTCTGCTCAGTATCCAGAAATACAGGAATTTCCTGTGCTGTCTGTTGAGCTAGTGTCAGCACCATGGGAAGAGAACCTTCCAGTTACAGTGCTGCAGTTAGAGCTACTTCCAGAGCCTTCTTGCCCTTGTCCCAGGACTGTGAAGAATCAACCCAGCAGGGAGCTATCTGACATCACAGCATCTGCTGTATCCTCTCACCTCAGCCCTGCAGCAAGAGGCTGAAGAGAAGGAGTGGCCGGTGGGGTCCCTGTCCCCAAGCCCCATGCTCCTCCTGATCCTGAACATAGGAGTTGCCACAGAGGTGGAGAGCAGGGCAGGAGACTCCAGCTCCTGGGCCTCTCTGAAAGGCTTTCCAGAGGACAGGCGTGGCCTCCATGTGGCTGGGAACTGCCCCTTTTTCTCATACTTGGTGCAGGCTTTGCCTTGTTCGTGGCAGGCTTCCAGGCAGGCAGGGAAAGGAGCGTGCAGGGTGGGACTCCAGCAGCTCCTCCTGCTCTCAGAGGCCGCCTCTTTCCCTCGGGACTGAGGTCTGATTTCAGCTGAGCATCTGGGCTAGGGTCCTCCAATGTGCTGCCCAAAACAGGCTCTTTCTGGCTGCCAGGTGGGCAGAGGTGTGTGGAGGGGGTGCAGCCTCCACAGGGCACAGGTCCCGAAGCCTCCAAGACAAGCACCTGTGCCCTGGGGTCTCCATGCCTCCATCCTGCCCAAACATATTGATAAGATTTCAAATTTATCTAACAACTTTCAAATAAAGAATTGGACTTTTTAATGAAAATTTCCGCGTCTTCTTTACCCCTCTGTATTGTCAGACAGCATTGCTGAGGCTATCCTGAAAACACCTCGGAGTTCCATCTTTTTGCTGTGGGTGGTTGTGCGATGAAATTACAATCGTTATTGTAAATCTTTCAGGTATGGCTTTGAGAGGTCTTTGACCTACATTTGGCATTTTGTGACTCTTAGGTTCATTATGGAAGGAAGGAGCATGTAGATTCGTTTCTGAGTCAGATCTTATCACCTTTTGGCATCAAGGATTTAGCATCAGAGTTTCCAGAAATTACGTGCGCCACTTGATATGTCCGGTGTCTTAGCTAGTCTGGGCTGCTAAAGCAGCATACCAAAGACTGGCTGGCTTATAGATAAGGGAAGTATATTTTTCACAGTTCTAGAGGTAGTGAAGTTCAAGATCAAGTCTTCGGCAGATTAAGTGTCTGGTGAGGGCTGGCTTCCTGGTTCACGGACGGTCATCTTTTTACTGTGTTCTCACATAGCAGAAGCGATGAGGGAGCCCTCGGGGGCCTCTCCTGTAGGGGCACTAATCCCATTCATGAGGTCTCTGGTTTCACAATCTAGTCACCTCCTCCTAAGGTCTCACCTCCAAACACCATCATATGCTGGACCATCATATAAGGGACTGGATTTCAACATATGAATTTGAGAGGTACAAAAGCATTTGGTCCATAGCATCAGGTAACTCTGAGTCACTTGCACTCAAAATAATTCTGTAATCTTCTGTGAATTTTCACTGGTCTCCTCTTAGTTAAAATTTTTTTTTTTACTTGTAGGTCTTGATTCAGCTGGGTCCAAAGTTTAACTTCTATAGTTGCCTGCACAACTTGTCCACAGGACAAAAGGAAGGAACTTTAGAAGCAACTGGGCATTTGGAGTTTTAGGAAAGTTGTTGGGAGGGTTTGGGATCTGGACAAGGAGAAGTGGAGGGAGGGTAGGATAAAGGTGAAGCAGGAAAGAGATCAGAATGAAAAAGGGGAGGAAGGACCCCTGGATATAAGTGTCAGCTGGAGGACAAGGAAGGGGAGGGCTTCCTAAGATGATAAGTTTAGTTTGTTGTTGCTTAAGTTTGCTGAGTTGCCCCTTGTATTTGGTCAGATAAATATTTATTGGGACAATTTTTAAAAATATTTTAGAGACAGGGTCTCACTCTGTCATGCAGGCTAGAGTGCAGTGGCACCATCATAGCTCACTGCAGCCTCCAACTTCTGGGTTCAAATGATCCTCCCACCTCAGCCTCCCGATTAGCTAAGACTACAAACACATACAACTATGCTTTGCTAATTTATATATATATAATTTATATATAAATATATTTCTTTTTTTTTTGTAAGGACAAGATCTTCCTATGTTGTCCAGGCTGGACTAAAACTCCTGACCTGAAGTGATTTTTCTGCCTCAGGCTCCCAAAGTGCTGGCTGTCCAGGTATGAGCCACTGTGCCTGGCCTAATGAGAAAATTTTTGATTCCAAATGTCGTTTGGAAGCCTCTGTGTACCAACCAAAACATACTACTCACTGGGCCTGAGAAATCTTACTTCCTTTCTTGTTAAGGCATCTCTCAATTGAGCAATTTTGTTTCAATCAAATGTACCCCAGAGTGGCCACAGAAGGCCAAATCTTGATCAAGTGATGCCATTTAGAAAGACGGTCACAGGAATGAGCATTGAGAGGAAAGGACACGCAAGAAGCAGGAGTTTCTCCTGGAAGCGCAGAGGACTTGGGCTTAGCCAGCCCCACGGGAGCTGGTGACAGGCAGCAGGGGCGGGATGCTCATGCCTGACAGCTGCTCACCTCTGAATGAAGACACAAACATTCGTGCCTCTGGCAGGTAGAAAAAGCCACCACGCCCTCTCTGGATCCCAAGAATGCACAGAAGGAAGGAGGAAGGAGAGACTAATCCAGTTTTACTGATGACCCACAGCACAGTGTGTCCAACAGATGCCTGACCAGTGAGAACCCAAAACTCACCAGCACATGACGCTGGCTCAGAAAACAGCCTTTTAAGGCCTGTGACTATGTTCTACCCTCTGATTCTCCTTGTTATGACAACAATCTTTAATGGCACAACACACAACAGTATCATAAAGTCTAGTGAAGACAGAGTAGAAGCCCTGTTTACAATGCATGGTACCATCAGGGAAGATAAATCACCTTTTAACCAGCACTTTTGTATTTTGGCTCCAAGCAGCCAAAGAGGAGAGGCAAGCGTCCATCACCTCATGCAAGCAACACCAAATGCCACAGCAACCAACCAATCAGGGAGGCACGGACTGATGGCAGCAGGACTGATGGCAGCAGGGGAGCGTGGCAAGGAAAAGCCAAGGATGTTGAGATGAATCTGGAGACAGCCACATAGTGGTAGAGAGCAGTGCGAAGTGTTGCAAAAGTTATGGAATGATGGCTTTTGTACTTAGCTGTGCATTCTCAATTATATGGCACTTGAAATCTTGCTTCCAACCATTTCCCCAACCTTTCTATTTAGAGATAAAAATCCTCAAAGACAGAAGCAATGTTTATTTCAGCTGTGTAGTTTGGAAGTGGTTTGTGGAACCTAACACATATAAGTGATCACTAAGAGAATCAGAAAGCATTTATAAATTCCTATTTGCACATGGTTTATCGTAGTAGCTCTCGCTCTTCAGCTCTGATTCCTTTTTTCAAAAGTTTGCAATAAACCTGGAAAAGAATTGTTGGTAGTACCGACTGCCCTACTTTTAAATTCCCTTAAAAATATTTTAAAAGGTTGATTAGTCAGAATACGTAGGACTTGACCTATCCTGAGATCATGGCATTTCTGAAGCTAAGGTTCCTTAACTTCAAAAAAGCACCACAAAAGGATAAAAGAAGAAAAGACAACAATTTGACATAACATATATTTTCTTGTAATTGCAGTTTGATGTCTTGAACAGCTGTTGCCTGCCACAATGGACAAAGAACCAAGAGCAGCTGCAGGCCACGCACCACCACTGGGATTGTTGTGACCTTCCTGCCTTGCCCCTGGGTCTTAAATCACCAAACTCTGTGGCTCACACTGGGCTGACACTGCTGACCTTACAGCCTTGCAGGTGACATCATCGCCATACATTCTTCACTCATTACATGGCATGGATTCGGCCAAAGGCATGATCATGTTTAAAATAAAAACCCTTTTTGAGAGTTCCCTTGTGCAGTGCTTCCAGTGTTTAGGCACTACTGCGTCAACTTTCTCATTATTCACATAACCTTGCATTTCTGCCTTAAGAACCAACTCATTGTTTAGGTCAGTTCTTACAGTGCTTATCACTTTCGATCTCGTGTTAAAGCAAACTGCACACTCCCATCCTCTCCGCTGGTTTGTAAGCTCTTGAAGCAGGGCTGAGTCACATTCATCCATAGATCCCCTGAAGTGCCTGGCACTCTCCAAGTGAACAGAGGCACTTAATAAACATCAGTAGAATCAGATTTAGTGTAATGGAAGTTTATTAAAATCCACTTTCTCCTCCTGCTCCTTCACTGCACAGGAAATTCAAGCCAGCATGAGCTGAAGAGCGTCTTCAGCATCAAAACTAAAGAGGATTGTTTTTCAGCTTTGTGCTGTAGCTAGGTGACATGATGGCATTTAGTGTTCCAGGCCTGCATTTGAAACCTCGACATTTACCTTAACAAGGTAGGTGACCCTGAGCAAATGCTTTCGCATCAGTAAACCTCGGTTTCCCCATCTGTCAGCTTACAGTACAGTTGTAAGGATTTTTAACAGGATAACATAGGTATTGAGCATCCAGCATAGTCCCTGGATCACAATGAGCATATGGTCTATCAAAGTTACCAACCACATCCTGTGGCTAGAATTAAGTTCCACTGTAGTATTACTTGAACCTAGACTTCACACTATGAAATAGTACCGTTTAAAGATCACATATCTAAATTGGAAACTCAACATTAAAGAAAAAAAGACTCTCACACTCCTTAATTGAGAGGAAGTTAAAGAATATTGACCATTACATTCAGTTGGTTATAAATTGGCAAAGATGTAGTGGTGTGTGTGTGTGTGTGTGTGTGTGTGTGTGTATGTGTAACAGGTGTATAGGCAGAGTGCATTTTTTTTTTTTTTTTTTTTTGAGACAGAGTCTTGCTCTGGCACCCAGGCTGGAGTGCAATGGCATGATCTTGGCTCACTGCAACCTCCACCTCCCGGATTCAAGTGATTCTCATGCCCCGGCCTCCTGAGTAGCTGGGATTACAAGTGTATGCCACCTTGCCTGGGTAATTTTTGTTTTTTTAGTAGAGATGGGGTTTCACCATGTTGCCCAGGCTGGTCTGAAACTCGTGACCTCAATTGATCCACCTGCCTTGGCCTCCCAAAATGCTGGGATGACAGGTGTGAGCCACCGCACTCGGCCAGGAGTGCATTTTTAAGATAGAGGTTGGTCCACTAATATGAATGTAGAAAACCCTGTAATATAGACAGTGTGGTTAGGGGTTGTTATATGTAGTAAATGGTTTACCTCACTCAAGATCTAAAATAACAACCTTTGTTTTTTAAATGTTCCTTGATGGGCTTCACTCTTATTCATTTTAACTCAAACCTCCACTCCTCTACTCAAGTTTACCACCCTGCACCCTCGGTCTCAGCTGACATCTCTGCCACACATGTCATTAGGAAGCTTGAAAGCATCCCTAGCCTTACCCAACCCCAGTCTTTCTCTTGCTGCCCTGCATGTGGTGTTCCTCCTCTTTTCAAGACAAAGCTGCTCACCTGACTTTCCCTTCATCAGCTCCTGCCACCTTCAAGACCACGCTCTGTCAGTTATCATCTCCCTCCTAAATTTTTAACTTCTCTCTTTTTCCTCTGCCAGATGCATAACCAAGTCTTTCAGATCAACCTATAAGCTCCTTTTCAACCTATTTCAACATCTGGTTATAGCCCAGTCTTGGCTTCCCCCATTGCTTTACTCAGGACATCCCCAAATCTGCTGTTCTCACCACTCCCCTGGCAAAAACTTTCATCTGAGATGAGTCTTTCTGTGTAGATGGAGTTATCGCGTATTTTGTTATAACCTGACAGCATTGCGAACAGGGTCAGTTGCTTGGCAGGGCTAGAGAACATTCTTGTAGAAAGGGGTAGATAGATGAGCACACACCTGCTGGCCCACGGGGTGATCTGCTCTAGAGAGGTGGTGGTCATCTGATGCACTCCATTTGTGGTTCAGCCCATGTGTGGCGTCATCTTCTCCTGCCTACGTTCCCAAGAGGGCTCACCACTAACCTTCAGAGTCAAGCAGTTGTGGATGGAAATTGACAGGAGTAAGCATTCCATTCGTCACATCAATATTTGATGATCACTAGGCTAAGTGCCAGGTTTATAATAATGAATAGGACAGGTGGGATGTCTCCCGTGGAGTTAACTGTTTGCCCACAAGGCTTTCCCCCATTTTCTACTTCCAGTGGCCTTGGTGCTCTGGGGCCTATTCTATGCCTCCACTGTCACTGGTTCCATGCGTTTGCTCTCAGCAGCTAGCCTTCCTGCTGTTGACAGTGTCCTCCCTTGTCGTCACAGTTTATTGACCCAGGAGCTCTGACTGGAGCAGGGAGGGCTTGGAGGGTCAGAAAGAATACTATTAATTATAGAGAGGTTAAATTGTTTGCTCAGGGTCATTCGGTCAGATAGTAGCAAAGTCAAAAACTCCCCAAATCCCTTAGATTAGGTCAAATCCTGCCAGAGGCACCTATAGTACCTTGCACCTCTTTTTTTGTAACAATCATCATTCTTGTGGGTATTCGTTTAGTGCCTGTGTTCACCAGAGTCCAGGCTCTACTAGAGCTGGTATCACGTCTATCCTTTTCACTGTGCATCTAGCACACTCTTGGTATAGACTGCTGGACAAAAAGATTTGATTTTAGGCACCTTGAAATTTTTAGTTAACTGTTTATTTTAAAGTGGTTTCCTAAATCTGCAACCATTTCCCTTGCATAAAATGGGCTTTTGAGTCTGGAGATCAGGCACTACTGCAAAAAAGGGCCCAGGATCCAAGGCAGATTTAGGGAGAAGGAAATGTTCTAAACCAAAAGAAAAATCAAGGGAGCCAGAGTTGTGGATAAGGGTGTCCAGGTATATGATAACCCATGTGGACTCAGAGGTCCTGGGTGTGTAATAGCACAAGATTTCTTTCCCACTGAGCAGAGCTGCTTGTGCTCAGGTCCCGCTGCTTGGCAGAAAGCTCCTTTGTCTTGTGACTACTGCATTAGGCAGAAAGAGCAAAGAAAGGGCACATGGGGCCATGGGCAAGGTAAGGAGGGAAAGAGAGTTGCTTTGAAAAGTCACCAGCAGCCAAGGAGCACTGCCCTTTCAGACCGGGCCCTACATGTAGGGGAGGTAATTGAGAGTGTCCTTTAAGAGGAGGCAGTAGGGGGCCAGTGAGATTTTGAGGACAGGACAGTTGCTCACACTTGAGAGGCCAGAAATCATGAGATTGGACAGAATTTACATTCTGTCCAGAGACTCAGAGAGAACCATAAGGACATGGCCTCTTGCTGTAGGGTGTCATGCGGTGGCACTGGACCACTGTCCTTAAATGTGTCTCAGCAGCCCCCATATCCGTGTATGCACATTCACTTTTCTCCGCAATCTCTCCAACATCAGTTTTGTTTTTTTTTTACTTTTTCATAGCCATTCTTACTGTTGTGAGATGGTATCTCATTGTGGTTTTTGATTTGCATTTTTCTCTCTCTTTGTTTTTTTTGTTTTTGTTTTTGTTTGTTTGTTTGTTTTTTTAAGACAGAGTCTCACTCTGTTGCCCAGGCTGGAGTGCAGTGGCACACTGTGGGCTCACTGCATCCTCCATCTCCCCGGTTCAAGTGATTCTCCTCCCTCAGCCTCCCAAGTAGCTAAGATTACAGGCACCCACCACCACGCCTGACTACTTTTTGTGTTTTTAGTAGAGACAGGGTTTCACCATGTTGGTCAGGCTGTTCTTGAACCCCTGGCCTCAAGAGATCTGCCTGCCTCAGCCTCCCAAAGTGCAGGGATTACAGGTGTGAGCCACTGCACCCAGCCTGCATTTCTCTAATTATCAGTGATGTTGAGCTTTTCGTTCATATGTTTGTTGGCCAGCTGTACGCCTTCTTTTGAGAAGTGTCTGTTCATGTTCTTTGTCCACTTTTTAATGGGGTTGTTGTGTTTTATTTTCTTGTAAACTTGTTTAAGTTCCTTATAGATGTTGGATATTAGACCTTTGTGAGATGCATAGTTTGTGAAAATGTTCTCTCATTCTGTAGGTTGTCTGTTTACTCTCTTGATAGTTTGTTTGCAGAAGCTGTTTAGTTTAGTTAGATGCCATTTGTCAAGTTTTGCTTTTGTTGAAATTGCTTTTGGTGTCTTCATCATGAAATCTTCGCCCGTTTCTATGTTTAGAATGTTATTGCCTAGGTTGACTTCCAGGGTTTTTATAGTTTGGGGTTTTATATTTAAGTCTTTAATCCATCGTGAGTTGGTTTTGGTAAAGGATATAAGGAAGAGGTCTGGTTTCCATCTTCTGTGTATGGCTCACTAGTTCTCCCACCACCATTTATTGAATAGGGAATCCTTTCCCCATTGCATGTTTTTGTCAGCTTTGTTGAAGATCAGGTGGTTGTAGGGATGAGGTCTTATTAGGCTGTAGTCTAGTAGATGGCATTTAAGAGTAAGAACTGGTAGGTAGGGATGGTGACAGAGGCAATAGAGAAGTGCATGTTTGGAATTTAAAGAACCTCAAGAAACTGTGATATTATGAAATACGTATCTGGTCTTCATCTTGTTTCCTGGAATAAAACTCCTATGAGTTATAATTCTTGGAATCCAAAATTTTAAATCTAAATTGCGACCGTAAGAAAATGGATCTTTTTTCTAAAAATCATTCTAAATGGATTTCATTCTAAATGGATTTTGGGTAACAAGGTTTAACAGAGTAGAATCACAGGAATGATGTTCTAATTTCTCAAAGCGAGATAGTTTTTCTCTTGCAACCCCCTCCAAACATTGAAGAACCCTTTCTTACGTGGGTATCTAAACAGTTTACAGTACAGTAGTAGGGTTTATTTCCTAAATGGTAAAACAAAATCACAGAGAATCTGAGTAACCTTGGATTGTCCTGCTTCAGCCACTTGGCAGAGCCTAAGCTTTCTAAGAAAAGGAACCAGACAATCACAGGGTTACTGGGTAAACTGTAGCTGACCTTGTGTAAGTCTTCTCTGGGGTAGCATATGACCATGATTTATAAGTTTCTCCCACTATCACCAACACATATTTTTCTGCTTTTTTGATGTGTTTTCTGTTGTCGTCTGCAAAAAAGTCAAAGGCTTTTCTCGAGAGACAGTAGCGGGGATTTACCATGGCTGAATGAGTCATACCTAACCATCACTATATATGAGACATCTCTTCAATGCCAACAGGTGACAGAAAAGGCAGCCCAGTGCACTGTGATCAACAAGGAAGTGAGGAAATAATGGAGTGCCATAGTTTAATATGCACATCCTGAACAAAAGTGTGAGAATATAGCACAGGCATATGTGTTACAGATGCCATGATAATTCTCACACCAAATAGTAAAAAAAAAAAAAAAAAAAAAAAAGCAAACCCTAAAATGTTTAATGTACCTCATATCTTTGCTACCTCAAATTTTTGGATCACAATTCTACAAGATCTACTAGAAAAGTATCAAAAGATTCTTTTCTTGCTGTGCAGGTTATCTACATACTCTATGTTCAGAATGTGTCCTTTTAAAAATGAAAAAATTCACACATTTTAACCTGAGGCAGGAAATAACAACTGTGAAGCCTCAAGCATTTCAGTTGAGCGGTGGTGAGTCTGAGGAAGAATCAGAGCTGCTGGTGTTTCTTTCAGCTGGAAGTCTGAAACCTGGGCCCAGAAGCAGAACTCACAGTTAATGGAATTTTGTCTACATCAGGGAAAAAAATGAATTTGGGATGAACTAGTTCTCAGCCACACACAACCAGCAGTATTAAAATTATTATTCAATCAGAGAGACCATAACAGTTCATTCCTTTGGAAATCATACAATAAATATGACATCATTTTTAAAAAATATTTTATTTTATTTTTGTTGAAATGCGGGTCTCACTATGTTGCCCAGGCTGGACTTAAACTCCTGGGCTCAAGTGATCTATCTGCCTCGGCCTACCAAAGCATTGGGATTAAAGGCATTAGCCACCATGCCCAGCCTGACATCATATTTTCTAAACTAATATACAGCTAGAATAGTACGCACTCTCTGAATAATAGAAAAAGAGATTTTAATATAAGTGGATTTTTAACTTTAAATACTATTGAAAACCAAAAAATTTAAGGCTTTAAAGGAATAATAATCAAACCTTATAAAGTTACAAACAAAGTGCATTTCTTAAATGTCTACCGCTTCAATTCTTTGAATACTACAATTGGCTGCACACATTAAATTTGTACAGTGATTAATGCTTTCCGTGTCTTTTCCATCTGCTTACAGTTATGCCGCAGATCTCTGGGCATAAGGACTAGCCAGGTCTGTCTAACACATACTTTGGTGTGACTTAACAAACTGGCTTCTACCACTCTCAGCCTGAAGTGACAGTGCTTTTTAATGTTGGTTGCAGGCAGGGGGCTGTTGCCCCTCCCAAGCACTTCAGCTTCCTTGCACGGCCTCTCCTTGGCTTCTGTCTGTCCCTGCCAGCAGCTCTTCATGGAACCCATCCTGACCCTCAAAGAAAACAGAAAAGGGGGTTCCTGATGTAAAAAGTAAAGAACTATCATCTGAAAAAGGTGAATCCTTTTAAACTGTGAGGCCTGGAGGGCATTAAAATGAGAGCAATCACACCTCACTGCCTGCTTTGAGCGATGTATTCATCTCTTAAAACTGCTTGCTATTGCCACAAGTAGCTATCAATTAACTTTAATTTGGGATAATTAGCATAGTATCTTATCAGAACTATAGCCCATACACTATAGCTTAACAATGGACAGCCAATTGCTCATCAATTTTATTTCTGTAAACCAAAGAAAGTTCCTGATAAACAACTTTGTAGCAGCCCACTCTCTCTGTCCCCCTTTTGTCTTTAAAAACTTGCTTGGAACAAAGGCTCTAGGAAGCTCACAGCCAAGGGTACTTGGGTCTGAGTCTTCCAAGCCAGCTGTCCTCACTTTGGCTCAAGGAAACTCTTTAGATTCTACTCTGTGTCTCAGCTTCTTCCTTTTAGGTCAACACTGAGGGGAGTAAATGAATGGCTCCTGCTCTTTCTCTCTCTGAAGCTTGGACTATTCATGAGAGGACTTCCTACTCCAAGATAATAAGGGAGGCTTGCTCAGAAGGAGGAGCTCCTGTCTGCTGAGGACACGGTTCCATCCAATGAGGTCAGCAGGGCTATCAGCAGCTTCCGTTAATTCTGTTGGGGCAGGCACGTGGCAAGTGGTAGTTATTTGAGCTGAAGATGCTGGAATGCAGTTTTACATGAGCAGTTGGCCCTTGGATCATGAGACCAGCTTAAGTGTCCAAGGAAATGGAACAGCAGGGACAGGGGGCATCACACACACCACCAAAACCTCTTGTTAGTTTCTGGCTTCCACATCCTTCCCCAAAACTTCAGCCCAACTCAGCCTCATTTTTCCATCTCTTCTCCATTCCTCCAAGGCTGAGCTTCCCTGGTACAGGAACAGCTGCGAAGTGGGAAAGATCAAGGGTAGTAAGAGCTGCCCCAGATAATCTACAGAAAGCTTTGCTGGAATTGGGTTGTGCATCTCTGAATCTGAGCTAGATCTGTTGGGTAGGGACCATACTTAATGGGCTCAAGAATTGACACAGGAGGTGTCTGATAAATACTTGTTGGATGAATAAATAAACAGCTAAGTGAGTGCTTACAAAAGCAAAGCCCCAATACCCTCTGGCCATACCTACTGGAAAAATATATGTCAGCCCCAGAAAATTGTGGGCAAGGTGAGGCAGGTCCTGAGCAACACAGGCAACTGCCCACCTCCTTTTCTGGCCCCTCTTCCACTGTGATGCTAAAAATCCCATCAAGGTTGGTCATCCAATCAGCGGGATGTAAGAGGGTCATTCTTCACTGTGGCCATTTAGAAGTTTCCTGGAAACCTGACTTTCTCCTGACCATTGCCCCATGAGCATGGTGGTGACAAGCTTGGGCTCTGAGATCAGACAGCCCCAAGTTTGAAACCTCAATATTCTTGCTAGCTATGAGACTTTGGGCAAATTCACCTCTCCTAATCTCAACTTCTCAATCTGTATAATGGGGATAATATTGGGTAATGCACTAAGCACCACGTCAGGAACGTAGTTAGTGTTCAATAAACGTTTCTCTTTATTACTGTGAAACCTCATTGTTCCATTCCCTTCTTTGTCTTCCTCCCCCAAGCCCCCAGCTTCATCATTGCCTATGAACAGCCAAAGGGTAAAATGATCAGGAAACTGCACAGTTTTTGACAGTCTGTGAGTAACTACTGTGGCCTACCCAACTGCCTGGCCTTTTGAAAAGCACACTTAGAAGCTGGTGATGTCCACGAGCCCACATAATTTCTGGGAAATGACAGAGATGTGTATTTACAAAGTAATTCTTGACCCAAAGTACCTCTTTAAAAGAAGACAAGCATGTTTTGCTCCCATGACATCTCACAGTAGCACCTAGATTGCTGAGGGCCTGTTGTCCAGTAAGTAATGTCACCTAGAGGGGGTGTGTGACTGGTTTGGAGTCTGGGTCTGAGAACTGGGGTAAACCACTTCTTCCTGTCTTTTTCCCCTTATACACAAAACAGAGGGATTGGACCAGATGATCACTAAAGGTCCTTCCAATGTTAAGACTTAAAGGGTAAATGGCCCTTTGATAAAGAGAGATCATAGAAAAGTAAGATCCACACAGCTTAACCTCCCAGGGGGCAATTAAGATGCTTTCATGTGAAGTGAATGACGATGTGGTAGAGTTTGATGTGACTGTAACAGCACAGGAAGGCTGGAGGGCACGGAGGTCTCTCAACCTCATTCTCAGCACTAGACACGGCATCTGGAGCATCAGAAGAGGGGCTAAGGGATTCCATCTTCAGTACAGCTCTGAAGATGCTTCCACCATGGGAAAGAGACAGGGAGCCCCTGACTCTCTCTGCTCCTTCACCGGTTACTCCCACGTTGGAAGGCAGGAGAGGACGAAGGCCCCAGCATCTTCCATCACTGTTGCAGACACCAACCATCCCACTCCTCTGCTTCAACTCTCACCTGGGTCCCCACTCCAAGCAGCCCTCTGCTAGCCGTTAGGTGTTAGCTGCACTTCACTTGCAAAAGGTTTTTCTTTGCCAATTTTTTTTTTTTTTAATTTAAAAGTAAACTTTAATATCGAAGATGCAAACTTGGGGAGGGCAGATAGATCACACACAAGGCTGTCACTTCACACTTGGAGGGCTGCACAGCGGCTGGGCAAAGGCGCTCCTCACTTCCCAGACAGTGTGGCTGCCAGGGGAGAGGCCTCCTCACTTCCCAGACGTTGGGGCCGCCAGGGAAAGGCGCTCCTCACTTCCCAGACGGTGGGGCGGCTGGGCAGAGGCACTCCTCACTTCCCAAATGGGGGGTGGGGGGCCGGGCAGAGGCACATCTCACTTCCCAGACAGTGCGGTGGCCAGGGAGAGGGGCCCCTCACTTCACAGACAGTTGGGCTCCGGGCAGAAGTGCTCCTCACTTCCCAGACAGTGTGACTCCCGGGCAGAGGGTCACCTCACTTCCCAGACGGGACAGCGACCAGACAGAGACACTCCTCACTTCCCAGAGGGTGCGGGGGCCGGGCAGAAGTGCTCCTCACTTCCCAGACTGTGGGGCGGCCAGGCAGAGGGGCACCTCACTTCCCACATGGGGCAGCGACCAGGAAGAGGCGTTCCTCACTTCCTAGACGGGGCGGCGGCCCGGGCAGAGGCCCAACTCACTTCCCAGACGGTGGGGGGCGCCGGGCAGAGGAGCTCTTCACTTCCCAGACGGTGGGGCAGCTGGGCAGAGGCGCACCTCACTTCCCAGACGGAGCGGCAGCCGGGCAGAGGCGCTCCCCACTTCCCAGATGGGGTGTCCTTTGCCAATTTTTATAAAAAAATTTGGCATAGTGCTTGCATAAATTTGCAGGTTGTATTCCAGATGCCTTGACTCCAATAATGTAAGAGAAAACACAATGCGTGCACCTGCAATCGAAGGAGGCTTTCGGGAGGCCGCACACTTGATTTGCTCCACAAGGCTGGGAGAGGCACTCAGTAGGTGAGGCTGGGATGCCCAGACAGGAGCTCCCCCAACGATCCAGGAATACAGAGCTTTTTCAATGTCGGCTTGAAATCTTGGCTAATAGGCAGAAAAAGGCTCTTCTCACCATGAGGGAAGACTCGGGAGGTGTGGAGGGGAATGTGGTCCATTTATTCCACCCAAGACGGGGCAAGGAAGGACAGGAGGAAGCCCAAGTGTGGAGCTGTTTCCTCCCTATAGTGAATGTCTGGTAACTTTACCCAGGAGTTCTGATTTTTCTTGTTAGTCAGACTGGGTTCTGATTTCCAAGATTAGGCGAAATCCAGAGCAGTCTGGGAAATGAAGGAATCTGGCTGAAAATAAGAGTCAGAACCATTGCCCTACCGTAAGCAATACCTTAATAGAAACAAATTCCTTTGTGCATTCATTCTATCCACAGACTATTTTCAGAGAAGAGAATGTCCCAGCTAGAAATGCAAGTGGACGAGTGCCAACCCGATGAGGCCAATGATTAGCGAGTGGAGACCCTCAGCACTTGGTAAAGAAAGCAGGGCTTGGCCTTTGCCCAGGAGGCTTGGGATCCCTGACCACCACCAACCCCACCACCATAAACAGACAGGAAGGAGGAGCTCAGGGACAGCCTTCGGAAGGGAGTGGCTCTCCACTGGCCGTAGCGATGACTAAAGAGAGGTTCATGCCACAGAAGAACACAAAGGGCACAGAAGCCATCTACAGCAGACACTGAGTGTATTATTTGCTGAAGAAGGGGAGAGACCCATTTCATTAAGAAAGGTCAGAACAGCTCTCCAAACTGAAGGTGAACAGGACAGATACACTGTGGAAAAGAGGACATTTTGTTCAAAGGTCTGATTGGCTCGAAAAGCCAATTGTAAACTCTCTTGAGGGAGTGGCTGCTGTTCTGTGTGTCCCCGAGGCATGAGAACAGCTCGCGGGAGATCCCGGATGGATGTGACCTGTGGTGCATGGCCCTGGCAGCCTGGTGTCTGTGCCTCCTCTCGTCGAGATGGGATTTTTCTCTGGCACCCACTTGGGTTAAGAGTGAGGAGCCCTGGGGCCCGTGGGTCTGCTGTATGGCTCTGCACCCATCACCTAGCTCTCTGATCCTCGCTGCCTAGGATAAGCAGTTGGAGAAATTTGTTACTATGTAGCCATCACATTTTCTAACCAGGAAAACTGAGTTGCAGAGAGCCAAGCCCCAGTAAGTTGGTGGATAGATGATTACAATGATGCTAAATCGGGGGAAAAAAGGCAAACTGGAAAGATCTAACCCCAAATTAGTCATGTCCAAATCCTGGTAGAAAGACTGAAAGAGATTTTTATCTTCTCTCCAGTATGGATTTTCTGTATTATTCTTTTCTGTTGGTGTTCTGTATTCTCCAATTTTTTTTTTAACGCGTGGTTTTGAAACCATATTTGTAAAAATTTGAAGCATCAAAGATGAACTCAAGGTCAAGGTCGCTATTAAGTCAAAGGCATGCATAGATCAGGCACAGTGGCTCATATCTGTAATCCCAGCACTTTGGGAGGCTGAGGCAGGCAGATCACTGGAGGCCAGGAGTTTGAGGCCAGCCTGGGCAACATAGAGAGACCTCATCTCTACTAAAAATTTAAAAAATTAGCTGGGCATGGTGGCATGCACCTGCAGTCCAGCTACTCAGGAGGCTGAGGCAGGAGGATTGCTTAAGCCCAGGAGTTTGAGGTTACAGTGAGTTATGATCCCTTATCTGTACTGCAGCCTGGGTGACAGAGAGAGACCTTGTCTCTATTTAAAACAAAAATCTGTGCTTAGCAAAGTCAGAATATTTTCCCAGAACAGGAGTTGATAATTCAGAACTGGTGGCTAAGTCTGGCAGCCCTACGCTGGCTAGAGCCTAGCGCTCTATCTCCAGCATCCCGGTCCAATTACCCTCTTCCTCGTTAACAATGAGCAATGCACTTCTTGAAGCTAGCATGCTGGTGTCTCCTCTATGCCAATTTCTTGTCCTTGCTGTTCGCTGCCTTATTACCTGGTGGCCCTGTCCAACATCAAGGACTTAGCCTTTCCATTTCCTCCCAGGACCCTCGTTGAATCTCCCCAGACTCTTCACTTGCTTCTGCATGGCCCGTCCCGCCAGTTATTTCAGCAATCCCTCATCCCCTTGACCTCACTGTCTGCCCCTGGGGACAATTCACAGGGGGACTCTCTTTGACTCAGTCCAGCTACCACCTTCTCTGTCCTGCCTGGGGCAGCTGAGCGCTGCTGAGACCACACGGCCTCATGGATCTAGGTGGGCATGAGCTCCCGGTCTCTGCTTCCTCCTTGGTGCTGCCTGTAAGTCCTGTGGTCTCTGGCCAGCTTTACATCCTGCTCCCCCAGTGGCTATGACAGACCTTAGCCAGTCTCCTGAAGCTTTCTTTCCTATTGACTTGCCCCTCCCAGCCCTAGCTCACAACAAACTCACCCTCTGCTTCAAGGTAGAAGTAATGTCCTTATGTGGGAGGAACTTTTGAAATTTCTAGCCTCCCTCTGCAGAGCCTGTCTCCCCGGCAGCCTCTCCTTCTACAGCTGTGGGAAAGGGCCTTGCTTTTGAGTAAAGCTAATGCGTCCTCACAGCACTGAGTCCCCTCTCGTCCCCATTTCTCAGGGAGCTTATTCCATTCCTAGTCCTCTCCTGTTTTAAATATGAAGCCAGAATACAGCCATGGAACTGCTTCTCCCTTAGAGCCTCCAGTAGAAACTCACCCCGCCAACACCTTGACTTTGCACTTCTAGCCTTCTCAACTGAGACAATACATTTCTGTTGGTTTAAGCCAGGGAGCCCTAGGAACCCAATACACTGACTTTCAAGGGCCTCATCACACTGACGTCCAAGCAGGCCTGGATCTACCTGTGTGTGGTCTCAGTTCTGAAAGCTCCCATGAGCCTGCAGAGAGGCCGCAGGGTCTCCCTGAATCATGCCTGAGGAGGAGAGGGAGACTCAGAGGATTGCCCAGATACTGTTCCACCCTTTTCCTAAACTCTGCTGGCCTCTCCCCCTCCCCCAGGAAGGCTTCCTGCTAAATTCTGCCCTGCAAGTCGGCCCTGCGGCATTTTCAAGTGCTGTCTGGCCCTGTGAACTTGAATGGATTGCTCTTGTTCTTTGCACAAGAGCAAAATCATTTGCCTGGGGTGCCGCTTGTCCTAGTGGCTGGGACTCCCCTGATACACAGCTCTCCCCCATCTGCTGCGGTCTCACTGACATCGGGGCAAGCAACTGGAAGAAGCCTCATCCCTGTTTCTAAAGGTTCACAGTGACTGGCAGCTGGTGTTGAGACAGACCCGCCTTCTGTAGGTGGACTTTGGTGCTGGCCTTGGTTGTCTTTTTATGGACATACTGTGAGGGGTGTGATTTTTCACCCTCCTGCCCCAGCAGTGTGGCAGTGCCTTTTTTATTCTTTCAAGCAGGTTGTTTCGTGGTGTTTCTTGGCATACAATGGGAACACAATTAAAGATATGCCTCTTTTGGGGCGTGGCTTTGGCACCAAAGGCTTTCCGGAAGGATCTGCTCAGACCAAGGAGGGCTCCCCGGCTGAAGATGGGAGGGAGGCGTCACCAGGAGTGGCCACCTTACCTATGGAATTGATTGTAGCCATCCTAAGGAAGGTCTGTGGGCTCTGGAGGAAGGCAAAGGTCTTGTATAATAACTGACCCACCAGCTGTCTTTTGCCGACAGCAGTGCCAAGCTGTCTCTGGCTATTGGGCAGCTGATGAGCACTATCATGAAAGAGTGGGGCCGAGACGTGCTGCAGGGAGTGTGGTGCTGAGGCAGGAGCTCTGCCTACAGCACAGGGGCCAGGCTCCCTCCTGGCTCTGTCACTCACCAGGTGCAGGGCCGTGGCCAGTCCCCTCTCCTCTGTTGGTCATGATTCACTCACTGTCAAAGGGAGGCTTGGACTCAGTTTTCTCTGCAGTCCCACTGAGCTCCAGCTTTTGAAATTTTCACCTCCCTACTGCCTTCTGTGCTGTGGGCCAGTTCCTCAGCTACGACATCCATGTTCAGGGGTGTAGGCAGTGGAAGGCCTCATAGGCAGGGCACAGGGAAGCCTTGTGAGTTCATTCATGCTGCTTTCCTGGGGCAGCTGGGGGCTTCGACTGTGGCTGCAAACCAACAAGCTGGTGGAGTGCCAGTGGCCTTGGAATGCTTTTCCTTTTTTAAGTTGACATGTTAAAATGGGAAGAATTTGCTTACAAATCTACATTTCCCACTTCACTGAAAGAACTTCAAAATGGGGTCACTTAGGACAAACCGGACTCTCTCTCACCTTCTTCCTTCTCTTTCTGAGTCTCCTGACACCCCTGGCCTTCACTAATTTAGGTGACTTGCCTGGTGTAGCTACTAGGAGTGGAGGAACACCGTGAGGGCATCTGGGAGGCATTGCCCTGTGATGGGCTTCCCCGAGGCCATGTGTGAGGGATATGAGGGCCAGGCCAGAGCCTTGCTACCCCACCTGCAATGCCAGCTGTCCCTGCAGTTTTGTGGGTGGAAAGTTGATCCCAGCTGAGAGTGGTAACCTTGAAGTGTCTCCAGGAGGGTCTTGTACCTCCTGAGCGTTGGAAGTAAATGCTTGGTGCCGCCAAGTGAAAATAACACTCAGGCAAAAGTTTTCTCAGCAAAGCAATTTACTTCTATAGAAGGGCGCGTCTCATGGATGGAACAATGGCAAGAGCACACTGGACAAGGGAGGAGAAGGGGTTCTTATTCCTAATGCAGCTAGTCCCTACTGCTGTGTCTTTCCCTTTTGGCTGCGGTCGGACCGCACAGTCTAAGCTAATTCCAATTGGCTATTTTAAAGAGAGCAGGGGTACGAGCCGGAGAGGCAGGGTGAGCAGTTTCGGTGGGAAGGACGGTTACGGAACAGGTGACTAAGGATGACTAAAGACACAGCAGGCGGCTAGGGATGACTAAGGACAGAGCAGGTGATAGAGGCTAGGAGGGGGTTGTTTACCGAAACTAGGGGCAAAGAGACGTAAAGAACAAAGTTAAACTTTAAAATGGAGAACAAAGAACAGGGAAGCTGAACGTACTGACATATTGGTTCTTTGAAGAGGAACTCAGAACTCATTGTACTTAACAATTTTCCCGCTCTTGAACTTTTTTTCAAGTTTCTGATAACTTTTTCTTTTCTTTTCTTTTTTTATTATACTTTAAGTTCTAGGGTACATGTGCACAACATGCAGGTTTGTTACATAAGTATATATGTGCCATGTTGGTGTGCTGCACCCATCAACTCGTCATTTACATTAGGCATTTCTCCTAATGCTATCCCTCCCCCAGCCCCCCACCCCCTGACAGGCCCCAGTGTGTGATGTTCCCTGCCCTGTGTCCAAGTGTGCTCATTGTTCAATTCCCATTTATAAGTGAGAACATGTGGTGTTTGGTTTTCTGTCCTTGCGATAGTTTGCTGAGGATGATGGTTTCCAGCTTCATCCATGTCCCTACAAAGGACATGAACTCATCCTTTTTTATGGCTGCATAGTATTCCATCGTGTATATGTGGCACATTTGCTTAATCCAGCCTATTGTTGATGGACATTTGGGTTGGTTCCAAGTCTTTACTATTGTGAATAGAGCCGCAATAAACATACGTGTGCATGTGTCTCTATAGTAGCATGATTTATAATCCTTTGGGTATATACTCAGTAATGGGATGGCTGGGTCAAATGGTATTTCTAGTTCTAGATCCTTGAGGAATTGCCACACTGTCTTCCACAATGGTTGAACTAATTTACACTCCCACCAGCAGTGTAAAGGCATTCCTGTTTCTCTACATTCTCTCCAGCATCTGTTGTTTCTGACTTTTTCTTTTTTCTGAGACGGAATCTCGCTCTGTCACCCAGGCTGGAGTGCAGTGGCGTGATCTTGGCTTACTGCAAGCTCTGCCTCCTGGGTTCACGTCATTCTCCTGCCTCAGCCTCCCAAGTATCTGGGACTACAGGGGCCCTCCACCATGCCCAGCTAATTTTTTTGTGTTTTTACTAGAGACGGGGTTTCACCGTATTAGCCAGGATGGTCTCGATCTCCTGACCTCATGATCCGCCTGCCTCGGCCTCCCAGAGTGCTGGGATTACAGGCGTGAGCTACCGTGCCTGGCCATTTCCTGACTTTTTAATGATCAGCATTCTAACGGGCGTGACATAGTATCTCATTGTAGTTTTGATTTGCATTTCTCTGATGACCAGTGATCATGAGCATTTTTTTCATGCATCTGTTGGCTGCACAAATGTCTTCTTTTGAGAAGTGTCTGTTCAAATCCTTTGCCTACTTTTTGTTGGGGTTGTTTGCTTTATTCTTGTAAATTTGTTTAAGTTCTTTGTAGATTCTGGATATTAGCCCTTTGTCAGATGGGTAGATTGCAAAAATTTCTCCCATTCTGTAGGTTGCCTGTTCACTCTGATGATAGTTTCTTTTGCTGTGCAGAAGCTCTTTAGTTTAATTAGACCCCATTTGTCTATTTTGGCCTTTGTTGCCATTGCTTTTGGTGTTTTAGTCATGAAGTCCTTGCCCATGCCTATGTCCTGAATGGTATTGCCTAGGTTTTCTTCTAGGGTTTTTATGGTTTTAGGTCTAACATTTAAGTCTTTAATTCATCTTGAATTAATTTTTGTATAAGGTGTAAGGAAGGGATCCAGTTTCAGCTTTCTACGTATGGCTAGTCAGTTTTCTCAGCACCATTTATTTAATAGGGAATCCTTTCCCCATTTCTTGTTTTTGTCAGGTTTGTCCAAGATCAGATGGTTGTAGATGTGGGTGTTATTTCTGAGGCCTCTATTCTATTCCATTGGTCTATAAATCTGTTTTGGTACAAGTACTATGTTGTTTTGGTTACTGTAGCCTTGTAGTATAGTTTGACGTCAGGTAGCGTGATGCCTCCAGCTTTGTTGTTTTTCCTTAGGATTGTCCTGGCCATGTGGGCTCTTTTTTGGTTCCATATGAACTTTAAGGTAGTTATTTCCAATTCTGTGAAGAAAGTCATTGGTAGCTTGATGGGGATGGCATTGAATCTACAAAATACCTTGGGCAGTATGGCCATTTTCACAAATACTGATTCTTCCAATCCATGAGCATGGACTGTTCTTCCATTTGTCTGTGTCCTCTTTTAATTCGTTGAGCAGTGGTTTGTAGTTCTCCTTGAAGAGGTCTTTCACATCCCTTGTAGGTCAGATTCCTAGGTGTTTTATTCTTTTAGTAGCAATTGTGAATGGGAGTTCACTCCTGATTTGGCTGTTTGTCTGTTTTCGGTGTATAGGAATGCTTGTGATTTTTGCACATTGATTTTGTATCCTGAGACTTTGCTGATGTTGCTTATCAGCTTAAGGAGATTTGGGGCTGAGGCAATGGGGTTTTCTAAATATACAATCATGTCATCTGCAAACAGGGACCATTTACTTCCTCTTTTCCTAATTGAATACCCTTTATTTCTTTCTCTTGCCTGATTGCTGTGGCCAGAACTTCCAACACTATGTTAAATGGAGTGGTGAGAGAGGGCATCTGTGTCTTGTGCCGGTTTTCAAAGGGAATGCTTCCAGTTTTTGCCCATTCGGTATGGTATTAGCTGTGGGTTTGTCATAAATAACTCTTATTATTTTGAGATATGTTCCGTCAGTACCTAGTTTATTGAGAGTTTTTTTTTTTAGCATGAAGGGCTGTTGAATTTTGTCAAAGGCCTTTTCTGCATCCATGGAGATAATCGTGTGTTTTTTGTCATTGGTTCTGTTTATATGATGGATTATGTTTATTGTTTTGCATATGTTGAACCAGCCTTGCTTCCCAGGGATGAAGCCAACTTGATGTTGGTGAATAAACTTTTTGATGTGCTGCTGGATTCGGTTTGCCAGTATTTTATTGTGGATTTTTGCATCGATGTTCATCAGGGATATAGGTCTAAAATTCTCTTTTTTTGTTGTGTCTCTGCCAGGCTTTGGTATCAGGATGATGCTGGCCTCATAAAATGAGTTAGGGAGGATTCCTTCTTTTTCTATTGATTGGAATAATTTCAGAAGGAATGGTACCAGCTCCTATTTGGAACTCTGGTAGAAGGTGGCTGTGAATCCATCTGGTCCTGGACTTCTTTTGGTTGGTAGGCTATTAATTTTTGCCTCAATTTCAGAGCCTTTTATTGGTCTATTCAGAGATTCAACTTCTTCCTGGTTTAGTCTTGGGAGGGTTTATGTGTCCAGGAATTTATCCATTTCTTCTAGATTTTCTAGTTTATTTGCATAGAGGTGCTTATAGTATTCTCTGATGGTAGTTTGTATTTCTATGGGATTGGTGGTGATATCCTCTTTATCACATTATTGTGTCTATTTGATTCTTCTCTCTTATTAGTCTTGTTAGTGGTTGACTAATTTTGTTGATCTTTTCAAAAAACCAGCTCCTGGATTCATTGAGTTTTTGAAAAGTTTTTTTGTCACTGATTTTTGAAGCGTCTCTATCTCCTTCAATTCTGCTCTGATCTTAGTTATTTCTTGCCCTCTGCTAGGTTTTGAATTTGTTTCCTCTTGCTTCTCTAGTCCTTTTAATTGTAATGTTAGGGTGACAATTTTAGATCTTTCCTGCTTTCTCTTGTGAGCATTTAGTGCTATACATTTCCCTCTACAAACTGCTTTAAATGTGTCCCAGAGATTCTGGTACATTGTGTCTTTGTTCTCATTGGTTTCAAAGAACATCTTTATTTCTGCCTTCATTTTGTTAGTTACCCAGTAGCCATTCAGGAGCAGGTTGGTCAGTTTCCATGTAGTTGTGTGGTTTTGAGTGAGTTTCTTAGGGAGTTCTAATTTGATTGCACTGTGGTCTGAGAGACAGTTTGTTGTGATTTCTGTTCTTTTACTTTTGCTGAGGAGTGCTTTACTTCCAATTATGTGGTCAATTTTATAATAAATGTGACGTGGTACTGAGAAGAATGTATATTCATTGATTTGGGGTGGAGAGTTCTGTAGATGTCTATTAGATCCACTTGGTGCAGAGCTGAGTTCAAGTCCTGGATATCCTTTTGTTAACCTTCTGTCTCATTGATCTTTCTAATATTGACAGTGGGGTGTTGAAGTCTCCCATTATTATTGTGTGGGAGTCTAGGTCTCTTTATAGGTCTCTAAGGACTTGCTTTATGAATCTGGGTGCTCCAGTGTTGGGTGCATATATGTTTAGGACAATTATCTCTTCTTGTTGAATTGATCCCTTTACCATTATGTAATGACCTTCTTTGTCTCTTTTCATCTTTGTTGGTTTAAAGTCTGTTTTATCAGAGACTAGGATTGTAACCCCTGCTTCTTTTTTTGCTTTCCATTTGCTTGGTAGATCTTCCTCCATCCCTTTATTTTGAGCCTATGTGTGTCTCTGCACGTGACATGAGTCTCCTGAATAGAGCACACTGATGGGTCTTGACTCCTTAACCAATTAGCCAATCTGTGTCTTTTAATTGGGGCATTTAGCCCATTTACATTTAACATTAATATTGTTATGTGTGAATTTGATCCCATCATTATGACATTAGCTGGCTATTTTGCCCATTAATTGATGCTGTTTCTTCATAGCATTGATGGTCTTTACAATTTGGCATGTTTTTGAAGTGGCTGGTACCAGTTGTTCCTTTCCATGTTTAGTGCATCCTTCAGGAGCTCTTGCAAGGCAGGCCTCGTGGTGACTAAATCTCTCAGCATTTGCTTGTCTGTAAAGGATTTTATTTCTCCTTCACTTATGAAGCTTAGTTTGGCTGGATATGAAATTCTGGGTTGACAATTCTTTTCTTTAAGAATGTTGAATATTGGCCCCCACTCTCTTCTGGCTTGTAGAGTTTCTGCTGAGAGATCTGCTGTTAGTCTGATGGGCTTCCCTTTGTGGGTAACCTGACCTTTCTCTTTTGCTGCCCTTACCATTTTTTCCTTCATTTCAACCTTGGTGAGTCTGACAACTATGTGTCTTGGGGTTGCTCTTCTCGAGGAGTATCTTTGTGGCAGTCTCTGTATTTCCTGAATTTGAATGTTGGCCTGCCTTGCTACGTTGGGGAAGTTCTCCCGGACAATATCCTGAAGAGTGTTTTCCAACTTGGTTCCATTCTCCCTGTCACTTTCAGGTACACCATTCAAATGTAGATTTGGTCTTTTCACATAGTCCCATATTTCTTGGAGGCTTTGTTCATTTCTTTTTACTCTTTTTTTCTCTAAACTTGTCTTCTCACTTTATTTCATTAATTTGACTTTCACTCACTGATATCCTTTCTCCCACTACATCAAATTGGCTATTGAAGCTTATGCATGTTCTTGTGCCATGGTTTTCTGCTTCATCAGGTCATTTAAGCTCTTTCCACACTGTTCATTCTAGTTAGCCATTCCTCTAATCTTTTTTCAAGATTTTTAGCTTCCTTGCAATGGATTAGAACATCCTCCTTTAGCTCATAGAAGTTTGTTATTACCAACCTTCTGAAGCCTACTTCTGTCAACTTGTCAAAGTCATTCTCCGTCCAGCTTTGCTTTGTTGCTGGCAAGGAACTCTCATCCTTTGGAGGACAAGAGGCAGTCTGGTTTTTAGAATTTTTAGCTTTTCTGCTCTGGTTTGTCCCCATCTTTGTGGATTTATCTACCTTTGGTCTTTGATGTTGGTGACCTACAGATGGGGTTTTGGTGTGGCTTTCCTTTTTATTGATGTTGACGCTATTTCTTTCTGTTTGTTAGTTTTCCTTCTAAGAGTCAGGTCCCTCAGCTGCAGGTCTGTTGGAGTTTGCTGGAGGTCCACTCCAGACCCTGTTTGCCTAGGTATCACCAGCGGAGGCTGCAGAACAGCAAATATTGCAGAATAGCAAATATTGCTGCCTGATCCTTCCTCTGGGAGCTTCGTCCCAGAGATGTACCCACCTCTGTGAGGTGCCTGTTGGCCCCTACTGGGAGGGGTCTCCCAGTTAGGCTACACTGGGGTCAGGGACCCAATTGAGGAGGCAGGCTGTCCTTTCTCAGAGCTCAAATGCCATGCTGGGAGAACCACTGCTCTCTTCAGAGCTGTCAGACAGGGATGTTTACGTCTTCAGAAGTTTCTGCTGCCTTTTTTCATCTACGCCCTGCCCACAGAGGTGGAGTCTATAGAGGCAGTAGGCCTCGCTGAGCTGTGGTGGGCTCTGCCCAGTTTGAGCTTCCTGGCTGCTTTGTTTACCTACTCAAGCCTCACCAATGGCAGACGCCCCTCCTCTCGCCAGGTTGCAGCCTGGCAGATCAATCTCAAACTGCTGAGCTAGCAGTGAGCAAGGCGACTTGGGCATGGGACCCACAGAACCTGGCATGGGAGAGAATCTCCTGGTCTGCCAGTTGTTAAGCCACAGAAAAAGCACAGTATTTGGGCGGAAGTGTCCTGTTTTTCCAGGTACAGTCTGTCACAACTTCCCTTGGCTAGGAAAGGGAAATACTGTGACCCCATGCACTTCCTGGGTGAGACAATGCCCTGCCCTGCTTCAGCTCACCCTCTGTGGGCTGCACCCACTGTCCAACCAGTCCCAGTGAGGTGAACCAGGTACCTCAGTTGGAAATGCAGAAATCACCTGTCTTCTGTGTCGATCACGCTGGGAGCTGCAGACTGGAGCTGTTCCTATTCGGCCATCTTGGAACTGAATTCCCCCCTCTTAAATTTTAGTGGAAGTTAACAGGCTAAAACCTTTGAAGAGGAATTTGCTGCATCCTACATGAGTAACTCTATAACTTTGCCAGGGACTTTGGGGCTGTGGACAGGGTTTTGCTCGAGTGGGCCTTGGCACTGGCTTCTGGAGTTCCTCCTATGGCCCCTGCTGCTCTGGCCTCTACCACCCAGAACTGCCTTGAGAAGGGAGTCACAATCAGGACTTTAACAAGGCCCCTTGGGTTTGGGGAGCTGGTAGAGGAGGAAGTAGAGAAAGCCAGAGAGAAAAGAGGGAGATTCCTTGCCGCTCTGCCCTGCAAATTGAGGAAGTTGTGCGGGGCATCCTGGAGCGGCTCAACTCGAAGCTGGAGCCCAGCACAAAGGAGACCCTGCAGGCCATGTGCTCACTGCAGGCTGCAACACCCAGACTGTCCTCCCCATGCTGTGTAGCAAACCACTGCCTTAGGACAGGTTCCTCTCCCCTGACCCAGGGCATATTCTGCAGCCCAAGAAACCTCCCGCTGCTATCTGGCTCCAAGCCCAAAAGTCACTATGCAAGGATGGTTTTTCTCTGTCCCTCCTTTTCTTGGATGCCCATCAAGCCTCAATGTTGTGTCCTATGTTCAATTCTTCTTTGGTCTCACTCCTTCTAGTCCCTGAAAACTGGCTCTTCATGGGCCTGAGACCAGACTAGCCCTAGGGGCCTCGTCAGCAAGGCCCATGACACAGCTGTCCCTGGGTCCCGCAGAACCACTCTGGGCCTGTGGAAGGCTTTTAGAACCCAGAAGGAGACCACCATTGGTGTCCTGCAGGGATCACGGAGCTCACAAGGTGGGACCATTTCCCCAGCACCCCGGCACCACTCTGGCCCCTGATCCTAGTCTCCCAGGTGTCAGGCTTAAACCCTCCCTCCCCATCTCCCAGGCCTCTGGTGTCCTGATTCCTCAGCCCTCACATTCTCCCCGTTCTCCACACACTGGTCCCTGGGCACTCATCGCCCCCCTGCAACTCCTGGTTTCCTGTGACCCATCCCAGTGGCATGGTGCAGAACTGTGAGTCCTCCATCCTTCTTCAACTCGTGAACCATGTGCGGAGCCTGCTGTACAGCTCAGATAAGCAGAGGAAGGTCTGGCCAGGGCCTTCTATGTACAGGAGAGAGCAGGGAGAGCTCAACAGCTCCAGCCATGCATTTCCTGTAGCTGCGCAACTAAGCATTTCACAGGACCTTAACTAACTTGCTCCTGAAAGAAGAGAAGAAGAGAACCAAGGCATCTCAGATAGGGTTCCCTTCCCTGGCACTTCAGGGGCACAGATAAGGGAGGCCAGGAAGGCCTGGAGAGGGATCAGCAGCTCCAGTCCTCTCAGAACAACCCATGGGTCCCAGCATCTGGCTTAAATTCAAGCCTTATCAGCATCAGTCACCAACTCCTCCCACTTTGTCTCCATCCTATGTGAGCAGATCTGCCCTGCTCTCAGCTGGACGCAGTCTTTACCTAACCATGAGGCCTGAGGGAGGACTGCGAGCCCTCTCCTCCAGGGGCCTGAACCCACTGGGCCTTCTGTCTCCTCGCACACTGCAGTCCCGAGGTTGCCTACATCTGCTTCTTTTGGATTCTGTTTATTTTCTGAAAACCTGTCCCCAAGGGTTGCATGATCCCCAACGTGGCAGTGACCTCTGCCTTCTTCCAAAGAAATGGAGGCCCTGAAAAGCCTGGTTCCATCTTTGGGAGGCTTCTTGCACAGTGAGGCGTGGGTAACAGTACAGGTGGTGAAGAGCCTGTGCGACATCCTCTGCCACAGGCAGGGTGGGGACATCCCACTGCTCTGCGGCATTGCCAGGCAGCTGTGCCCACTAATTAACACAGATGCACAAATTTTCAATCTAATACTGCAAGCAAATTCAACAGCACATTAAAAAGATCATTCACCATGATCAAGTGGCAGTTACCTCAGGGATGCAAGGGTGGTTGAATGTATACAAATCTGTAAATAGGACATGCTGCATTCACAGAATGGAGGACGAAATCCACAGGATCATCTCTGTGAATGCAAATAAATAAAAACTCAACAAATTCAGTATAGAAAGGATGTACCACAACACAATAAGGCCACATATGACAAGCCCAAAGCTAACATCATCCACAATGAGATCAAGTTGTAAAGTTGCAAAGTTAACATCATCCACAATGCGATAAAGTTGCATTGGGACTGCTGCAGCAGGGACAGCTGGTTTTGAGTGTTAAATAGAGAACAACGCAACAGCTTGGAAAGAAAGGGCCCGAGTCCCCATGTAGTTTCATATTTCATATAAATATGAAATATCTATATTTTCATCCAAGATATCTGCACTCCCAGGTGCACTGCCGCACTATCATAATAGCTGAGAGATGGAATCAGTCTAAGCATCCACCAGCAGATGAACGGATAAAGGAAATGGGGCATATGTATAACAATGGAATACAATTTAGCCTTTAAAATACAGGAAATCTCTTCATGACATGGATGAACCTGGAGGGCATCCATAATGCTGAAATAAGCCAGGCACAGAACAGCAAAGCCACGCAGTGTCACATGTGGAAGCTGAAAAAGCTGAACTCATGGAAACAGAGAGTAGATTGGTGGTTATCGGGGGCTGGAGGTGGCGGTCGGGGAGACGTTGGTCAGTTAGGCAGGAGGAAGAAGTTCCAGAGAACGACTCTATAACATGGTGACTAGTGTTAACAGCACCACGGTGTAGACAGGAAAATTGTGAAGAGAGTGTGCTTGAAGTGTTCTCGCCACAAAAATTGGTAAGTGTGTGAGGCCATACACGGTACATAACTCAGTGTGGCTCTTGCACAGTGTGTTTATAGTTGAAAAACACTACATTGTGCACCATACATATATCCAGTTTTTATTTTTCAATTAAAAATACAAGGCAGATATTCTGCAGGCGGACTAAGTGGAGGAAACAATTCAAGGTAGACGGAACAGGCCAGGCGTGGTGCCCCACTAGTGTGGGGCAGGAAGGGCACCTGGCACCTGCTCAGCACATGGCAAACGCTGGGCAAACCGGGTTCTCTTTCTTTCTCCTTCCTCCAAGCCATGGTCAGTGGTTTGCTATGAGCATGATTTACGCCTGGGCATTACCTGCCGTTTAAACATACCCCTGACTGCCCTATATCCACACCCTTCTGATAGCCAAGCTATGTGGCGATCAGCTGGTGATTTTGCTGCAAAGCACCATCAACTCCGTGGAGCCTGCCAAGACAGTGGCAGCCCAGCAAGTCTTCAGGGATGTGTCCTGCAGAGGTGAGTGGGAATGGGGCACAGTCTTGGGGTTCTAGGACCCGATCGTTCCTAGGATAGCTCCTTTCTCTGGAGACAGTCTGGTATAGTAGTTAGAAGCACAGTTTTAAATGCAGAGTCATCTCAGTGAGTTCACATCTTGGCTGTGCTTCTCACTAGCTATGTGGCCTTGGACAAATGACTTCCAGTTTGTGCCTCTGTTTCCTTATCGGAAAAACAGAGGTAAAAATAATTGTTACCTTTAGGGATTTTTAGTGAGGGTGGTGTGAGGAAACCTATGTGAGGTGCTGAGAATAGGGCCTGCTCTGCAATGGTTTCACAGTGGTTTATCTGTGATTACTGCCTGGACGAGCAGGCTTCGCCTCCAATCGGGCATGGGTATTAAGCTTTTGCTGTGTGCTAAGCACTGTACCAGGCACGGAGAATACACACAGAGAAGACAGCCCCTGCCCTCAGTGAGCTCCCTGCAGGGTAGGGAGGGTGAGGCTGTCCACACGGTGAGACGGTGCAGGACAACATGCACTGGGCTGCTTAGACGGGAGCTGCAGTGCCCGCAGGAGGGCAAGCAAGCGGCGGTCAGGGGAGGCGGGGTGGGCTTTACAGAGGGGATGGGGCCTGTGACAGTGGGTCGGGACAAGGTGGCCACAAGGGAGAGGAGCAATGGCCAAGGTTGGAAAGGTTGAGAAGGACAGACGGTGGCGGGGGACAGTTCGGCTGGAGAGGCGGATTTGTGTGGGCAATTGTGGGAGACTGCCAAGGGGTGGGGCTTGAATGCCTGCCTGAGGAAAGTACAGGCCAGGCTGGTGGGTTTTGGTGTGGTTGGAAGTGCAGGGGTGGCTGAGATGCCAGTGGAGGCTCCATCTGACCTTTGATGCCCAGGACTGTGCCTGGCATTCCTCTCGCCCGGCTGTCCTCTGATGTCTCCCCAAGCAGCGGAGGTGGGGAGGAGGCTGACCTCCAGCTGCATGCCTGTGTTTTCTCTAGTGACCCAGAGGGAGACCTTGAATAGGGAGGTGATGAGTTCAGTGGTTCTGCTGATACAGGAAGATCAGAGACCTGTGAGCGTGAGCAATACTGCGGGTTTGCACTGGGAGGGCAATTGCTTTATTGATACCCTGAGGTCATGTAAATGGAGAGGGGAGGGAGATGAGGAATGAGGAGGAGGGGCAGGGCACCCTCACCAAGGTAATTCAGGCTCAGACTCCTGCCCTTGGGGTACATTTGGGTTCTTCAAAACCAGAGAAGAGTTTGAGAAGCATAAAGGTGGTTCCTACTGAGGTAACAAGTGGGACTTGACTCCGGAGGTGGGGTTGACCCTGGACCAGATTGAAGACTGGCTAAACAGGGAAGAGGGGAAAGCACCTGTCCATAAGACATGCCCACCAGTGCCATGCCAGTTTACTATTGCTATGGCAATGTTATCACCCTTTTTCGAGGAATTTCTGAGTAGCCTACCCCTTGGTGTGCATGTGATTCAAAGGGAGCATCAATGTGACTGTGGGACCGCCCCTGAGTAGCTGCTCTGGACACACTGCCTGTGGGGTTGCCCTGGACCGTGGAGCCGCCCCTGAGTAGCTACTCTGGACACACTGCCTATGGGGTTGGCCCTGCTTTGCAGGAGCAGTCAAGGAGCTGTATCACTGCCGCCTCAATAAAGCTGTTTTCTTCTACCATGGGCTTGTTCTTGAGTTCTTTCCTAAGGGAAGCCAAGAAACTTCCTGGGTGAAACCCCAATTCTGGGGCTCGTCTGCCCTGCAACACTTCTTGCCTTCTTCTGAGCCTGTTCTGTGGGCAACACTGTGGTGTCCTTAGGGGAGACACACAGCTCCAAATGACACTGACTGGGGCACTGAGAACCCGCAGGTTGCTTGCAAGGGAGAAAGCCTCAAGCATCATAGCTGGGGTGGGGCCTGAGAAGCTGTATTTTTAGCAAGCTCCACAGCCAGGGGTGCAGGCAGCAGAGACTCCCAGCTGTGGATGGTGTAGGACAGTACGTTGGAACTGCTGTAGCAAGGAGAGCTGGTTTTGAGTGTTGAATAGAGAACAACCCACCAGCCTGGAAAGAAAGAGCCCAAGTCCCCAGAAGGGTCATGGCAAGCTGGGCTCTTGAGAGCTGGGCCCTCAGGACTTACTGGATTGGTTCCTGGCTTTCCTACCAAGACCAAAACATGAGACTTTTCCTTTACTCGAATTCCCCCACATCAATGCTCTTGCCAATTTCAGTATCTGTAGGCACAGGAGGTGTGGGAAGTAAGTGCTTAGAGTTCTCCGGGAGGACAGTGGGGCTGGAGTGGGTCGGAACTTCAGAGCAGAGGACGGAAGAGGGCAAGTCCAGCCATGGGTGGTCTGCCATGGCCATGGCACCCACCAAAGAATCACAGTGGACTTGGATTCAGGAGGCTTATGGGCCTTGAAGACCTTCCTGATCTGCTCTGGTCCTCTGTGTGCTCATCCGGAACAGGAGGCCATCCTGAGGCCCCTTCGTGTCATGCATGTGATGGTCTGTGACCTACAGGTACACATGGCCCTGCTGAGCTTCGTCGAGATGCTGGGGCAGCACAGCTACTTGACCCTGCCCCAGGGGAGCATCATCATCCACCACCTTGTTAGGCTCAGCCAGCCAGAGCCCTCAGTGAGTAGGGCCTGGTACAAGTGAGGGGACCGAGGGTGGAGTGAGCCAGGGGCAGGGGACCAAGGAGGGCAGGGGTGGAAGCAGAGATACAGAATAGGGGGCTGGCTGGCCTGACGGGGAGGGGCTTTGGTATCCACACCCCGGATCAGTGGACCGGGGAGGTCTTGACCCAGGAGTTTCAGCTAGCATTGGTTCCAGATTTTAATTCTTTCTTTTCTTTTTCCAGAATAAAAGGACACCCAGCAGATGTGCACTAAGATCCTACGAATGGTACACACAGTTAGGGCCAAAGAGGCCTCTCCATTTCCTCCCCGCCGACTCCCTAGATCACTATTCTGCCCCACTAGACTGCCCTCCATCTTACCCCGTGTACTGTCTCTTTCACCCTCCTGATCTCCATCTGTTCTTGCTTAAGGTTCTGGGGATCCTCTGAGAGGTGGCTCAGTGGAGCAAAAGACAGGGATTGGACGGTGAGTCTGGAGACCTGAGCTTGAGTCCCTCTGCGAATTTCTGGCTGTGTGAGCAAATTGCTCCTTGGGCTGCACTTTCTCCTTCTGTCTAAAGGAGGAGATTCCCTGCCCTCCCTGCTCACAGCAACCTCCAAGGATTCCTGAAGACTCCTGTGGGCTGATGCATGGTTGGAGTTGGGAGGAAGGCCCTGGGAGGGGAGAATGGTGAGTTCCTCTCCTCGCAGAGGCAAACTGCTCTCCCAAACAAGCCCAGTCTCCTGACCTTTAACATTTCTTGTCCTCTGGAATGTTCCCCAGTGAAGGTGATCACAAGTCACACAATTTCAAATTTTAAGAAACCCTTCTATCTAAGCATGTCCTTCCTAGTGTGATTTTCATAAGGACCTTGGTGACCTTTTACCAATGTGGGGCAGGAGGGGGAAGAGTGAGACACGGAGAGTCAGAGATGGAGTCAGAGGCACCAGGAGCACAAGGGGAGAGCCGACGAAGCGTCCGGGACTCTACTGCTCCTCCAGGAAAGGAATCCAAGGTCATGGGGTCAGAGAACTCAAGATGGGGGCTGATTTGGGCTTGCCGCTGATGTCCTTGCATATCACCTGCCCAGTGTCCCTGCCAGAACTCATCAATCTCCTATGCCAGCCATACCACATCTTGGTCTTCATGGTTTTTAGCCAGGTAGCTATGGAGGTGGCTCTGCAGGCTCTCTCCGTGGGCCAGTTCCTCTTCCTCAGCAGCTTCCACTATAGACATGAGTACAAAGCTGGGTCATCTATGGGAAGGGGGGTGGCCAGGAAGGCTGTGGCTGCTGCGGCCATGGAGGGAGGGGGTAGGCTGGCACACTGTGGGGGTGTGGGGTGAGGAGAGGGTGCAGGTCTGTGGTGAGGGGGAGGCTGCAGACTGATCCTCAGCCAGGGTGAAAGGAGGGCCCTTTTCATAGCATGCAAAATATGATGAAAATCTGCAATTGCCTCCAAGGCCTTCAAAACACAGTAAGTACCCCGGTTTCCCCCACTTGTTCTCTGTCCTGACCGAGAAACACAGGGTGCACTCAGCTGCTCTGTGGCCCCACCAGCAGCATATTTTCCCTTGCAGGCTTGAACCCAACGCAAGCTGATAAAGTTGTTTGCGTTGTTGCCCAAAACACTGAAAGACACTGGCCCTGGCCTGGAGTCAAATGCCTTAAACTGTCGTATAGACTCCACCCCCTAAGCCCCTGACTGTGGACAGAGCTAGGTAGAACACCCCTTCCTCTTGCTGGCTACCTTGAGGATCCACTGCAGTCCATTTTCTACGTGGTCTTCCCTAATAAATGCTTTAGACTGATGACCCTGGCATCTGGCGCTTCTCTCTTTGGGATCCCGACCGGCTCCATCTTGTGATGGTTTGGGGCATTCCCTTGTGGGAACTCCCCTGACACCACTGTTGACTCCAGCCATGAATTTGGCTGGAACAGAGCACAGTTATTTACTGACTAGCCCGGGCCCATCTCTGGCAGATGAGATTATGAAAAACCGCGCACTGATCGCCAGCACTCAGTTTACTTCCAGGCTGAGCCGAATGGGCAATAGCTTCCTCAAAGCCTCTGGCCTTGAAGCCCCAGAAAGAAGAAAGTACCTTTTAAAATGTGTCAATGGGGGAAAAATGAAAACAAAAAGAATTTAGCAATTTTCTTGAAGGCCTTCAAAATTCATTGCAGGAGTTGCCCAATAGGAGGGTGAAAAATAGTTACCTAGTACCCCTTGTAATAGGCAACTGACATAAAAGGGCAATGGTGGCACAAACATTGAAGTCCACCTGCAGAAGAAGCAGGGTCTGTCTAAAAGCCATTGTGAATCATGGTGAATAATTAGGGCTGGTGAGATGACCAGATTTCCAGAGTCCTGATCCAGCCCTGGGAGACCGTCTGCCCTTGGTGTTTATGGAAACCTGAAGCTTGGTGGCCTCCTAATTTCCAGAAATATCCTTATCATAGATTCCTATTGCTGACGGTAACTCAGGAGGGTCTCTGTGACCCTGAGGGAATCTGACTGATACTTAGGATCTAAGCATCTGGGGTTTGCAGAGAAAGTTGGGGAAGAGCTGGAAGCAGAGCGAGCCACCGCACTCCCAGTCTTGCCTGTTTTTCCTCCAACCTGCACTTCTCATTCCTGCCACAGTGACAGACGGCACCTGCACAGAAGGAAGCCCTGGGTCAAGGATTTGGGTCTCAGTCCAAGCTCTTAAAGTGCAACCACTGAGGCAGGCACCTCTGTCACTACCACTTGCTTCTCCGTGAAGAAACCACCGCTCCTTCTGCTCCTCTGAGCCTGAGTCACTTGGTTCCAGGCCCCTAGAGCTTAAGACATGGGTCACCATCTCTGTTTTCGCCCCTGGGTTCTGCCCACGGTGACCTGATGGATAGCCCCAACATTAGAATGGGAACCATCCCTTAAAACCTGTCCTTTCCAGAAGCCAGTTAGAATTTACATCTTTAAAAATCTCCAAAATATTTATTTTACAAGGCAGGAGCTGTGCCCCAAAGCTTGTGGCAAGTGGGGACCTAAGGTTCCTTGAAATCACCTGAGTGTGGAAGTGGTGATAAGGTGCTAAAGAGGTGACCTGAACTCACCAGGCTGATGTGGATAGAATGTGGACCCCAGTTCTGTCCCTCCATCCCTGAGGCCCCTCCCCAACCCCCGTGAACCCCCTGTCCATGGAGGTAGTGCTGTGTGCCAGCCTCTCTCCTGCATCTGGAGATGCTGTTCCAAGATGCAGTTTCCCTCACACCTGCCCCAACCCAGCAAACTCCAGGGGACAGATCCATGCCGCAACAGCCTCACAGCTAGGCCCTGGAGGTATGGAGCTCACAGACCTCCCACTAACTAAGAAAAACGTGGTAGAGAGCCAGGAGAAGGGGAGCAGCTTCCAACAGAGCCCCCACCATGTCCCCCACTCAGCCCCCCATCCAATCCCTTCCTTCCACCTGGACTCAGCACCATCCTGAGTCCCTGCGTAAGAGGCACGTTGAGTCCTATGGAAAATAATAAAAGTGAGAACAACTGGTGCAGTTGCCATGAGGCCGTGGATGCCCAGGGGACTGGAGGCTTTGATGCCCTCTGACATGGCCCCTCTCAGGCAATCCTGAGGACTATCGGGATGTTTGCTTCTCCACACACACAGAGGATCCCATTCCCTGGCTGCACTCCACATGGATTACCTTCCTACACCAGAGGTTTCAGTAGTTCTTTAAAAGTTTGGCAATTTTGAAATTTTTTTTTTCGTACATTTATTCCTTATGATTCATTCCTCTGCCTTCTTACAATTGAGCATTTTGAAAGTAATTTAACCTTTTCATCATGATTTGGGGTCCTGATGATGAACACCATTATTATGTTGAGGTGCCATTCTCCCCAGAGTGCAGGGACCATGTCTCAGTCCTCTGCGTGCTCCTGGGCACCTCGGCCGGCACGTGGCGATGCTGTGTGCGTCTGCGGGGCTGCCCTGACACAAGCCAACAGAGGCTCCGGCGTAGAGGCTGACGGAGCCCGCTGCTCTGGGCGGCTCTGCTTTGTGAATATGCATTCCTTAGTGTCTTTCCTTAGTATCCTCTCCTGCTATCAGTCTATCTGCTCACCAAACCTTGAGGCCCCTCTTTTTATGTTCACTTTTTAAAAGTTGAGATATAATTTACCTAACATAAAAATCACCCCTTTAAAGTGGTTTTCACATATATTCACAAAGTTGTGCATCCATCACTACTATCTAATTCTAAACATTTTCATCACCTCCACAAAGAAACCTCATACCCTTGGTCAGTCTCCACACTTCTTTCCCCTAGCCCCTGGCAACCACTTATCTACCTTCTGTCTCTCTGGATTTGCCTGTTCTGCACTTTTTCATAGAATGGAATCCTGTGCCATGTGGTCCTTTTATGCACGATATCCAACCCAGAGAAAGTCCCTGCTTCCTAAGCCCTCCTGAGACTCACCAGCCATGAGCCCACATCTATAGCAAGTTCTTTTGAAGGCCCTCCTTACTGCTGGACATTCTTCCTTTGTGCAACAAGTCAGTAAACCCATTTTGGTTCAGCTATAGGTGAGTTCTTGATGGTTTTTAGCTTAGTAGGATTGGCAGAAATAGAGGTTCCCTGAGTCAGCTGAAGCCCTCCCCCTTGGACAAGAGCCCCCGCCTCAGTTACGGTGGACACAGCTGAGACACACAGGGCGTCTCCTGCTGTCTGAGGTGCCGGGTGGCCCACAGCTGGAAGGCAGCCCGGTCTGAATGGAGGCTGATGTTTCCTTGAGGCCGCTCCGCTTCAGGTGCGCTCTGTTCTGGGAATGAGGTGCTGTGCGACTTTTCCTGGCGATCTCATCAGATTTGCCCCGCTCCTCGGTGAAACCGCTGTCTAGCCTTCTGAGAAATGCTCCTATGTCTATCCGGTGGTCGAATGTTCTGAGCGTTGTCTCTAAGAGGAAAATTCAGTAGTCGACAGGGGCCCGGGAAGTCTGTCCTCAAGCTGGTCTTGGAGGTCACAGTGCTCAGGAGTTCCCCTCAGACCAGCATTCATTGGCATGAGCTTTGCCCCAGGTCACTGTTTCCGTACCGAAAGATGGATTTCCCTTCAACCTTGTCTCTGGGTGGTTCCTGAGGGCTCCCTTTAAAGTTCCCTCTGCCTGGAATCAGGAGGATTGGAGACAATCAGCCTGCGGCCTCTGACCAAGCTCCAGAGGCAAGAAGTCTGTTCTCAGACTGCTCGGGTGCCCGTGCGACCTTTTTCATCGGAAGTGGCTCTTGCCCAGGCCAAACACCTGCTGCTTCCAGATTTCCTCACTGTCGTGTGAACTCATCTTATGTCTCTGACACAATTTCTTAAGACACCATTTGCAATTGCAGTGGCCACTCTGGAGAATTTTCACATGAACGAGCTCGTTCATTTGGGAGGTTCTGTACAGCAAAAAGGAAAGGAACCTCATGAGAGCTTCTCTTGTGGAAAAGAGACACTGATTTGTTTAATGCAGGAGACACACAGTCCCTTCCTCGTTTGTTTCCATACTTCAGGGATTAATATAAGTGCTGGGGTTTTGTTGTACAGATTGATAAAACTATCAAAGGCCAAGCTATTGTCCAAAACAGGATAATTTCACTAGCTTTGAGAGTATTTGTCAAAAATATGTTTTCCTAACTTTTTTTTTTTTTTGCAAAATAACCTAATTAGCCTGATGGTCATAATTTCATACTTACTGGAAGCCAGTTCCGTCTCCTTTTTTGTTTATTTTAAAAAAGTTTACATTTCTTATTTTAATATTTATTTATTTATTTGAGACAGGACATTATTCTGTCCCCCAGACCGCAGTGCAGTGGCACAATCACAGCTCACCGCAGCCTGGACTTGCCAGGCTCAGGTGATCCTTCCACCTCTGCCTTTTGAGTAGCTAGGACTACAGGCGCCCAACCGCCACACCCAGCGAAGTTTTGTATTCTTTGTAGAGATGAGGTTTTGCCATGTTTCTCAGGCTGGTCTCAAACTCCTTGGGCTCAAGCAGTCTGCCCACCTCAGCCTCCAAAGTGTTAGAATTACAGACGTGAGTCACTCCATCCGGCCTCTCATTTTTTGTTTCTATCCCTCCATTTTTCTTGGGCTAGATGACATTGACTCACTATTTTTCAGAAAAGAAAATAGAGGTTCAGAGAGGTTAAGTGACTTGCCCAAGTTCACACTGCTAACCTATATAGCAGGGCCAGGACTCAACTCAGACTGTGAGATGCGGCCGGTGTTCGGAACAAAAATGTGCCTCATTGTGTTACCTCCCTCAGGACCAAGGAGAAAGGAGAGAAACTTGGGGATCATCAGACCAGCCATGCCAGAGCTCACAGCATTCTTACTCAGTCCCACGAGTCTACAGAGTGTCAGCACTCAGATGGATTTTGGAAACAATCCAGTCTCACCCCTCGATTAACAGACGTGGAGACTCAGGCCCAAAGAGGAAAAGTGATGTGTTCAAGGTCACACAGATTAGTGGCAATGCCTAGACTTGAACCAAGATGAGCAGAGTCTGGTGCACTGCAACATTCCACCTTCCTCCTCCACAGCAGGTGCAGGGAGGGTCCACCCTTCTGGTCACTACAGCATGTTGCAGTTTTCTGTGCCAGTGCGCTTCCTCTTAGGAAGAAACATTTCTGGGCTGGGGTAGCTAGCTCCCCCTTTTAGCCATGTAGAATTTCTCTCTGGGCATTTTAGGTAGGAGTGCTGTCTATATTTCTTAAGTGTCTGAGTCTACCTTGGCTACAGAGATGAATTAGGAAAAATTCGTCTCTCCTGTGGATGTGTGCAGAGTTCTCCATGCACAATAAAGTGTGAGTGAAAAGCAGCAAATGCTATTAGCAGCAGGGCAAGCTGAAACTGCTGTGCCCTTTTTTAAATGTCCTCAGTCGTCTTCAGATCCATCCATGTAATTATCTTCTAAGTGCATTCTCAAAAATGAGATTTTAAATTTCAGGGTCTATTTACAGCCAGATGATCATAATACTCCCCTGCTCAAAAAGCTTCGATGACCCCTATGCCTTGAAATTAAAGTCACAAATTCCTCTCTCATCATCCAAGGCCACTTGTGATCTGGTCAAAATCTATTTCTAGTAGTATTACCCACTGTTTCCTTTCCAGGCACTCAACTCAGTCTACCTCCAGCAGATTAGATTTCCTAGAAATAACTGCTCCTCCTTCTACATCCCATGAACAAAAGTTTTCTGAAAAGGAATCTGGAGGAAAGAGACTATTTCAGTGGACAGTTTGCAAAACTGGGTGTTAGGTTTTGAAGGGAAGGCGAGGGTTAAAGAAAGACACACATAAGGGGGTGGCTTAATAGCAAATGCAGGCTTTATGTCCAGCATAAAACCTACAGAAGTTAGGGACCAGCATAATGCCAGAGCCCAATGCTGCTTACAAGCCTGGGGCAATTTATAGCTATGGGCCGAAGGGGTCTGGGCAGTGTGGCTTGCTGCCTGGGCCTGGCAGGATGTTGGTAAGATGTTCCCATGCTAAGACGGTTCTGGCCCTTGTGCCAGTGGGATTTCGTTGTGGTGTTCTGGGTGTTCCTCGGACCTTTGTCTAGCAAGATATGATAGAGATGTGTCTTTGGTTCGGCCTTTGTCTGCCTTGTGGTTAGGTGGTTAGGCAGACTGTTTCTCACACCTGAACCCCTGTTCCACTTTGACCAACGTCTGCAAAATAGCAGAGAGAGCTTACAACATGGTGCAGTTTGGACTAACACCGAGAGACCAGACTTCACTGTAAAATGAAAGTGTGTTCAGAGAACAAAGAGAGGAGTCGGGCTTTATAGGAAAATTTGCTGCCCAGGTTCCCCATCAGGTTCATTTGCATTGGCTTTCTTCGGATGCAGCTGAGCCCTGATTAACCGAGCAGATGAGCTCTGATTGATTGGTTTCCAAGCCCTAAACTGGGAGTCTCTGTTAGACTGTTGCTGGCTGGTGGTGGGAGGGGCCCAGCAGCAGTTTGTCCCGGGAACAACAGCAGGCGCGGGTTTGGCTTGATTGCGAAAAGAGGGGTCCTGTGATGCTCTTACATCTTTCTGAGAACACAGAGTACGTGACCGCTCCCACACCTGGCTGTAGCCACTGGGTTTCTGTTTTAAATGTGAGTACCTCAGTGAGTCATAGGGAGTCCATTTGGTCTATGAGCCCAATAAAGTGGATATACTTTAATATTCCCAATCCTGCTCTCTCTTGACAAACCACTTTCTCTGCTCAAATACAGATACTGGAGTGTGTATCTTTTCTCCCCTTAAGGACAGGACCTCTCGGGCTTGCTTTTATTAGCCCCACCTAGGAGAGAGCCCGGCACATGTTAGGTCTTAATCAGCACTGAGCAAATGAATGACTGCGTTCATTCATTTACCCTTCCCGGTTCCATGCCTGGGAAGAATGAGCTACCTCTGAAGATGGGTAACGTCTTGAGATTTTCACAAAAGAATATAAAGCTAGCACGTCGAAGACAGTGTGATACTCCTCTGTTTTTAGTTTGTTGTGTTTTTTTTTTCCTGAAAGAAACACAGCACATTAGGAGTTGAGATGATGGTATTGACTGTCCTTGTGGTTTGTGTGCAATTTTTAACCAGGATTCATGGCTGGGGAAACAAAAGCACTTCTTTGCCTGTATAACTTTGTTCCCTTCCTTTATTACTTCAAATAGGCAAGATGTGGTTTGCATTCATTTCACTGCTAATGTTGTTCAGATATTGCTCTCAGAGATCACTAAAGATCTCCTCTCCCCTTACACATTCCACTCATTTGTAACCCAGATCCTCAGTGCGGTTAATGGAGAGCCGCTCAGCCCCGTAACTTCTGTGCATAAAGCAGTAGGTAGTGGGTCCAGTTGTGTTAAACAGTAGGTAATATCGGTATCTTTTAACCTTACTATGAGAATCTTAAAGACGGAAGCATTATCCTATGCTTATGATTGCTGTAGACAAGAATGTGCACCAATCCTCCCAAGAGTATAGAGATCATCACCATCACCATTGTAAGGTGACAGCTTTTTACAGTTCACATACCTTTTTCCTGGTTATTCTCCCTCTTAGTCACTGCAAAAGTCTCGGGAGATAGGTGTGAATCTTTCTAGGGCACAGCTGAAAAAGTTAAATGTCTCGTCCTAGAGCACACAGCTCAGCAGCACCAAGAATGAAATGTTAAATCTGGTGTGTTTCCCTCTATGCTGTAGTGAAGCTCCACTGGAGATTTACCAAAGTCCTTGATATTTTAACCTAGCTATCAACTTCAGCCCAGAGAAAATCTTCCAAAAGTAGATTCATCCATCAACCATAACCTTAACTCTGAAGCCAGGAACTAAAAAGAACTTCTCAAGTTAACGCAATTGTCATGAAGTCTCACTTCCAGGACCAATTATAATCTGGATTTTTTGTCTTCATCCTCCCAGATGTGTCTGATCCCACTGTAACCAAACCCTGAATCCTAGGGCATTTCTTCTGCTTATTTCACTCTTTCTGTACATATTTTCCAGGCACTTCCACCACTCATCACCCTCCAAAAGCTGCTGATCCCTAAGCTTGTGCAGTGATTAATGATTTTCATGTCTTTTTCATATGCCTGCAGTTATGCTACAAGCTCTCTTGGCAAAGGACTAGCCAGGTATGCCTAATATACACATTTGTGTGATTTAACAAACTGGTTTCTACCACTTTCAGCCTGAAGTGACAGTGCTTTTTAACGTTGGTTGCTGGCAGGGGGCTGTTGCCTCCTCCCAAGCGCTTCAGCTGCCTTGCACGGCCTCTCCTTGGCTTCTGTCTGACCCTGCCAGCAGCTCTTCATGGGACCCATCCTGACCCTCAAAGAAAGCAGAAAAGGGGGTTCCTGATGCAAAAAGAGCTTTCATCTGAGGAAGGTGAGTCCTTTTTAAACTATGAGGCCTAAAGAGACGTTAAAATGAGATCACACCTTGCTGCCCGCTTTGAGTTATCTATGCATCTCTTAAAACTGCTTGCTATTGCCACAAGTAGCCATCAATTACTTTTAATTTAGGACAATTATTATAGTGTCTCACCAGAAGTATAAGCCACATCTTATAACTTAACAATAACCAATTGCTCATCAATTTTATTTCTGTAATCCAAAGAGAGTTTCTGATCCACAGTTTTGTACCAGCCCACTCTCTGTCCCAGTCCTTTGTCTTTAAAAACCTGCTGGTAACAAAGGCTCTAGGAAGCTCACAGCCAAGAGTACTTGGGTCTGAGTCTTCCAGGCAGCTGTCCTCACTTTGACTCAAGTAAACTCTTTAGATTCTACTTTGTGTCTCAGCCTCTTCCTTTCGGGTCAGCACTGGGGGGAGTAAATGAAGGCCCCTGCTCCTTCTCTGTCTGAAGCTTGGACTTCTCCTGAGAGGACTTCCTATTCCAAGATAGGAGGGAGTCTCACTCAGGAGAAGAAGGAGCTCCTGCCTCTGAGGACACGGTTCCATTCAATGAGGTCAGCAGGGCTGTTGGCAGCTTCTGTTAATTCTGTTGGGGTAGGCACGTGGCAAGTGGCAGTTATTTGAGCTGAGGATGCTGGGATGGATTTTTACATGAGCGGTTGGCCCTTACATCATGAGACCAGCCTAAGTGTCCGAGGAAATGGAACAGCAGGGAGGGGGACATCACACCCACCACCAAAACTTCTTGTTAGTCTCTGGCTTCCACATCCTTCCCCAAAACTTCAGCCCGATTCACAGCCTCATTTTTCCATCTTTTCTCCATTCCTCCATGGGAGAGCTTTCTGTTGGTACAGGAACAGCTGCGAAGTGGGAAAGATCAAGGGTAGTAAGAGCTGCCCCACATAATCTACAGAAAGCTTTGCTGGAATTGGGTTGTGCATCTCTGAACCTGAGCTAGATCTGTTGGGTCAGGGACCATACTTATTTACTGACCCAAGAATTAAAAGAGGAGGTGACTAAGAAATGCTTGTTTGATGAATAAATAAACAGCTGACTGTTTCTATGAGCCTGAAAACTGCCTGCACCAGCACAAAAGTAAAGCCCCAACATCCTCAGGTCACACCTACTAGAAAAATATATGTCAACCCCAGAATAATGTGGGCGACGTGAGGCAAGTCTGGAGCAACACAGGAAACTGCCTTCCTCTTCTGTCTTCTCTTCCACCGTGATGCTAAAAATCTCATTAAGGCTGGTCATCTAATCAGGATGTAAGAGGGTCATTCTCTGTGGCCATTCCAGTTTCCTGGAAACTTGGCTTTCTCCTGACCATTGCCCCATGAGCGTGGTGCTGACAAGCTTGAGCTCTGACATCAGAAAGTCCCCAGTTTGAAACCTCTAGCTTCTTGCTAGCTATGAGACTCTGGGCAAATTAATCTCTCTCAACCTCAATTTCTCAATCTGTAAAATGTTCAAGGTCAAGCAACTCACTTTCCCACATTGTAATTGATGAAACTAAAATTCAGACTCAGATCTGCCTCACTCCACAGTGTGTGCTTTTTCCTTCCCACTCATCTTTTTCTCTTTCTATTAAGAATTTCGTAACACGTTTGAGATTCTGTCTCAACTCATATCACTAAGATCATCTGTCACGTCTGATGATCAAATAGAAGCCAGACTAAGATTCAGTCACAAATGTTATGGCTAAACCTTTCTTATTATTTCTTCTTAATGTTTTTCATTTATACAGTAAAACTTGTATCCTAGTATTATTGGCAGGCTAACTTATGCCCATGAGACATGTAGCTTAAATCTCTATATGGGATAGGAGAAATATTCTCCCTTTGTTTGTGATTTGAAAGCTTTCCATGAATGCTAAAGCGATTTGTTAAGATATCTTCACCTGTAAGTATTTTTTCCCTCTTAAAAGCCAAATTCATCTCTGAGTTTTACTAAAATAATCTAATTTGCTCATTTTCTCTAACCATTCCAAGCTAAATCCCAGGAAATACTAAAGAAGCAATGCACAGACACAGTATCATACAATGTGAGACACAGTATTACACAATTGATGTGAACTTCTAGGCACAGTGTGCTCATAGTCTGTCCAGAAATAACTTTGTGGCAAGCATAGCTCCAGTCTAGCTGCCTGGCAGCCTGGCAGGATATTATTATTACTGACACTAATTTACTTTTTAATGTAAATTTACCCAGAATATATTAAAGAAATTTCAAGAAATCAAAATCAGGGATTATAACCTGACATAGTTCTAAGGAATCACCGGTTCCATGTTAGTTTAGCATTTGGTTAGCTTTTTCAAAGTCCATGCTTGAGAAACATTTTCGCTCTCCCAATCAGAGTATTGTAGTTTTTTTTTTTTTTTTAGCATACTATTGTGCAGATAAATAAATGAGATATTAATGCCATTGCAAGTTCTGGCTTTGTGTAGGGTTTTCTAATGAAGCCTATTTAGGATCCTGGATTTGTCCAAGCTGTTCTGATTATCCCATCATTTTTAATATGGATAATCTACAATCTCTCATCTATTACATATGTTAAATTCTGGCACAAGTTCAACTGCTCTTCATTGAAACTGAGAAAAATTTTAGGATTACTTTGCTAGAATCCAAAGATGTTAAATAGTACCAAAAAAAAAAAAAAAAAAAGCAAAACCAAGAATCTCTGAGGCATCCTTAAGAACTCCCCTTGCATGTTCATTAGACAACCCTTTACCCAATGCATCTCTAATAGTCTGCTGAAAACACTCAAAGGCAGGTAATTTTCATGTAATCAACTAAATAAAGTGTTTAACAAATATGGCAAGTATTAATATTTTTAACTGTTTAAGTAAACTGTTTATGTAAAGTGCAAATATTAATATTTTTAACTGTTTATGTAAAGTGCAAAAGAGTTATTGATTAGGAGAGTAGCTCTGAAGCTGAACAGCCTTGGTCTAAATCCCAGTTCTGTCATCAACAAGCTCCATTACTGTTGATAAGTTATTTCGATTATCGATGTCTTAGTATCTTTCCTTATAAAATAGAGGTGATGATCGCTGCCATCTAATAGCACTGTAGCGATCATATACGCAGAGCTTACCACACTAATTGACATTCAAAAATAGTAGCTCTCAAAAAATTATTATTGGAAATTTGAGAAAAAGAATCACACTAAAAAAGGATAAAAGGCATTGAAAATAATTCCCCAAAAAGAAAATAAAAATTTCTCAAATCATATAGGACTTATTTTTTAACATTAAGAGGATTCCAACTAATTCAAATTAAATGGATAAGATGCCTTATCTTCACTATGAGAGTCCAATAGCTTGTTTTCTTATTTCAATGAAAATATGTAACGATGGTGAAGATTCAGTGAGAAAGGCGCTTTCATACTAGCTGCTGGAATTCTACATTGACACAACATATTTGGTGAGCAATACGACAATCAGAAGACTAAAAGAATGTTGCATATTTTGTCTTGGCAATTCCTCTTCTGGGAATCTTTCTTAACTGAACAATTCCTAATTCAAAAGCTGCTTACTATGTAGTTATACACGAAGACATATGCTACAAAATTATTAATTACTAGGAAAACAAAACGAAATCATCTATATATTATATAATAAAAGAATAACTAAATTTCATGTAGTCACATAAAGATATGTTTATGCAGCAGAAAATTGGTATTTATGAAAAGATTGGCATAATACAGAGACAAGTTTTCTTAGTTATCATGAAAAGTATGACAGCCATCATGAAAAATATTCATTAAAAATTAGAGGAAAATAAATTATCTCTCTGTGTGTCTATCTTTCTATCTATATTTTGAGATTCTGTTTTATAACTGAAGTATGGACTCTGTGACCCTCCCCTAAAAGTCTGTTCATCTCTTTTTCAGTCAAGACTGTTGACCACTTTTTCACAACAGCCAGTAGACGTCAGTGACCATTAACCACTTTTCTCATGCATTCTATTTTCCATATTTCCAAAATACTTTCCCTTAAGCTGAATACAACTTCTCCCTCTGCATCTGTTTTCCATGAGCACATCTGGATTCACTGGTATATCTATCACTTCCATGTCCTTTTCAGGATTGGTGAACCATGTCATCATTTCCTGCTCCTTGCAGAAACTTCTTCTCAGTCCCTGGTTTTGAGCCTGTGTATCTGTCTCTCTCTTCTGTTTTTATTTTAGGTTCAGGGGCACAAGTGTATGTTTGTTAGACAGGTAAACTCATGTCACAGGGGTTTGTTGTACATATTATTTTGTCTTCCAGGCTCTAAACCTACTACCCAATAGTTATTTTTTCTGGTCTCCTCTCTCCTTTGACCTTCTACTCTCAAGTGGGCCCCAGTTTCTGTTGTTCCCTTTGTTGTCGCCGTGTGTTCTCATTATTTAGCTCCCACTTATAAATGAGAACATTTGGTATTTAGTTTTCTGTTCCTTTGTATGTTTGCTAAGAATAATGGCTTCCAGCTCTATCCATGTCCCTGCAAAAGACATGATCTAGTTCTTTTTTGTGACTGCAGAGTAGTCCATGGTGCATAGGTACCACATTTTTTTAAAAAATCTGGTCTGCCATGGATAAACATTTAGGTTGATTCCATGTCTTTGCTGTTGTGAATGGTGCTGCAATGAACACGTGTGTATGTATGTCTTTATGGTAGAACAATAAATCACAATGTTAATGGCAGTTTGTAGAATTAATTTGAGGTAATTTCTTATGCTTTTCTTTATATTTTTCAAATATTCTACAATGACAATACCTTGCTCCTCTAGTAATATGAATGTAAGCATATAAATAATTAAAGTTACCTGGTTAATCTCACTTGTTGTCTCTGAACTTTGTGTCTCCCTGCAAAGGCAAATCTCCTGAATAAATGCTTACTTAGCACGTGCATCTACTTGGAATCGAACATCTGAAATAGTTACTGTTTGTGGTGCACTGACTGTAACTTCAAACTTGGGCAGCACTAGAAACAAAGAGAAATATACTTCAGTCCCCATAAACACTGGTGAGCAAAACTTATTGCAATCATATAGCTTAAGGTGCTTGCCGGCACCAGCTTTCACTGTATGTCCATCTGGACAGATCATGTTCTGTTGCCCCAGATTCCGTGTGGCACCAGTCTACATGATGGTGTCTCACTAGTCATTAACTCTTCCTCTTTCTTTTCTCTGTCCTCAGAATTCCAAGTTTTTTCCATTGTAATCTCTAAGATCTCTCCTGGCAGATTGGGCTCTAGAAAATGTATATTTTCTAGGGAGAAAAAAAAGGCAGAAATCAGAATAAGGATACTGGGGGAGGAGTGAGGAGCAGGAAAATGCTGATGATGAAGCCAACCAGGCCAAGGAAGGGAGATGAGAAAAACCAGATTCAAGCTTCACGTACTCCTGCCTATGTCTAACATCAAAGGTGTTTTGTTCCATCCTTTGAGTCCTTTATCTACATAGGAAAACTACAAATAGCAATTGGTTACCCTGCACCTTGACAGTAAATTGGTGTGTCAGTGTCTTTCCTGATTTTCTTTTCACAACAATTGAGTAACCTCCAAACACTGTTTCTGAAGTCAACGGGAATGAGAGGAATCGTACAGTACGGACTGTTTTGTGACTGGCTTCCTTCTTTCCACATTATGTCTGTGAAATTCATCCATCTTGTGGCAGACAGGAGGAGCTCACTGCCTTTCACTGTCTTGTAATCTTCCATGGTCTGAGCACCCCACACTGTATCCATTCTATTCCTTCCACTTTTTGGTGATGATGAATGAAGCTTCTCTGAATATTTTTGTGTATGACTTTTGGTGAACATAAATGCTCATTTCAGTTTGGTAGATACGTAAGAAATTGAATTGCTAGGTCATAGTTTTTTCTTACATGTAGCTTTAGTAGATACTGAAAATTTCTTGTAGTTGTAGTTCAAGTTACACGCCCACCAAGTGCAGACAAAAGCACTAGTAGCTCCACACTCTTGCCAACACGTGGTATTTTCAGTCCTTTTCATTCTAGTGCATCTGGGGAATGCAGTGCTATATAACCTGCATTTTCTTTTCTTTCTTCTTCTTCTTCTTCTTTTTCTTTTCTTTTTCTTTTTTTTTTTTTTTTTTTTTTTGTTGTTGAGACATGGTCTTACTCTGTTGCTAAGGCTAGAGAACAACGGTGTGATCATAGCTCACTGCAGCCTCCACCTCTTGGGCTCAAGGAGTTGTCCCTCCTTAGCCTCTGGAGTAGCTGGGACCACAGACATGCACAGCATGCTCAACTTAATTTGTATTTTCTTGATGGTTAATGAAGTTGAACAGTTTTTCATACACTTAATGGCTGTGTGAATAGCCTCTTTTGTGAAATACTTTTTAAACATTTGGCCCTTTTAAAAAGATTTTTATTGTCTGTCATTTGTTATTAATCTGTGGGATTTCTTGATATATTCTGGATGCGACTTGCTTTGAAAGACCTGTATTATGATAATCTTCTGCTCTGTGGCATGTCTTTTTATCACATAATGATATTTTTTGATGAACCATATATTTTTTATTTTAATAAAGTTCAATTTATTAATCTGTTTTTACTATATTTTATTTTTAACAACCTTGTCAATATATTATTTATTATTTTTGTTTATTTACTATTTTTGTAGTTAGTGATTTTTTGTATAAAAAATATTTGCCTATCCCTTTGTTATAAAGATAATCTTATTTTTTTAAAAAAAATTCTAGACCTTCTTTTCTTCAATATACCATGCTTAACACAGATTGACTTTTTTTACCCTTCATGGTTTGGTCTAGGATCCATCTCAGATTTTTTTACATCAGGACTGAGGTGGAGAGTCATGGCTTCTATTTTTCTATATGGATGTGTGGTTAGCCCAAGGCCATTTATTGAAAGACCACCCTCTCCCCACTTAACTGTGCCATCTCTCCTGTGTCATCTGTCAGGTGTTACTGCCTTTTCACGTCTGTGCACTCTTGTTTGCGCCATTGGTCTTAGAAATTTATCCTTGTGCCAGCACTTCAGCATCTTAGCTACTGCAGCTTTAAAAGAAGTGTTGTTGTCTAGCAGTTAAGTCCTCCAGCTTTGTTCTTCTTTTTCAGGGCTGCCTTGGCTGTTCTTGATTCTTTGATTTTCCACGTATACTGCAGAATCATCTTCAGTGTATACCAAAAAAAATGCTGGGATTAATTGGCATTCCACTGAATCCGTACATCAAATTAGAAAGATTTGGCATCATGAAAATATTGAGTCTTCCAATCCATGAACATGATGTAATCCTCCATTAATTAGGTATTTCTTTAATTTTTTTCTCAGCAATGTTTTGTGTTTCATATTTTTCAGTGTAAAGGTCTTGCCTGCCTTAGTTTGATTCCTAGGTATTTTTTGGTTTTGGTACTATTGTAATGCTCCTTTCAAAAGTGTATTTTCCAATTGTTTATTGCCAGTGTATGGAATGCAATTGATTTAGGGGGGTTATTTATTTTAATTGTGATATAGATAACATAAAATTTACCATTTTAACCATTTTTAATTGTACAGTACAGTGGCATTAAGAATACTCACATTGTTGTGCAACAGTTCAATTGATTTTTAATATCAGTTTTGTTGAGGTGTGACTGACGTGTTAAAATTTGCCAGCTTTAGGTGTGCAGCTCAATGAGTTCTGATAAATGCATGCAGCCACATGGTCGTCACAATGAAGACTCCAGCATCCTTCAGAGTTCCCGTGTGCCCGTTAGGGCTCCTCCCCCGCAGCCTCCCTCCTGGCCCTCATATCCACAGACCTGCTTTCTCACACTGTCATTTTGCCTTTTCTAGAATTTCAGGTAAAAGAATCCTACAGCAGGTACCTTTTGTGTCTGGCTCCTTTCACTTCGTGTAAAGCTCTTGAATGTTAGATGTGTATCAGTAAGTTGCCCTGTTTTATTACTGAATATATTCCACTGTATGGGGATACCACAGTTTTTTTTAATCCATTTATCAGCTGAAAGCCACTTGGGCTGCTGTCAGTTTCTGGGGAGCAGGAGGAAGCTGCTGGAACATTCTTGTACAGATTGTTGTATGGAAATCTGCTTTCATTTGTCTTGGATAAACACTTAGAGGAAGAATTGCTGGGTACCATATTTGACTTTATAAGGAAATGCTAAACTGTTTTCCAGAGCAGCTGTGCCATCTTGCATGTCCGTCAGCACCATGTGAGTTCCCCTGTGCTGCAGCCTTGCCAACATGGATGTGTTTTTCAATTTCACCTGTTCTACTGCGGATGCCATTGTGATTTCAGGCTGCATTTCCCTAATGAATGATGATGTTCTGAATCTTTCCAGGCACTTTTTTTTTTTTTTTTTTTTTTTTTTTTTTTTTTTTTGCCATGTTGTATACTTCTCTGGTGAAGTGCCTGGTCAAGACTTTTACCCATGTAAAAAAATCAAACTGTTTTCTTATTGATTTATAAGATATAAGCCAGGCATAGTTGCATTTGCCTGTAGTCTTAACTACTTGGAAGCCCAAAGCAGGATGATCACTTGAACCCAGGTGTCTGAGGTCAGCCTGGGCAACATGGTAAGACCCTGTCACTAAAAAATAAAAAAAATTAAAGATATATGTATATCTCACCATGCTAGGCTGAATGATGGCCTCCCAAAGATGTTCACAACCTAATCTGTAAAAACTGTGAGTTTCTTACCTTACCTGGCGAAAGGGACTTTGCAGATATGATTCAACTAAGGACGCTGAGATGGGGAGATCCTCCTGGATTACCTGGCAGTGTCTGATGTAATCACTGGAGTCCTCATGGGAGGGAAGCAGAAAGGCCACAGTCAGAGATGGAGAAGTGGCCATAGAAGCAGAGGTCCGTGTGCTGTGGGACCATGAGCCAAGAAACCCACACCACCTCTGGGAGCTGGGAAAGGCAAGGGAGCAACGTCTCCCTGGAGCTCCAGAACGAGCCAGCCCTGATGACACCGTGACTTCAGCCCTCAGAGACTGACTGTGGACATTGGACCTCTGTGACTGTAAGATCCTAAGCTGATGTTTATTTGTGGGATTATGAACTCTTTCTTCAGTGGAGGACTTGAAGCTGGCTCTTCTGACTTTAAGGCTTTGTTGAATTATTCCTACCATTGTTTGGGGTGGAAGGGAGCAGGGTATCTCAGGTGGTGGGAACGGTGTGAGGAAGCCCCCAGGCAAACATGAGCACTGCCGCCTGGGGAGCAGGCACCTCTCAGATAAAGCAGTGTGTGCTGGGTCAGTGGGAGGTGAGGTCCATTCGGTGGATCCACTAGGCTTTGGAAGCAGAGAGTCTGGGCTGGAGATGGTGAGAAGCCATGTAGTGGTTGAAGTGCTTGGGGGTTTTTCAGAAGGGTCAGGGCTGCTGGCCCAGGCAGGAGCAGGTGCTGGGGAGACAGCACTTGCCTGCCTCCCTCCCTGGGCTCTGAGGAGGCATTCCGTGTGTGCTGTTCATTATTATTCCAGAACAGCGCTGCCAAGTTCCGTGGACCAAGCTGCTTCTGTGAGTGAACGGTAGGGAATCCAAGAGAGTAAGGCCATCTCATTTCTCAGGGACCCTCTGGCTCACTGGATGGCCTCATCCCTTAATCTTCTTCAAACGGGTGCTGGCCTCGCTGAAGACATTCTGAGCTGGCGCCGTCAGCCTGAGCAGCACTTCACTCCAGTCCACCCGCACTTCACTCTGGAGTGCACCCTGAAAAGACATGGATTTTGTTCAAGGGTGAAGTCATGTATGCCTCTGTCTGGGAGCTGGAATGTATGCAGTGGTCATCTTTGCTGCTTCTGCCCCGGTGCCACCCTCTGAAGAGTGAGAACATAGACAGGGTGGTCGATGGCTTCACACTCCTGTCTCCCCACCAGGATCTCTGGCTGAGACTCAGGGTCGGAGAAACCAGGGTGCCTCCAGACCACAGAACAATGAATTTTCTGTTCTCTTCTAAACTTCTTCCCAGCCTAGGGCAGTTCAAGGTCAGCTTCTTTCAGGAAGCCTGACCTGATAGTGCCACCTAACTACAAACACTGATTTTCTGTGCTGCGTATTTTCAGTGCTAAGTGATCGCGCATTCAACCTTTCATGACACATGGTCTCCTGTGGTTCTCTAGTCTTTCTGGAGAAGCAAGTGTGAGATGGATGCCTCATCCGGTGAGGTTACAGACCTTCTGAGGACAGGGAGCAATCTTTCTTCATTTGTACCATGTCTCACCAAATAGATGATAAACCACTGGAGGACAGGTACTGTTTGACATGGAAATAAAGTTTATGGTGCCCTCCTGATCATTGTTCAGTAAACTCTTCAGGGAAAGGAGTGGAGAGATCATTAGTTAATTGGAAAAGGTATTTCTTGTCTAGTGGGGTGGATTCCTAAATTTAGGGCAAAATGTGTCATGCAGCTCTAATTTTCTACACCATGAGAAGGTAGTCCCTTTTACTTCTTTCATGTACAATCCATGCATTTGTTCCACAGACATCTGATGTTGACTGAATGCCCTGTGCAATAGAGATTGAGGATTCAAAGGTGAACAACAGGTGATCTTTCTCTGCAGGTGGTTATCTCTGTGCACATCACTCACAAATATCCATCTACAGTCCCAAGCTCCTTCCCCTAATCCATGTCTTCTGTTAGGTGTTGGGCAAACTTTCCAGATGTCAAGATGCAGACAATTAGACCTGCCGCCCCAAGAGGAGCTGAGATAATGCTACTCCTTTCGAGGAGGGGCACATGATATCGCCTGACCTGCTGAAGCAGTGGACAGAGAGGGGTTTGGGGGACACTAACTGGAAAAGCTAGCCCTCCCCACCTGTGTGTCTTGTAGCTGTCGGCTCCGCATCCACGAATTCAACCATGTGGGGTAAAACTACTCAAACAACATTGCACATGTGCTGAACATGTACAAGCTTTTCTTTTTATCATAATTCCCTAAACAACTATTGACAAAGTATTTACGTTGAATTAGGTATCACAAGTAACCTAGAGCTTATTGAAAGTGCATGCAGGGTGTGCGTAGGTTGTCTGCAAATGCCACACCGTTTTATATCAGGGGCTTGAGCACCTGTGCTGTTGGTATCTTCAAGGGAGGACACTGAAACCAGTCTCCAACAGATACTGAAGAACGACAGTATGTGGGTTCTGACAGAAAGGTAAGAAACCCCGAATGTCAGAAATAACCTCCTAACAGTAGGAAGCTGAGTTAAAATCAGGAAAAGCCAGTGGTTAAATTAAGTCTTTCTATACACAAAAGCAAACCACATGTTCTACAGCCATGGAGGAAAAACTCAGTGATTACCCAATGAAGTGAATAAAAGCTGCAGTGATAGTGACAACAACACAACAACAGGTTATCTTGAGAAGCAAGATCTCATTTAGCATTTGTTAGAGGGAGCCAGAGCCACTAAGGATGCAGCCTTCTTTGGAAGCACTGACCTGGTCCCTGCACCCATGGACATGGGAATAGTGTGGGAGCTGGCAGGGTCTCAGCAACCTCTCAATCCAGTGTGTCTCCTTAGACGGCATCCATCTCCCCCATTCTCCATCAGCTCCTTTTCCAGCTTCCCCTTCCTGCACTTGTTTTTGCAAGGCTGGCAGGGAGGTGTCTGGGCTTACGACAATGCCTCACATTGCCAGGAGACGGCAGCAGATCATTCTCCCATCCTAGGTGCCTCTTCGGCACTGTCCAGGATTCCAGTGAATTTTCAAGGGTTATTGAGGGTTCATGGGAGCCAGGCTCTGTGCCAGGCTCTGGGAATGCAAAGCCGACTGAGATATGGGGCTCTGCTCTGCAGGAGTTGGTGGTCTGAAAGGGTGAGGCAGCCATGGAAACAGATACAGGGCCAAACAGTGGGGTCAAACGCTGGGGCAGAAGGCCCTTCAGGGGACTGTGGGATCCCCAGGAAGTGGGGAGAGGAGGGGGTCTCAGAAAACACCCAGCAGGAAGAGGTGCTTGAGCTGAGTCTTGGAAGCTGGCAAGCTTTCCTGGTTCCTAGGCCAGGCAGGGCACCCCAGGCAGGGGAGCTGGGCTGAGTGCGACACCACAGGGCAAGCTGGGGCTTGAACACAGGGTGCTGAGGGCAGGAGGGGTCTCAGGGAGGGGAGGATCATGGAGGGCTGTCCTGCATGGCCATGCTAAGGAGTCTGGACCAAGGCCTTGACAAGCGCCGAAGGGTTTCATTAGGAGAATGACCAGAGCAGACCTGCACTTTAAAATGACAGCTCCGTTTGGCCCGTGGAGGACAGACATGGCAGGATGGAGAAGGGCAGGCCTGAAGGCCGCTGGCCCAGTCAGCTTGGCTTGAGCTAGGCGGAGGGAGCGAGGGCGGTGGTCTGAACTAAGGTAGGAGCAGTGGGAAGGGAAGTAGGGTGAGCGAGGTGGAAATGACACGTTCTGGTCTTTGGGGCCGGATGAGGGCAGAGGTCTCCCAGGTTTCTGGCTTCAGTGGCTGGTGTAAGTGTTGGTGGCAGCTGAACACAAGGGTGAAGGAGCGATCTCGGGAGAAAGATTAGGAGTCATTGACAAATGTGGGGCACCTCCCCAGCCCCTACTATTTCATTTCCCACTGCACGCTCTAATCTAGATCCCTGCTATTTTTCACTGGTTTTGAGACGGTGCCTTCCTGTTGGGTCTTATAAGATCCAGTCTCTCTTCCTGTTGGAAGAGTCTGTGAATTCTTTCTTTCACTGCATGTTGATGAACAGCCTTCCAGGGGCAGGCACTCTGATGAGTTCCTTCTCCCATAGAGCTCCTGGCCTGGCACAGAGGAGATAGATGGTGAAGCTGATGGTTGCAGTTCAATATGCAGTGTGGTCTCATAAGTGAAGAACAGGCTACAAGGAGAACATTCCAGGAGGGGCCTGCGATCTGGACTTCAGAGTGTTGAGAAGGTTTCCTAAAGAAATTGTCTGGGCTTAACTGGATGTACAGGAGCTCCTAAGTGACAGGCTGTGGAGAGGGGCTCCTGTGGGGCTGGAAGGAGCCAGTGCAGTGCCCAACCCTGTGGCATAGAACGTGAGAGGTGGGCAGCTTCCTCTTGAGAGGATGCCGGGAGTGGTCAGCAAGGATAATGGTGGTGGGGCCTGACGGGGCCAGCTTGCATCAAGCTGGGTGGAGCACGAGTAGCTCCAGGCCTCCCATAGTGCACAGATCCTCAGGCCTGGAGGGGTGTCCTTCTAAAGGAGCATTCCCAGTTTCTGACGAATGAGGCCTGCGTCTCTGGCTGGAGTTGGAGTGGGTCTGTGTCTGGAGCGGGCACTTGGGTTCTGGGAAGAGGCTACAAATTCTAGACTAGGCTGGACAAACTATGGCCAGGTCCTGTCTTATCAGAACGCACCTTCATACCTTCCTTCATGTTTAAATTGTTCTTTATTTAACATGGTTTATTTAAATGGTTGCTTTAGTGAGTTGAGTATTTGCAACAGAGATTACATGGCCTGCAAAGCCTTCAGACATTTCGTAACTGTCTAACTGGCTTTTTATGGAAAAGGTTTCTGAAGCTCTGCTCTAAACTGGCAGGCAACTTTCTCAGAGATAGTTCAGGTCTAGTCTCCATGTGTGGACAAGATGAGCCCATACCCCAAAGCTGGATCTCCCAAAACGCATGTCTGTCTCAGGTCTTATAAAACTGTGATTCATTGAGCGTGTGAACATACATATGGTCATGTGTGAATACATGTGGTCACGTGAGCATACATATGGTCATGTATTAACATGCATGTGGCCACATGTGAACATGCATATGGTCATGTGAGGTTCCATGTGGTAATGTGTGAATATCCATGTGACCACATGTGCATATGGTTGCATGTGACATGCACATGGTCATGTGAACATGCATATGGTTGTGTGAATATAAATATGGTCCTGTGAACACATAGTTGCGTGTGAACATGCATGTGGTCATGTGTGAACATGCATATGGTCGTGTGATCATACATATGGTCGTGTGTGAACATGCATGTGGTTTGTTTGATGCATGTGGTCGTGTAATGTGAGCTTGAGGTGCAGCGCCAGGCTGGGATGGGCCTTCCCTGGGTGGTTCATGGGCTCAGTCACTTGATTCAAGAGACAGCTTCCTGAATCCTGGTCCTAAGCCTGTTAGCCTTTGCTTGGCACCAAAAAGCGACTCTGTTGATACTGAATGAGATTCAGATGCCTGAACCTGACCTTCTATACACGTGGCCCTAGTGGATCATTCCAGCCTCAGTTTCCACCTCTCCCCACATGCCTACTAAATGTGTCAGCCAAACCTGACTACTTCCCATTCTGCACACATACTTTCTCCACCTTGGTGGCCGAATCCTTTGGAGCCCGCCTCTCACATTCAGCTCCCTGTTCTTGGTTATTTGGGCTCCTGTCTCATGTGCTCTATCAGGTTCTAGGCTTTGTAGGAGTGAGTTCTATGTCTCCACTCATTTCTATGTGCCTCATAGGGCTGACTCTTGGGAAGGTCTTCATGGTGACTGAGGCATGGATCCTTAGCCCTGTAGCTTGAATTCACTTGGCACTCAAATATTCAACCTGAAATGATGCTTTGAAAGTGATGCTTCCAGTCAATTAAGGGTCCACTGTATTATGGATTCCCAGCACCCAATATCTAGCACATAAGAAATGAATGAAAAATAGTGAATGAATGAGTGAATGATCTTCAGTATGCCTACAAGGCGAGAGGAAAGTGATCCTACTTACTAGTCATGCTAGGGAGGCATTTGGGACTGTTGGCTCTGCTGTTGCACAATAGGCCTGGGACTCTGAAGGCTGGCATTTCCTCATCCTAAACCTCAAATTTCAATAAATTACCTCCAAGTGGACAAAGGTCCATGAGCCAGGGTTCTTGGTGTAAATAAGCCACTTCTTTTGGGTGTGGTTAATGGACAGGGATTAACAAAACTAAAAACAATGTTTGAGTGCTGACTACCTGTCAGCCATGGTGATGAAGCACTCTGTATACATGACCTTATTCAATGCTCACTACAAACCCATGAAGAAGATTTTTAGAAAAACTTTGTATCTGGAGCATTTTGTACAAGAGGATAGTGTAATGAGCTTTCACCTCCTCGTCAGCAGATTTAAGTATTTGTTAACTCATGGCCAATCTTGTTTCCTGTATACTCCCACCCACTTCTCCTCCTCTTTTGTTATTTTAAAGCAAATCCCGGACATCATATAATTTCATCCATGGATACCTTAGTATGTATCTGTAAAAGAAAAGGACTAAATTTGTTGTTGTTGTTGTTTTTGAAACAGGGTCTCTGTTGTCCAGGTTGGAGTGCTATGGCACTCCAACATTCATCACGTTGATGAATTCCTTCCTTCCTGTTTCTAGTTTGTTGAGAATTTTTTTTTTCCATGCATGGGTAGATAATTTTACTCTCATTTACAGAAAAGGAAATGGTTATTCATCAGCCTGCTTCTAGACAAAGCCCTGGATTATGGTGCTCTCTATAGCACTCTCTTCCATTTCATTTTTCCTCTGTGCCTCCTCTAAAATTGTCTTTCAGCTCACTGGGGAATGTTGGTGTTCTCCAGGATTCTCAGCACTTTGCTTGGGTGCTTCTCTGCTGAAGTGGGAGAATGATTCAGCCATCCCCTGCAAGCTGATGACTGCACATTCCCTATCTTCTGCCCTGAGCTCAGTGAATCCCCATGCTCCCAAGGCTTTTCCACTTGGATACGTCAGGAAATCTCAAACCCATCCTGTCCTAGAATGCCCCGTTATCCCTCTCCACTCAAGTGGGCTTCTATGCCTCTATGTTCAACATTGTATGCTGCTGCCATTTGCTCTGTTCCAGCCTGAAACCTGGGCGTGATCCAGCACTTTTTCCTCTCCTTGACCCCTCCTGTCACCTTTTCTAATCAGTGGCCAAGTTTGACATATTTTTACTCCTCACCTCCACTGCTACTGAAACAGGAGATAGAAAGACATTATTTAGGCAGATAGTGAGGGGAACAGAGTCCTTGGCAGAGCTTCCCTTCCAACAAAAAGCAGCCCAACAAATTATCTTTTTCTAACAAAGAGCAGCCTGAAAAATCAAGCCGCAAATGTAGTTAAGCAAGCTGGAAGCTTGCACGGGGGAATGCTGGCAGCTGTGCCAATAGAAAAGGGCTACCTGGGGGCCGGGCATATCCAACATGGAGGGTCCATCTTCCCTTTTCTGTCACCACGTGTGCAGTAATAGAGAAATGGGCAACATGGCACAGCTCAGACAGAGAACCCACCTGCATAATACAAGATTAGGGAGGGGACGACCAGAATTTCGCACCCTATGCAAACGGCACACCGGATCTAAGCAGTTTTTCACGCCCTATGCAAATGGCACGCCTGGTCTGACTAGTCTTTCACGTCCTTTGTAAATCAGACACCACTTCCTCACCAGCTCATCTATAAAACCCTCTGCGTTTTGCCATGGACCGGCGATCCATTTCTCTGTGACCCCTCGCTGCAGCAGAGAGCTTTTCTTTTTCTTTTGCCTATTGAACTTCCGCTCTTAACCTCACTCTTTGTGAGTCCACATCCTTGTTTTCCATGGCTGTGAGATCACAAACCTCAGGTGATACTCCAGACAATGAGGCCGTTTCATTCCTGCCTTGCTCCTGCCTCCAGTCTCATTCCCCTCAAACTCACCCTCCACGTTACCAACAGAGCAATTTCTGAATTACAGATCCTCTCACACTTAGCCCTTTAACGGTTCCCTATTCCCACAGCACAGCAATTAAGGCCTTTCCTCATCTGTTCATTTCATACACTAGGAACTTCCACTAAAGACTGAAGTCACTAAATGCACTTTCTGATGTCAATTTTAATAGCCTCCTCCTGCTTTCATCACTTGATGTTAGAAATAATGTTACCCGTTTGACTCTGCTTTCTTCTGCATGTTGTGTTTTCTCTGCCTCAATGCTTCTTGTGTACTCTGTTGTCTTTTTAAAATATTAAACTTACTTAAATAGAGACAGGGGTCTCACTATGTTGCCCAGGCTGGTCTCGAACTCCTGGGCTCAAGTGATCCCCTCAGCTCGACCTCCCAAAGTGGTGAGCTTATAGGCACGAGCCACCACTCCTGGCCCTGTTGTCTTTTTTTGAAAAGTTCTTTCTCCTCCCATGCCATCCCCTCTATTCCTTTATATCGTGAAAAGCCCTCTTCTTTGAACCTTCTCCTAGCTGGTGCATGGTTAATTATGTCCCCCTCTGTATTATTTCAGAACATTGTGTATGCCTATAATATCACATATGTTATCCTATGTTATAAGTATTTGTCATATTTTCACTCTAGATTTATACTAGATTTATCTTACTCTTATAATTGCCTGCATATAGAAAGTGCTTAAAGAATATTTGTTGAATTCACCTGAATTAGGATTTGTCTATAAATAAATGTCCTTGCTCTTAATAAACAATTTTCTAGTTTGTCAAACAGTTTAAATGCATTTTGAAGAGAACAAAACGTTTTAAATGTAACAAAGTAACATGTTTATTTTGGACTATACAGAACATATTGAAAAGACCTACCAAGAAAAGAAAAATGATTTTTAAATCTACGATCTGGATACTGTTAGTCCAGACTGCACTGTTTTGTAAGCCCCCTGCCATTTCACAGACCTTGGTCAGAGCAAAACATTCCATGGGGGTTCCACCGTGAGAAACGTCCTGCCCCACCACCTGACCACAAGGCACAGGAACGTCCCTATCATACCCTGCCAGGAAAAGGCCCAACTGAAGGAACATCTTTGTCAAGCAGCAAGCCATGCCACCCAGACCCTTCCCGCCCATACCTATAAGTACCCCAGCCTGTAAGCGGTGGTGGGCTCTGGTGTTAAGCTGGTCCCCCACCTCAGTAGGTTGCTCTGGCAATGAACTTTTGTTGCTGTCGAGCTACCAACTCTCCCTCTGTCTTTTTGTAACCCTCGCCTTCCCTTCAAAAACTAACAGATATGTTACCATTTTGATATACGTCCTTTCAGTTTTATCTGTGCACTCATATGTGCATTCATATATGAGGATTAACCTGGCATTTATTATATAAAAATCACTTGGTTGCTTTTCTTTAACATTTTTGTTTTGAAATGACTAGATTCACAGGGAGTCGCAAAAGTAGTAGAGCATCCCTTGGATGCTTTTCCTGGCTTCCCCTAACAGTGCTATCTTACAGAACAGCAGGACACCATCAAAACCAGGGCATGGGCATTGGTTGGCTATTGTTAGACTACAGACCTTATGCAGTTTTTGCAGTGTTTGCATGTACTCCTTTGTGTGTGTGTGTTCTATGCAAGATGGTCTCATGTGCAGTATCTTGTAAACACTTGCACCAGTGTCCTTGCCAAAGAACTGTTTCATCACTGAGAGGAACTCACTTGTGCTACCTCTTTTTAGTCATATCCTCGTACCTTGTCCCTGTCTCCTGGCAACCACCAATCTGTTCTCCATCTCTATAGTTTTGTTTGTTGGAGTGGAACAGGAATTAAAAGAAATTAAAGAATATGTAAGCGAAAACTCAGCTGTATGTAAGAAAACCCAATTCCCCCTGAGGAAGAGAAAGAGCTGGAGTCTTTAACAATTAACTGCCTGTTTTTCTGTGACTGGTGAGCCTTCTTTCTCCCTTTGCCAGGCATTATGAAGACCCGTTTCTCTAGCTGTGCAGCTTCAAGGTCACTAGACAGATAAACTCAAGTCGCAAAACATGTTTTTCCTTGAAAAGTAAGAAATAATGTAATGCAAGTCTCAACTGAATAATTGTCTTTGTTTCTTGATTCTGTAATATGCTTCCCCCTGCACAGATCTTCCCCCGCCCCACAAAATGCTTAAAAGGTAACTTGACTCTTCGTTCGGGGCTCAGTCCTTTGGATGTTAATCCAGCTGGACCGGTGAACCTAAATAATAAATATCCTCCTCAACTCCTCGGTCTCTCTGATTCCTAAATTATCCCACAACAGGAGAATGTTTTATACATGGAATCTTATAAGTGTAAAACCTTTTAGAAGATTGGCTTTTTTCACAAGAGAAAGTTTTTTTCTTTCTTCAACAAAAGCCAAAACCCAATCTTCAACAAAAGTTTGGCTTTTTTCACCAAGTTTTATGCTCTAACAAAACTTCCAAGTTGTTGCCTGTATCAATAATTCCTTGCTTTTTATTCCTGGGTAGTATTCTCTTATATGGATATGGTAGAATTTGTTGAGTCTTTCACCATTGAAAGATATTTGGGTGGTTTCCAGTTTGAGGCTATTTTGAATAAAACTTTTAAGAACATTCACGTACAGGTTTTTGTGAACCTGTTTTCATTCTTCCAGTTAAATCCTGAAGAGTGAAATTGCTGAGTCACATAGGACGTGTACCTTTGGTTTTATAAGAAACTGCCCAACTCTTTTCCAGAGTGGCTATACCTTGTTCAAGTGACGCCAGTGATGTGTGGGTTGTCTGGTTTCTAAGCAATCTTGCCGGCATTTGGTGTCATCATTGACCTTATCCATTCTAACAGACATAGTGATACTTCATTGTTTTAATTTGCATTTCTCTAATGGTTACTGATGCTGATCATATTCACTTGTGCTTCTTTGCTGTTCATGTTCTTTCTTTGACAAAATGTCTTTTCATGTCTTTTGCCCACTTTTTCATAGGAATTTTTTTTTTCAAAAAGTGATGAATTTTCAAGGTTCTTCATAGATTCTACATACAAGTCCTTTGTCCACTATATGGTTTGTGCTATACGTTTTCACTCAGCCTGTAGCATGTCTTTTTGTCCTCTTAATAAGATCCTTCACAGAGCAAAAGTCCTAAATATTGAGGAAGTTCATTTTATCAGTATTTTCTTCTATGAATTGTTATTTTAGTGTCATGTCTGACAACTTAGTCTTGAATATTTCTTCTACGGTTTCTTCTAAAAGTTTCATAGTGTTAAACACTTTTTATTTAAATCTGCGCTCCATTTCAATTAATGTTTATGTAAAATAGGAGCTTTAGGTTGAGGTTCAATTTTTTGCGTATGAAAGTTGAGTTGTTTCAGTAGCATTTGTTGAAAGATTGTCCTTTCTCTATTGAGTTGTCTTTGCAGCTTTGTTAGAAATCAATTTTCCATGTCTGTGCGGATCTATTCCTGGACACAGTCTGTCCCATTGATCTCTGTGTCTATCCCTTTGCTGGAATCACACTGTCTTGACTACTTTAGAATTGGAGCAGAACTTTAAAATTGTGTAGCATCACTTTTCCAGTGTCATTCTTTTTTCTACCTTTTAATCTTTGCATTTTTTAAAAATCAGATCGCCTGATATACAACATATCCTTTGGTGGGATTTTGATGGAGATGTATTAAAAGTATAGATCAATTTGGGAAGAATTGAAATCTTTACTATATTGAGTATTTCAATCCATGAATCCATATATTTCTTCATTGATTCAGGTCTTCTGTGATTTTGTTTACAGGATTTTGTACATTTTCAGCATACAGATCTTATAGAGACTTAATCATTTCATTTTTTTTCAGAGATAGTACAAATGCAATTATTTTAAAATGTCGATTTTCTGTTAGTTATTGTTAGTATATGCAAATTAAATTGAGTTTTGTCTTTTGAACTTGTGTTACTTCTGGAGTGTGTGTGTGTGTGTGTGTGTGTGTGTGTGTGTGTGTGTGTTTATGTAGTCCTTGGAATACACCATAACCAAGTGGGTTTTTCCTGGGAATGCAAGACTGCTTCAATACTTGAAGATCAATCAATGTAATCTGCCATAGTAATAATCTAACAAGAAAATCAACATGATCACATCAATTGATATAGAAAAAACTTTTACAGAATTCAACATATTTTCCTATTATAGATTTTCTGCAAACTAAGAATAGAAGCAAGCTTCTTAACCTGATGTGTGACACCTTCAAAAAGCCTACAGCAAACATCTTACTTAGTGATGAAAAACTTATTGCCTTCTCCATAAGATTGAGAATGAGGCAAGGATGTTTACTCTCATCACTCCTATTCAACATGGTATTGGAAGTCCTAGCCAAAACAATAAGGCACGAAAATGACATAAAATAAAAGTAGTAAGATTAGAAAGAAAGAAATTGTATTCACAAACAAGGTGATTTCTTTTTCTTTTATTTCTTCTTCTTCTTTTTTTTTTTTTTTTTTGAGACAGGTTCTTTCTCTGTCACCCAGGCTTAAGTGCGATCATGGCTCATTGTATCCTCAAACTCCTGGGCACACACGAACAATCCTCCTGCCTCAGCCTCCCAAGTAGCTAGGACTACAGGTGCATGCTGCCAAGCCCAGATAATTTTTATTTTTTTATTTTTTAGAGAGACAGGTAGTCTTATTCTGGTTTCAGCTCTGGAAGGGGTGAAGAACAACTCCCCAGAGCCTGTCCCATCCATTGTGGATGACATACTGAGGGCTCAGGAAGATGCTCCCTCTCAACCCGTCCTGGTTCAGGCTGAGCCACCTGAGCAGCTGCTTCGGAAAGCCTCTTGTGCCACAGCCATGCTTAGGAAAAGGCATATCTTCCATTCTGTTCACCAAGAAACACCAAGAAACAACTGAATACAAAGAATAAAAAATACCCTGCCACACTGGCAGGGCAGGAGGGTGAAAATTGCACCCTTTCCAAAGGTAGTGACTATAAAAGGACAACCGGGGCCAGCACCAAAGTCCACCTACAGAAGGTGGGTCTGTCTCAATCCCAGCTGCCAGTCACTGTGAACCTTTAGAACTGGGGCTGAAGCTTCTTCCAGTTGCTTGCCCAGATGTCAGTGAGACCGCTCCACAGCAGATATGGGGAGCTGTGTGTCAGGGAAGTCCCAGCCATTGGGACAAGCTGCACCCCAGGCAGATGTTTCTACTCTTGTGCAAAGAACAGAGCAATCCATTCAAGTTCACAGAGGCAGTGACACTTGAAAATGTCAGGGTCAACTTGCAGGGCAGAAGTTAGCAGGGATGTCTCCCTGGGGCATTGGGAGAGCCCAGCAGAATTTAGGAGAAGGGAGGGGCGATCTCGGGGCAATCCTCTGAGTCCCTCTTTCCTCTTCAGGCAATGTTCAGGAAGACCCTGCAATCTCTCTGCAGACTCATGGGAGCTCCCAGAAGTGAGACAACGCACAGATCCAGGCCTGCTTTGAAGTCAGTGGGATGAGGCCCTTGGAAGTCAGTGTATTGGGTTCCCAGGGCTCACATAAAAACATGCCACACCTGACTGGTTTTAAACAATGGGAGTTTATTCCATCAGTTGCGAAGGCTAGAAATGCAAAGTCAAGGTAGTGGCAGGACGAGTTCCTGCTAGAGGCTGTGAGGCAGATCAACTCCATGACTCACTCTTGGCTTCTGCTGGTTTCTGGCAACTGTCCACGTCCCGTGCCTTGTAGACACTTCACTCTAAGCTCTGCCTCCATTTTCACAGGCACATTCTTGTGTGTGTGTGTGTGTGTGTGTGTGTGTGTGTGTGTGTGTGTGTGTGGGTCTGTGTTCTCTTAAGGACAGGAATCATTAGACTAGGTGGGGCCCACTCTAATCCACTGTGAGCTCCTCTTCCTTTGGTAACATCTGCAAAGACCCTATTTCCAAACAAGGTCATATTCCATGTTCTAGGACTGTCTTCTGAGAGATGTCTCCCCCAGGATTGGTCCAAGTGGAAGGATGCCCTTTGATCTGCAAAGCCAGCCAGAAAACCAGGATAGGGGCAGGACAAGGGGATGCTAGCCTGTGATGGCTCCCACCCAGGTGGGGGTGTGAGGAGCAGTGCCTGTGGGCTGGGACACGCCAACTTGCTCCCATCACCTCATCTGAGATGGATTGTACAGTGTATGTCCAGGGCCCATCCTGGCACACTCTGCCTTTGCAGTGCTGTCTCTGCACTTTGGAAATTTGCTGAGCCCACTGCGTGGGGTGGTCTGAGGCAGGCCACAGTTGTTTCAAAACCATCCCTGAGTGCCTGACCAGTATCCCTCGGGGGTGACGACTGGCCACATCTGGAGTGTGAGGGGTGTGTTTACCTAGTGAGTAAGGACGCAAGCAAAGGATGTGCTGGCCTAACCTCTGCATAAGCAATGCCTTTGCTCCAACGGAATGGGCAACGTTGGATTAGGCCTAAGGAGGCAGATTTGATCTCGGAAGATACATTCGAGTCTATGTTGTGTGTGTTTGTTTTTGTTTCCTTGAATTAACATGGAGTCCATTTCAACTTTCACTTAATCTGCTTCTTTCTCTTCCCCCACTTCTTTCTCTCTCACTCTCTTTGGATATGGAAGAATTCTAACTCTGTATTCCATAATGTCTAAACATTCGAATTTAGAGTTGACAACAGTACAGCAAATTATTCAAGTTGCTGTCAAAAAAACCCCTGCGTTTTCTAGGATTAAAACTGTGAATAAAGTACTGGAAGAAAAAAAATGTCATAGACTCAGTTGCAAAATGACAACATTTAATGGGATGACAAGGAAATAAAACCTGATAAGAAGCCAGAGCAGATTGCAGACTGTTCAGGATGCCAGATGGTTCATGAAATTTTTCCAGGTTTGATACAGAAGAATCAGTTTGTTAAAAGAAATGGTTTTCCACCTGGGATTTAAAACATTGTTTAAACAACAAACACATGTTTGTATGTATATATAAATATTTAGATATAAAAACATGCATATATAGGCACATAGACATGTATCATACATATACATGCATATGTACAAATATATGTGCCTAAATTTTTACTGACCTGTCAACTTACAAAACAAAAATGAGAGATTTATAAAAGGTACATATATAGCTGTGAATTCTGTAAAGCTATTTTTAAAGAAATTAATACAATCTTAACGACTATCAGAATACTCATGTAGTACACAGTTACACAACTCTAATGAAGTACCAAACACTTGTCTTTCTTCAACCATTGTCCTATCTTATTTAGGTTTTCATTTTCTTATTAGATGTGTTTTCAATGGTTTATGATGTAATAAAATTTCTTTACCTCTTCCAGTAATTGCTTTGTCTCACTTGGAAACTGAACTACTGTCGATGTTGTAAAAAGCAAGGGCATATTCTTCTGAAAAAATAAAGGGAACATGTATTTTTATTAAGTAGATTATATAAGCACATTCAATCTAATCTTTCCAATAATTTTGAAATAGAGACAATTACTTTCCCGTTTTATACATCCAGAAATAAGCTAATAATATTTAAGACACTTGATGAAATACATTCTATTAGTAAATGTCAGAGACAGAATTCAAATACTCGACAAACTTCACACAGCATTCAACAAAAACCAAATAGCACCAATTTTCCAGGGAACAGTTGTATGGTCTCTACGACATCTTAGTAATCGTTTTAGAAATGAATCTATCAAATTTTTAAAATAGCATTTCAGAATATTCCCCACTCCCCTTTTTAAGTCAAAGTCCTTAGAGGTAGCTTAGAACGGTCAGTCTTAGCATGAACAACAATGACAACAACAAAAAGACCTGGAAGCTTCATGTGGCTTGTATTTCAAGTTCAAGTGGAGCCCTGTCAGATTATATTGAAAGGATTCTGGTGTTGAAAAACTCTGGTAACTGGAAAATGGGTTCAGTCAGAAGATGCATCATGGAAGAAAGAAACCAGTATACAAAGTAATGCCATCTATTGCTTACTCTGTGAAGACAGAGGTTGATTTTGGGAAGTTTAGTAGCTCGGGAATGTTAGATATAAATACCATGTTCAATAGCCTTAGGGCATGGCTGTTGCTTGCCTACCTTTTTCATAATAATCGTAGACCATGACCGGGGCTGGCTGAATGTTGAACACAAGGTTGCTCTGCTCAACAGAAAAAGTGAAACTGTGGGTTGTACCAAAAACCTGTAATGACACAAATTATAATTACATTGTAGCAAGTCTGAGAAAAGATAATCACTGAGAAAATTATCCCCAGAAGTTTATGATCTATGTAATTAAATAGATCTAGGGTATGATTCACTTACATATTGGCAAAATAAGGAGTTGTTAACCTTAAATCATATAAAATTTTCAGTTCCTTTGCTTACATTGAGGTGAGAGGAATTTAGCTGGAAGTCTTAGAGGAATGTAGGCATTTATGTGAGTGGTAACGATACACATAGAAAAGACGTCTCTAAACTGCAAGCCACAGTTTGGCTTTTCCTGAGAAAAATAAAAATAGAACTATCCTATGATCCAGCAATCCCATTTCTGGGTATGCATCCAAAGAAAATGAGATTAATATCTTGAAGAGACAGCTGCAGTCCCATGCTCATTCTTTCATTATGATAGCCAACAGAAGGAATCAACCTAAATGTTCGAAACAGATGAATAGATAGTGAAACTGAAGCATATATATATATATATATATATATATATATATATACACAAATTATTCAGTCTTAAATAAAAAGAATTTCTGCCATTTGCAACAACATTGAAAACTTGGAGGAAACTATATGGAGTGAAATAAACCAGAAACACACAGAAAACACTGCAGGATCTCACCTGTAAGTTAAATCTAAAGTTGAATTCATAGATGCAGAGAGTAGAATGGTAGTTATCAGGAATGGGAAAATGGGGAGATGCTGGTCAAAGGATAGAAAGCTTCAGCTGTGCAGAATGAATACATTCTACAAATCTCAGATACAGCAGTAGCCTACAGTTGACAATGCTATACTGTATATATAATATTCCCTAAGGGAGTAGATCTTAAGTACTTCATCATGAAAAAAGAAGAGGGATGTTTTACTCAGCTATTTCACATATAGTCACGCTAGATAACAATCAGCTCACTATATCAAAACATCACACCACACACCTTCAATACACAATTGTAAATTTAAAAATTATGGCAAACTTTGTGAGAGTTTAGTCAAATTATAAAATAATTACACATCTACTCTGTGACCAGAATGTGTTTGATAGGGAGAGGAAAGCTATCTAGTCACGTAGCCAGCGCATTTATGAAATAGCCTTAGAACTAGAAAGGAGAAGATGATCAGTGGGATAGAACACTGGTCATCCTTAATGTTGCTTAGTTTTTTCCTTTTACAAATCCTATCATATCTATAAGAAGTGGAAACATCCAATCGTCCTTGGAAGGAAAAAAGAAAACTTCAAAGAAAAAAATTATTGCTAAACTTACATTTTCCAAATAGAAAAGAACATGGCCGTTCTTGACTTCAGTCTTCATCACTTGGCCCTTGTTTTCAAGCTTTGAAGAAATTGTTAAGGAAGGATAGAGAATAGATATTAGAACAAATGGCAGCACCACTGCAGAACTGAATGTCCACGCTTTTCTGTGTCAGGTTCTGTTTTATGGAACATTCCTTGGTGCCATGATGTTTTCATAAGCACAGGTAGCAACTAAAGAAAAATATATGATGAACCATGGGAAATACTGACTGCTAATTTGTACGAATTAAATACACCAGCTCTCCAGTGTTAGCGTAAAAATATAAAGGTGAATGTTGAAGAAGAATTCTATAGTTTTGTTTTGCTAAACAACTGCTAAACAAGTATTTATTTTATCTTTATACTCTATGTAGCTGTCTTTGTGCTGACAGATTAGGCTTCTATTATTTACCTCTTCAATGGATGACATGGCTGGAGTAAATCCTGATAGCATTTTTACATCTGTAACCACAATACTGGATTTATTGTGAATTCCAGTATATCTGAAAATTTTAAGAAAACACTAGTTTAGATATCAATTTTAAAAAGTGACTTATCTCATAATGAGAGTGCCAGGTGGATAAATACTAATTGGCTAGAAGTCTGGAGGACAGGTAAAAGCCGAAGAGAAAATTTGAAGAAAGTCATTTTCAAGCATCTGTGAATAGGCATGATCAGAATGATAATGAAAGAAATGATACATAGCAACAGAAATTGGAGCAAATAATGAATTATCTGACACGAAATCTCCCCCAAATCCTGGTCTTAAGCTTACCTGCAGTCTCAAAGTTTGAACTGGTAAACAAAGCTTCTAAATCTATATTACATATGCTTAGGTTAATGTTGGATTTGCATAACACTTAGAGGACATCTTTGCTTACAAGGTGGTATATTAGCAGAATTATGGAGTAGACATGTATCCAAGAGATCTTCTAGCTCAGTTTCCTGCTTCTGGGTAAGACTATTGGGGTATGAAGTTAAGAGTTCCATAGTTCATCAGGGCATGGTTGCTCACGCCTGTAATCCCAGCACTTTTGGAGGCCAAGATGGGTGGATCACTTGAGGGTCAGAGTTCAAGACCAGCCTGGGCAACATGGCAAAACCCTGACTCTACTAAAAATAGAAAAATTAGCCAGATGTGGTGGTGCACACTGGTAATCCCAGCTACTCGGGAGGCTGAGCCGTAAGAATCCCTTGAACCCAGGAGGTGGAAGTTGCAGTGAGCTGAGATTTTGCCACTGTGCCACTGCACTGCAGCCTGGGTGACAAAGTGAGACTCTGTCTCAAAAAAAAAAAAAAAAAAAAAAAAAAAAAAAAAAAAAAGGGTTCCCCAGGTCATTGAGTTCTTAGCCCTGGAGCTCAAGAGATTTTTATTTAGAAATTCTAAAGAATATCTGCCAAACTAATTTCACTCAATGCTTTCCACATATTAACTAAGGCTAACATCCTTTAGCATCTATAAATCATGCTTGAAATCAAGAGGATCATTTTGTTTTTCTATTCTGAAAGTAAAAATCTAAAATTTTACTCTTTACAGTTATAAAATAAACATTTGTGGGCTTGCTACTATATGATCATGCATGCTTGTCTTGAGAAAGAAATATAGAATCTCTGTTTTTCAAAACTAGGAGTACTTCCATACAACAGAATAGAAAGTGTCATTGGAATATCAGTGCAGCGAAAGCTTTCAAATCACGCTCACATAGACTGCATGTTATACTTGCCTCATTTTAGCTCTGATTTAGCTGAAGATGTACTAAATTGTGGTGTCTGGACAGAGGGCTAAAAAGTGACTGTGCTGTAGAATTGTCACCACCAACATGAGAACTCATCATATTACCATGATTTATATTTTGTGATTTCACTACTGCTCAAACTTTTTAAATATTTTACCATCTTGCCCACATGGGAGTTACTATCAAGATATGACACTTACTTGAGGGTCACTGTGAGGTCAAAAATAGTCTGGAAGATATCCGAAGAGTTCTTTACTATTTCCAAGGAAAGAGAAAATCCAGATGCCTTCTTAGGTAGGAGAACATTGTACTTAAGGGTGGCCTAGAAAGGATAGCAAATTATAAGAAAACTCATCCTGTATTAAGAATTATACAGGCTGACTACAGTCAGTAGTAATGTAATTTTACATTTTAAGATAACTAAGAGTATACTTCCATCATTTCTAACACAAAGGATAAATGCTTGAGGTGATGCATACCCCACTTGCCCTGATGTGATTCTTACACATTGTATGCCTGTATCATGTACCCCATAAATATTTACACCTACTATGCACCCACAAAAATTAAAAATAAAACATTTTTAAAAAGAAAGAACCTATTGCTTATTTCTATTATTAATGTAGTTTACATCTTTATCATCAGGGAATCGGGTTAAATTCTTTAGTTTTCAGAATAATGTAATTTAAGGAAGACAGAATACTTTCTAATAGCAACAATCCTCAAGAAACTTCGACAACTGAGTACCTTTTCATAAAATAACTTGCATTTTTGGCTATTGATAGTGTAAATACACAAAACGGTCAGATAACACTTCACGTAGAACTGAACAGACAGTCTGACTCTTTTACTGGCAAACACTCATCACCCTCTCAGACAGATTTCTGTTACCTGGATAAATGTACAGCCGTGTCCTTCCACATCTACTGTGTATTCTCCAGGTGCCTTTGTTAGTTCTGAACGTTGGACCAGTAGGCGGTTATCACTGTTAACCTGGAAAATCTCACTGGATCCTTCACGGCTAAAGGTAACGGTGTTTTGATCCTTAGAGAAGGTTAACTTCATGTAACGGGTTATGGCAAGTAGACAAACCGGAGTTTCCTGCACAGAACAGCACAAGCAACGATCCAAGCTCAGTTATGACACAATATTGGTCATCATTTGACCACGGACTTCATATCAATCCTTAGAAGTGTTCCTAAAACAGGTCAGCAAAACACCAAGAAGCAATATCCTGAATGGTAGGAAAATATACTTGCTTGTGCAAATTGTTTCCACTTAAATTAGTTTTCTTCAACAAATCTTAATTGTGTTTTTACTTTCTAAAAATTTTTCATAAAAGATAGTCTCTTTGGTTAAAAATGGTGTCAAAGCTTTTCTAAAAGTTAAGGCATTACATAAGTCAGCGGCCCCTGTGGCTGCCATGGATAATTCTTTTTTTTTCTGCTCCTCTTCAAAGAAGGGAGGTCAGAATCAGGAAAAGATCTTCGGAAATGCATTCGTATATGGTTTGACTCAGAAACTAAGACCAAATACAAAGAGAAATGCAGATTTTTCTCGTGGAAATAAAACTGGTTTTTGTTTGTTTGTTTGTTTGTTTTTGCATTTTCAATTTGTTTCCAAGTAAGGAAAAACATGTCATTGTTTCTCATACCCCCCATTTCTCCTGTTTTCCTTCTTTTCATTTGCTTTTCCCAGTGTATAGCCCACAGAACTAGAGAGAAAACTTTCCTTTTGGTCCATATATAATTTGAACATAGTATCATCAGGTGTCTAATGTACCACCAAGAGTGGTGCTTATGACAAAAATATCCTTTAGACTTATTCTGTGTTTGCTGTGTGAATGAAGTTACAAATGGTGATAAGTTCCTGGAATAGGGGGCCTCATTTCATTCGCTTCTACTTAGAGGCTTCCTAGTAGAGTGCCTGATACACAATAACTGGTCAACAAATAATTGTTGAGGAAATAAAATAGGATTAATAATATCCACGATTCTTCTTCTCAGAAAGGATTTGTTGTGATATCTTTACTATTAATATCTCACTCGTCATAGAGTTACAGCTTCTGCACTAAACATACTGCTATTAATATCAGGCCTACATGAATTACCTGGGTAGAAGAAAAGCCTCCATGGGAATCCATCTGTTGGGCAAGCCACTGCACAATCTTGCTGGCATAGGTGAGGTCAGGAATTTTCCGGGAAACGACAGCCAACAGCACATAGCAAGTCTTCTCAGTCTCAGCAGAAGGTGCCCAGGGAATAAAGGATGGAAATTCTTCTGTCTTGGGTTTCCTTTCTCTTTCCCAGTAGATGACATTATCTGAGAAAAAGGAAGAATTTTCACATAGTCTGTATAAAAGTCATGGGTTACACATAAAGAAGGATGCAAATTCCATTCCTGACCTCTGTTTGTGCTGAATTGCTCCCCTCACATTTATATGTTGAAACCCCAACTCCGAGTACCTCAAAATGTGGCTGTATTTGGAGATAAGACTTTTAAAAGAAGTGACTAAGTTAAAATGAAGCTTACAGGCCACAGTCCAATCTGACTGGTGCCCTTATGAGAAGAAAAATTTTGGACACACAAAAGGGAGAGCAGGGCTGTGCACACACAAAAAATCTTGTGAAGATGAAGGGAGAATGTGGTCACCTGCAGGTGAAGAAACCACACTTCCAACACCTTGAACTTAGACTTCTAGCCTCCAGAAGCGTGAGAAAATAAACTTTTGTTGCTGAAGTCATCCAGTATGTGGTATTTGATGACAGCTATAGCAAATTGCTACAGCCTTAAATAGCAACTTTCTAAGTAGCAGGTGATTAAGCTTCCCCAGTAGTTATGATAGTCTATGGCTTGGTCACCAGGCTTGACTCCCCTCACATCACTCATTTGAGAGGAAGCTAGCATAAAGCAAAAGAGGAAAGTCTAGAATATGCAGTGTTCTTGAAAGGTATAAAGGCCACTGATAAATTCCATGAGAGAAATAGAAACACACTGGCGAAGAGGGAGCTCCTATGTGACTGCTTAGAACGCTTCCTCACTGTGCTCCAAGATCACCCCCACTAGCAACAATGAATAATAACGCTTACTTATTTTTGTGGCAGATTGATCCAGGGTCTGGAGTAAAGATTCCACGTTCTGCTCTTCTCCAGCTAAGGCAAAAGTGTAAGCTAGAATTGCATGATTGTAGCCATTAGTGACACCACTGTCCAATGCCTCTTCAAGGCAAAAGAGTGCGCTTCGTAGAGCAGGAAACTGTTGGTCAGGAAGTAGAATCATATATTGTAAACTGATAACCGAACATTCCATGAGCTTGCTGAACATTTAAACTAATCATTGTTTATAATATATATAATATATCCTCAAAGTATATTTTATATACAAATCCATTTATATATACACATATATTTTATCCTTCAAAAATATCATTAAAATAAATTCATAATATCATTATTAGTACCTAAGCAATAATTTTTTTTTTTTGAGCTAGGATCTCACTCTGTTACCCAGTCTGGAGTGCAGTGGCATGATCTCAGCTCACTGCAACCTCCACCTCCCAGGTTCAAGCAATTCTCCTGCCTCCGTCCCCCAAGTAGCTGGGATCACAGGCATGCACCACCAAGCCCAGCTAATTTTTGTATTTTTAGTAGAGACAGGGTTTCACCATGTTGGCCAGGCTGGTCTTGAACTTCTGACCTCAGGTAATCCACCTGCCTCAGCCTCCCAAAGTGCTTGGATTATAGACATGAACCACCATGTCTGGCCCAATAAAATTTAGTAAGAAAATGGCAGTTTTTATATCTGATCAGTGATATTTTAGTTATGAATGTCTTCTATGTGGCAAAGCATCCAAATTTATCATGGGCCCAAGAGTTTTTTTTTTTTTTTTTCTAACGCCTAAAATAGAGGCTTACATTTCTGAAGATAATTTTCAAGGTATACTAATGACCCTGACAATTCCTAGCATCTTAGTTCAGGAATAGATTTTGGAAATCTAACCTATGGATTGGGAGGTGGCGAGGGTGAGCCACACTGGAGTTGAAAATGTTTACTCACTGTTGAGAGAGAAACAGAATACTAGGCTATGGCTTTACTTAGAGCAGAGGTTCTCAAACTGAAATTCATGGCCGAACTTCAGGAGAGATGTGAATGCCTGCAATTGTGTGAATAAGTCGTTTTTGTGTGCATATGTGTATTCTCCCTAGAGAGAAACTCAATCCTGTTTTTCAAAGCTGTCTATGAATAAGAAACAGTTTGAACAGCATGAATTTAAAGGGTGGTAATAAACTAAATGTTATCTCGGGGTTTCATCCAGTCTTAGAATCTCAAGTGACTCTGACTCTACAGTCTATTTAATGTGCATTCAGCTGACTGAAATCAGAAGATGATGGGGATCCATACAGTGAAATTGAGCCCGGCTTCAAAGAACATCCCAACAACATATGCAGTGAGTGAAATGTCCTCTTCATCTCCACCCTGAAAACAAAGGAACAATGAGTCATTCGGGACAGCAGAGCACAAAATAACAAGTATTCTTTTGAAGTAAAACTAGGTAGGTGAAAAATACTGGAACAAATACCATTATTCATAAAAACACCCGAACATGTGTAGTTTTTAAATTAGATGGTTAATAGTCATACTATCTGAGCAAGAATCATTCCGATTCTACGCAATAATTAAATCATAATTATTAAGTTGTTATTATTATAACAATTAATTTCATGTGTGTTATATAACATATATAATCGTATTTATGCAGCCTGGTGTTAAGCATGCATTTTAAGGAATTCACAGGACTCTATTTGTCTCCACTCGGTATAAATCTGAAGAAAGTCAACAAAGAATTTCTAATGAGGTGAAGCAGAAAGTTGCTGTGAAGATTCCTGGAAAAGCACACTAGAAGGTCAGCAGAGTCAAGTCTCAGATTGTTACAGTGTAAAATGAGAAACTCATTTTAAATCATGTGGTTTGCAAACTAACTGTGCATAAAAGTCCCCTGGGGTACTTAAATCAACCAGCATCTACACAGAGACTCTGATTCAAAAAACTCGGAAATAAGACAGCGAAATGCATTTTAATGGGCGCTCTAGTGATTCTGATGGAAATGGCATTCAGAATGGCATTTGGGATGTACTGATCTTGTACAAGCTTTCCGTTTTATCTATTTAAGCAAAGGACAACCCCTCCCTTCTTCAGAAAAGAAATATTTCTGAGAAACCAAGTGTTTAAGACGCAAATAACAGCATATGGCAGGCAATAACATGAGGCACGAGGACTCACAGTACATGTAAATTACAGCGAGTGGTATCACCATTCCTCTGCAGTGTAAGCTTTTATTTTTCCCTTGCATTTTTATTTCTCTCAACTCATAACACACCCACCCACTCACCCCCCCACACACAGATATTTAATTAATGAGAAAATACTGGGGAAGATCAGACAAACTGAAGCAGTAATCAGCAATGATTCGCCAGTAATGAATCCAATAAGAAGAAAGATGGGATGTGAAGAGGTTTTAGAAGAGAACGTGGGAAAGTTTTTGATTTTTCTACCGAGGAGCAAGAGCTCTTCTCCATCAGGGCCCCCCTGTTGTAAGGAATAAGTTTGGAATAAATTAAAAATACCACAAAACAATTTGAATACAATTTGCATGCAAATTAAATATCATCGAGTGTCTGTTTTCATTCATATTTTGACATGGATTAGATATGCATTCTGTGTTTCAAGAACAGGAGTGATGATTAAGAGGAAGGATGCTGAAGAAAAGCTCAGCGTATTTCAGGGGCCATTGGAGCACGCTAAAATGCCATGATAGGAGATTTTGAGCATCCAGAGGGAAAAATAGGACAGGAAAGGAGACAGAAGATGGGCTGGAGGTGGACAGCTATCTGCAAAGAAAGGAAGTTGGAAGGGAGGGATTTACCTAAATATGGACAGGAAAACGGTTGGATTCTGCCAAGGATATAATTCACCTCATTTGTACTTTGGCCCTGGGGCAAGCTTGGCCTTTGAATTTTTCCTTGAGAGGATCTTAGAAAAACTTGCTTCATTGAAACAATGTGAACTACTAGATACTCTCCCCGGAACTTTCTTGCCATCCATGGACAGGAATAAACTTTCCTTCCTCATATACTCACAGCCCCCTCCCTTTATACATTGACTGTCTCCAAATTTATGAAAGTTTCTTTTCTAGGTTCCCTTTCTCTCTCCTCCCTTCTATTGCTAGTTTACTTTCTGAAGAGGACTGAGACCCGGGAAGGACTAGAGGCTGAGTAAGGCAGACAAGAGACTCAGAAGGAGTCACATCCAGGCTGTGGTTAAACATGCACGCAGCTGGAATGGTGCTGCTGACCAACCCACCACAGGCCCAGGACTGCAGTGGCTCAGAAGGCTTCATATTCACAGGAAGAATATTCATATTCCAGATCAGGAAAGCCAGAGGCAGGGCAAGGCAGGCAACGCCCAGGAGCAAGGAAAGCCTGGTGCTGCCCCTCTCTCACCTCCCAGGCATGGTTGAAAAGCTGGCCATCATTCTTAAAGCAGCCGTTTGTTTTCTGCTGGCTTGAAAGCCAGATTAAGGTCTGTTTTTGAACATTTTCATCAATGAATACATAATTTTTCATTCTCTCCAATGTCTGATAAGTAAGAGCACTGAGCCTGTAGTACAAATCACCAAAGCAAAAGTTAGATAAAGAGGAAATGGCGATGTTAGCAATTCCACATGTTCATCACCATCGTTCTCTTTGGGTAAGGGATGCATTCAACTCATCTGCTGTAAACCATCTTTATTGATAGTGGCTCTTTCCTTTGGGTCAGGAAAATATTATGACTAGCAATAAGTGGAAATTAGAGTAGGTGATTTTCAGCATGTTTGCACCCAAAGGTCTTGCTGTAAGCCCATTAGATTACCTATACATGGAGGAAGAACTGATGTAATTAGGCATTTTGGGTTCTTCTAATTTCACTTTCCTGAATCTACAGGGGACTGTGAGAAACATAGAGTAAGACACGCCCTCTTCGGTGGAGTTAGCCAGCTGTGCCTGTGTACGGGCTGTCATGAGAGGATCAGACTGCTGAGTAAATCATCACGAGACTGAAGGTATATTGTTGTATTAGAATCGGAATCACTAAATCTTTAGTTTTATCTATTTCTCCTCCGTAAATTGACTTTGAAACCCACTTTGCTTCTAAATCCCCACTGAACTCTATCCTCCTTCACCTCCTTGCAAGCCCTCCTCAGGTAATTTCTATATTATATAAAATAAAATTTTTATGTCTCACCATATGCTTCCTTTCTGATTCTGCTGCCAAAACACACTATATGAACCGTCAGAGTTCTTGAAAGATAACTGCCTTTGATAACCTAAAATAGAACATTGTAGGAAATTATTTTTTAACCTAAGAAAGTCAGAAGAGAAAGAATAGTGCAGTGCAAGCCCGAGGTTTTGGTGTTAGACAGACATAAATCACTAGGATGATCATTTCCATTTGAACTTCTAAAATTCAGTTTCTGTATTCACAAGGGAGAAAACATAACTCTTACTTTATAGGATTTTGATGATAAGCTACTACAGATGGATATGTCTGGCTCAGTAATTGCCTCATCATTGGTACCTACTAATTATTCAGTATATTTCCCCTAAGGTCCTTTTAATTCAGTGTTATCTTTCTGAGAAGAAAAACTAAAGAAGATTATTTTATGCTCTTGGACTTTTCCTTAGCCTCACATTTTACAACATTGGCCCTCTTTCTGTATACAAAACCAATCACTTCATTGCAACAGACCACAGCTGAGCACACAAATACAGACACTGATAGATGAACCACTGACAACAACTCTTAACAAAAACAACAGCAATCACAACAACAAACAAGGTAGCTTGCAAAATACCAGGCATTAAAAAAAATTAAGTGCATAGCTTAAAACTCTGCAGCTGCAAATGATGACCACACAGATTTTGAAGTCAAACAGAAAACAGAGCTAGGACTGAGAGTTCCCAGGTTCAGGTTCACTTTTCTTGCACCAGACTACTGCAAAAAAACAGCTTATGACATCTTTGTATGAGTAACAATTGATTTCAACAATTATGGGCAGAAATTACTTAAATCTTCTCACCGTTAGACAAGAGAAAGAAAGCCTTAGATTGAACTTCCTCTGTCAGTTGCTCAGTAGATTTCAGGTAGTCAAGAACGTAAGTATCAGATGCCAGCAGGGCAGCATTCTGCTCTCCACTTCCATAGGGCGTTTGCAGAACAACCAGATTCTGCATGGCAAGTCCTAGAATATCCCCTAAAAACAGGAAAAGTAGAAAGCTGTATTGTTTATAGTTGCCATCTCAGCATTAATAACTATAGACAAAAGAGGCCTAGTGGAATAGGTAACATTTAAAATTGAGTCTAAATGGTGGAAACAAAGAAAGTTTTATGAAGCAATTTGAAAGAGGAGATAGCCCTGAAGGGTGAAGTTAAAGTGCTATGGAAAATATTTCTGAAAATCTCATTACCAGAGAGAGGAGAAAGTTAGGAGAATATGTTTGCTCATTTGCTAGTTTTTTTTTTCTTTTTAAAATAAACCAATCCTATGAATTACAAAGTATAATCCATCCCTTCCAAGAGATGTTCATGTTAATAACAGACAAAGAAATTTGCCTTTTGTAGCAACAACAAAAAATTCTCCTTGTACTGAGAAAACTCCCAACATCATTAACAGGCAAAGTTAATTCTGATTCTCCAAGAGGTGAATTTCATATTTCAGATTAATGATTATAAAGAACCTCTTGCTTTCTGAACACTAGTTACCATCTACACAAGCTAGGGTTTCCTGAGAATATAGGTCTGGAAACGGTACTGTAATCCCTTCAGATCCTGTCAGGAAACATAGAGGGTGATCTGAACAATAATTCCCTCCAATTGATAGCTTAGGAAAATCTCTCTATTCTGTTATTTTAAGGATTTTCTTTAAGACCACCTCGACCAAGATTTTCAAATCATTGTGAAACAAAACATTTAATCAACTTACCCACAACTGTGAAAAAGCCTCTGGCTGAACCTTCTACTACATCGTTTGGCAAGTCCAAAACTCCCTGCTTGGAGGCTCTGGCACCTGGAATGAAAACATTGATTTAAAAAAATGTAATGGCTTCTTTATATCAGCAGATTTGGGGGATACACGTATTGGAAGTAAGATTCCATTACTTATTTTTATTTTACAAGTTGTTTATTAGAGGAGATGAAATTGGAGTTCTGACCTAGTTTAGGATAACAGCACATTCAGAAAATGGCATATAAATCTGTGCATTAGATCGTGGCCCCCATTCTTCACTGGTTTAGTCCCTGAACTATTTATGTATGAAAAAAAAATGTAAAAACTACACTGACTGTAACACATAAAACAACACACGCAAAAGGTAAAGCTTGAAGGCTCTGATGAGTGAGTATAATCAGATCAGCATCAACCGGGTAAAATAATACTCCTCATGGCCATAAAACCAGAGACTGAGGGGCAGAGGCAGTAACATATCTACGGGTTATTTTATCCTAAGAGTACAAAAGCAAAGATTATATTATGTGCTATTGGGCCTCAATCCTGATGTCCCATTGTCCAATATTGTGTGCCAACCATATCATAAGAGGAGCTAAGAATACACATGATGAAAAAAAAAAAATAGGTTGGGGCAGACTAATGTCAAAAAGTGAAGTAAAAACCACCTTCTGAAGATGCTTCTCGATGGCTAAAATTATATCATCAAGATAAAGCATGAAACACGAGAATCCTCCATGAGATATTTAAAGTGAAATCACAGGGCACATGGACTCATGTGGAAGGAGAGGACATAAACTGATTCTTCTGGTGAATTTTATTTAGGACTAATTTGACTTCCTAAAAGATCCTCTTACCTTCTGTACAGATAAGGAAACTCTGGGTCCTTTCCTTTTCAATACCTTCAGGCTGTCAAAGAGTAACACAAACAAGCACGGAAGAATGAGTTTAAGTCCTCTGTCCATGATGGAAAAGTGATTAAGCACCAGCTCACTTAAGCATGGCTGGTGCAAGTTTATCCCTGAGAGAAGATCCAACTCATGGTCCCCTTCTGTTCATATCTGGAAGGCATGGAACGTCACCAGCACCCATTTTAGCCTCTGCGTTCTGTAGCTTGGACAGGCATAACCTTGATGTCATTGTGGGACACTCTCAGCTCCTCTGATCCTATATAGCATCTCCAGTAAACAACTAAAAGTGCTTTGTGGAGCAGGGATGTGCTGAGAGGCAAATCAAGAGTGTTCCTCTGACAAGTGCTGATTCTTGTTGAGGATGACGGGAACTGCACGGGAGTGTAAGACAAGTAGATTTGTCTCTTGAATATGAGAATCGGAAAAACAGAAGGAAGAGAAATAGGTGTACAGGAAACATCTTGACTCAGAAACAAACAAAAAATTGTCAAGTCTGTTTCAAGTGTTAAGCTTTACTATCCTGGGTGAGGTATTAATTAAAGAAAGGATGAACTTTATGCTGTTTTAATTCATTTAAAATGGCATGTCTTGTGTCAAAAGTAAATGTTGTCAACTAAGTCTCTTCAAGGAGAATGTCTTTTAAGACAGAGCCTCTTAGATGTCTGTTTCTTTTCAGGAAAAGCTTGAGAGTTTGCATATCCATACCTCTACCAAGAAGCTTTTGACCACAGTGTCTTTCCAGTTCAGCTTTTGCTGCTCCATTCCTTTATTTGGACAAGCACTGCTTTGTTTGGACTCAGCAACTACAGTGATATTCACTTTACCTGGAAGACATTCCAAAATATAAATTAAATTGATCATTGGTCCCTTCTATAATGAGAAATGACTAGAGTCTGTGAACCATGTCTTGAATTGGATGAACCAAATTCTATCGTTAATTTGATGCTTAGAACAAAATAACTTGTTTCTTCTCCTTCCTCGATACTATGTGGTATCTTCCATTTCACCTGTTCCTTGATTTTCATGATTCCTTATATTAAGTAAATGATAAATTTACTTAATTAAAACTTAAGAAATTTTAGGAAAAGTAACATTCTACAAAGTCATCTGAGTCAATTCCTTGATATTGATTGTTTATAAAGATTACTTATGACAATATAGGCAAATAATGTCAGCTGATTAGGGCTCCTAACTTTTCCCAAGATCAAACAAACAAAAATAGTAAAATATTATGTAGTAGACAGGCACTGGGATTAAAATACTGTCCTAGCAAGGAATTCATTGTCTTTAAACTTCCTGATTTCACATTACATAATTAGAGCTGATCTCCAGTTTCCTTGCTTGTAAAAATTAGAGGATTGAAAATAATCATTCTTTAAAGTTATTATTATTTACATGACTATACATCAATATATACAACCAAAATATTGTTCTTATTTTTTGGTGTGTTTGATTTGTTTCTCTGTCTCAGAAAGCTTGTTATTTCACTCTTAGCACTGTGTCTTCAACTTAATGTCATAAAACTATACAAGTTGGTACAGAATTCTCTCTCAGTTGCCAAGGTAGGATTTTGAAGATCTTGTGCGGTAGAAATATTGAGAAACTTCAAATCTAATAGAAAAATAGTCTGAGAACAGCATCACAACTGAACTAAAATAATCTCATCGATGTATTATTTGCTGTTAAAATAATACAACGAATATAGGACATTAAATAAAGACAATTTGAATAACTATTTTTTAAAAGTAGTGATTAAAAGTATCACACATATCACATCTAGCATTACTTGTTTACTAGAGTTTTAAACTTTTTCCATTCCATGTATTTTCAATATTTCAATAGGAGACAAGTTTATTTTTCCATCTTGCAGATAGCATAGGCACTAAATATTCTCAGTTTTTGATCTCATTCCAATCATTTAGTGATTTTGGTATCCCCGTGGCACATGTAGTAAATTTACAAACCTGACAATTACCTAATTGATCATTGTGATGGAGCAGCAAGTTTTGTGAAGGTGGCCTGGGTTCATGATGGTAGGCCAAGGAGCCAGTGAGAAGTCAAAGAATTAAGGTGGCATCAATGACAACATGGCCTTAATTTGGGATATGGCGTATTCCAAACATATAGTCCATGATAGGTCATGCAAGTTAGCATTTATACTGTATTTTAATTGCATTATGCTCTTGTAAAAATGAATGGTGGTTTTGCGCTACACAACATTAACAACCAGAAATTAGATTACTATAGATTAGAATTTCTAGTGGAGAATTTACAACAAGAATTTTAAAAATGTAGGCCGGGTGCGGTGGCTCAAGCCTGTAATCCCAGCACTTTGGGAGGCCGAGACGGGTGGATCACGAGGTCAGGAGATCGAGACCATCCTGGCTAACACGGTGAAAACCCATCTCTACTAAAAAATACAAAAAACTAGCCGGGCGAGGTGGTGGGCGCCTGTAGTCCCAGCTACTTGGGAGGCTGAGGCAGGAGAAGGGCTAAACCCGGGAGGCGGAGCTCGCAGTGAGCTGAGATCCGGCCACTGCACTCCAGCCTGGGCGACAGAGCCAGACTCCGTCTCAAAAAAAAAAAAAAAAGAATTTTAAAAATGTAAAAGAGAAAATCATGTTTGTATAGACAATTTAAGGAAAATAAATGGATACAATTAATATGGGCTGGTTTTCCATGAGCGACTGGTGTAGACAGATAGCTGCTTACCCAATTTCTTAGGTATAATAGTCCAGACATTTGTTTTCCTCCCTCCAGTTTGGATAATCTCACTGCCATTGATTTTCAGGGTGTTAATATTTGCTTCATAATTCTGAGACTCCTCCACTTGAACAGAAATCTAGGAAAACAATCATGGCAATGAGGATAGCACTGGAACACACATCACTATGAAACACCGTGCTCAATACACTGTTTAAACCATCACTGTGAATGAAAGCAATTATATTTGTTTGAAGAATATGGACCTAAGTCTCATACCTTTATAGTAGCATTTTGCATTTGAGAATAAAGAGAATATGGAAATATTAAGAAATATTTTAGCTTTGTTAAATTTTTGCCTCCAGATCAAAGAGAACAACTCACCTCTACACATGTATCCAGGTAGTTGAAGACATTGACAATCAAATCAAATTGTTCATTTTGAACAACCGAAAAGGGTGAGGCAATTTCAACAAAGAAAGGTTGGGAGACTTCTAGAGTGGTTGTAGAGGAAACACCAAATCCAACGTCGCCATTCACACAAAAGCCACTTGCCTCCCATTGGGTTATCGTATCAGGAATGAGGAATGAAAGATTGGCAGAGCCTGAGGAACTGGAAGAAGAGGTTATCGGTAAAACACATTCTTTGTCTGAACCAAGAACTTAAAATTAAGTGCGAAGCAAGCAGAAAAGTATTGACTGAAGCTCAAAAGTGAGTTATATTGTTTGGATGGGGCATTAGATAAAAATAATGAGAGCTGGATTTTTATAAAATTTGAGTGTAGAAAGGTCATGTTTCTTTAAACACCACATTATGGTTTTTGTTTTTTGTTTTTTGTTTTTTTTTGAGACAGAGTCTCTCTCTGTCACCCAGGTGGGAGTGCAGTGGCGCGATCTCAGCTCACTGCAACCTCTGCCTCCCGGGTTCAAGCAATTCTTCTGCCTCAGCCTCCGGAGTAGCTGGGATTATAGGTGCCCACCACCACACCCGGCTATTTTTTTGTATTTTTAGTAGAGACGGGGTTTCACCATGTCAACCGGGCTGGTTTCAAACTCCTGACCTCAGGTGATCCACCTGCCTCAGCCTCCCAAAGTGCTGGGATTACAGACATGAGCCACCACGCCCGGCCCACATTATGTTTTTTAATTGGGGCAGCTTAAATCTGTCTGCATAAAATAAATAGAAGAGAAACTCTTGGTGAAGGGAAAACAATGCTAGAGAAAAAATAAAATGTGTGATCAGTGCATGCAAATCGATGATATATATGTTTTACAAATACGATACTGTTTTATATACCCAGGAATAAAAGTGAAGAAAGAAAAAGAAAATAGAAATAAAGACACATAGGAGAAAAAATGGTTAAAACTCACTCAACACTGACGAGGTCCCATATCCATGTCTCTGGGAAGTTCGTTCTTACTGTTTGAATTATAGCCTGTTCTACATAGTCAGCATTCTCCTCTCTGAGTTCACCAGCTAAAAAAAAAAAAAGGAAGAAGTACCTTATTCAGACCTTGGACTCTGCAAATTACGGTCTATATATTATCAGGGTGTAAGGTCCCCATAAAACACCTCACTTTCCTGTATCACAGTCACTTACTATGACTGTTTTTGTGTATCACCATACATTGCCTGTTCCTATACACAGTCAGTTACCACATAATGACACTGTGATCAATGACAGACCACTTAGACTGCAGTGGTCCTGTAAGATTATAATGGAGCTGAAAAATCCCTACCACCTATTGTCATCAAAGCCATCATAACATTGTAGTGCAATGCATTGGTCATGGGTTTGTGGTGATGCTGGTATAAACAAACCTACTGCACTGCCAGTCCTATAAAAATATAGCAGAGAAATTCTGTGTAGTGCATAATACTTGATAATGATAACAAATGACTATGTTGCTGGTTTTTGTGCTTACAGTAAACAGTATACTACACTGTTTACTGTTTAGAATGTACTTTTTCCTTATCAAAAAAAAAAAAAAAAAGTAACTGCAAAACAGCTTCAGGCAGGTCCTTCAGGAGGTGTTACAGAAGAAGGCATTGCTGTCACAGGATAGGACAACTCCATGTGTGTTATTACCCGTGAAGACCCTTTCAGTGGCACAAGATGTGGAGGTAGAAGACAATGATATTGATGATCCTGACCTTGTATAGGCCTAGACTAATGTGTGTGTTTGCGTTTTCGTTTTTAACAAAAAAGTATAAAAGTTACAAAAATTGAAAAACAGGAAAAAGCTTATAGAATAAGGATGTAAAGAAAGAAAATATATTTGTACCCTGACTCACTCAGAGTAACTTTTAACTTGGCAAGCTCCATTCATGGGAAGTGCCGTATATAAAAGTACAACTTTTTAAAATCTTGTCTACCACATTTTCACCGTGCCTTTTCCATGTTTAGCAATGTTTGGATACACAAATAGTTACCACTGTGTTACAACTGCCTACAGTATTCAGTATAGCCACATGCTGTGGAGGTTTGTAGCCTAGGAAAAATAGGCTGTACCACATAGCCTAGGTGTGTTGTAGGCTACAGCATCTAGGCTTGTCTAAGTACACTGTATGATGTTCACACAGCAATATCACCTAACAATGCATTTTTCAGAACAAATTCTCCATCACTAAGTGAAGCATGATTGTATTTCTGACACTGTATTTTATCAATAAAAGTAAACTACATCTCACCTCTGAAGCTAATTTCTTGTTAGAGCCAAAAGCATTTCTAGTCTGTCTTATTCTGCTTTATCCAACTATAGGATGTCTAATTGTAGCCAAAAACATGGCATAAATCACATATAAAATTCCAAAATTGTATAGTTTATCTCAAATACACTAAATTCCACAAACCGCTTTGGTCTTCCCCCAACAAAAAATTTAAGATTACCTACATGCAATTCTAGATGGAGCACTAAGCATCAGACCATAATTTTCTGTTCCTACATAAAGCGGCTTAGAGAGTGAACGCCCTCTCTCCATCACGCATACTTCTGGTTTTCGGTAATGGAGATTGGTAAAGACTTTCAGACCCATGTTCTTTAAAGAAACAAACAACAAAAATATTGTTCATTCTTTTCATGCAAGAACTATAAAAGGCCTGTTATTTATATTGTAAAGATAAATGGATCGTCAGTATCCATATTTTCTGTCTTAACAAAGGCCTGAGAAGTTGCAAGTCAACTTACCTCTATCTGACTTATGGAAAAGCCCTATTTTAGAGAAAAAATGGTAATTACTATGATTTATCTAGCACTTATTATGTGCTAGCATTTTTCTAAGTATTTTCCATTATTCTCCATTTCATCCTAAGTGAAAAATACTGATGAGATCAGCACTATCATTACCCTAATTAACATCAAACACACACACACACACATACACACACACACACACACACACACGGCACACTCAGTAAATTGAAGAGCTGGAACTTGATAAAGTCTGTCTGATTCAACGCCCCTTTTCTTATACACTTGTGACATTAATTATAAAGATTCTTTCATGGAAGTCTCAGCATATTTCATTAACGGCCTAGGGATATCTGGAGTCCACACTCTCTTAGCCTCTTGATTTGACTATCTTTGCATAAGATTTATTGTATTAATTAGAGGCTGTCTTTTTCTTTAAATGAGGTTTTGTAATTGTAGCTACATGATTTATTTTCAGCAGAAAATTTAAAAATCAACAAAATTAACATCTCCTTTTTATAAGACACTTTCTCTGTACTCTATTGGCAGATTACAGACACAAATCTCAAAGTATAGGCAGAAAACTATATAATTAAGAAAACATCAATATGCATTATGAATACTAAAAATTGAGATGAAATATTTTCCAAATTCCTTAGTGATCTTACCATGACAATATTATAGATGTCTCCATCCCCATAGTTGCTTACAGGCATGTAATATAAACCATTGTAGAACATCTCTCTCTGAGGAATGCAAGGGTCTTCCTTGCCATCATCAAGATTGAGGCCACGGTAGAAATAACCATACAGCTCTATACTTGGAACCTTGTTATACACCTATGAGAAAAAACATTTCCCAATAATTTTAAGCACTTCTTTTACAATTACAAAATTGGCAAATTGTGTACTATACCGTTTATTCTTGTTCTTTTCTTTAAGAGCATGGCCATCATATTTAATCCAGTATTTTCACTTAAGCTCTTCCTTTCAAAAGAGCAAACCAGTTTTGTTTTAGGCCACCGATACCATGTTCACAGAATTTCTCAGCTTAGGCACAGGATTTAAGAGAGAATATAAGAAAGCAATGCCTGATTATTGATTAACCCAAGGCCCATTGTACAGACAATCAATTATAATGCTAGAACTTCTAAGTCTGGAGAATAATATTAGCTGGCTGATTTTAAATCTTCTTACTTAATCTTCCAAACAAAACATAAAATCAACAAAGAGAACAAGTAATGATACTCATGACGAATATCTTTAACATTACTGTGATACAGAGAATGCCATGATCTTCAAATTATTCTTTAGTAGAGAAACAAACACCAAATTCCAAGAGAGCTTCTACTGCTGTTGCAGAGGGAAGGCTTAAGAGACTGCAGAGAAAAAGCAGAAAGGCATGGAAAAATGAGAAGAAACATGCACCAAGTCAACGCCAAGTAAAAGAAAGTCTAGCATTGTTAAAAATACAAATCACTCTGATGGTAGTTTCTTTTGCTGTGCAGAAGCTCTTTAGTTTAATTAGATCCCATTTGCCAATTTTGGCTTTTGCTGCTGTTGCTTTTGGTGTTTTAGACATGAAGTCTTTGCCCATGCCTATGTCCTGAATGGTAATACCTAGGTTTTCCTCTACGATTTTTATGGTATTAGGTCTAACATTTAAGTCTCTAATCCATCTTGAATTAATTTTTGAATTGACAAATGGGATCTAATTAAACTAAAGAGCTTCTGCACAGCAAAAGAAACTACCACCAGAGTGAACAGGCAACCTACAGAATGGGAGAAAATTTTTGCAATCTACTCATCTGACAAAGGGCTAATATCCAGAACCTACAAAGTACTCAAACAAATTTACAAGAAAAAAACAAACAACCCCATCAAAAAGTGGGCAAAGGATATGAACAGACATTTCGCAAAAGAAGACATTTATGCAGCCAACAGACACATGAAAAAATGCTCATCATCGCTGGGTGTCAGAGAAATGCAAATCAAAACCACAATGAGATACCATTTCACACCAGTTAGAATGGCGATCATTAAAAAGTCAGGAAACAACAGGTGCTGGAGAGGATGTGGAGAAATAGGAACACTTTTACACTGTTGGTGGGATTGTAAACTAGTTCAACCATTATGGAAAACAGTATGGCGATTCCTCAAGGATCTAGAACTAGATGTACCATATGACCCAGCCATCCCATTACTGGGGATATACCCAAAGGATTATAAATCACGCTGCTATAAAGACACATGCACACGTATGTTTATTGCAGCACTATTCACAATAGCAAAGACTTGGAATCAACCCAAATGTCCATCAGTGACAGATTGGATTAAGAAAATGTGGCACATATACACCATGGAATACTATGCAGCCATAAAAAAGGATGAGTTTGTGTCCTTTGTAGGGACATGGATGCAGCTGGAAACCATCATTCTTAGCAAAGTATCACAAGAACAGAAAACCAAACACCGCATGTTCTCACTCATAGGTGGGAACTGAACAATGAGATCACTTGGACTCAGGAAGGGGAACATCACACACCGGGGCCTGTCGTGGGGAGGGGGAAGGGGGGAGGGATTGCATTGGGAGTTATACCTGATGTAAATGACGAGTTGATGGGTGCAGCACACCAACATGGCACAAGTATACATATGTAACAAGCCTGCACGTTATGCACATGTACCCTACAACTTAAAGTATAATAATAATAAATTAAAAAAAAATGCAAATCATAGTTTTCAGACTCAACAGTTCCCAGTACTGCACACAGGGAAAGGGCTTGGAATGAATGGCCCTGGTAGTGGAAGCTTCCAAAAAACATGACTAATGGGAAATAATCAGATCACAAGAAGAGGTGTGCAGACCCTTGGAGACAGGGCATTTAAAGAAGGAAAGGATGTCATAGGATAAAATAACTCCCTTCACCCTCATTTCCATCACCAACATTTTTTAAATAATGCATTTTACTAAAAAAAAGAAAGGGCACTCTTCACCTATGAACACTCTGCACAAAATATCAAGAACTAGAAAAAATCAACTCCATACAAAGCTGCTGTAAGAGAAAATAGGAAATGTAAACCAAAACAGTTCAGCTAATGAAACTTCTCCACTAAAGTCCCTAAGTAAATAAATAAGTAAACGAAGAAAAGCCATACCAAAATAATTTAACATAAGTGAAATATTCTCAGGCATGTATTTGGGGTATTTAAAAGGCAGCATGAGTCAGAAACTCAATTAAGAGAAGATAGAAATGGAAAAAAAAATCAAGAAGAAATAAAATGAGGCTTTATTGAACTCAGAAAAACTAGACAAAATTATATCATAAATAAATCCTAAAGTATAAGGACATCAAGATAAAACAGTTCAGAGAAAACTTTAAAGGCAGCGTAGATGAAAAACCAAAGAATAAAACTGGGAGAGAATGAATTAAAACAGGTCACAGACAAAGTGATTGAATTGGAAAGCAGGCAAGGAAGATCCAACAAATGTACAGAGATTTTTTTAGAACAAAAGAAAAGGGAAAGACTAATATTTACAATTATAATTCAGGAGAAATATCGGAAAATAAAAAAGATTCGAGTTTACATATTGCATGAGTCCACTGCGTATCTGGCAAAACTTCTACAGAATAATACATTCTTACTGAAACTGTTAGACTAAAGTATAAGCGGGAAAAACATTCAAGGCCTTCAGACATAAAGATAAAGTAGCCCACAATGGAAAATGAATTAAACGAATGTCAGCACTATTAAAACCATTTTCAAAGCAAGTCAATAACAGGGTAGCATTTCAAAGAAATTTTAAAATGTATAAACCAAAGATTTAATATACAAATACCTGTCCTTCATTTATTAAGGCTTTAGAAAAAATAATTTTGAATATGAAAATGTCAGAGAATTCTATACTTATGTAATATCCTGAGGACTTTAGTAGAGAATTCATGTTTAAAAAAATTTTATTTATTTATTTTTGAGACAGGGTCTCATTCCCTTGCCCAGGCTGAAGTGCAGTGGTACAATAATGGCTCACAGCAGCCTCGATCTCCCAGGCTCAAGCAATCTTCTCACCCCAGCCTCCTGGAGAATGAGCTTTATGTAACCAAAAGGTGACTCAGGAAATTAGTAAAACTTGATGAATAAGAGAAACAATAAAGAATGTAAACATTATATATCCTGACAAAAAAGGAAGGATACAACAATCAAATGAGAGAAGAGGGAGAGAAAAGTGGAAACTAGAGATTACTGACTGTTGTGTAGGTGGCAGTTAAGACTCAAAGATTTAAAATAATGGACTAGATATTAAGGTTAAGCAAGAAAAAAATGAGATTGTGATATTATAAAATATGTAAATATAAAAATAGCCACTATAATAAAAATTCAACCTTGCCTGAATACTCAAAGAAGCTTCAAGCAAGATAACAAAAAACAAACAAAAAAGCTAAAGAAATAAAGTAGTTTTAAATAAAATATAGAATCATAAGAAAAATAGTATGATAGAGCTGAGGCCTAACACATAAATCATATCAATAGAGTGAATAGACTTTATTCTCCTTTAAAAGACAAAGATATGTATATTTAAAACAAAACTCAATGCTGTACTTGATACAAAAGACAAGTGGAGTGTGTATTTCAAAATGTGAAATCCAAAGGGCAGGTAAAGGAAAATAATAAGAATGCAAAGGCTGCAATCCTCCTGTTACTGGAAATAGTAGAAGTAAGGACAAAAGACATCAAACAAGACAGAAAAGAATACTTACTGCTAAAAGCTACAATTCATAATAAAGCCATAACAGTTATGATTACCTGTGCAGAAACTACAGAAGATGCAAGAAGAAACAGAGTGCTATTAGTAGGGTATTTTAACATATCACTCAGCAGAAGAAGGTTAAATAAATTTTACAAAATAAGTAAGAATACAAAGGATCAAAATAATCCAACCTCGTGGATGGAAAACAAACTGTCTTCTCAACACATGAGATATATTCGCAAAACCTCATTATATATTTGGGCACAAAAATATATCAGTGGAAATATTGCTGACCATGAAGATATAGAACTTGAAATTTAAAAGAAAACTCTAACATAAATTCCTTTTTACTTGAAAATTATAAAATACTCCAGTAAGCAAATTTTCAGTGAAAGGGTTAATACAAACAGAAATTACAGAATTTCTGAAAAATAAAAATGGTGCGATTGCTACATATCAGGATCTATGAGATACTTCAAAAGTAGGAATCATGGAAAAACTTAAAGGCTTAAAAACACCGAACCCAATAAAGTAAATTAATGAAAATGAAGCAAATTTCTAAGTGAAAAAGCTAAAAATAACAACAAAATAAAGCACCAGTAAGGAAATAATAAAGATAAAAACAGAAATTAATGTGGTGGAGTAGCAAAAAACCTCATATCATATGACATCACATTAATACATTAAAATTACATGTTTTTGGAAAACTCGGCAAAATAGGTAAACCACTAACTAATCTAACAAGGAAGTAAATTAGCTATCTGCTTAGGAACAAAAGAAAAACAATTTCCATGACTCAGTTTTCAGCCTTATTTTTTGTCCTTTTAGCATTGTGAATTGGGGTCTTGAGTTGTTTGTATTTTCCTTTCACAATAGACTGATGTATGTAACCTAGTCTCAAATGATTCAGAAAAAATTGAAATGCCATAAACTGTGTGTGTGTGTGTGTATGTGTGTGTAGGGGTGGAGAGAGTGAGAAAGAGAAATCAAGTATGGCAAAATGTTCACAAACTGGTGAATCAGGTCAATGGTATATGGGAGTTCTCTGTGCTATTCTTGCACTTTAAAAAATTATTTAAAACTAAAAGCTAAGCTTACATAATATAAAAAATAACATAAACGTATAGAATATAAATTGGAATTCACTCATTTATAGAACTTCACTTGATTTATACTATTGATATAGCTATCAATAATAAAGAAGGGCAACCTCTTTTGGTTCTGATATATTCTGAGACCCCTGAAAATGCCTCTAGAATTTTCTTTTTGAGGTCCCTTGATGATCTTTCCTTGAGACAGTTTTCCTAAGATATTTCCACCTCCAACTGTAGGAAGAATGAGCAGAAGCTATTTACTCTGAATCCATGAAACTCTCAAGGTAAAAAAAAAGTGTGTGTGTGCATGTGTATGTGTGTGTGTGTGTGTGTGTGTGTGTGTGTGTGTGTGTGTGTGTATATATATATATATATATATATATATATATTCCTTTTTTTCTTTGAGATAGGGTCTTGTTTTGTCACCCAGGATGGAGTGTAGTGGCACGATCTTGGCTCACTGCAACTTCTGTCCCTGCCAGGGCTCAAGCGATCCTCCCATGTCAATCTCTCAAGTTTCTGAGATCACAGGTGCACACCACTGTGCCCTGCTCGTTTTTCATATTTTTGAGAGAGAGAGAGTCTCATCGTGTTGTGCAGGCTGGTCTCGACCTCGTGAGCTCAAACAATCTGCCCACCTTGGCCTCCCAAAGTGCTGGGATTACAGGCGTGAGCACAGCACACGACCATATTCCATATTTATAGAAAATTTGATCCTTTATTTGTTTGATGCCTCCTCAGATCCTGAAAGCTTCTAACTAAAAGTATTTTTGCTCCCTGTAATAGAAAACTTACATGTATTTATGTTTTGCATTGAGAAAAATATACGGTTTCTATCATGATTCACAGTTATTCAGTTATTATTACTGATTCTATAATTTTATATTTAAAACTGGACTTACTATAGAATGTTGAAAACGAAATACAGAATTGTATTTTTTGGTGAGATCTCAAGTTTGTAAAATATATATGCCTTCAGAAAAGAGATTTTTAAAAATTATAGCAAAACTATAAAGATGCCTAAGTGTTAGGACTATAAATGATTTTTAAAATTTCCTTCTTTATGTCTTTGTATACTTTGCTCATTTTCTATATTATCCAAGTATAATATTAATCAGAAAAAATTAAATTATTAAATTAGATTTAAACATGATCATAAATTTCAATAGTTGTTTATATGTAATTGTGTTGGAAATAAACAGAAAATATCCAACAATTGTTAGCCGAAATAAATTTGATGTGAACTTCTGGAATTCCAGGTCTGGAAATATTTACGAAAATAAAAGATGCATTTATAGAAAATAACTTTACACTGAATCCAAGCAGATCCTTGAACACAGAGATTTCATTTTATTCCAGGTTTCCACATCTATGATTACACCTACGATTTTAAAAAATCACAGTGGTAAAATTCCTAAACTGTTATAATTATCTATCAAATTCTCTATTGTTATAAGCATGTTCTTAGGGTAGCCAAGAAAAATAAGTATATAATCCATGAAGGAACAAAGGAAGAAAACATTCAATATTTTCAAGATGTTCAAAACATCACCTGAAGGCTAAAACTTCTGGGAGGCCAGAGAAACATGAAAAACAAGGAAGTAGAGAACTTACACTTTCAGCTGACAGCTGTTGTTCCAATTTCAGTAGAAGGACGCTCCTATCCACAGCCCGGAGGGCACAGAATGAGTCAGGGGCTGCTTGAAGATAGAGGCTAGCATTGGAGCCAGGTAGGCCCTGCTCTTTAGAGAACTTTATGTTAACCTAAAGTGGAGGGAAAAAAGAAATGAGAGTAGAGACCATTATGTAAAGATGATCTGAATACATTTAATCTCTCCTGAATAAATCCTTAGAGATTTCTGTACTGTATTTCCCCTGCCCACTCTCACCCTCAGCTCTCCTTGCAGAAGCCCCCCTTCACCACCCTGCTGCCGTCTCTGGATTGGCACTGCTGCCAAGGATCATGTATGGTGTTTGGTGATTCTCGCATCCCCTAAGAATTCAATTATGCCAGCACTGAGTGTGAGTTTCCCACTTGACGGTGATAGTAGTCAGAAGAGAAGACAGCAGGGAGCAAACTGTTCCCACTTTTCAGGCCAGAAATAGGAGAAACATCACCTTGTGTTTAAAGCACTTGTCAATCTGGAATCTGACACTGTCAGCCACAATTTCCCCACTGGGGTGAAGGGTGTAGACAAACAGGACAGCCACAGGAGCCAGATCAGCACTGATGCTGATTGGGAATGAGAAGTTTCCATTCCAGGCTGTGTAAATAGGAGACGAACAGATAAAATGCCGAGAGTTTCCTGGATCACTGGTACACTTAGATAAAAGAGAATGGCTCATGGACAGAAAGGGTAAATTTGGCCCTGTTTTCAAGACAAATAAATCAAATAATAGGAAGTACATATACAAATAAAGAAGACTGCATAATTTAGATGATAATAACAACACTGGGATTTTGTACACCGCTTTTCTAATGTACTCAATGACCTGCCAATAAAAGATTAAAGAAGGACATTTTAAAAGAAATTTTGTCCTTCATCAAGACATTTAGTAGCTTACCTCAGGCTGTGCTAACTATTCCCTTCATCCACAAATTGAAATAAGTGCTCGTTCTAACTTCTTTTCACTATATATATATACACACACACACATATATATACACACACACATATATATACACACACACATATAAGTTTGACTACATATAAATGTATTTTCTTAATATATATAATTCCCATATATATAATGTCTATATTTCCTTAACAAGAACAAAATGAAGTTAGAGTACGTAGTTTAAAATGAATATATTATATATACCTTTGTTTCTGATTTCCTTTTGTCCACTGAGTAAGATAGCTCCTTTCACCATCATCTGTGCAGAACAAAGAAAACATAACATGCAATATATCATCTAATGTCATCATATTCTCACATTGTGATTAGGTAATTTATTACTTAACGGTAATTCTGTTCCATAAGATAGGGTAGTTTCTGCAAGCAAATATTCAAAATAGACTTTGCATAAGTTGGAAAAGAGCAGAGAAAAGGACTAAAATTGATTGAGGTTCTATTATGTACTGGAAACTTTGTGAACTATGTGCAATGCACTGTGCAAAGTGGCACATAAAGCTCTGAAATTGTCAAGGCTGTCTGGTTTCAAATACACCTTCACCTGCTCATTAACTTTGTGACTTAAGGCATGACGTTTTACCTGTTTGCCTCTGTTCCTTTATCTGTAAAATGGAGATACCTATAATGCTAATTAGATGAGTTAACACATATTCAATCCTTATAACAGTGCCTGACACAGAACACTTACCCTCAGAGGTAAGTCTTATAATCTCCAATTACACTGTACACCTGAGGAAGCCAAGGGTTAAATAGTTCAAACGATCTGTCCAAGATGCACTACTTGCATGCTTACTAGGAGAGGGTGGGGGATTCAAGTTAATGTCTTAATTTCCAGGTCTTTGTCTTTTCACTCTTCAACAAGCTTTAGAGCAGAAGTCCCCAGTCCCCAGGCTGTGTACTGGTAGGTGCCTGTCCATGGACCGTTAGGTACTGGGCCACGCAGCAGGAGGTGAGCAGTGTGGTGAGCAAGCATTACCACCTGAGCTCCTGTCAGATCAGCCGTGGTACTAGATTCTCATAGGAGCACAAGCCCTGCTGTGAACTGCACATGTGAGGGATCTAGGTTGTGTGCTCCTTAAGAGAATCTAATGCCTGATAACCTGTCACTGTCTCCCATCACCACCAGACAGGACCATCTAGCTGCAGGAAAACAAACACAGGGTTCTTACTGATTCCACACTATGATGAGTATGTAATAATAATAGAAAGAAAGTGAACAATAAATGTAATATGCTTGAATCATGCTGAAGCCATCCCCCCATCCCCACCCCATCTGTGGAAAAATTGTCTTCCATGAAGCCAGGCCCCGGTGCCAAAAAAGGTTGGAGGCTCCTCCTTAGAAAGACAAAATGGACAGAACCAAGAGAACGAAGTCCGTTTGCTGCTTATCAAAATAAGTTTTCCACCTTGCTTTCTGGCATCTGCCCAATATTTTACTATTACAGAGGGTCATACATACTTGTTATGAGTTACATTTGAATGCTTAAACAAGCAGATGCTGAACAGCAAGTTCTTCAACCTTCGGGAAATTTAAATTGCCTTAGATCATTTTATGTGTTTGTTGTTAATGGATGGAACAGTATTCACCAGCAAAGTGAGAAGGCTGCCCTTACTCTGGTCACCATGGGATGACTGATGCTTGCTTCCTAAGCTGTGTGGGGCTAAGCAGACGTACAATTGAACAGGATTCCAGGAACCCACTGACTGAGACTCACCAAATAGAAGAACTTTACATTGGAACCATCCTCATATGCTTCACTGTTTAGGGAGTAAAGCACAGTAACAACCTTCTGCTGATTACATTCAAGCTGCTTTGGTTCAGGAACAATCTTCAGGAAGCTGTTGGTTCGGGAGTAAAAGCGTGAGACTAAGAAGCTGGCATCCGAGTACTGAGGCGTCAACCAGCTGGGAAGATAGCAGCTCTTAGGTCGAACATATGTGGCCTGAGATGACAAAAGAAAGTGAAGGGTCTTGGTATCATGACATCCGAAGACAGGTGTTACTGAGAATGGAGGCTTCTCAAGTCTCCAGAGTAGGGAGGAATCTCAGCTTGTGGCTGACATTTTAATGTGAAGTTATTGGAATCAAAATAATAACAGCACTCTGCTCTTTGTATACAAAAGGTGACCATGAAAGATTGTGTAAATATTTCATTAGACTGATCGTGAATTGTGTTTTTTACTCCTTAATTGAAGCCACAGAACTGTCCTTCAGTTCTGTTTCTTTCAGCTTCATGTGAACACTGACAAATTGTTTAACTGCGAAATTCTGTTTAAGCAGCAGAAAATAAAGAGAAAGCATAGGATCTCCCCTATCTATGTGTGAAATGATCTGAGGAAGAAAGTCAAATCATCCTCATGAACTACTTCTTGTTTCCTAGAGGAAAATATTAGTTGTTAGCAAATTTATAACAATCGTTAATAGACTTTTAGCTTCTTATCCTCTTGAACAAGTATTCTCATATATTATTTAGTGAACAAGCAAATTGTATAAAATAAGCTACATTTTAAATTTTCTTTAAAATATGTTCTATATACAAGTTATCTTTTAAGATATTCCTAATGTTTAACATATCTGATGCCCAAATCCTCTGCGGGATGTCTAACGGTCTTCTGTTCTTTGATGTCTTACTTTTAGGTTGAACTCTGGGTCAAATATGTCTGAAGTGTCAATGGAAAATTGAGCTTCGCCATTCTCATCTGTAGTGTAATTTCCTATAAATTCATCATTCAGCTCCAGTTGCAACAACTTGTTCACCATAGGTACATTATTGGGACCCGAAAATTTAAGCTGTACGAGAAAAGAATAATTAATATGACTTAAAACACAAAATGTTTACATTTGTATACAGAAATAGTTTTCTACTCATAAATGTGATCCCTTGTCATTTTCCTAAATTCAAACAGACAGAAAGATGCTCTATTAAATATATAGATACATAATATAAAGTATGGAAACAAGTGTAATGTTATTTATTTTGCTTCTTTCCATTAGGACATTTTCTAGCACCTCAGACATAGTAATGCTTAAAATATATTATAAAAGTAGGAAAAAAGTGACCAGAAATTTTCAAAGGGCAATCTATGATCCAAGAAAATGAAATGGAAGCATGCATTCTTTAGTAAAACCTACAGTTCCAAAATAAGAAATCCCTCTTCTGTAGAAAGTATCCATGTTCTCAAAGTTTACAGTTCCCAGCAACTGAGTGATAAACACTGACGTCTCCTCACCGATCTGCACACCTGTAAGGAATGATGAACACAGCAGAGTGGAACATGTCTAGCTAAGCTACCATCCACAGCAATATAAACGTGACCAGTTTGCCCAGTGTGAACAGCATCAATATATTGATCAAGTATGCGTATATAGAGCACTTTACAATGGCATAATCACAATTCCTTTTTAAATAACAAGAAATAATTAGTAGTTACATCTGATTTTCCCACTCCAAATGAAATAATTTCTTTCTTCCTTCCTTCCTTTCTTCCCTTTCTTTTCTTTCCCCTTCCTTCCTTTCTTCTTTCCTTCCTTCCTTCCTTTTCTCTTTCTTTTCCTTTCCTTTCTTTTCTTTTCTTTTCTTTTCTTTTCTTTTCTTTTCTTATCTTTTCTTTTCTTTCGACTAAGTCTTGCTCTGTCACCCAGGCTGAAGGCTGAAGTGCAATGGCGTGATCTCAGCTCACTGCAGTCTCTGCCTCCTGGGTTCAAGTGATTCTCTCCTGCCTCAGCCTCCCGAGTAGCTGGGATTACAGGCACTCGCCATCATGCTCGGCTAAGTTTTTGTATTTTTGTAGAGACGGGGTTTCACCACGCTGGCCAGGCTGATTTTGAACTCCTGACCTCAGGTGATCCACCTGCCTCGGCCTCCCAAAGTGCTGGGATTACAGGTGTGAGCTACCACGCCTAGTCTCTTCTTTCATTCTTTTAACAGATACTTATTGAACACTCACTATGAGCAATCTTGTAAATTTTTCAGTAATAATTTTTGCACTTGCAACTATTCCCAGTTGTATTAAATTAGAAATAATCTGAATTTGTACTTAGTGCTAACTCAACAAGCTTCTCCCAGTAAGTTGCCATATATCCTCAGGTCATCCAAAAATACAGTCATTACCTGTTCCAAATTCTGTAACAATTACCGCAACGTGAAATGTCATGAATAATCCAGAACGGTAGAGTTGGAAGACTTTTGTATTTACAATTTGAGAAACACAACCATTTTCCAACTGAAAAATAAAGAGAAGGTATAATTAAAATGTTAGGGATCTAAGAGGGTATTTTTAAGTGTCTTTTAAAAATAGGGTTTTTGCACAAATATATTAACAATCCCCATCCCATGCCATGGCTCTACCTCATAAACTTGTTGAAATGGCCAAAGAATTAAAGGAGGGGAAGGAGGAGCGAATATTTACATCAGCATTTTAAATAAGGTAAGGAGGTAATCTGTATTTTACAGATTTCAAGGAAATTCTCCTGGAAACATTGTAGATGGGAAAAGGTTAAAGGATGGAAAGGAAGCTGAATGGTATTGTGAAAGGAAAGTAAATCTCAGGACCCCCCAGCATCACTAAGTCAAAGGGAATGGGGGGAGCTAGGAACTCCTGGGCAAATCTGTCTCCCATTTTATTCCCAAATAAGGTAGCTACAAAGTTAAAAACTAGATTCCTCCCTCACGATTTTTCCCTAAAACAGAACATTTCCCTAAAAGAGTTCTTTGGAAATTCACCCTGGCAATATAAATTCATAGCTTATCTTCACAGGCATGGGACAAAGGACAGAACTCAAAGTCATCCCTCTGCTTACCTGAGACAAATGCGTATCTGATGTATCCGATTGCTTCCTCTGCCCAATAGTTTACGTAAAAATGCAGATTTACTGAGCCAGACTAAGGCATAAGTGACTATTCCCCTATCCTCCTCTCACATGTAAATTGTGTATTCAGTGAAAGGCTGACCAAAGACAAAGATTTATTCTTTTTTTTTTTTTTTTTTTTTTGAGATAGTCTTGCTCTGTCACTCAGGCTGAGGTGCAACAGCGCAATCTTGGCTCACTGGAACTTCCGCCTCCCTGGTTCAAGCGATTCTCCTCCATCAGTCTCCCAAGTAGCTGGGATTACAGGAACCTGCCACCACGCCCGACTAATTTTTTTTTTTTTTTTTTTTTTTTGAGACAGAGTCTCGCTCTGTCGCCCAGGCTGGAGTGCAGTGGCGCTATCTCGGCTCACTGCAAGCTCTGCCTCCCGGGTTCACGCCATTCTCCCGCCTCAGCCCCGAGTAGCTGGGACTACAGGTGCCCGTCACTACGCCCTGCTAATTTTTTGTATTTTTAGTAGAGACGGGGTTTCACCGTGTTAGCCAGGATGGTCTCCATCTCCTGACCTCGTGATCCGCCCGCCTCGGCCTCCCAAAGTGCTGGTATTACAGGCGTGAGCCACCGTGCCCGGCCCAATTTTTGTATTTTTTGTAGAGATGGGGTTTCTCCATGTTAGTCAGGCTGGTCTCGATCTCCTGACCTCACGGGATCCGCCCGCCTCGGCCTCCCAAAGTGCTGGGTTTACAGCCCTGAACCACTGTGCCTGGCCTCAAAGACTTATTCTTCATACAACTGTTCTTTTATCTACCTATTCTTCATACAACTGTCTTTTATCTACCTATGACCTGGAAGCCCCCTTACTTTGGATTGTCCTGCCTTTCCGGACCGAACCAACGTACATCTTACACGTATTTGTTGATGTCTCACCTCTCCCTGAAATGCATAAAAGCAAGCTGTACCCCAGCCACCTTGGGTGCATGTTGGTAGGACCTCTTGAGGCTGTCATGGGCACATCCTTAACCTTGGCAAAATAAGCTTTCTAAATTGATTGAGATCTGTCTCAGATACTTTTGGTTCACAGCGTTTTAAGAAGAAGAAATTATAATCATGGAGAAAGGCACTAAACAGATGGAACAGAAGCACTCAGCAAATGTGTAACAACAAAACACTTTTTAAGGCAAATTGCTTATTTAAAATAACAAAAAAAAATCTATAATCTATCATCAGCAATGTCAATAATTAGAGAAATATAAATTTAGTTATATTTTACAACACAGTGTTTACTAATTCCAGATTTAAAATGTTATAAGGATGCATCAGTTTATTTGATACTCAAAACTATCACATGAGTGAGGTACTGTTATTATCTTATTATATAGATGAATAAACTAAAATAGGTACATCATGTAACCGGTCCAAGACCTCACAGCTAAAAGATGGTGTAGCGAAGTAGCTGCTCTGGCTCCAGAGATGTGCTTCTCAATTTTAAATTAACAGCTACGACATCAACAACAAAAGCAATTTTACTTTGTCTAATTATAATATAGTCAAATTAAAATGAAAGAATAGAAAGTGACCAGAAGAACCTTAATTATTTTGGAAATAAGAGAAAAGCTTTTTTTCAGGAATCCTTGAATCAAAGAGAAAATATAAAGTAAACCATAAGAACCAAGATATTAGAGTAATGAAAAAATGCTTTGCATCAAAATCAATGGTGTTCAGCTGTAGTTAAGAAGAAATGTAAAACATTGAATGTGCTTATTACTAAAAGAAACAGCTAATATATTTTTTAAACCCCAACAAAATCAACTACAAATATTAAAAAAAAAGAATTAATAAGATGAAAGAGAAAATAAATTATTTAGGAACACAAAATAATATAAGAAAGAAAATAGTAAAAATAAGAACCAATAAAATAGGTGAAACTTTTGTGGGCATGATTTAGTACAAAGAGTGAGAGAGAACAAAATCGGGAGATAGGTGCTAACACAACACAGCCCACATCTGGAAGAAAAATTCCCATTTTAGAATATCATTGGAAATGAACTTTATGTCTATTAAAAAATTGTAAACAACCTTAAGAGCATACTTAGATAGCCACATGTACAACACAGGGGCCGGTGAGATTTTTTTTTCTAAGACTGGAAACCCAGGAACGTAAGGAAGGTGGGTATGTCAAAAATAGGACAAAGTAAATGAGTTGGCTGTTTAAATAACAGGCTCGAAAAAAAAAAATGCTTGGAGGATGGAAGGCAGTACTTACAATGAAAGTTTCCATTTCACATGAACAGAAAAACATAGGTAATTAAGAGTTCTCAGGCCGGGCGCGGTGGCTCAAGCCTGTAATCCCAGCACTTTGGGAGGCCGAGACGGGTGGATCACGAGGTCAGGAGATGGAGACCATCCTGGCTAACACGGTGAAACCCCGTCTCTACTAAAAAGTACAAAAAACTAGCTGGGCGCGGTGGCGGGCGTCTGTAGTCCCAGCTACTCGGGAGGCTGAGGCAGGAGAATGGCGGAAACCCGGGAGGTGGAGCTTGCAGTGAGCTGAGATCCGGCCACTGCACTCCAGCCTGGGCAGACAGAGTGAGACTCTTGTCTCAAAAAAAAAAAAAAAAAAAAAAGTTCTCAAATCCAAATTGATAACAAAAATATGAAAAGTTGCTCAAACTAAATAGAAATTAGATAACACAAGTTAAAACAAGCTAAATTTGTGTCTATCAAAATGACAAAAACTTTTAAAAGTTCTAAATATATTGCTGAAAGTAATTTGGAAAATATAGTATTCTCATATATTTCTGACAGGAATTTGAATGCCTAAAAACTTTTAGGAGAGCAATATGCTAATAGTTATTAAAATTAAAACTATCTGTCTGTGAACATTATCTGTATTTCCTTTGACTCAGGAAACTCACTCTAAGAAATTTATTTCAAATAAATAAAACCTCTCATATACAAAGATAGTTCCACCAGACAGAATCTTTTTTGTTTGTTTGTTTGTTTTTGAGGCAGGTCTTGCTCTGTTGCCCAGGCTGGAGTATAGTGGTGCAAACACAATTTATTGCAGCCTTGACCTCCTGGGCTCCAGTGATTCTCTTGCCTCAGTCTCCCTGTAGCTGGGACCACAGAGGTACACCACTATGCCTGGCTCATTTTTGTAGAGAAGGGGCTCACTAAGTTGCCCAGGCTGGTTTTGATCTCCTGGAGTCAAATGATCCTCCCGCCTCAGCCTTCCGAAACGCTCAGATTAGAGGTGTGAGCCACTGCTCCTAGCCTCTACCAGATTATTTATTGATATGTTTTTCACATGGGGGAAAAAAATAAACCATTAGCTGAGGGAACACCCATCATGGTGTAAAACGGTTGACTGAACTCTATCAGAACCACCCAATGGAAGCATGTACTGCTGACGTGGAAAAATCCCACCCTACTTTTCTTTGCCTGCATTTCCTATATAAAGGTAGGATCCTGCTTGTGTTTGTCAATTATTGATATTTACCTAGAGGATGTTCACTAAATTTGATGAGTAACTTTAGGACAATTGTACTTAAAATATGAACGATGCGGCACACACAGGCTTCACTTCGGGGAGTCAAAAGACAGTTTGGAAGAGACAGGAAGAGTTGTTCACTTAAGGTTAGGATGCTGCAGATAGAGAGCAAATGATGACTTTGGATATGAACTGCAAGTCTAAAGTAATATAGTGGGGGTACTCTGAATTGCAGCTGATTGCAAATAAGCTGTTTCCATTAAAAAAAAAAAAATCCAGGTGGCATGGAGAGTAATATCACAGACTCACTTAAAAAATGATTAACAATTCTCCAAAGGAAAATCAGGGAGGCTACCTAGGCAGTATATAAAACAACAAAGCCCATATCTTTCGGATTCTAAAAATCCCATGAATCTAGAGGTGGATAACAATTTACGTGGCCTGTGGAATAAAAGACTACTTTAAGCCCTGTATTTTCTTCTCGTTCTTCACTTTATTTAGCTGCAAACTCCGTGATCAATAAAATGAAAACAGTATTGTGAAGCCCCTCTTATCAATGAAATCAAAGAAAGAATAAGAATGAAAAATGAGTGAGAACTTTTGTTTTGGAGTAAAGATTGTGGTCTTTACCTGTGCAATAAATTGCTCACATATTTCATTGTCGTTTTTCTCACAATTGCTTGAAGAAAAATACTCTCTGCACACCCGGATTTGGGTTTTCCCTTGCACAGGTTGGCCAAAGGTGTACCTAATAGGGGAAGGTGTAGTTATGATTACAGACAACCAATACCATAGCCATATTTTATGATCTTCTTCAGAAATTACGTAGGAAGTCTCTAAACTATGAGTAACCCAGTCTAACCAAATTGAATTAGGAATTCTCACCTACTGGTGAGGCTTTAGGTTCCCCACAGAATTCAGGTTAAACTGGGCATTTGATCTCTTAGGAGGATTTGGCTGCTTTTTAAAAAATCGAATTCAGGGTAAGGCAGAATCTAAAATAATCTAAAGTCTCATTGAATATGATTTAATGCTTAAACTGAGTTTTTTAAAAATATATTTTAATCTGATAGAAACATCATAACATTATAGCACTTTCCCTTCTATCAGAAAAATATATATGTATATCAAACTTGGATGATTCAGGATCTTGAAATATTTCCACATCAGTATTTTAAGCATGAGTTTTTATTTATCACTCAATAAATATAAAGGCTGTGGGGCTTGGCATGAACTGGTTATGCTTTGACCAAAAATATAATACCTTATGGGGTGGGTTTGAGTATCTCATTTTCTCCTAAAACACAAAACTACAACACAAGATTTGTAAAGGTTCAGCCAAAGGCAAATCTAGTTAATTGGAGTTTTTCGTTTTGTTAATAGATAACAAGTGTAAAACTAGCATATAATAAAAGTGAATATTATTTTCACAGATTAGAATACTTTTTTCTAATTGTTGGACACTGATATATATCATTTATTTTTCCCAGTGACCCTGATTTGTAAAATGAGGTCAAGTAACTTACTTCTCCACATTGTAATTGATGAAACTAAAATTCGGACTCAGATCTGCCTCACTCCGTGGCCTGTGCCCTTTTCTTTCCACTCACCTTTTTCTCTTTCTATTTAAACATTCCTAACACTTCTGAGATTCTGGGTCAATTCACATCAATAAACTCATGTGTCAGGTTTCATGATTATATAAAGGCCAGACTTAGATCTGGCCACACGTATTTCTTCTTATTTCTGAACATTTCTTCTTATTTCTACTTAATGTCTTTTATTTATAAAATAAAACTCTTACTGCAGTGTTATCTGTAAGCTAACATATGCCCATAAGACAGGTAGCTTAAATGTTTAAAACAGGACAGAATAAACATTCTCCCTTTGTTTGTGATTTGAAAAGCTTTCTGTGAATGCTAATGCAGTGTGTTAAAATCTCTTTGCCTATAGGTAAATTTTCTTCCCTCTCAAAAGCCTAAGTCATCTCTGAGATGGTTTGCTAAACTAATCCAATTTTTTCTTGTTTTCTCTAGCCCTTCTAAGCTAAATCCCAGAAAGGACTAAAGAAACACAGACACAGTATCATACAATTTGAGATGAACCAATTTGGTGTGAACCTTCTAGAAGCAGTGCTCTCACAATCTGCCCAGAAATAACTTTGTAGCAAGCACAGCTGCAGTCTAGCTGCCTGGCCTCTTGGCAGGGTATTATTATTGCTGATACTGATTTACTCCTTAATGTGACTCTATCCAGAATACAATATTAAAGAAATTTCAAGAAATCAGGTTTGCAAGTTTTTTCCAAAGGCCAGGCTTGAGAAACATTTTTTTTCTCTCCCAATGTGTTGTAGTTTTTTTTAGTATACTATTGTGCAGATAAATAAATGAGATGTTAATGCCGTTGAAAGCTCTGGCTTTGTGTATGGCCTTTCTAGCGAAACCAGTTTAGGACTCTGGATTTCTTCCAGCTTATATTTAACACCTCATCATTTTCAACATCAACGATCTACACTCTCTCATCTATTACGTATATTAAATTCTGGTATTTTCAACTACTCTTCATTAAAACCCAGAAAAAAATTTATAATCGTTTCCTAAAGTCAAAACAAGATTTGAAATGCTGCTGAAAACTGATTTCCAAGATTCAAGATTCTCTGGGGCATCAAAGGCATCTGAAGAACCACCCTTGCACGTTCATTAGACAGCCCTTTAACCAATGTATCTTTAATAGACTGCTGAAAATACTCAAAGGCAAGTAATCTTCACCTCATAAGTTAAATAAAGTGTTTAACAAATATGACAAATATTAATATTGTTAACTGTTTTTATAAAGTATATGACAGTTATTGATTAGGAGAGTAGTTTTGAAACTGAGCAACCTAGGTCTAAATCCTAGTTCTGCCATCAACAAGCTCCATTACTGTCGGTAAGTTATTTTAATTCTCTGTATCTTATTATCTTTCTTCATAAAATAGAGATGACAATAGCTCCTATCTCATAGCACTGTGGTAATAATATACGCAAAGCTTAAAAACTAGTTGACATTCAAAAATGTTAGCTGTTTTGTTTGTGTGTTTGTTTGTTTGTTTTTTCTGAGACGGCATTTCACTCAGTTGCCCAGGCTGGAGTGAGGCGGCACGATCTCAGCTCACTGCAACCTCCGCCTCCTGGGTGCAAGCAATTCTCCTGCCTCAGCCTCCCGAGTAGCTGGGATTACAGGCGCCTGCCATCACGCCCATCTAATTTTTTGTATTTTTAGTAGAGATGGGGTTTCACTATGTTGGCCAGGCTGGTCTCGAACTCCTGACCTCAGGTGATCCCCCCCACCTTGGCCTCCCAAAGTGCTGGAATTACAGGCGTGAGCCACCGTGCCTGGCCAATTGTTTATAAATTATTATTAGAAATTTGAGAAAAGGCATTAAAAAAGGGGAAAAAATTAAAAATAATTTTCCAAAAACAAAATACAAATTTCTGAAATCATGTATTTTTTTACATTAAGATAATTCAAATAATTCAGATTAAATTGATATGATGCCTTATCTTCACTTTGCCATTTCAATAGCTCATATTCTTATTTTAATGAAAATATGCCATGATAGTGAAGATTCAATGAGACAATGTCATACCAGCTGCTAGAATTCTACATTGGCACAACATGTTTAGTGAGGAGTATGGCAATCAGAAGACTAAAAGAATGTTACAGATTTTGTCTTGGTAATTCCTTTTCTGGAAATCTTTCTTAAGAATTTTTAATTCAAAAGCTACCTATTATATGTTATACACAAAGACATATACTGCAAAATTACTAATTACCAGGAAAACAAAATGAAACAGGCAACATATTATATAATAAAATAATTAAATTTGATACAGTCACATATAAATATGTTTGTGCAACAGAAAATTGGAATTAATGAAAAGATTGGCATAATATGAAAACATGTTTTCTTATTATAATAAATAGAAAAGTATGATTGCAGTCATGGAAAATATTCATTAAAATTAGAGGAAACTTACAATGTTAGTGACATTACAATGTTAATGGCAGTTGGTCAAATTAATAATAGGTAATGTCTTGTATTTTTCTCTATATTTTTTCAAATATTCTATAATGAGGATTCATTGCTTCTCTAATGACATTAACGTAAGCATATAAATAATTAAAGTTTCATGGTTAATCTCACATCTCATTCTCTCTGAGCTTTGTTTTCTTGTGAAGGTAAATCCCCTGAATAAATACTTACTTAGCACAAACATCCACTTGGAATTCATCATCTGAAATAGTTACTATTTGTGGTGCACTGACCGTAACTTCAAACTTGGGCAACACTGGAAACAAAGAGAAATATACTTTAGCCTGCACAAACACAGGAAATTGCAGTCTTATAGCTTACTATGATTCCTTGTACCCTCCATCTGTACGAGCTATGTATCATTTGCCCCAAATTGTGTGGCACCATTCTACATGGTGGTGTCTCACTAATGATTAATTCTTCCTCTTTCTTTTCTTTTCCCTATCCTCAGAATTTCACATTTTGTTTCTTTTTGCTTGTTTGAGATGGAGTCTCACTCTGTTGCCCAGGCTGGAGTGCAGTGGTGCAATCTCGGCTCACTGCAACCTCTGCCTACAGGGTTCAAGCCATTCTCATTCTCCTGCCTCAGCCTCTTGAGTAGCTGGGATTACAGGCATGCATGATCATGCTAGGCTAATTTTTATATTTTTAGTAGAGACTGGATTTCATCATGTTGGCCAGGCTGGTCCCGAACTCCTGACCTCATGATCCACCCGCCTCAGTCTCTCAAAGTGCTGGGATTACAGGCGTGAGCCACCATACCCAGCCTCACATTTTGTTTCTATTGCAATCTCTTAGATCTCTCCTAGAAGACTGTGGGGATTCTAGGAAAAAATGTGTATTTTTCTAGGGGGAAAAAGAAGGCAGGAATCAGAATAAGGATACTGGGGAAGGAATGAGGAGCAGCAAAGTACTGATGACGAAGCCAACCAGGTCAAGGAAGGGAGATCAGGGAGATAAAGAAAATCAGATCAAGCTTCACCTACTCCTGCCTAAGTGTAACATAAATGTTGTTTTGTTCCATCCTTTAAACCCTTCATCTACATAGGACAACTACAAATAGCAACTGGTTACCATATCTTTTAACAGCAAATTGGTGTGTCACTGTCTTCCCTGAGTTTTTTTTCACAACAATCCAGTAATCTCCAAATATTGGTTCCGAAATCAATTGGAATGAGAGTTGGGTAATATTTCGGAAAGAAGTCACATTTTGCCATTGAAAAATCCGATTGTTTTGAGGATCCTAGAAAATAATGAAAAAAAAAAAAACAATCAGAGTTTGCATGAGAGCATTACCCTTTGCTGAGATATTTTGGATCGTTTCTATAGTTGTTGGAAGTAAAGAAAATGTGATCATTTTATTGCACTAATTATCTCAAATTGTAGAAGCAGCATAACTTCCTCAATGCATTCAATTCCAATCTTAACGTATATCTCACTTAAACCCAAAATGGCTAACAGTTCCATAGTTAAAGTTCCATAGTTAAAGAATTAGAAACTTATTTTGCTTGCTTCAGAGTGGTGCTGTCCAAAGCGATGAACTCACACCAAAAGGGTCACAAAGAAACACATGCTAACAAATGCTTATAAAAATTGCCACGGGTTTTTATTTAGTCTCTACATAAGTTGGTCATGAATTGCACACTTTGCATGCAAGAGCTGCTAAGTGGAAGTTGTATGACAAGAGAGGATTGATGATGCCAATATAAATAAATTTATTAACTTATTAATAAATTCTAGAAACAATGTATATTTTCTAGGGGGAAAAAGAAAATAAATTTATTGATATCATTCAGCTGTGATTAAAGAAATCCTGACTAAAAAGATCTCCATAAAAAGACAAAAATGTACTTCACTACTCACTACAATTTTTTTTTCTTTCCTCTACTGTAAAGTCTAAAAAGCTAGAGGCCAGGCACAGTGGTTCATATCTATGTTCCCAGCAGTTTGGGAGGCTGAGGTTGGAGGATTGCTTGAGCCCAGGAGTACATGACCAGCCCGGGCAACAAAGTGAGAACATGTCTCTACAAAAAAATTAAAAATTAAAAATTAGTAAAGCATGGTGGCTATTTTTGTTTTCCTGTGTAGCTCTGGTCCCAGCTATACAACAGGTTGAGGCAGGAGGATTGCTTGAGCTCAGGAAATTGAGACCGCAGTGAGCCGTGTTCACATCATTGCACTCCATTCTACACAACAGAGCAAGACCTTGACTCAAAACAAAACAAAACAAAACAAATCTTAAGGCTGAATTAATATCTCAGACTTCCTTTCAGTTAGAGTTGTACAAGTGACAAAGTGTTGGTTGATTAAGTGTAAGAGGAAGTCACTGGTTAGAAATTCTCTCTAAAAGAATCAGGCCTAGTTGGCAATACATTGAGGGTAGCAGAGAGGTTAAGCAGAAAAAGCCTGGATCCTTGGCAGCACTGTGTTGTTGCTAAGTGTCTACACTCAGACTTAGTGGTTTGTGAAAACAAAGAATCTTTACTCGTTTAAGTCAACTTTAGTTAAGCTTTCTGTTACTTTCAATGGAATGCAATGTTAGCTGAATCAGGATGTGATGGAAATACTATTTATAGATTACTGATAATGCAGACAACATGAAAATGACTGACATGATAATTTTTCTACTATAAGGATGAGCTTAGTGTAGGATACACCTCTGTAACAAAGTCAAAGCCATCTAAATTATACAAAGACTATTTGATGCACATATTTACATACATAATTACTAGTGCTGAGCCTGGATCTCAGTGTACCCATCTTCAGACATAGCTAGCAATACTGTTGCACATTGTGTGTAACAGATTAAAATACATATGTTGGAGTTGGTTGATACAATTTTTTACTGATAAGCATATGACTTCAAATAAGTTTGAAGACCCCACTATTCTAGAGACTAGAACAGTTAGGAAGAGCCTCCCTTAATTATTTTCTAAAAACAGAGTCAGTTTTATAATAATATCACCTTCTAGCATATTTCAGAATTTTTAGATGTTTGTGTTTTCTATTTCCTTAAAACAAGAAGTGGCTAAATTAAGATTGAGAATGGCCAGCAGCCAAAATTAAGCAATTTCAGGCAAGGACATCGCTTAGAAAAATCTCAATGCTTTATTCTCCATAAAAACCAAGATAATGCATTTGCCACACGGCTTATACCAAAAGCAGCAGTACTTGATTTAGACCTTCATCTGATGCCTTACATTGTGTATGCACATAAAGGCTTTCACTTCCCCTTATTTTAGTCATCTTAATTTCTAATTATGAATTATAAAAACCAAAACAAATCACCTTTATCTAAATATTTTAAAAGAATGAATGTAAAAAGCAGGTATCTTACCTGAACTGTGATTAAAGGATACTGAAAGAGGAAAAAACAATACAGATTAATACTGTAATAGCACATTATTTTTTGCCAAATACTGCATTGCAAAGCTCTAAATATGTCTTAATTTAAGTATCAAAACCTAGGCTTTACCTCCCCGGAGGACAACATTTCTATGGCTAAAGATGCCAAGAAAATCACAAATGCGAAATAAATCCCAAACATCTTCTGGGAAGGAGAAAGCAGGTTCCATACAACCTATGTTTACTTTACATAATGAACAGGCCTAAAAAATATACATCAACTCACTACAAATGAAAGTTTTCCATTTAAATGTGAGGTTAGCATTGAAGCTATACCCATAAAGTACCCTACATTGGAGCCTCATTTCCACATATGTGGAAAGCTTCCTGAAGAAGCTTTATGTAGCAATGGATTTGTCTAATTGTACCACTAGAAATTATTGAACTCACCAAATCTTCAACAGCCTTGAACTTGGTATCCAGGGTCACAATGCGAAACTGAACTAAAAGAGATAGAGAGAGAGAGAGAGAGCGGGGGATCATTTTTTGTTGTTATTGTTATTTTCCCTCCAGGTATGATTGCTTGTAAACAGAGAAATTAATTGCCTTGCAATCATGGAATACTACGCTCCCTTCTCCCCTGGCTCTGACTTGACTCTTTCAGATTGGGGTTTCATTGGGAAAGATCTCTTATTGCACGTTGATAATTCCTCTCTTCAGGATGCTCTGCTGTGACCAAGGCTGACACTAGCAGCTACTACTGCTGGGAACTTTTGCCCTTATAGCCCATAGAGAGATCTTCAGCATTGGTGACAGAATTAGTCACAGAAGGATAAATGTGAAATACATACGGCAGGAGATAAACATAATTTTCCTGAAAAAATGTATTGATGCTAGCAAACATTAATTTTAGCAGAATTCTAGAAAAACTATCTTAGCCAACTTTGTATACATAATTTTCATCATAGCATTTTAGTGAGTCCAAAAGAGAAAATATAATTTAGCAAAAATCTCACTATAAGAATTCTGAGTTTAGTTCTATTTATTTTCAATAAATGATATATTATAATAACCAGAATTAAACGTAGAGATGCTTTCTTCCAACTCTTTAATTTTACGAATGAGAAAACTAAGTCCTAAATAACAGAATTTACTTTGCAAAAGCCAATTATTTACTAACAGATCCAAGACCAAAACTAAACCCTCTGAATCTTGATTTGGTGTTCTTTCTGCTACCTTCTACGTACAACAACAATAAAGAAACTAGAAGGGCTTTACCTAGGTTATCAGATTCATTATTACTTCTACTAGTATGAATAATAGTGATAATAATATTAGTTAGGGGTCTTTACTGAATGTTAGGCACTATTTTACATTGACTATCTTATTTTACTCTAACAATATTTCTACAAGTGAAACACTTTTATTTCCATTTTGCAGGTGAAATAACTGAGCCTTAAATAGAGAATTAATTATCTTGCCCAATTGGTAAGTTATGGAGCAAAGATTCAAACCAAACAATTGTCCTCCAAATCCTACAGTTGTAGCCATTACATTATATAGGCCTATCGCTAGAATTTGTAAACACTGAAAATGGTATTGAAAATTTTATGAAGCAAAGCATTCAATTACTGATGTTGGAGGGTACTCTTTCATAACTGACCCAGGCAACCAATAAGAATTCCAGAAATTCACAATTCCATGATGTTAAGAATCAATTTAAGAGTAAAATTCAAGTTTGAATTGCTCTTAATTTGGTGAATGCATTTCTGAAGCCAATGATACTAAGGAAACACAAATATTTACTTACCATTCTCTCCTGATTTATAGATGGGTTTATCTGTCTGTATAAAGGTTGCCTTCTCCTCTGAAATGACTGCTACAGATCTTCTCTCAGAGATTTGATGAGTATCTCCCTTAGCCAGCAAGGTAATAAAAGCCAACTGTTCAGATGACTTCTGAGAGACCTTTTTATGTGGAAGAGCAGAGAATGAAGAAATTATTTTTGGATGTTAAGATGGTGAACAATGTCTTAATTTGGTTTCTTACAATAAGAGAGACTTGTAAACCTACGTTTTCCTAATGAGAGACAGTGATTCCCTGTTATAATTCCTTTATTTAGCGTGAGGACACTTTCTAAGAAACTTTTTTCTTATATCTTCTTGCCTTTTGTTTATGGTTTTTGTTGCCCTGAGTCCCAACCCTTCTCTTCTTTGCTTACATTCTCTTTCCTCAAATTGTGGAACAATTTTACTATCTAAAAAAAGCTTTTACTGTTACCTCATTACATCTTTTTATGATAGAAGTATGGCAGTATTTCCCAAGTTTTGTTGCATGTGAAAATTTTCTTTATTTCTTGACTTCCAGGTATTATCCAATTTTCTTTCCTACCTTTTACAATTCATCCCCAACCAAGATTTGTTACCACTCTAAAAATAATTTTTAAAAAATAATTTCATCTTTCCATCTGAAGTCCTGAAATGTCAAATTCAATGCCTGACCTTGAAATCTGCACAAGCATAGAAGTTATCTTCTTCCACAAACTGGTCAAAAATAGTGGTATTGGATCCATCATATTCTAAGACGACACTCAAGGATACAGATTCATTAAGTTTTAAGAGGTGGAGACAAGCTTTTCCTGCAGAATCACTCTGAATCACAGAGGAGACCCATAGGATATATTGCCTATGCAAAGAAAGTAACTGACACTGTAAACACATGTAGGAGAAATGGAGAACATCCACAGAAAGCATCTTTACCTTACTGAAATATCCCTGAAATATGTACCTTTTTCACAGATGGTATTACAGTAAACTTAGGCACAGAGAAGTATCTTAAGAAAAAGAGGTCAATTGTCTTTATATTTACTCAAAATTTATAGAACAAACAAACCAGCACTCAGTCTCAGAAGGTGAAATGGTAAAAATGTAATTTACATTTCAACATGAAACATATTTCATGAGATCATTTTGTTAGTACTTTGCTATACATAGTGCAATATTTCCTTACGGTTCTGAAGCCACAGCAGCAGTAAAATGAAGAAAAAAGGTGCTCAGGAGAAAAGTAGCCACCATTTTATCCAGATGCCTGAGTAATAAAGATTTCAAGAGAAATTTTCTCACGGTCCCTTTCTCACTCTCAATAGAAATTAGCTACCTCAACTCTCCACTTTCCTTACTTCCTTCTGCTCTACCTCTCTCTGTATATTGTTGCTTTTATAGTCATACACAATGGAAGACCAATTACTTTTTGGAGCAAGTACCATGGAATCCACCAATCACATTTAGATCACCTCTCCTGTTACTTCTCCGAAAGGTGTCACTTTATATGCAACTTCCTGCTTAAGTTCACTGGACCCTGCTCTGTTTTTAGAATCAGCAGCACAAGTTGTACAGGAAGAAAGAGAAGAACAAAGAAAATAGTTGTGTGACAGGGGTTCATTAGTTTATTTCAGCATCACACTCACAGGGTTGACCGCAGTATCAAAAGCATTACTACCTAGGAATTAGCAGTTAGAAGAAAAATACCTCTCCAAAGAGCTGTTACCACACCAATTCCCAAAACATAAATTTTCCAGGCTTCTGAGAGAAGTAGCATTACTGGTTTTGCCAAAACATTAATACAAACCAAACAGATATTCAACAAAAGCTTATTTTACAGATAATTGAAACTGTTAAGTTACTCTTTTATAATTTCATAATACAAAATTCAGCATTAAAAATGTTGATCTGTGTTTAACATTTAATGTGACTATCTTAGTGAGGTCTTCTCACAATGTTCAATGTCCTTTTCTACCCTCAATATAATGAGAAAAAAATGAAAGAAAAGGTGAAGCGCACACACACACACACACACACACACACACACACACATTTCTTGGCCAAAAAAAAAAAGAAGAAAATAAATTCTTTACCATTATTTTGATTGCAAAACATTTTTTACAAAGCACATGAACCATACCAAGGAAACTAGGAAACCCTTGATAACATCTTTAGTGTGTTAATTCTCCCATTTGTATTGTCTTTCCCTTTTTTTTTCTTAAAAACATTCCTCTCACTTTAAGTATTGATGGAGTTAATGCATATGGCTTAAAGAAGGTTACATTGGGTAAGAAAAGACAGAAACTGGATTTGATCTTTTGGAAATAGGCCTGAAACAGCAAACACAAAGTAAAGAACAACAAAACCAATTAGAACCTAAAAATTGAGGAGCTGTGATGGCACTAACACGCAGGTAACCATGAAGTCTGGGGAAGGTGAGAACAGGGGCTCCTTGTTGACCATATTTCATGTTCTAACACAGAATTGTAGTCATAAAAATTCTGACCATCTTACTCTCTCAGTAGAGTTGAGACATTGCTCTCTTACCCATCCCCACTTAGGATTTTGTTTATGTGTGCCTTTTCTCTAACCTGCATAGGACCCCAACTCTCTGAAAATCTCTGTTACCGAAGTCAGTCTTCAATTGCCGGCCAGCCCTGCCAGCAATTGGAATATTTTCTTTTTTTCTTTCCATTGCAATATCAAATTGTTAGTCTTCATTTTTGACCAAATCCTTTGCTCTGATAGCACATTAGATTATTATTAGAGCCACTCTTCACACTCCTCTCTACATGCTTATTAAGTAAAGTGAGTCACTAGCTTCCAAAACAACTAAAACTCACCAGCATTCAAGACAAATAGAACAACAAGGTAAATTGTTTATAAATCAAAGCAACCAATTCTTCATCCCTAAGGCTGGTAAGTCTAAAGTAATAAAATTTCTCTAAAGTATTTTTATTTTTCAAATGTAAAATTTTTATGCTAAATAAATGAGTTTATTGATCTTAAATTTAATAAGGCAATTTACTGCTAACAGAAATATAGGAAAAAAATAAGATAAAATGTTATTTTAATTATCTTGGGATAAATAATTATCTTGGGACCTAGCATGTTTTCATGATAGCTCTCTCTTCAAATATAGAATACTCCTAAATAATTTTACCCGATTAACATGGTCTTCAGGTTAATGGACTCTTATCTCAGAAAATTCAGATATGGTTCCAAGAGTATCTATTGAGTGCTTCTTATGTATCAGCAATAATGCTAGGCTCTAGGGATAACAAGATGAATAAGAAGATTCTCTAAAAAAAATTTACCCCTTATTAGAGAAGGTAAGAAAGGAAGAAAAAACAGCAAGGAGGAAGGAAGGAAAGAAAGAGGGAAGGAAGAGAGGAAAGGAGAGAAGTAGGACAGGAGGGGGAGGAATAAAGGGAGAGTGAGGATGAAGGAAGGGAGGAAATACGGAAGTGGAGCATTTGCTGAGTATTTAATATGTAGCAGTCTGTGTGCCATGTGCTGGTATTTATAGTATCTCATTTAATCGTCAGAAAACACAATTTGGAATTTATTTACCCTCACTTTCTAGACAAGAAAAATACAGTATCAGAAAAAGTCATTGATTTCCATAGGGTCACCCAGACATAAGTGGCTGGGAAAAATTTCTTTTAGCAAACATAGATTAAACAAGATCAAAGGACATCTTCAAATACAAGAATATAAAAAGACATGAATTGATGTGCTATGTCTTTATATAGTAAGTTTCTGCTGAGCAAAGAGATATGGAAAACAGATACTACATCATCATCACTTGACAGATTCAATACTATTTAGGTTATTGGTGTTCACTTCTGTAGTAATACCTCTATTTACTCATTTATTTAGTTTGTTTTACTGAATACCTACTATCTGCCAGCATTATGGTAGATGGCGGGCATGAAAAGGTGAAGGTAAGTTGTTGGAGTTATCCTATCAGGAAATACAGAGGTTAATTAATTGCACTTAATTATCTCGTTATAATCATGATAAGTGTTACAGAGGAGACAATTATAAAGTGTCATGGGAATGCCTGTTGAGAAGGACTAAGTATTAGACCTCATCCTGGTGACAAACAGATGAATAAGACCATTTCTTTCCCAAGAATAGTTCACCATCCACTCAGTGGGATGTGTAATTATACATTGCAATGTCAAGTGATACTAAGAATATTCTACAATTGGAACTATGAGCAGTGCTTTATAGAATCTCATTAAAATTATAAATTAGAAAGTTGGAAAGAAATTAATAAGGAGATAATATTAGAATTGGAAATATTAACTTGATTAGAAATTTTCTAGGTAGAGTAGAAACTGAAGAAATGGTTACTGAAGTAATATCTTTAAAGAACATTGTAGAATTATAATCAAATATTGTGTGTTTTGAAAATAATAGCAGTTTCAGTTTTGCTGAAGAAAAGAGTGTGGTATGAAGTAACATTCATTCAATGAGCCTATTGGAAGAGTTGTGGTTACCTTGTGAAAGGTCTTTTACTTGTGCTTAGGAGTTTGAATGTTATAGTGAAGAACAGTGGATATTATTCTTATACTCCACAGAGAACAAAAAAGAGTGAGAGTAGAATAATGGTAGGAAAACCACATAAGCATATGCTTATGGGCATGGTGGCTCATGCCTGTAATCCCAGCACTTTGGGAGGCTGAGGTGGGCAGATTGCTTGAGCTAGGAGTCTGAGACCAGCCTGGGCAACATGGCAAAAACCCAATACTGCCAAAAAAAAAAAAAAAAAAAATTAGCCAGGTGTGGTGCATGAGCCTATAGTCTCAGCTACTCAGAAGGCTGAGGTGGGAGGATCGCTTGAGCCCAGGGTGTCAAGGCTGCGGTAGCGCCATGATAGTGTCACCGCACTCCAGCCTGGGTAACAGAGTGAGAACCTGTCTCAAAAAAATGAATGAATAAATAAATAAATAAAGTAAAAACATTAAAAAATAGAATTTGCTGCAGGGCTCAGTGGCTCATATCTGTAATCCCAGCACTTTAGGAGGCTGAGGTTGTAATCACCCAGTGGGTTCACCTTGCCCGCTGCCTGGACAAAGCTGCTTTATCAAGACAGGGGGATTGAAATGGAGAAAGTAATTCAGGCACAGCCAGTTGTGTGGGAGACCGAACTTTTATTATGACTCAAATCAGTCTCCCTGAGCATTTGAGGATCTGAGTTTTTAAAGATAATTTGGTGGGTAGGGATTTGGGAAGTGGGAAGTGCTGATTGGTCAGGTTGGAGATGGAATCATAGGCGGTGGAAGTTGGAACCACAGGGGGTTGAAGTGAGGTTTTCTTTCTGTCTTCTGTTCTTGGGTGGGATGGCAGAACTGGTTGAGCCAGATTATTGGTCTGTGTGGTGTCAACTGATCCATCGAGTGCAGGGTCTGCAAAATATCCCAAGCGCTGATCCTAGGTTTTACAATAATGATGTCATCCCCAGGAGCAATTTAGGGAGGTTCAGACTCTTGGAGCCAGAGGCTGAATGTCTCTAAACTGTGATTTCTAATCTCATAGTTAATTTGTTAGTCCTGAAAAGGCAGACTGGCTCCTGGCCAGAAGGAGGTCTTTTCAGGAAAGGGCTGTTATTAATTTTGTTTCAGAGTCAAACCATGAACTGAATTCCTTCCCAAGGTTAGTTCAGTCTATGCCCAGGAATAAACAAGGACATCTTAAAAGTTAGAAGCAAGATGGAGTCAGTTAGTTTTGATTTCTTTCACTGTCACAGTTTCCTCAGTTACAATTTTGCAAAGGCAGTTTCAGCCTCTCCCTTTGGGTTTCATAGCATCATATTCTTAAGGTGTAGGCTATGAAGATGGGAAAAGACTGTCCATTACTCTGGCTTCCTCCTGCTGACAGGGGGCATAGTGCGGGAGGCAGTTGACCCTAAGGTGTGAGGAGTGGAACTGCATTGCTGCTGTCTGAGCTGTCTGAGTACTCATGCAGGCCAGGCTGGGATTCCAAGGCTTTTATGACAAATGTGATAGTACTTTTATTTATTGTTTTAGTGCAGCATTTAAACAGACAGTGAGTTTTAGGATAAAGAGTGCAATTTCCAGTTTTAAAAGTAAAGATTTGAAAGCATTAGTTTGGGGACTTAAAATCCATAAAAAATTTATGATTTAGTCTAAATTGAAGAAAAATAAAAATAAAAACTCAAAAACAACTAGCAAAAACTATATTTTTGGAATATAATTTTTCTCTCTCCAGTCCTTATTTATTTTAAAAACAAATCATGATACGACTGATTTGTTTGCAAAATAAGCTTTAATTTTATTATAAATGGTCTGATTATTTGTATAAAGCACAGCAAGAATAACTTTTTTTTACATAGATATTTTTAAGTTGACTTTGATGAAGCTCTGTTCCACAGGAATCTTTTTAAAGCCAAGCCCAGCCGTGGGTTTGTACTCTCAAATATCTGTGAGTTGGGAAAATTCCTCTCCTCTCAACATCCCTAGATGACTTGGGGCTTCTGGTCCTGTCAGAAAGTGACAATTTTTACTTACCACAGGTGAGAAACGCAGTACAGGGACTGTGTGGGCAAAGTATGAGGCAAGTTTTACCAACAGTTTTTATTGGCTTTATAAGTCAGGTTTAATTCCTTAAAGGAAAGCATGCCATTCCAGGTAAAGCCTTGGTAAAATAACCAGTTTTTCCAATTGTGCCCTGTTACAAAAGAAAACAGATTCTGATTGCACTTACGCAAATACCTATATTGCCATAAATTAAGAATACTTTCAAATAGTTTTTAAATTCTGGAGAAATCAGGTAGCGATAAACACATATGCTCCAAATTTTGTTCATAGGAGTATATGTTACTCAATTGCTACAATCTGTAATAGCTTAAAAGAAGTTTCCTTGACTCTGAAAAACAAAGCAAAGGATCAGCAGCATTTTAAGCAAAGTTAAAAAGATTAAACTTTTATTAATTTAGTTCATGCAGTTAACTTCTGTTTGATATTCATGAACACTTCAACTCTCCATGAGGGTTCTAAAAGCTTTTTCCTTTATCTTAATGTCATAATCTCCAAAGTTATTAGAAACTTGCGTTCAAGAGCACCTGTCAAAGTTTTATAGCTGATTATAAAACCATCTTCTCAAGAGGACTAAAAGAAGACAACAATTGACTGTGGATGACAAAAACGTTTTCATCAAAACAGTTAAAGATACAATTGACAAGGAAATTTGTTACTTCTTCAGAACACAGTAATTCAAAACAACAATTATAATTATTATTGATGACATATACTGAAGCATATCAGAATTACAGGAATTTTATGCAATTTTGCAATACATGCTAATAACAAATTTATATGAATATAACCTAAAGAAAGTTAAACACCATTTTATATTTGACAATGTTTCCTGCATGATTTTAATACATTAAATCAGTCAAATATGTCTTTTGGACTTCAGGGTACTTAACTTTTTTCTTTATTTTAACTTAGAGCTTGATTTTGAAAGGTTTCTTAAGTACCAAAGGTTTAAAATACGGTATATTACAAAATAGAATCTTAAGTTACCAGAAGTCATTCATTTAGCCAAAATGTTAACTTACAAATTTTGAAAAAGGAAAAGCCATTATTCTTATAGGAGACTCAGCTTTCCAAACAAGACTCAATGAAGATAGCATGACACCAACTGAGTGTCTCCTTTCTCTCAGGAGATTTCAGTGGGAGGATTGTTTAGGTCTAGGAGTTCAAGACCAGCTTGGGCAACATAACAAAAACTTGTCTCTACTAAAGTTACAAAAAGTTAGCTGAGCATGGTGGTACAGTGCCTGTACTCCCAGCTACTCAGCAAACTGAGGCAAGAGAATCCCTTGAACCCAGGAGATTAAGGCTGCAGTGAGCCATGATCATGCCACTATACTCCAACCTGGGAAATAGAGCGAGATACTGACTTAAAAACAAAAATTTGCTCAAAGATTATCCTAGCTTACAGAGGTAAGTCCTTTACAAAGGCAACATCTCTTCAAAAGACATATTTTCATTCCAATTCTCAGAACTTCGGGTTGTTTGGTATGGGGTTGATGGTATGGGGTTGAAGAAGAGGGAGAGGGTGGGTTGCCACCAATGGTGAATGGTGTTCAAGTTAGACGAGACAGGAAAGACAAAACAAATATGTAAATGAAGTGATGATTAAAGTTTGATATATATTAAGTATGAGGTACTGCTGTACAACAAAGAGGTGATATCAAGTTGAGGGTTGAAATAAATTTCACACTCTGGAAAAGAGAGATTTAGCTACAGATTTGGGAATTATTGTGATATATAGATAATATTTAATATTAAGGACATTGATAAAATTACACAGGGAAACCATTTATAATGGGAAAGAAGGTAGCCAATTATAGGAAAGACTGGTGAAGATCTGACTACTCTGCTACTTGAGCTGAATGATATCTACACGCATGGGGCAATGTTAGTTAATTTCCTTAGTGCCACTGAGTTGAATGTAAGACAATGCCTTGAAAAGTTGCTTTGAAATTATATTCTTTACAAATTTTTAAACAACATAAAACCATTTTGATGATTTCCCCGGCTGCACAATTAGTCATAGTACATTTTAAGCATCAAAAATATAGAATCTATTTCAGTTCTTGAGAACATCTTGAACTTCTGGTTCACCTTTATGACGTGTTTTCACCAACACTACAAATAAAAGTATTGTCCAAGTCCAGTAATGTGTAGGCAGTTATTTATGCTGGAATACAAATAAAACTGTTCCATTCTTGATATTGCAATCCATTGAAAGGGAAATCACTTTTTCCTCATAAAGAAATAAACTGCTTGACAAGTGAAATGGTTCCTCTTGAGGTCAGATGTTTATCTCTAGCATCAAAGATTGATTGTCATAGTTGCCAAGAAATTTCTAGTTACAACACCCACCTGTGGATGAGTGATCAAAAAAGTAATGGGGGAGAGGCAAGTGGATAGTGAAGAGCCAGGCATGTATGATGTGACTGGGTTTGCAGAGTCATATTTTTTCAGCTCTGCAAATTTCAACAGTGTCAAAGATTTAATTTTATCCAAGGTCATTTAGGATCAGTTTTTATCGTTTCATTTGCCTAAGAGTCTTCTAATCCTGAATGATATCACACTACCCAAGCAAACAGACTGTCAGACATGTAAATAAACAGACAAATGTCAAACAGAGTCTTACTAAATGCTACCACCATTATGATAGTTGAAACATCTTTAATTATTTTTTTGTGTTAATGAAATGCAACCTTTATCAGTTATATATATTGAGGTTACATAAGATTGGATTCAGGGGGAAATGGTTTCACTGTTAATAAATGCTTAAGAACCACTGATAATTAAACACGAGAACTCTGGACTTGAAAAATGAAGACTTTGTTTCATACCCATAATGCACCAGTGCCTAGCTCAGTGACCTTGAGCAAATTACTTAAAAGTTTTGGTCTTCAGTTTAAATCTACGACACAAGAGAGAATTGTGTTAGCATTTTTTTTTTTAATCAGGAAAATAAATAAAAATAATGTATATGAGTCATACCATTTGAATTTATGTCCATGCCCCTTGCTGGGGGATGGATTTCTCCTTTGCTGTTCTCATGATAGTGAGTGAGTTCTCATGAGACCTGGTTGTTTAAAAGTGTATAGCACCTTCCTCTTTGCTCTCTTCCTCCTTTGGGCATGTAAGACATGCCTGCTTCCCTTTCCCCTTCCACCATGACTGTAAGTTTCTCTTAGGCCTCCCCAGCCTTAGAACCATGAGTCAATTAATCCTCTTTTCTTTATAAATTAACCAGTCACAGGTATGTCATTAATTCCTGGAATGATAAAACCAATTAAAATAGCACTTCTTTGAAGAAAAGGAGAGGGACTGGGAAGTCGTATCTTTATTTTCTTTGTATCTTTTTTCCCTTTCTTGCTATAAAGAAACAGTAAAATAAAGTAAACCAACATTAGCTAAGTAGGTCTGACCTAGTGCACTGTAATTCTGGGCAATCTTCAAACTACCTTGAGTAATGTTTCTGGCCTGGACACCTAGCTCACCAGGATTACTGTGGTGATACTTAAAATATTGTTTATATATGACTCTCATTACATATTTCACAGAATTTTACACATCAGTCATTCTATCGCTTTCTAGTATCATAGTGATACAGTAATGACACATTTAATGGAAATAGGTTATATTACTCTAGCCAGAATAGTATTTACAAAAGTCCTTTGTCACATCCTATTTGCCCTAAGGTAGTCCAGATTTCCTTCTGACTCTGACGTGCCTCCAATAGTAAATATCAAGCCTATTAAGTTGAATTGTTATTATGACACTCATGGAACAAGATATGACATAATTCAATAATTTGGCACAATTACTACTCTACAATCAGAGTTTTTAAGGATAGCTCCAGGTAGATTACCAAGTTGCTAACTGTGCATGACACACGAGAGTTCATCATTTCCGCCTTTTCTTTGGAGTCTTGTCAATGTCTGTAACTAAAATGTTGCTAGAAAAGGCAGTGAACTGGACAGTGAAATAAAATACAGGATAAAGTTTGCAAAATAATTACTGAATATTTACTATGTTCCAAGCATAGAAAAAGGTACTGGGAATTCAACAATTAAATAACAAACATACATGACTCCCACTCTTAGAGGTTTTACAACCAAATGGGAGAGACATTTTAAAAACTGGTCTTGTGGCCGGGCGCGGTGGCTCACGCCTGTAATCCCAGCACTTTGGGAGGGCGAGGCCGGTGGATCACTTGAGGCCAGGAGATGGAGACCATCCTGGCTAACACGGTGAAACCTCGTCTCTACTAAAAAATACAAAAAACTAGCCGGGCGAGGTGGCGGGCGCCTGTAGCCCCAGCTACTCGGGAGGCTGAGGCAGGAGAATGGCGTGAACCCGGGAGGCGGAGCTTGCAGTGAGCCGAGATCCGGCCACTGCACTCCAGCCCGAGCGGCAGAGCGAGACTCCGTCTCAAAAAAAAAAAAAAACAAAACAAAACTGGTCTTGTACAATGTGACAAGTGCCCTGAGAGGAGCAGTATTAGGTGCAAGAGAAACCTGTAAGAGTGGTGCCTACCTTGGACCTGCAGAAGAAAAGGCTGCCTTCTAGATGTAACTGGAGGTCATTGTCTTAAGTGGAATAACTCAGAAACAGAAAATCAAACACCGTATGTTCTCACTCATAAGTGAGAACTAAATAATATTACAGATAGACAAAGAGATTAGAATAATAGACGCTGGAGACTTAGAAAGGGTGGAGGTTTAGAAGGGAATGAAGGATGAGAAATCACTTAATGGGGACAGTGTACACTATTTGGGTGATGGTTGTACTAAAATCCCAGACTTTACCACTATGCAATATATCCATGTAAAAACACTGTACTTGTACCCTCTAAATCTATTAAAAAGGAAGAAGAAAAAAAGTATGATATCTCATGTGAAAAATAGGTATACATTTATAATGGAAAGATATATCTGTTGTTAGAAAAAATAGTTGGTACCTGCTGTGGTTTGAATGTGTTCCCCAAGGAGCATGCATGTGTTGGAAACTTAAGCCCCTGATGCTACAGTTTTGGGACATGGAGTCTAATGGGAGGTGTTTAGATCATGAGCTTCAACCTCATCAATTGATCAACGTCAATTATAAAAGGGCTTGATGCTGCATGTCTGATGTCTTGCTCTCTCTCATCCACTCTTTGCTCTTCTGCCATGACATGACACAGCAAGAAGACCCTTGCCTGATGCCATCCCTTGGATCTTTTACTTCCCAACTTCCAGAAATGCAAGTCAGTAAAGTTCTGTTCCTTTACTCAGTTCTGTAAATTTACTCAGTCGTAGGCCTTCTGTTGTAGCAGCACAAAACAGACTAAGACAGTCCCTGATGAAGGTAAAAATTATGCCACAACTTGTAAGTAAGACAGAGCCTGTTTGTCAAGTACAAGGATTTAGAGTAGCCCAAGTGGCTAGAATACCAAAAGACAGGGTAGGATGCAGTGAGACTTGAGATAACAAGAAAATTGAGGTGCCAAATTATAAGGTCATTTTGTTCTGTGTCCAAACGGCAGCTGGAATCTATTTAAATGTTTTAGGTATGGAGTGACGGAAACAACTTTTTGATTAGGAACTGGGTTAAAGAAAGCTCCTTACTAATAATATTTATTCAAATTAGCTAATTAAATTTTTTAGAAAATCTAGAACAAAAATGCTGTTTTACATCTGTCAATTCAATCAGCATCTCTTCAGCATGTAAGAGTCCTCTTTTTCCTTTTGGGGGGAATGTTTGGTGAATTGTTTAATATACCTTATTAAACTCAGTGATGGGTTTATACTTGGAGAAAATATTTGACAAACAAAAGATTTAGAAGCAAAAATAAGAAAGCAACATGTAGTGAACATTTTATTACATGCTAGACTCTACTGGGTACTTTCATGTAAATTTTCTCATGCAAATTTAGACAGAGACAAGGGAGCAAACGAGGAGTGCATTGGATTAAGTGACAACTAACTCTGCCGCATATGGCTTTTGATATGGTTTAAAGTCACTAACTACAGTCATAAAACAGGAAACGAGACAGTGATGTTCCTCTAGAAAGACTTGCCCTGTAGTTTTACAGACCTACCGTCTTGACAACAGGAATATCTTTAATTCATTGGTCTCCAAAAGCAGGTTTTCTCGGTCCTTTCCCCCTATTGGGCTTCATATATGGCTCACCCTCCACACATAGATCCTGACACCTCCATCCCAGGAAGCAACAAGGAAAGGAATAATTGGAAGGGAAGATAGGAAGGGAAAATTAGAAAGGGACAGTGGGAAAGTTACATATTTTATTATTTATTTTAGTCAGGAGTTTTGTGAATTACTTTTGTAAAGTCAATTTTTTTCTTTGCTCTCTGTTTTTCTTTGTAAAAGATATCCATGGTTGTCTTCTAAGCTTGTTTGGGTTAGAGTGCTAGTTATGTGTAAAGAAACATCAAATGTTGAACCCTTGCAGGATGAAGGTAAGGAAGTGTGACCTGTATTGTAGAAGTCAATGAAGGTTGCAGGAGAAGAAAACAGAACTGAGGCTTGACCTATGAGGGCCTGTAAGGCTGGATACTGCCTACTTCTGTATCCTCAACTGCCTGGAGGAGAATTATGCAACAATTAATGCTTCATTCAGGTAACTTGCCTCTCAGCCTCCAGGATAGAAGAGTAAAGGACCTTTGTTCCTCCCCATCTGCTTACTACTTGGGTAAGAACACTTCCCATCAGATGCCTGGAAGTCTTCTCACATTCCCTAACCCCATCCATGGGAACTCCGGTCCTTTCTCTTTCGGAAACCCATGCTTCTGTGGGCAACCCATCCATCTTCATCCCCCCAAACTGTCAAGAACTATGAAGAATCTAAGATGTTTATCCTACTTGCAAACTAATAAGTTAGCCTGTGGGTTTCATGAATTCTGACAAAAGACATGAGCCTCCTGAGTCAGAGAAAAAGGAACATTATTATTCATACATAGCCAGAAGAGTAAGTTGTACTTTTGCTTTAGTTCCCCTTGTCCATTCAAAGTCTGAATATTCATTTCATATATCATTATCTGTGTACAAACATTTCAAAGTATCCTTTTGAATTTTCCAGCTACACAATAATATTACCTTCAAAGAATGACAGTTTCTTACACATATATTCCACTTTCATTTAGGGAGAAAATTCTCCAGATTATAATTATGAAAGAGGAAATTCAGATTCTAGTTATGGGCATAGATTTTTCCTTTCCACTTATTGATTAACTCATCACATTTACTGGGTGTGTTCTATGTATAAGAGTCTGGGAATCCTTATCCCAAAAAGCAAAGAAAAGGAAGAGGCTGGGGTTTTGTTCGTGTCTCAGGAAAAAAATGCATTATTCATTTGTAAATTAAGATTTATTGATATTTACTGATCAGAAAAGGAAAAAGGTTTGGTAGTATTTGATTTGCAAATAAGCATTTGTTGCTTATTTTTGAGGTATACTATATTAAGTGAATTTAGTGTTGAACTGCTTGCTACATTTCATAAAAAGGTCAATGATGAGAACAGACATGCAAAAGCAATTCACCATTGTCTAAATGGAAAAATACAATTTTATTATACTAGATTAAATAAATATAATATAGTTTAAATTATATTGTTAATAGTAAAGAATAAGAGATGTAAAACATGACTACTATATTCATATAATAGTAAAAAAATTTCTGTACAGTTTTACTATTTGAATACATTGATTGGGTAATACTGCTAGATATAAAGTATTAGAGAGATGGAATATATTGTATTTAAAGTGTAGACTCTGAAGTCTGACAGGGTTCAAATCTAGGCTTTTTTACTGACAAACTGATTGACGTTGAGCATGTTGACATCTCTTGGGAATCGAATTTGTTCATCTATAAAATGAGAAAAATAATAATGCCAACTTTATAGGGTTCTCATAAGGATTAAATGAGTTACTGAAGACAAAGTGCTTAGAACAGTGCTTGGCACATAGTAAACGTTCAGTAAATGTTAGGACGAGATGAGAATTGAATTTAAGCAAAGAAGCAAAGTAAAAGTCTTTGACCTGCCTCATTTCTGCTTTTGTAGAATGTGGCCATTGTACAATCTCTATGATTATACATTGTGCAATCTCTATGATTCCGTCTAAGCTTATACAGCCTATTTCTATGGTTAGATTATTCGAACTTCCAAGCCAGAGACAGGATCAATTGTTAGAAAAGCAAATGGTCATTTGCTTGTTGCCAGGGCAATGATTTGCATTGTTCCAGGAAGAAGGAAGGAACATAAATGTTTTTCTATGAACTGGACTCTGCCTAATTGATCTGGCATTGTGTAAATTACTAAAACAATATTTGCTTAATTTAGTCCAACACAAACGTGGAGAAATGCTTCTACATCTACTCCTTCCTCTAGGATTCAAAAAAACAAAACAAAACAAAAAATTCAAGTGCTACTGAGCTCTTATAAAGGCCAGGCATTTCTTTTGTGAACTAAAGATTGTGTAACTATGAAAGGAGTTATTGGGGATTAGAATATATTTTAGAATTCATCTAACACTAACATCTTTGTTAAAAGCCTTCTAAAGATGTGAACTGTGTGTATTTCCTTTTGTCTATTGACCAGTTATATCTTAAAGTATTATAAAGAAGAGAGGAAGTTCAAAGAAAGAAAGAAAAAAAAGAAATGGAGCACCTTTTTTTTTTTTTTCTCATAAAATCTTTATTATTTAAGATAGCCCTGACCAAGAGTAATATGCTCTTATTTGTACTCATGGCCCAGTAGTGAAGAAATAAGATTCTAAGTAAGCAAAGTGGATCCTTTTGGTGTTGTGGAGAACTGGCGCTCTTTCTTCGTAAGGATTTCATTTACACAGCTTTCTAGCAATACAAATTTTCTATTTATAACTTTCTTTCATGTTTCAAACCCTAATATACAATTTAAAAAGTCTGAACTCGGCCGGGCGCGGTGGCTCAAGCCTGTAATCCCAGCACTTTGGGAGGCTGAGGCGGGTGGATCACGAGGTCAGGAGATCGAGACTATCCTGGCTAACATGGTGAAACCCCGTCTCTACTAAAAATACAAAAAAACAAAAAAAACAAAAAAAACTAGCCGGGCGTGGTGGCGGGCGCCTGTAGTCTCAGCTGCTTGGGAGGCTGAGGTGGGAGAATGGCGTGAACCCGAGAGGCGGAGCTTGCAGTGAGCCGAGATCACGTCACTGCACTCCAGCCTGGGAGACACAGCGAGACTCCGTCTCAAAAAAAAAAAAAAAAAAAAAAGTCTGAACTCAAGAAACTCTGTAACAAAACCAAATGGTTTAAAAAAAACTTTGCCCCACTTCAGGCTGGGTGCAGTGGCTCACACCTGTAATCCCAGCACTTAGGGAGGCTGCAGCAGGTGGATCACTTGAGGCCAGGAGTTCAAGACCAGCCTGGCCACCATAGTGAAATCCCGTCTTTACTAAAAAACCAAAAAATTAACTGGGTGTGGAGGCACATGCCTGTAATCACAGCTACTCGGGAGGCTGAGGCACAAGAATTGCTTGAACCAGGGAGGCAGAGGTTTCAGTGAGCTGAGATTGTATCACTGCACCCCAGCCTGTGCATCAGAGACAGATCCTGTCTCCAAAAGATAAAAAAATAAATAAATAAAACTTTGCCCCACTTCAGACCTAGTGACTTCTTCCAACCCTCAAATATCAAGGGCTTTCTCACCACAAGATTTTTAACTATGCTGTGATCTATGATTAAGATGTTTTTATTCCTCATTTCCTAGGAAATCCCTAAGTGACATATGCTGTAAATATTTTGTCACACTGAATCTGAATGGCAGTGTAATCCTTCCCTACTGAAACATTTTTTATTTCATGTGGCATCTTTCTTTTTCCCCTTTCTCCTACATACTGCATTGTATTGCTGATTCAATATTTGTCTTCTCTACTCAAATGTGAACTCAATGAGGGCAGAGAACAAAAAATTATGTTATTTGCTAGTATTTTCACTGCCTATTACTATATAACAGGAGTTCCTAACCCCTGGACCATGGACACATAATGGTCCACGGTCTGTTAGAAACTGGGTGGAACAGCAGGAGGTGAGTGGCTGGCAAGCCAGGGAAACTTCATCTGTATTTACAGTTGCTTCCCACCACTTGCATTACTACCTGAGTTCTGCCTCCTGTCAGATCAGCAGTGGCATCAGATTCTCATAGGAGTGCAAATCCTATTGTGAACTGTGCATGAAAAGAATCTAGTTTGCATGCTCCATATGAAAATCTAATGCCTGATGATCTGTCACTGTCTCCCATCACCCCCAGGTGGGATAGTCTAGTTGTAAGAAAACAAGCTCACAGCTCCCACTGATTCTACATTATGGTGAGTTGTAGAATTATTTCATTATCTATGACAATGTATTAATACTAGAAATAAAGTGCACAATAAATTAAATGTGCTTGAATCATCCTGAAACCACCCCCACCCAGGTCCATGGAAAAATTGTCTTCCATGAAACCAATCTCTGATTCCAAAAAGGTTGGGAACTGCTACTACATAAGATATGGTAGTTAATAGATACATTTCAATAAATGAGTTGTTATATTATGTTAGAACTGAAGAGACAGTCATTCAATGAATAACTATAAATCAGATTTAACTTTTTGTATTACTTTATTCCTATATCCTTTGATGAAAATAGGTTTTGGGGTCGGGTGCTGTGGCTCAAGACTGTAATCCCCGCACTTTGGGAGGCCAAGGCAGGCAGATCACCTGAGGTCAGAAGTTTGAGACCAGCCTGGCCAACATGAAACCCCATCTCTACTAAAAATGCAAAAATTAGCCAGGTGTGGTGGTGCATGCCTGTAATCCTAGCTACTCGGGAGGTTGAGGCATGAGAATCTCTTGAATGAAGGAAGTTGAAGTGAGCCAAGATCACACCAGTGTATTATAGCCTGGGCAACACAGGGAAATTCTGCCAAAAAAAAGAAAATAGGTTTTTGAGAACTAAAAAATGGAAGCAGAGAAACCACTAAATGAGGCTCTGGAAGAGATATACATGAAAGGCTATGGTAACTTTGTACTGAGATGGTGCCTGGGGAGATTGAATAGACAGTATTTGGAACATGTTACGAAAGTGAAGTCACCTGGATTTGCTATGAAGGATAAAGGAAAGGGAGGAGTAAAAAATTAATCCTTTGTTTTTGCTAATGGTACTGAATAAATAATTAATACGAATTTCTGAGACGGAGCATTAATGAGCAGATAATTAAGAGTTCCACTCTACATACTATATATATATATAGAAAATATAAATTTTTTTCAGACTTCATGTAGCAAACTCGAGTAGGCAATTGGAAAAATTAGTCTGGAGTGCAGGGGAAAGATGGGCCCCAAAGATGCAAATTTGTTTTGGGCCTCATTGACATATATAGTTGACCCTGGAACAATGTGGGGTCCAAAGAGCATGGACCCCTGCACAGCTGAAAATCCACATGTAACTTTTGACTCCCCCAATCTTAACTACTCTTGTTGACTGGAAGCCTTGCCAAAAACATAAACAGTCAATTAACACCTATTTTGTATGTTATATACTGTATTATCACACTAAAGGTAAACCAGAGTGGAAGTGGTCATCATAAAGGTTTTTGTCCTTGTTTTCTTCACATTGAGCAGGCTGAGGAAGAGGAGGAAGAGGAGAGGGAGGGTCTTGCTGTCTCAGGAGGGGCAGAGATGGAAGAAAATCCAGTATAAGTGGACTCATGAAGTTCAAATCCATGTTGTTCAGGGGTCAACTGTAGTTCATATCCATATCAAATATTGGCCAAGCTGAGCCAGTTAGATTCTCATCAATTATGAAATCAATAGCTACAATGCTATTTTTACCTTAAAGCTACATAGTGCTTATATAATTATTTTATATTATATTTATATTATATATTAATACTTTTAGAGTCAGCAGATTCTCTGCAAGTTTCTCTTAAAGATGTTTGACATGTGATCATGAGTGACTTAAACAAAAAGTCCAAATGTAATTTCCCCCTAAGCTTTACATACTTTCACAAGGCATTTGGATTTAAAACATAAATCCTGTTATTTTAGGCCAATATTTTCTCTTAGGAAACAAACAAGTAGCTTTTGGTAAAGCCTGTGAGAGCCTAAGAACCCTAATGTCTTTAAATCTTAGAGGATTATACACTGTGTTTTGGTTATAAGAACTTGTACTGCCTTCATTCTTTTTTCTTTTTTTAAAAGCATTGTAATTGTACATACTTAAAGGATACAATCTGGCCAGGCGCAGTGGTTCACGCTTGTAATCCTAGCACTTTGGGAGGCCAAGGTGGGCAGATCACTTGAGCCCAGGATTTCAAGATCAGCCTGGGCAATATTGTGAAATCCCATCTCTATTAAAAATACAAAAATTAGTTGGGTATGTGGTATGTGCCTGTAATCCCAGCTACTTGAGAGGCTGAGGCAGAAGAATTGCTTCAACGTGGGAGGTGAAGGTTGCAGTGAACTGAGATCATACCACCGCACTCCAGCCTGGGTGACAGAGTGAGACTTTACCCCAAAAATAAAAACCAAGGGGGGGGGTGCAATTTGATGTTTCAATACACACACACACACACACACACACACACACACACACATATCTATATATATAGTGTAATGATCATATTGGAGCAATGTTACCAGTACTTCATTCATTAATCTTTTTTTTTTTTTAATGGTGAAGACATTCAAAAACCTCTCATCTAGCTATCTTGTAATTTACTAAATCTTACTGTAAACTATTGTCACCCTACTGTGCAATATAACACCAGAACTCATTCCTTCTTCGTTCTTTTCAGATTAAATGAAATTTAAAAATACTTGTAGAGTGTCAGATGTGTTCCAAGGACTGATCCAAATGCTCCAAGCACAAAAATGTATATGACATGATCACAGCCTGTATTAGCTTAAAATTTTAAGCCATTGTGCCCCTTGTTATTATAGTCATATAATTTTCTTGCATTATTGCTGCAATTCACATTCTCTAATCAGAGTATAGATGTCTAAGTAAAGTGTTAGCTTAATAATTGTTGTTCCAATCAAATTGAATTACGCGTTCACAAAACTTACTAAAATTTTCCTTGCTTATTTAATTCTATCTCTTCCCAGCCCAAGTCAAAAAAATATGAACCCTTGGAAGAATTACATCTAGAAGTGACAAGTTCTAGTTTAAATATTTAAATACATACTATGAGGAATTCAGGCCAAAAGTTTATTCTGCTAGGTCTATTTTTTGGTGTACTAATAAAGCTGGCCATCTCTGCTATAGTTTTGCTAACACGTTGCAGAAGTAATCTCAAGAAGAAAATAGCCCTATTTGATTATGTTTAGGATGGATAGTTCAATACACATTTTGCCAAAATGTTATATTGAGTTTACACAAATAAACACACACAAGCTGTCATAAGTTCATTTAACAATTGTTTTAGGATAGATTTTTATTCTCAAGATCCATAATGAATTGTATTTTATATGAAGATAGGGCTACCTTTTGCTTCAATATTTTGATAGTGAAGAGTGCTGGTGCATCAATAAAGTACTTGTATGTTAAACAAATTAAAGATGTTTTGTGAACTAGTTATGCCTTGAAGACTCACAGGCTTGGTATGTAATGCTGTCATTCTTAGAGATAATTAGCTCCAGGTTGTTCTTTCTGCTGGAATTGTAAATTGCAAATCCATTCTTATCAGAGTGAAATCAGAACTTCAAACCTAATCAGAATTGATTGGATGAATTATTGAGTGTTACGAAAGTTATGCGATGAAGGGCCCTCATATTTGTGACATTCATTTTTATTAGGTCCTTCTTATCTGGAGATTAGGTATGTGAGAAGCTCAGAGAAATAATCTTAGAAGAGCCAAGCAGAATTTCTATATCTAAATCCATGTTGTTTACATAGAATATATTGTTCTTTAAATATAAAAATCTATAAATCTGTACAAGACCAACTGATACAAGTGAAAAAAAAAAGTCTGATCCTGCTTGAAATAAATTATCAAAGCTATCTACATTTAGAGATGAAAGGTATTAGTCAGGTCTCTCCTCCTAACTTAAGGAGTAAAGGAATTTATTAAAAAGTTACTAGGATCTTTTTATTCCTATTTATTTATTTATTTATTTATTCATTTATTTATTTATTTTTATTTATTTATTTTTGCTTGAAGTGAAGCCCATAGATCATTAAGATTCTTTACCAATTGTGTGGTCTTAATTTCACAAATTGAGGAATCTGATCCATTGATGGTCCTACTTGAACGGGGTAGGAGGGTAACCTCCTCCTCTTAAATGTAAAGACTGCATTGTGGGACGTGGCGAGGCTCCATGAGATCCATTTAGTTGCCTTCATCCTCCTGTCCCCAAAGTATATCCATAAATGTATTCTTTCTTAAGAGTTTGGCTGTGTTATCCCAGAGGCCTGGACGTGGGAATTTCCAAATGGCCAGATAACAGTCTCAGTTTCCAATTCAGTGGAACTATTCTTAAGCATGTTAATGAAAATATACTTCTTTCCTGGATCCTAAAGCATCTAAACGAAAAAAGCTCCTATGCCTGAGGATGGAAAACAAGTATTTTGCAAAAGCCACTACCAATCTATACCTTGGTTCCCAGACATATCTCTAGAAGAGACAGAAACAAGCCCTTTCATATAATTCATTCTTCAACTTCCTTGGAATCCGTCCCTGAAAATGTCTTGTTCTAAATCCCCGATCATCTTGCCATACATTTGTTAAGGCTTATGAAATAGTGTACGTCTTTACCTCAGGCCATTTGTAGACTTGTCATTTACTTTGGTAATTTCCCAATATATGTGTTTCACTTCCAATAAAGAAGTTAAAAGACTCCATTCCCAGATTACCTTGAATCCAGAGGGCAGGTAAATGACAGGCTTGACCAATGAGACGCACTGTTCTGAGACTGGGAATCAGAAGCGAGTGAAATGGGGAGGCCGTGGAAGAGTTTATTTTCAGGGAAGTGTGAGTACAATGGCAACTTCTAGTTCATTGAGGATAAGATAGGCAGAACCTTTTCACATCCACTCCAATGTGTTTATTCCACACATCGGGGAGCCACAGTGGGAATTCTGATCACTGCTAGACATGTCATATCTTTTTCACCAGTGTGTGATAGGGACTGCTGAATTTTCATGCCTTAATATTTATGTAATTTTCATTGGAGTCCACTTCAGTTAGGCAGACATCCAGCCCTAACGTCTCCCTCCTATCTTTCTCAAAGATATTCCGCCTCGTTATACCTACGTATTTGGAAAATGAATAAATAACCAGAAGATGAATCCAGTCTCTGTTAGGCCTGCAATGAAGACAATTTGGCCCCAAATTCTGGTTATTCCTGATAGTCATAATCTTTGCCTCTCACCTCAGATGTTATTAGTGAGGTAATATTCAATAATGTATAGATTATTTAGATATTTCTCTTTCCAGGAGCTCGTGTGCTTTGGTAATGAGGCAGAATATCTTTGAGAAAGACAGGGGGGAGACCTTAGGGATGGGTGTCTGCCTAACTGAAGGGGACTCCAGTGAAAATTATATAAATATTAAGGCATGAAAATTCAGCAGTCCCTATCACACACTGGTGAAAAAGATAATCAAATAATCTCCTGTTCACCATTGACAAAGTGCCCATTGACAGTAAGCATTTAGGGATCACAAATTTCCACTGCTATAGAACGATACCAGGCTGATCACTTCTAAAAGTTCTAGGAAAATTAAGGAAAAGAAAAACAAGCTAGGAACTCTAAATTAGCCCTTATCATCCAGAGTTCTGTAACAGAAATATCTCTAAATCTTCAATGCAGCCGCTGAATGTAATGAATTAACATTACATTTATTGATGCATAAATAGTACCATTCTCTCCTATGTATCCTGAATGGTACCATGTATGCATCAAATGGTCTTTCGAAACATTCTCTGTGGAGTTAAACAATTAAGTAATTTTCTCATATAACGGTTGAGAAAGGTTGCTCTAAATTTTTGGTTGAAGATATACATTGAAAAGTGAGTACTTTCAATTTGTATGTTAAAACTCTCATTTATCGCAGAGCAGTTCTGTAATCAAAATGCCTCATTATTGTATGTGCTTAGATAGAGGCTGATAATTTACCTGTGAGGGATTTTTTTTTTTAAATCGCTGACTGTGATAAAAGGTTGGGAAAGACATCTTTCAAGATGTTTCCTAAAGCAAAGTTCTATAATAATTAAAGTCATTACTTACTGAACACGTACCATGTTCCAGACACTTCTAAGTGCTTTACATGTGAACCTCAGTTGAAGCTCACTATCAGTCCTAAGTGGTAATTAATATTGCTACTATACCTATTTTACAAATGAGGACACTGAGGCGTAGAGGGATTAGTTAAGTTGTTCAAGGTTAGGTAGCTAATAAGTGGCAGATTCAGGATAAGAACTCATCAGGCTGGCTTCAGGGATTGTACTTCCTCTTTTTTTTTTTTTTTTGAGACGGAGTCTCGCTCATTGCCCAGGCTGGAGTGCAGTGGCGCGATCTCGGCTCACTGCAAGCTCTGGCTCCCGGGTTCACGCCATTCTCCTCCCTCAGCCTCCTGAGTAGCTGGGACTACAGGCGTCCACCACCACGCTGGGCTAATTTTTTTGTATTTTTAGTACAGACAGGGTTTCATCGTGTCAGCCAGGATGGTCTCGATCTCCTGACCTGGTGATCTGCCGGTGTCAGCCTCCCAAAGTGCTGAGATTACAGGCGTGAGCCACCGCACCCGGCTGGGACTGTACTTCTTAACCACTAAGAATATTGGTTTCTTAGGTTGTATATGTAATGTAGTTTGCCCTAATATTCAGATATTTTATTCTAATTCTGAAATTTTCAATACCACTGTGATTCTCATATATTACTTTACTTCTCAAGCCTGTTTTCCTCAGTTGAGTTAGTTGCCAATAGTTAAATTAGTCTCTGGATTCATTACCAGTTCTGGCTTCTTAGAATTTAATGAAAATAAGAGTCTATTATTAAAAAGTCAAAAAATAACAGATGCTGGTGAGATTGCAGAGAAAAGGGAACACTTATACACTGTTGGCAGGAATGTAAGATAGTTCAACCATTGTGGAAAGCAGTATGACGTTTCCTCTAAGAACTAAAAACAGAGCTACCATTCGAGCCAGCAATCTCATTACTGGGTATATTCCCAGAGGAATATAAATCCTTCTACTATAAAGACACATACACACGAACGTTCATTGCAGCACTATTTACAACAGCACAGACATGAAATTAACCTAAATTTCCATTAATGACAGATGGGGTAAATAAAATGTGGTACATATACACCCTGGAATACTATGCAGCCATAAGGAAGAATGAGCTCGTGTCTTTGTAAGAACATGGATGGAACAGGAGGCCATTATCCTTAGCGAACTAAGGCAGAAGCAGAAAACCAAATACTGCATGTTCTCACCTGTAAGTGGGAGCTAAATGATGAGAACTCATGGACACAAAGGGAACAACAGACACTGGAGCCTCTTTAAGGGTAGAGGTTGGGAGGAAGAAGAGGAACAGGAAAAACAACTATTGAGTACCAGACTTAGAATCTGGGTGATGAAATAATCTCTGCAATAAAACCCTGTGACACGAGTTTACTTATATAACAAACCTGCACATGAACCCCGAACCTAAAATAAAAGTTAAAAAAAAAAAAACAAAAACAAAGGAAAGAAATAGTCTATGCACATGGTTGAACTCAGGTTGCAAATAGAAAGGGGTTCTTTGGGGTATGAAAAGAAAACTGTATTTCAACATTTTTTTCTCATAAGCTATTTGTATTGAAATAGATTACAGATAATGAGTGGGCAAGAACTATGTTATGCATTTTTGTACCTAACTGTGGCCATGCCTTGAAACCCACTGAGTGCCCAATATGCATCTTCTCGATTGTAAATATTTGGTATTAACATGATGATAATAAATAGATGAACTAATCAGTTCATGAAAACTTGCTCTTCGGCACAAATCACTTAATACTAATGTGAGAAAGGACGTAAAAATAACCTTGCATTCTGTGATTTCTGATTCTTCCAAGATATCACAACCACAGCTCTGTCCTGAGAGAGTAAAGAATGAGGGCTATTTATTTTGTGATATTGCAGGTCTGCCCACATCAGTGCCCACCACGAAAACTGTTGCTATGTTATCAAGAATTTAAAGGTAAGAAACCATATCTATGTAGGTAAATTTTTAGACTCTATTCAGAAGATTATTTGTTTGTAGGGGGTTAGGTTAAGTATTATTATATTTTGTAGATATTGATGATAATTATCTAGATAATCCCTGGAGAATTAAACAAAGCAATGTTGAAGATGTCCAGCTTGTGTATTGTGTTAAAATTCAGTTTACACTTGATTTGAAGTGGGAGTGCAAAGTTTAGCCTGAAGACATGTATATTTCATTTGAATTGTTCAAATAGGCTTGGGGTTTGTAGGTTTTGATTATGTTTGAATATTGAGTAAACTCAGTAATATAGTATATTTTTTCCATTCAAATCCTGAGAAAATATATTGGCACTGCCAAATGCAGGCATGCTGAATGAGTAATGAAACTAATTTGGTGTTTGTACTGGTCAGGATCCATTTAGAAGACGGAAATCATACCAGCAATCTAACAGGAAAATTTATATAAGGAATTATCAGCATGGTTGAACCTGGGAATTAATATAAATGATTGGGAACATTTTTGGTTCATTATTTACACAGAAACATGAATACATATGCAGGATACTAATTAGTATCTGTTAATTAAGGACATCTCAATACTTTATTAGGATAGCAAATTCAATACCATATAGACATTGCTCTATTTAACATACTTACCAGTTAATTATTGTCTTCTTAAGGCTTTAGGTAAATTTATCATCTATTTGCATAGATATCTTTCTATGAGAAAATGCATGCATAGAAACATGTTAAATTATTTACTGGAAATTTTCACATAAATAGTACACATTAGTAAAATTAGATTTGTCCTTTTTTTCTGTAAAATGAGCAAATTTGTTGTGTTCAGATAACAGATACTCATTTTTTTTCTAGCAATCTCTTCAGATAACTTTGCTTTTGATGTATTTTAACAAACAACTTGTCTTTGGGAATGTTAAAAGTTCCTCCTAATCTTTGCCCCTGCTGGTGATATTGTGTTTATATCTTGTTTCTTTTGACCATACTCAATTTTGCCTTTTTGAAATTTACGCCCCAAATTAGAAAGAATAGAATAGTTGTGAAGTCTTTTTATGTATAATCAATTTTTCAGGTGTCTTGGAAAGGCCCCCAAGTAACATATCTGTTCCTTTGTAAACATGTTTCAATGATTGTTTACTTTTCAAATTAAAAGAAGCATACTCATATTTAAGCATAGACTGGCATAATTGTTTACAAAATATTTTGCTTTTTAGAGCCTAGATTTATAAACTCTTGTCAATTAGTGGCATTCTTTTTTTTTTTTTTTTTTTTTTTGAGACGGAGTCATTCCTGTCACCCACGCTGGAGTGCAATGATGCAATCTCGGCTCACTGCAACCTCCACCTCCTGGGTTCAAGTGATTCTCCTCCCTCAGCCTCCCCAGTAGCTGGGATTACAGGCGCCTGCCACCAAGCCAGGCTAATTTTTTTTTTTTTTTTTTTTTTTGTATTTTTAGTAGAGATGGGATTTCGCCATGTTGGCCAAGCTGGTCTCGAACCCCTGACTTCAGATGATCCACCCGCCTCGGCCTCCCAAAGTGCTGGGATTACAGGTGTGAGCCACTGTGCCCAGTTGGGGCACTCTTCTTATACCTTATGAAATAAATCAATGAACTTGCAGTTAAAGTTCCCGTACTATGTCTCTCGTCTTCACCTATCAGTATCCATCACTGTAATATGCTGACTCCAGGACTCCTTCCTCTGCTAAAGAAAAAAAAAAAAAAACCTCTCAATGATTTAATCTGTAGGAAAATATTTTCTAGGCTTTACATAGGCTAAATGTAGATTTCTTTGAGTAATCTTGATTTAATTTTGTTTTATAATGGTTTGTATTTAAAAACAAAAACTCAAAATTATCAAGCAGGCTATCCAATTACAGATTCAAATTCAATCTTGGAACATGAGACTCTCCTGGAATTTATATTGGTTCATATAACTGAGTTCATCGTCCTCATCTGAGCCTCCCAGGTGAAAAAAAACAAAGATCAACATTTACACAACGTTGGCACGTTGTAGTATGCTCGGCCATTGCTTATTTTGAGGACTACCTTTCACTGAGAATGTTATTAAATACCTTGGGGAGGCTTTACTTTCTACTCAAAAACTTCCTTGTTCCTATCTGCAATCTTTATAGATTGCAATCTTTATAGAGTAGAGATAACAAAGGTAATTCAAAACCAAAACTTGGCAATGCGCTCAGAGACTTTAGAACTTCCAAAGCCTAAGATATTGCCATAAGCCTTGATGACATACATAGATTCTTTCTTAGGGCTTAATACCAGGCCACCCCAGGAATTTAGGATACTTCCCTATGGTAAATGGATATGACTAGATATCACCAGTCTTATCATTAAACAGGCACAAAAATCATTTCTAAGATAACTACTCATGACCTGGAACATGGAAATGTAGTCTTCTTAAAGGAACCTCATAAAAAAATCCACCCTTACCCTTCTACGGAAAGGACCTTACCAGGTATGGTAACAACCAGCACAGCAGCAAAATTCCAAGAAGTTGATCCTTGGATTCATGTTTCTTAAAAAGACAGACATCATTTTCTTTTGACCACTATATATCATCTTCTTTTAATTGCTGAGAGTCTGTTGAATTAGGAGACTTTCAGTTGAGGATTCTTAACTGTCTGCTAAAATCAGAAAGCTCTAGGGAGTAGAAAACTGCCATCCAGCATGAACAAACAAAATCAGTTTTGTGATTCTTCTTTATCCTATTCCTTTCTGTTCACTCTTCTTTAACCTTGCCTACTGTTGTACTGTAGCATACCATATTGACAAGAGACCAATTTCTCAACATGCTTCCTCTCCATCTTTTTACTTTGGGCACCTGTGGTCTTCGGTTGCTCAAAGAGAAACAAAATTCTCTTGTGCATTTTCTTCAGACCATTTCTATCACTTTGAATTAACTGATTGTTGGCTCTGTCATCCTCCATCCAACCCTGCTGTTATGGATTTAACAGCTGTCTCTTTAAAACATGCATTCTCAACAGGAGTGGTATCACCCCCATGGGGGCAAAAATCTGTTCTTATGAATTAAAAACGTCTTATCCTTTTTATGTATAATCATGGTTCTACACATGGTATGTGAACAGGTATGCATCTGTATGGTACTAAAATTTCTTGGGTATGGCAATTAGAAACAAAATAGCTAAAAAGGCTCTTTCGAAAATAACATTTTAAAAAATTGACAAACATTACTTAAATATTTCAGAAGGTCAATTATCTTTCAGAGGTCTTGTCTGTACTTAAATTACCCTTACATTATTAACTCCAGCCTTTAATCTTGTAAAAACTGGCTCTTAACCCTACTCAATGAAATGCTTCCATTGAGGTCATTATATCCTCATCAGCTAGACATAGCTCATCAGACGCAGGTACTAATTTCAAGGCTATCATTACTATAGTAGTCTTCTGTTCGTTCAGAAACACTCCAGCCTGCTTTGCAGAAATTATTTCGCTCTACTTAGAAAATCTGAGCAACTTAAGGTGCCAATGATTGATTCACTTCTGTTCAAATGAAGGCTACTTATATTACCAATGGGGCTGTGCTCTTCTAGGATATGTTTCTTATGTGAACATCACTTCTGCTCTGAAGACTCAACAAACCATTTAAAATCCATCAGCCAAGTTTGGTATAGTCCTTGATTCCCTTTTAAGGAATTCCCAAGCAAGTGCTTACACTATAGCAAAATGGTTCTTTCTGCACCTCTTAAATACAGTCAAGTAAATAGCCATGACTAAGCTAAAAGAAAAAGCCATCCAGCTCTTTGAAACAGACCCAGCAATATATTGGGATGTTTTAATGGTCTGGGTTTAGTTCTGGGTCCCTGGCTTTGTGGTCTATTCCAAGGACTAAAACAATTGTGCTGGGAGTTGTCTGTGTTGCAATTAGCTGTTTACATCCTATCCAAAATTTTAGTTGCTGTTTGCAAAGCCATTGTCACATTACATGATTCAACAACTTACCTCATAACAAAAGCAGCAGGAAGGATTCACTCTAATCCAACTTCAAACAACATTTTTCTGGAAAATCTCCTGATTCACAGAATTTCAGCCACGCATTTTATTGATTGAAATTTCCCTCCTTCATCCCTTCTAGTTTTTGTGGGTGAAATCATAGAATTATTGAATCCTAATGTTGGAAAACACCTTCAAGGCTATCTAGTACCAACACCCCAATTAATATCAGAAACTTCTCCACTGATACTTTGTGAAGTCTGGTATAATAAGAAATAATTTTAAAGGTTATATGTCATTTGAGTAAAAAATTAGCATGAGTTCTACTTCTCTACACCTCCCTTGCACCTGCGCCCTGTGTAATGTGACTTCACACCTCTTCTCATCAGGATGACAAGTCTATTTCTCCCACCCCTTGAATCTGAGCTGGCCTTTTGACTTGATTTGTCTAATAGGATGTGGGGGGTGATAGTGTTTAGTTGCAAGTGAAGGCCCCTCCACCTCGTTGAACTCTGCCCAGCCACCATGTGAACAGCCTGGGCTAACCTGATGGAGAATTAGAAACACATGGATCTAGCAACCAAGTGGACAGTGAACTAACTGTTCCAGATGTAACTGAGGTTATCCTAGACCAGCCAGCCCTCAGCTGGCCAGTCAGCTGCCCTTAGATGCATGAGTGAGCCCAGAACAAATCAGACGAGCAAAGACCAGATCAGTAGAAAGTTTCAACTAACCTGTAATCTCCAGAGCAAAACTAAAGCCTTTTGTTTTAAGCCACTAAACTTTGGAGTAATTTGTCACATAGAAAATCCTAACTGACATAGGCAGCAAACTGCAATTGTAATTATATGTATTTATTCTATTAGAACCCTATTTTAGCATTCTATAATTCTGTTAATTATATTTGCAATGATTTCGAGTAATTCGTTTGCTCTGATTTGATTGGTTAATTTTTTTTTTTCTTAGAAAGTATTCCTTTGGGTTGTTTTTGTCTGTGTTTAGCTGATAACTGCAGTAAATCCTAATTTAGGAAAGAATATAGAGAAACCAGAAGCAACTCAATTATGTGCTAAGCAAGTGCTAAGTAGTGTGAAAATTTTCAACTAAATGTGGAAAAAAAAAAAAAAAAGCCCCAAACACCTACATTTTTCTTAGCATAATAACGAAATTGAGACAGAAAATTGAAAATATATGTAACACAGGCCAGACTTGGTGGCTCACGCCTGTAATCCCAACACTTTGGGAGGTAGAGGCAGGTGGATCACCTGAGGTCAGAAGTTCGAGACCAGCCTGGCCAACATGGTGAAATCCCATCTTTACTAGAAATACAAAAAAGTTACCCAGGCATGGTGATGCACGCCTGTAATCCAAGCTACTTGGGAGGCTGAGGCAGGAGAACTGCTTGAAACCAGGAGGCAGAGATTGCAGTGAGCCAAGATGGTGCCACTGCACTCCATCCTCAGTGACACAGAGACTCCATTTCAAAAAAAAAAAAAAAGAAAATATACATAATACTAAATGTATGACATAGATTGAAATTGCAGTGAGATTTCATAGAAAATAGTATTTACTGCAGGGCAACCTCATAGAAGACAAACATAATTTGAGTCTTAAAAATATTCATAGTTTTCAACAGGTAAAGTAGAAAATAAGGGTGTTTAATCAGAAGAACAACGTGGACAAAGGCATTCTCACTCCTTATAATGTCTCCTGAAAAATGGTTCTATTAACTGGCTACAATTTCCTAGAGAGTTTAAATTGACTTGGAAAATTTATACTTTTTTTAACACCATCATTTATCCAATAGCCACTGAGTGCCTACCATGTGGTAGGCATTTTTTCTATGTCCTTGGGATACAACAGTGAAGAAGCAGCCAAAAATAATTGTTATTGAAGTGCTTGCATTCTATACAGGAATCCACTCCTCCATTGCCATTTAAGCAAAATCATTTAACTTGTAAGTTAACCAACGATTTAAGTCATCCTGTACTCTTCATTTTAACACCAAAAAAAAAAATTGAAATAAAGTATAATAATTGGACATTACTGTTTGGGTTTTGAGCCTCAAAATCACTACTGAGGAATAAAAATATCTGAACATAAACCTGTGAGCAAAACAAGTTATCTGGGGTTCAATTTCAGTCAAAATTGGAATTGTGTCTAGTGATTATGCCTGTTCGGCTATTTTTGCCTAGAAGTGTTTACTTGCGTAGCAGTTACTTGCTTCCTAAAGTAGAATACTGAAAACTTTTCTAGTGCAAAGGACAAATCAAAAGTACCCTCTAGTTTTACAATGTCCCCGTGTTTATTTTGAAAGGGCCCTGGTAGATTGTGTTGAGATACAGAGTGCAATTGGCTTCCCAGATCTGGGAAATCAGACGTGGGTTCCAGCCCCATTAGCGGGTTACCTCGTAAATGTTGAAAAATTATTCTGTGTGCTTGCTTTATTATTTGAAAAACAGTACTTTTGGAAAAACCACCTTGCTGAGCCCAGGTGATACAGAAAATTGATTGTATAATAATTTATTTGTTCATAAGAAATATTTTCGAGCATCTACTACGTAACAGAACCGTTTGTTGGTTCACAATACTAAGAAGGTCCTTGCCCTCCTGAAGCTCACATTCCCATGAAGAGGGCCTAATAATAGTAGTACTAGTAGCCACAATAACAAGATAAGAAAATAAATAAATACACTATTCTGTTTTATTTACTGTGAAGGAAGTAAGATGTTATGAAGGGGAAAAGTTGATAAACTTGTTCTGATTGGTAAATAACTGTTTTTTATTTGTTCTGTTTTTCTCAGTTGGAAGGAAACAAGAGCATCATCAAACGCAAAAACAAAAACAAAACAAAATGAACGAATAAGCCTCTAAGGCAGCAGATGAAGCTCATCATAAACAGTTGCAGAAGTAAACTTGAATTGCCGCCAAGGAGTAGATTAAAGTCTATCTCCACCAGACCAAGGTAAGTTAGTTGCTTCATGATTCTATAGGTGTTTAAAATCCAAAATTACTTTTAGAATTTTTTTTATTTGTATTTCTTGAATTTTCCCTTTTCCAAGCTGCTTGATACGGAAGGCAAAAGTTACTTTTCCTTATCCATTTCTGCATTATGAAGGAAAGGATTGATTGGTGGCTGCCTAAACATAAGTGGATTGGAAAGACTAGTTAAACAAACCAACAAAAAAACTAGATGGATGCATTAACAGTATTTAAATTTTTAATTCTCCTACCAGAAATGTTTTTCTACTATGCCTACTTTTTAACCCATGCCGTGTGTATTGAAGAAGTCTGTGGAATGAGTGGGGCAGGGAGGTAAAGCAGAGATAAACAGACTTCAAATTCAAGCATGTAGCATAGAAAATACACAGAAGGAATCTCATTGGCCCTGCCTCGAGATCCTTCTACCATAACGTAAACAGGTTACTCTGCCAAAAGTAACTTCTTAGCCACTATATTAAAATGAAGTCAGAGATGATCTTTTTTTTCCCTTTAATTATTCTGCCTTGGTGATTGTCCAACTCCAGCCATGAGAAATGTGGAACTAGCTTTACAAACAAACATAAAAACAAGTAATTATAACACAGCAAAGAATTAAATCGTATTTTGGAAAAGTGAGAAGAAATAGATCACAAATTATGAGGAGCAAAAAGATTTGGGGTAAATTTCATCAAAGGAATTAAAGTTTGATTCAAGCCTTCGACAACTGCTAAGATTTTTCTAGGCAAGGAGCAAAGGAGTTCAGTTTTGTTTGGACAATTGTCCGTATGCCTGGAGCAAGGGCTTCACAGAGGCACATGGTGGAAGGCAACATCAGAAACGTAGATGGCAGAAATTTTTTCTTTTTAATTTTAAAATACTTAATTGACAAAAATGGTATATATTTAAGGTGTACGATGTGATGATTTAATATACATATACATTATGTGACAATCAGCACTGTCAACACATCCATCACCAACCGTATCATTTGTGTGTGTGTATGTGCATGTGTGACTGTGAGTGTGATATGTTCTTCAAATCTGCTCTTTTATCAAATTTCAAGTACACAGTGTGTATTAACTATACTCAACACATTGTACATTAGATCTCCAGAATTTATTCATCTTATGAATGAAATTTCATACCTTTTGATTAACATCCCCCCATTTCCCCAACCGTCCAGCCCCTGGTAGCCCCTCGTCTATGCTCTGCTTCTATGAGTTGGACTTTTTAAGATTCCACATGTAAGTGAAATCATATAGTATTTGTGCATCTGGCTCATTTCACTTAGCATAATGCCCTCTAAATTTATTCATGTTGCTGTAAGTGCCAGAATTTTCTTCTTTTTTTTTGTAGCTGCAAATTATTTCATTATGTTATATACATACACTGTATATGTGTGTGTGTGTATATATATGCATATAGTGCATACCACCTTTTCTTTGTTCATTCATCTACTGATGGACACCTAGAATGATACCGAATCTTGGCTATTGTGAATAGTGCTGTAATAAACATGGGGTGCAGTTATCTCTATGAGGTGTTGATTTAATTTCCCTTGGATATGTACCCAGAAGTGGCACGGCTGGATTGCATGACATTCTATTTGTAATTTTTGAGAAAGCTCCTTATTTTTTTCCATAATGGCCATACCAATTTTTATCCCCTCCAATAGCATATAAGATTTTTCTTTTCTCCACACCCTCACCAACACTTGCTATCTCTTATCTTTTTGATAATAGGTAGACAGTAGATCTTGAATGCCTTACTAAGTACCATATTTTCACCATGCCTTGGAGTTGCAGTTTATGTCATAAACATTGACTCAAATACTCTAAACAAATTTTTCCCCTTAAACCTAATATTTTTTAACCTGCCCAAAATACGGTTAGACATGCTTTCCTCATGGAATTTTGACTTCATAGTTTGAGATTCAGGAATAACCTCAGAATTATAATATCCAATACATAGTAAATTTATTTAATTATCTAATTTTGCAATAGCACATTACAGTGACAGATAACCTAACTTCTCGGGGTTAATTTTTCTGCAAAATTTTCTTACAGATGTGTGCTTTAAGGCTGCTTGATTTCAGACCTAACAACTATAGAAGGAGGAAAAGGTCAATGTTTGGAGTGAATTCTGGACTAACTGGGTGGATATAGCCTTATCCTGAATCACTTTAGAAGACTGCTATCAACATCATTCCAAAAAGGTGGGAATGTGGATTTTCCATCATGGGACAATTTTCATCGGATTTCTGCTCTACTGGTGTCATTATGTGTCCTTCCCCCAAAGTATCGAATACTTCCAAACCTTACTTTCATTGTATATGATTTTGTAATGACACATTTTCCTAAAATGTTTTCCTAAGTAATCTATTTTCTAAGTAAATGGCACAAAATGAATTTTGCTTTGATTTTTGGTCTCTTCAAAAGTTATTGTTAACAAGTATTATAAATCCTCATGCATGGGATACAGGAATTGAGCCATTATTTTAGCCATGTCATATGCACTTGAATTTATAGAATTCAATTTGGTGATGAATTATTAGGGTAAGCAGATGTCTATTTTGCAGAATTTTATTATGATGAGTCTTATCAGGTACATTTACCATTTTCATTTATTTGATTTCCATGGATAGTTGGGCATATTTTTAAGAAAGGTGGACATTCAAGAGATCTATGATAGTAAATACTTCTGTTTTTCAGCTTTAACTTCAAAGTTAAAAGGTATAACTTATTTTCCGTCAGAATAACTAAAGATTTAATTACATATTTTCTATAGCTTGTGTGTGTGAGCTGTGGGTAGAAGAAGTTATGGAAGAAAATGATGTAATAATAAAATTAAAATGGGAAGAACTATGGAATGGCAGGAAGAGTTAAAGTCCCTTCCCAAACTCCTTTAATTATGAGTTTCTGGTGTCAGAGTTAAAAGAATGGAATTTAATCAATGTTCTGCCACAATTCAATTGTGTAATGGTTTAAAACATGATAGACTATGATAGATGCACAGGGATTTAGCAATTATTTACTAAAACTTTCCTGGAGATGAGCCATGACATGGAAGGGATCAATGAAGGCCACACATACACATCAGGATTAGAATCTAATTCTCTTCAGCTGGTCTGGGGGTTCTTCCCATTGAAGGGGAGCCAGAGATCACCTCCAAAGCCCTTTTTTAGCCCATAGTGGGCTCTTCTATTGGATCTAGAAACTAAATTGGCACCAGGCAGATGAACAAAATAAAAGTATACACATTTTATTCATTTTGCATGTACATGACGAACTCACAAGAGAGTGAAATCCAAAGAAGTGGCCTAAGCAAGATGCTTTTACGCTTTTTAGACCAAGAATGATAAATGTGAAAAGAAATGACAGTACGAAGGAAAGGTGGCTGGGGGCAATCCATTTTCTAGAGGAGTCACTAGGAGATATATTAGTTGTGGGGGGCTGTCAAATAGGCGAAAGATAAGTGTTTATTAAATATCTTTATTCAGGTTCATTGCAGCATCCAATTCCAGGTCTCTGTCGGTAAGAGCTATTTTCTTGCCCTTGTATGACTAGGGTAGCCCTCCCAGGGGAATCTTTATGGCTTGCCACATGTGGGAAGTGACAGGTCAGCTCTCCCTTTCTGAATCTGCAATTTCTCCACTGTTTTAAACACAAAACAATCAATATACCAATTTGGCATATTCAGGGACATCCTTCACTCCTTCACCATAGACTATCACTGTTTCTTTAAAATGATACATGTTTTCTCTATGTCTCTGTTTCCTCATTTTGTAGAATGAATATGATAAACATGAACTTCCGTAAGATTCATACCAGTTGAACAATTCTCAGAATTTGTTCACTTTGTGCCACTGAATGTACATTAGGTAGTACCAATGGTATGTGCAGTTAAAAGTACAGAGATCAGTAATGGGAAGCAAATAAATTGAGATGGGATTCATAGCCAAGAGTCAGGAGACACTTTATTTCTCACAAGTGTTAGTTCTTTTTGGCAGATCCATTTCATTTCTGTACTACAGTACTCAGAATACACAGATGTCTGTGAGATGTAAACACAGCTGTTTTCTTTAGCATCACCTGTAATTTTTAAGCTGGAGAGGAAAAGAAAAGTCTGTCTTAGTGCTTAGGATTTTCTCATAGCTATTCTCACTTAGCCATTATTTCCTAGGACTCTCAGGAAGCAGTAGAAAGATAAACTGTTAAACAAAGAAGGTACACAGTCACAAATATAATGGTATGAACTTTTAAGATAGAGCTAATGGAAACCTCTGGAACTTTCAAGTTCATCTTCATTGGAAAACAATCCCTCTAACAAGAAACTTCACAATTACGTTTAAAAAAGAAACAAACTTTGGAAACTGGGGATTCAATCTTCTTATTGTTCTACTAACAGGTCACGTTGAAATTCTTTACTGAGCCACAGTTTTCTGAAATATTTAGGCTATAGCCACCTAATATTTAGGGGAGGCATGAAGATGAAATATGAAAATGTGACAATACTTCAAAAATATGTGCTCAGTAAATATGATAAATATCTGGAGGCATGATGGATGTTCAGGGTCTATAGAATTTGAAAGCAGTGAGAGAAAGTGGCTCAGTTCATGGTTATGCAGTCAGAGGTTCCTTTCATTCTCATTCCAAACAGAGGTGAATGGGTGTCTGCAGCAATATAATATTAGTTTCAAACAAGCATGAGTCCCGTGGCTCACTGCAGGTAGGAGGTGGCGATATAATTCAAACAATGGGACAGGCTGTATTAGAGTTGAGTTGCAAAGATGATGTGAGTTCAAGACTCTCCTATTTGTCTCAAACGGATGAGGTGGTGGCAGCGTGCAGGGCTCCATTACAGCTTTTCTTTAGTCATTTGTTCCATTTTTTTCATGTAGCCTCTTGGGGCTGTTTGTCTGATTTCTTCCTACTGCCCAACCTTCTAGTCAAACCAAAAACTTCTTTCAACTGGGCTATTGCAAAAGTTCCCTATATTTTATCTCTTCCACCCTTTTAATTCTTTCTTAAATTATCAGGGTAATTTTTTAAATGCCAATCTGGCCAAGTCAACAATTCTTTTTCCAAAAGGCCCTTAGTGGTTTTCCAGGCCTTCCTTGATGAGACATCTGGCTAGCTCTTGTACATTGTCTCCTGTAGCCCCCAAAACAATCCTGTAAAAAATATTATGATTCTTTCTTTTCTTTCCTTGCCTTGCAGATAAAAACAGAGTCTAATTGGTGCTATAACATGATACCTTCCAGGTTTACCTGATCACTCCTATCTTAAAGCATCATCTTTCTCCTCAGAATAAAATAAGAGGTTCAACTGAATTTACTCCATCCACTTTATACATATTTATGTTCACATTTCAATGTTTTCAAATTTTATTTTTTACTGTGAACCACAATAAAATAAACATTTTGCATTATGACCCCGTTAAGAAACACATACAAACTATATTTAATAAATGCTAATTCACCAATACTGTGTATGAAAAGATAAGAATAAATTAATAGCAAACATACTTTCATTTATTTGTAAATAAAATATAGAAAATAACCCCCAGAAAGCAATATAAAAATCAAGAGAGTTGTTTTTAAATATAATGTGTATGTTTGGCTTTTCATAAATTTATTCTAGTCCAGAACACTTATTTTTAAATCATCTTAAATCTTACACTTTATGAAATTTTTTCTTAAAATCTTACACTTTATGAAATTTTTTAGAATGTGACTCATATAATGTTAAAACTTTGCCGATTGAGCCAACATTTCTTTCAGTGTTTAATACTTTCCATACTTAATAAATTATTAGTATACTTTAGACAAACTTAAACATTCTCCTATGTTTTAAATTTTAACCTCTTGTTTTTCGGGTGACGGAAAATACATTTTAAATGTAAATTCTGCCAATTTGACTAAATCATTTACAGACTTATTAAATATAACTCTTTATATTATCTGTTTTGAAAAACTCATTAAAAGTTCTTTACAGAAATGTGGTTGAAGGCCTACACATTTTTGCTTGTGAGGGAAGAAAATACCTTACCCTTTTCTGCAAAATTATCCACGAATTCTGCTAAAATATGAAATTTGCCTGTGTTGCATCAACCCTCATAGTACGTTGATGGTAATTTTGACCATCTTACACAAGATAAAAGCACGTAACACTGAAGAGAAAACAGCAAATAGCTCTTTTGTGGCTTATACATGTTTTCATCACATCCTCTAATGTACCTCTGCCTTTCACACCAGTGGTTCAAATATACTGCAATTTTTGTCACAGCGTGGGTGTCTGGGTTCCACACTCTGATATTTACTATTTTTTCTTTTCTTTTAATGCCAACTGTGACCCACTAAATTGGTCTCATTACCTGCTAATGTATATTTTCCCACAGTTTGAAAAATACAATGTAAGACATTCTGTGTGCCAGTGGTCTCCAGATAATCACTATTTTTAATTTAATGTGCCCCTTCCAAATAAGTTAGTCTATTTCCTGTCCCCTAAAACTCCATTGCAGATAAATATATATTTTCTTATAAAGAGCTGATATATTTTCATATATAGAACTTTCCAACCAACTTTGAAATCATCCATCTTCTTAGCATATTCTGAACCTCTGGAGAGTTTTTAAACCAAATTAAAACTACAAAACTCAATCTTCAGTGTTACCGTTTTGCAGTGTAAACCTGATATAAATTGAATATTAAAATTAGCTCATCTAATACTCACTCATTAGAACTTAGAAAAGAGCCATTTATCCACTTCCAGTTCTTCTCTGATAACGAAAAATTTAATCCAATCCAAAATGAAATTGCTTTGTCATGTATCAAGTTCTGTGTGCGTGTCTATAAATGAAACAGAAGGATGTTAAATCTGCTTATCTATTCTTGGTTTGATCCCCTAAAACCTAGTTCAAGCATCACCTCATCTCTGAAGTCTTTCCGAACTCCTTGTCAGCATTAATTATTCCTTCTTTGTGATATTTCTGTGTTTTTATTTCTATTATTGTATTCATCACCTTATATTTAATTTTTTTTTACATATCCACTTAGTCATTCAAATTGTGAAGTCAAAGTCATCACTTCCATTACATAAAACCCCGGGCTAATGCACAGACGTATTGGTATGCTTTAAAGAAAGTGTTAAGTTTTATTAAGGTATTTTATTTAATGATTTACCAATTCATCCTTATCTTGAATAAGCAGCAAACTGGATTCTTTGGTGGAACAATCAGCTAGACTGTTATTCCAAGGGCTGACACTGTGAGAAAATAGCAAGCATTTCTCTTGGACTTGCTGCCAATATATTGGGCAGTTTAAGAGATCTGGTCTTTCTAAAGTGAAAAACGGAAATAAGAAATAAATGTTATATTTCTAACCTATCCCTGACACACCACAACCAATCACGCACACATATCATTCTAAATGTTCAAAGTTTTTTATTATCACTGTGAGAAAAATGAATTTGTTATAAAGTTGAGGTTTTTCAAGACCTACTGTTCATTCTGGTACCAAGAATTGGGAATTAGTGACCAGTTAGCTTGAGCATAAATGGAATCATAAAATATCAAAATAGGAAAATACCATCAGAATAATTTAAACAGCCACATCTTACATTTTAAGACAGTGAGAGACAGAATAACTTGTTTAAGTTCAGCCAATCAGATGAAATATTTCTATTTCTCAGTTTCCTTAAATTCATCACCAGTGCCTATTCCACTACACAGGCAACAATATAAAACTCATGTAAAAAGTGCTGATTTTAAATGATGCACAAAATGCATAGCAAATAATTATTTTCACTAAATTAATGAGAAATACCATGGAGAAAAAAGTATAAGAAAATTTCTAATTGTTGAATGAGGTATTTACCTACTTAATGTGATCTATTGGATGGAATTTTCCAGAGGGACTTTCAGGTTCTCTTAAAACTTCCGTTCTGTGAGAATGTGCACACAGATCTTACGCCACTACAGTCACTCAACAACAGTCACCTTTTTTTATTAACACACGCTGGAGCAAGACTAATGTGGCTGCATGGTGAGGAAATATAATAAATAGTAAAGAATTCATTCTATGTTTAAGTTCTATCAATTATCTTCAGGCCAAACTTAATAGCTCACTAAGATAATCAAATATTTCACATATTTTCGTATCAACAATGGAGTATCCTAGCAGAGGCTTCTCATGAGACAGCATGCTTTGCTGGTTAAAACCTTAGGTCAGAAGTCAGACCACGTACGTATAATTCCCAGCCTCCTCACTTGGTGCTTATGTGACCCTCAGCAAGTTGTTGAATCCTTTTATGCCTCAGTTTTCTAATTCAGAAAAGCAGAATGATAAGAATATCTTAACATATGGATTGTTATGAATTGTACCAAAGGTAACACATGAAATCTACAAATATTAATTGTTATTCTTAGGAAATTCAATCCACACAATTACCTGTTGTTTTAGTCCTGTTCTGTTGAATGTCCACACTGCATTTTCCTATTGATGGTTTCTGTAGTAAGGATGCCACTAGTACATAACGAAAAACAATTAAGAGTATTAAATGCTGAAATGTGTGGTGGAGTGGATATATTACATTTGTTACTTCAGGAAACTAAATAATCTCAACAAGCTTGAATATGGACAGAAGATAAAAGTATTAGCAATGTGGTAAAAAAAAAAAAAAAGGTCTCACCTACAGGAAGCATACAGAAACAAATAAGAAAAAAACAAAACAGGTGGACTCACACAGGCATTAGGTTGCCTGTGTCTACTAGATAAGTCAATCTAACAGCATTACTTAAGCTCTTAAATTGCCTACAGTCTCACCCGAACTTTATCATCTTCAAAATGAGTCTAATTGTGCCTGTTCCAAGGGAGAGATTATCTGCTGCAATCTGGAATTTTAGTAGGTACATAATAAACCATAAATAACTGGAAATTTTTCTTTTCTTTGTCATCATCTTTGTGGCCCAATTGTGATCTTTTTCAAAAGTTCTTGGGCCACCTATATAATACCCCGTGATGACTCTCAGGGCAGTTAGGAACACAAATACGAAAGGCTGGTATCCAAAGTGGATATGGACTGACTGTTAGAAGCATTGTTTCATGACTTTTTATTCATTGATCTTTCACTAAGATTGGGGTGGCCAAATTATGTTGAGATGCTCTAAGATACATGATAGAAGTAGAGTAAGTATTACGCAACAAATGATGTTGCCTCACTTACCTGAAAGACTCAACCCAGTAACAACCAAGACAAGGAGCATAATCCCAGCACAGCTAAGTTTCAGGGCAAATTGATGCCAAGGTGAACCCTGACAGACATCTGAGAAGTTAAAAAGAAAAAAACAAAAACAAACAAACAAAAAAACCCAAAAACCTTCAGTTAACTCAGTGGAGTACATCTGGCACAAAAATGTACTTGGGATAACATAGGGACAATTAGATTCAGCTTAGGGGATGGGGGCAGGGAACAACCTGTATCCATCATTCTAAAAGAAGAGTCCTGCAAGATGGGTTCTCAGATCCAACAGAGTTTGCTCATTGATAAAATACGAACACTTATGCATGTGTGTATACAAAGGATTGGTATAAGAATCAAATGAGATAGGTAGAAAGATGTTTTGAAAATTACCAAGTGCTATACAAAAATGAAGTGCATATCTTAATGTAGGTAGTAAGTCAAAGCATTTCGTCCAAGAAGGAAGACCTTCATTTAGTCAAGATATTTTTTGAGGCTCTATTTTGTGCCAACCACCATGTTAGGTGCCGGTGATATACAGAAATTCTGTTTTTGGACATGGAATCCTGTGCTTTGCTGTTGCCTAGAACAAACATCTCCAAGTTGGGTCAAATGTATGGCCATCAAAGGAGAAGGTTTTGTGACTGCATACCATTTTCAATATTATCACTAGTATAACATGCGCTTATGTCTACAACATCGCATAGTCTAAACCGAGTGTCAGATAACTGCTTTTCCCTGTAATCATTTCAATTACTATATAATGAGTCTCCCATGTTCTTCAGAAGTTATGATTATATTGATGAAATGTTATAAATTCATCACAACGTTTTCAATATATTTTGCTCTATATCTTTGAAAACATGAATTAATAGAAAAAATAATAAAGAGAGACTTACTTATAAAAATATTCTGGAGAAACATGGGGACATAGTTTCCAAAATTAAATCAACTCTGATAAGGAATTATTCTGGTAGTATACGCCTCAGTTACACTGCTAGAAGTTGTGCCTACATAGCTCCCATATCTCTGATTTAATTGTAAGACTCCCTCCGCTCTCATTTGGTTTTTAACATATTAGATCTATTATAATTATAAATTACTTTATAAATTCTATTATTAGAGCCAGAAGCTTTTATAAGTAAAGGTTTTCTAATTTATCTGAAGCTATGGATTTGTTTGTATTATCTATTCTTTTTTATTTTTTCTAATATTACTCCATGTAAGTGATTCCTTGTTATGAGTTACATGTTAAAAAATTTAGCATCAGATAGACTATAATATTATCCTTTATTCTCATTATATGTTTCAGAATGGCCATGAAGCCATTTCTACTTTTAATGGTCCATTATCCTTGAGGATTAAGTCATGCAGTCCGTTTGCAGACCTGATAGTCTCTCACATTGGATGCTCACACTGATATAAGTGAATTAGCTCTCTCTAAAACGACCCTGAGGAGATAGAATTTAGTAGCATTAGAGGTGATCGAAGATTATGGGAGGAAACATAATACATTGGAGTCAGGGTTGTAACATATGGATTATCATCTGGAACTATTTAGGACATGCTGTATCAGTGGAGGGGGGCAAGGAGGAGTAGATACCTAGAGGAGACTCCAAGGCCCCAGGGATACATCTGAATGTGAGGAAACCAAGCTTGGTAATATTGGCCTAGAACTTCTAACGAGAGCTATGTGATACAAGAATGGCTACATGCAGTCAATGAGCCCAAGACAGCACTGGGATGGCTTTCCTTCCAGTTTTATAGACATACATTATTTCATCTTTCTGTCTCTTCTCTCCCCCGCTCTTCTCTTCCTTGAAACTCTAAGTTTGTTTGTCAAGTGGAGAAAGCTCTGTAAAGCCACTATTTTAATTGCTAAATTAATTAATTTTTTATATATATATTTATTTATTTATTTTTGAGACAGAGTTTCACTCTTGTTGCCCAGGCTGGAGTGCAATGGCGCGATCTCGGCTCACCGCAACCTCCGCCTCCCGGGTTCAAGCGATTCTCCTGCCTCAATCTCCCGAGTAGTTGGGATTACAAGCATGCACCACCAGGCCCGGCTAATTTTGTATTTTTTTTTTTATTATTAAAGACGGGGTTTCTCCATGTTGGTCAGGCTAGTCTCGAAAGTGCTGGGATTACAGACGTGAGCCACCGTGCCCGGCCTAATTCTATTACTAACATTAATTTAGTAATTTTTCATTACTAAAGTCTAACTAACATTGATTAAGAACAGTCTTTCCAATCTAGCAAATCTGAGTGTGAACATGCTATTTTGGAAAATACGTTCAACCTTCATAACCCACACATTTCCTCATCTGTGAACTGTGGAATAATATCTATGTCATAATATTTTGGAGAGGATTATATGAAACAATTCTTCTAAATGCTGGGCACAGTGTCTGGCACATGGTAACTGTTCAATGAACAGCAGTTCTTTTTTCTAAAAGGTTTTTTTTCTTAACTATAGGTAAAAGGCAACTTGGTGACTTTTAAAAACTTATTCGTTCATGCTAAAATGTAAGGAGTTGAGTGGAGCATACTGTGTCTGGGAGGAATGTACTCCTGTACTGTGTTTCTGTGGCACCACATGACATTAGAATTAACGAAGTTACAATAAATCACTACAGAAGTCAGGCAGACGTTAATTATCTGGAAATACCTACCTATGACTGTTCTCCATTTGAGTTTAAAAAGTATGTGAAATCATCTGATTTCATTGTTCTGAACCTTCCATTGGCTTTTCATCAGGCAAATCTGAGTCTGTAGAATGGCTCATATGTCCCTACTTAAGCTGGCCCTCACTTCTATTGGATGTTATCACTCACATCTCTCTCTCTGGTTTTGTTGACTGCCTTAGATACAATCACCATGCTACAGAGTGACCACAGCCTCAACAGTTTAGCCAGAGTCCAGTAGTGGTTTTACATTTTGCCCTCACCCCGTCTGGCCTCCATATGCGCACTCTGCACGCAGACACCTCCTACAATTATCACAGGCATGTTTTCATTTTGAGGTTTTTGCACTTGTTGGTCACCTTCATAGAAGACTCCTCTCTCAGGGTCTTATGTCTTTGTCCCTCGCTTCTGTCAGGTTTTGACTCAATGTCATCTTCTCAGGGAGGCCTTCCTTGATTATTCTGTTTGATATGCTACCCTCCCCGAAAGCTAAATCCTATTTTCAAATTTTTCTCAATAACACTAACACCATCTCATCTTTTATACTGACTTAGTTGTTTATTTTATTGATTGTGTGCCTTCATTTTTTTTTTAATTTTTATTTTTTATTATACTTTAAGTTCTAGGGTACATGTGCACAACCTGCAGGTTTGTTACATATGTATACATGTGCCATGTTGGTTTGTTGCACCCGTTAACTCATCATTTACATTAGGTATTTCTCCTAATGTTATCCCTTCCTCCTCACCCCACTCCACAGCAGGCCCTAGTGTGTGATGTTCCCCTTCCTGTGTCCAAGTGTTCTCATTGTTCAATTCCCACCTATGAGTGAGAACATGTGGTGTTTGGTTTTCTGTCCTTGTGATAGTTTGCTCAGAATGATCGTTTCCAGCTTCATCCATGTCCCTGCAAAGGACATGAACTCATCCTTTTTTATGGCTGCATAGTATTACATGGTGTGTATGTGCCACATTTTCTTAATCCAGTCTCTCAATGATGGACATTTGGGTTGGTTCCAAGTCTTTGCTATTGCGAATGCTGCCACAGTAAAGATACTTGTGCATGTGTCTTTATAGTAGCATGATTTATAATCCTTTGGAGATATACCCAGTAATGGGATCACTGGATCAAATGATATTTCTAGCTCTAGATCCTTGAAGAATAGCCATACTGTCTTCCACAAATGTGCTTCCATTTTACTATAAACTCTATGAAGGAAAATAATTTTGTCTATTTTGTTCACTGCTGTATTCACAGCATGCCTGGCACAGAGTATGAGTTTATTTTTGAATGAATGAATAAACTCTAGAGGCATTTTTGCAAACACCTTATCCACTTTTCTTTTTTTTTTTTTTTTTTTTTTTTTTTTGAGGCGGAGTCTTCACTCTGTCGCCCAGGCTGGTTAACAGACCAAACCCTTGCCATTTGACCATAAGCAAGATAAGTTATCACTCACATCTCTCTTTCTGGTTTTGTTGACTGCATTAGATACAAGCACCACACTACAGAGTGACCACAGCCTCAACAGTTTAGCCAGAGTCCAATAGTGGTTTTATAATTATTTAATATCAGACTAGTGTTCTATAGTCACATACTTTGCTCTGGCTTTATTCTACTCTTGTTTTTTCTTTCAGGTTTACTCTCAGAATGACATTTTATAGGATAATTATTACAATCCAAGTAGAAAAAAATTTCCGCATCCTTTGGGATCATAGCAACATTTGGGAAGAGTCTCACTATCTCTATATTCATTTTCTGACAATGCCCATTTTCCAACTTTTGCTGAATATGAACAGAGGAAAAGAAAGACTTACTCTTTAAAAAAAAATCTTGCTCAACCAAATCCTCCCTATAGTTATTAGAATCCTCTAATTTTCTCTACTGTTATATGAAAATTGTAGTGAAACTTAATTGACAGCTCTAAGATTTTCTTCTTGACTTAAAACTTTGAGAATTCAATAGTTTAAAACTTAAACAGTCTTGAAACAGCACAAGTCAAATACTCGGCATGATATGGAATGAATATCAGAATGGTAAACAATTGTAATATTATCGATGACAGTAAATCCAGTTAGATATCAGAAAATAATTATGTGTCATAATAATTTCATACTGATTTTCTGCCTCAGTTTCTAGTTTCTTCCCATCCATCCACAGGCCATGCTATCCATCACGTATTACCTCACATTGGTGTTCCCCGCGTCTTTCACTCAGAATCCTAACTCTTCAGAGACACAGGAAAGTGCCAGTTTCAACAAATGGTAAGTAGGTTCATTACTGATATGCTTGAGTATTTTGTGGCTTGTCTCTTTCTAAGCTGTGATACTTTTCAAACTAGAAACTATCAGATAGTAATGATATTCAAATCTTTGATCTCGAATTTTTATTTTCCAGAAAGTTTTCCCCTCTCTTGAGAGAGTGAAGTATGTCACTCATTAAGCCTATACTTTATATATATATTTATATATAATATATAATATATATATAAGATATATGTATTTTATATATATATGGAGAGAGAGAGAGAGAGAATCTCGCTGTGTCACCCAGGCTGGAGTACAGTGACACAATTACAGCTCACTGCAGCCTTGATCTCTTGGGCTCAATCAATCCTCTCACCTCAGCCTCCTAAGTAGCTAGGACCACAGACGTGTGCCACACACTTGGCTATTTTTTTGTATTGTTTGTAGAGATGAAGTTTTGCCACATTACCCAGGCTGGTCTTGAACTCCTGGACTCAAGCAAACCACCCACCTCAGCCTACCAAAGTGCTGGGATTACAGGCATGAGCCACTGCAACTGGCCTACACGTTGTATTCTGAAAGGAATATTATGGATGAAAATGCACTGGGACCTAATCATAGTATTGATATTTTGTAGAGGAATTTAGACTAACGTACGTTGTTATTACAGCAAGTTTGCAATGTGTGTCTTAAATATTCCTTAGTTCACACATGTAAAATGTTTTTCCTTCTTTCCTTCCTTCCTTCCTCCTCCTCTTTCTGTCTCTTTCTCTCTCTCCTCCTTTCTCTCTCCTCTTTCTCTCTCTTCCTTCCTTCCTTCCTTCCTTCCTTCCTTCCTTCCTTCCTTCCTTCCTTCCTTCCTTCCTTCCTTTCTTTCTTTCTTTCTTTCTTTCTTTCTTTCTTTCTTTCTTTCTTTCTTTCTTTCTTTCTTTCTTTCTTTCTTTCTTTCTTTCATTTATTCTTTCTTTCCTTCCTTGTGGAGCAGGGGTAACCCATAGGCAGTGTGCCCAATGTAGCCTAAAGTGTTGTTTCTTCAGAGTCTTTTAACCAAGGCTCAGTAAGACGGGTGATGTTTGCTTTTCATGCTAACTGGATTGAGAAAAAGAAATGTATGAGGTTTAAAATTTTTGTCCAAAGTTGTGATTATCTACAGGCAAGCCATGCAACACCCATTAAACATTAATATAAAACCACTGCTCATCTTTAAAGCAATGATTTAAAGCCATAAATATAACAGGAAGATCTAATTCTGGAAGATATACAAATGCTGAAAGGAAAATTAAAGCCACTTACCCCGAGGAAGAGATGAAGGTGAAGAACTTTCTGGGCCTGAGTCCTTGGGTAAGGTTAACTCAGCATACATCATTTGTTGGTCCATTGCAGACAGAGGAAGGTGGCATTAAACTTGCATATAAGAAAAAACTCTCAATTCTGTGAGGTAAAATCAGCAAAAGGAAGCGTTCTGCCTGCAGTACTTTGTTGTCTCTCTTTTGTCCCCACCCACCTACACTTCTTGGTGGTGGTTTTCTCCGCAAATTACTGAGACAATCCACTCACTGCATGTTCATTATGCCCAGCTATGTAATATCTACTTTCCTTAATTAACTGGCCTGTTGTTTGACAAAATTCTGGGAGGCTCGTTTGTTCTTGTTTTTATAACCATTCTTTTTCTGTTGCTCTCTCAGGGCCAGTACCAGAGTGAAGCAGATGAGGCATAGCCTGGGGTTCCAATTTAAGGGGCCCCCACAAAACTCAGTAATTAACAGAAATAATATTTAGCACAATTTTGTAAAAGTAAAAATTAATGTAAAAAAGTCCATAATGCTATTCAAAGACTCTAAAATCTTCCTGAAATATCTGTGCTTCAAAGAAAGTGGTGAAATGTGAGAAATGGGAACATAAATGTGAGAAAGCCCAATGAATAACACAACAGAAAAAGCAATGTGCTAAAGATCAATAGCCTACTGTTAGCTTAGCGCTAAAGGCACTGTTGGATATGATAGCATTTTCACATAAGTAAAAGTATTTGGAAACCATCTGAATTGTAGGAAGTGGAGCATATGGAATTTTTTTTTATCTCTTTCAAAGATTTTCTTTTTCTTTCGAGGTGATTATAGAATGTGTATACTTTTTTTTCCTTTTTCTTTTTTTATTATACTTTAAGTATAATAAGTACGTTGTGCACAACATACAGGTTTGTTACATATGTATACATGTGCCATGTTGCTGTGCTGCACCCGTTTACTCATCATTTACATTAGGTATATCTCTTATTGCTATCCCTCCCCCCTCCCCACACCCCACGACAGACCCCACTGTGTGGTGTTCCTCACCCTGTGTCCAAGTGTTCTCATTGTTCACTTTCCACCTATGAATGAGAACATGCAGAGTTTGGTTTTCTGTCATTGCGATAGTTTGCTCAGAATGATGGTTTCAAGCTTCATCCATGTCCCTACAAAGGACATGAACTCATCCTTTTTTATGGCTGCATAGTATTCCATGTGTATATGTGCCACATTTTCTTAATCCAGTCTATCATTAATGGACATTTGGGTTGGTTCCAAGTCTTTGCTATTGTGAATAGTACCACAATAAACATACGTGTCTCTATAGCAGCATGATTTATCATCCTTTGGATATATGCCCAGTAATGGGATGGCTGGGTCAAATGGTATTTCTAGTTCTAGAGCCTTGAGGAATCACCACACTGTCTTCCACAATAGTTGAACTAGTTTACAGTCCCACTAACAGTGTAAAAGCATTCCTATTTCTCCACATCGTCTCCAGCACCTGTTGTTTCCTGACTTTTTAATGATCGCCATTCTAACTGGTGTGACATGGTATCTCATTGTGGTTTTGATTTGCATTTCTCTGACACCCAGCGATGATGAGCATTTTTTCTTGTGTCTGTTGGCTGCATAAATGTCTTCTTTTGCGAAGTGTCTGTTCATATCCTTTGCCCACTTTTGGATGGGGTTGTTTGATTTTTTCTTATAAATTTGTTTAAGTTCTTTGTAGATTCTGGATATTATCCCCTTGTCAGACGGGTAGATTTTAAACATTTTCTCCCATTCTGTAGGTTGTCTGTTCACTCTGGTGGTAGTTCCTTTCGCCATGCAGAAGCTCTTTAGTTTAATCAGATCCCATTTGTCAATTTTGGCTTTTGTTGCCATTGCTTTTGGTGTTTTAGTCATGAAGTCCTTGCCCATGCCTATGTCCTGAATGGTATTGCCTAGGTTTTCTTCTAGGGTTTTTATGGTTTTAGGTCTAACATTTAAGTCTTTAATCCATCTTGAATTAATTTCTGCATAAGGTGTAAGGAAAGGATCCAGTTTCAGCTTTCTACATATGGCTAGCCAGTTTTCCCAGCACCATTTATTAAATAGGGAATCCTTTCCCCATTTCTTGTTTCCATCAGGTTTGTCAAAGATCAGATGGTTGTAGATGTGTGGTATTATTTTTGAGGGCTCTGTTCTGTTCTATTGGTCTATATCTCTGTTTTGGTACCAGTACCATGCTGTTTTGGTTACTGTAGCCTTGTATTATAGTTTGAAGTCAAGTAGTGTGATGCCTCCTGCTTTGTTCTTTTGGCTTAGGATTGTCTTGGCAATGTGGGCTCTTTTTTAGTTCAATATGAACTTTAAGGTAGTTATTTCCAATTCTGTGAAGAAAGTCATTGGTAGCTTGATGGGGATGGCATTGAATCTATAAATTACCTTGGGCAGTATGGCCATTTTCACAATATTGATTTTTCCTATTCATGAGCATGGAATGTTCTTCCATTTGTTTTTGTCCTCTTTTATTTCATTGAGCAGTGTTTTGTAGTTCTCCTTGAAGAGGTCCTTCACCTCTTTCAAAGATTTTTAGGCACAGAACCTCAGAGCAAGACCTTAGGTGGACTGGGTTCCAAGATGGCTGAATAGGAACAGCTCCAGTCTACAGCTCCCAGTGTGAGCGACACAGAAGAGGGAGATATCTGCATTTCCAACTGAGGTCTGGGTTCGTCTCACTGGGGCTTGTCAGACAGTGGGTGCAGCCCATGGAGCAGGGTGGGGCATCGCCTCTCCAAGGAAGCATAAGGGATCAGAGAATTCCCTTTCCTAGCCAAGGGAAGCCGTGACAGATGGTACCTGGAAAATTGGGACACTCCCACCTTAATATGGCACTTTTCCAATAGTCTTAGCAAATGGCACACCAGGAGATTATATCCCGCACTTGGCTCAGAGGTTCCCACACCCACGGAGCCTCACTCACTGCTAGCGCAGCAGCCTGAGATCAAACTGCAAGGTGGTAGTGAGGGTGCTGGGGGAGGGGAGTCCTCCATTGCTGAGGCCTGAGTAGGTAAACAAAGCTGCCGGGAATCTTGAACTGGGTGCAGCCCACTGCAGCTCAAGGAGGCCTGTCTGGCTCTGTAGATTCCACCTCTAGAGGCACGGCATAGCTGAAGAAAATTCAGCAGAAACTTCTGTAGACTAAAACATCCCTGTTTGACAGTTTTGGATAGAGTAATGGTTCTCCTAGCATGGAGTTTGAGATCTGAGAACAGACCGACTGCCTCCTCTCGTGGGTCCCTGACTCCCAAGTAGCCTAACTGGGAGACACCTCCCAGAAGGGGCCAACTGACACCTCATACAGGCAGGTGCCCCTCTGAGATGAAACCTCCAGAGGAAGGATCAGGCAGCAACATTTTCCGTTCTGCAATATTTCCTGTTCTGCAACCTCCACTGGTGATACCCAGGCAAACAGGGTCTGGAGTGGACCTCCAGCAAACTCCAACAGACCTGCAGCTGTGAGTCCTGAATGTTAGAAGGAAAACTAACAAACTGAAAGGACATCTACACCAAAACCCCATCTGTATGTCACTATCATCAAAGACCAAAGGTAGATAAAACCACAAAGATGGCGAGAAACCAGAGCAGAAAAGCTGAAAATTCTAAAAATGAGAGTGCCTCTTCTCCTCCAAAGGAACGCAGCTCCTCGCCAGCAATGGAACAAAGCTGGATGGAGAATGACTTTGATAAGTTGAGAGAAGATGGCTTCAGGCAATCAGTAATAACAAACTTCTCCGAGCTAAAGGAGGATTTAAAAACCTATCAAAAAAGAAGCTAAAAACCTTGAAAAAATATGAGATGAATGGCAAACTAGAGTACAGAGCATGGAGAAGACCTTAAATGACCTGATGGAGCTGAAAACTGTGGCATGAGAACTACGTGACACATGCACAAGCTTCAGTAGCTGATTTGATCAAGTGGAAGAAAAAGTATCAGTGATTGAAGACCAAATGAATGAAATGAAGTGAGAAGAGAAGTTTAGAGAAAAAAGAGTACAAATAAATAAACAAAGCCTCCAAGAAATGTGGGACTATGTGAAAAGACCAAATCTATGTCTGATTGGTGTACCTGAAAGTGACAGGGAGAATGGAACCAAGTTTGAAAACACTCTTCAGGATATTATCCAGGAGAACTTCCCCAACCTAGCAAGGCAGGCCAACATTCAAATTCAGGCAATACAGAGAATGCCACAAAGATATTCCTTGAGAAGAGCAACTCCAAGACACATAATTGTCAGATTCACCAAAGCTGAAATGAAGAAAAAAATGTTAAGGGCAGCAAGAAAGAAAGGTCGGGTTACCCACAAAGGGAAGCCCATCAGACTAACAGCTAATCTCTCTGCAGAAACTCTACAAGCCAGAAGAGAGTGGGGGCCAATATTCAACATTTTTAAAGAAAAGAATTTCATATCAACCCAGAATTTCATATCCAGCCAAATTAAGCTTCATAAGTGAAGGAGACATAAAATCCTTTACAGACAAACAAATGCTGAGACATTTTGTCACCACCAGGCCTGCCTTACAAGAGCTCCTGAAAGAAACACTAAACATGGGAAGGAATAACTGGTACCAGTCACTGCAAAAACATGCCAAATTGTAAAGACCATTGATGCTAGGAAGAAACTGCATCAACTGATGAGCAAAATAACCAGCTAACATTATAATGACAGGAACAAATTCACACATAACAATATTAACCTTAAATGTAAATGGGCTAAGTCCTCCAATTAAAAGACACAGACTGGCAAATTGAACAAAGTGTCAAAGCCCATCAGTGTGCTGTATTCAGGAGACCCATCTCACATGCAGACACACATAGACTCAAAATTAAGAGATGGAGGAAGATATACCTAGCAAATGGAAAACAAAAAAAAAGCAGAGCTTGCACTCCTAGTCTCTGATAAAACAGACTTTAAACCAGCAAAAATCAATAGAGACAAAGAAGGCCATTATATAATGGTAAAGGGATCAATTCAACAAGAAGAGTTAACTATCCTAAATATATATGCACCCAATACAAGAGCACCCAGATTCATAAAGCAAGCCCTTAGAGACCTAAAAAGAGACTTAGACTCCCATACAATAATAATGGGAGACTTTAACACCCTGCTGTCAACATTAGACAGATCAATGAGACAGAAAGTTAACAAGGACATCCAGGAATTGAACTCAGCTCTGCACCAAGGAGACCTAATAGACATCTACAGAACTCTCCACCCCAAATCAACAGAATATACATTCTTCTCAAGACCACATCACACTTATTCCAAGATTGACCACGTAGGTGGAAGTAAAGCATTCCTCAGCAAATGTGAAAGATCAGAAATTATAACAAACTACCTCTCAGATCACAGTGCAATCAAACTAGAACTCAGGATTAAGAAACTCACTCAAAACCACTCAACTACATGGAAACTGAACAACCTGCTCCTGAATGACTACTGGATACATCATGAAATGAAGGCAGAAATAAAGATGTTCTTTGAATCCAATGAGAACAAAGACACAACATACCAGAATCTCTGGGACACATTCAAAGCAGTGTGTAGAGGGAAATGTATGCACTAAATGCCCACAAGAGAAAGCAGGAAAGATCTAAAATTGACACCCTAACATCACAATGGAAAGAACCAGAGAAGCAAGAGCAAACACATTCAAAAGCTAGCAGAAGGCAAGAAATAACTAAGATGAGAACACAGTTGAAGGAGACAGAGACACAAAATGTCTTAAAAAAATCAATGAATCTAGGAGCTCTTTTTTTGAAAAGATCAACAAAATTGATAGACCGCTAGCAAGACTAATAAAGAAGAAAAGAGAGAAGAATCAAATAGATGCAATAAAAAATGATAAAAGGAATATCATCACTGATCCAACAGAAATACAAATTGCCATAAGAGAATACTATAAACACCTCTATGCAAATAAACTAGAAAATCTAGAAGAAATGGATAAATTCCTGGACATATACACCCTCCCAAGACTAAAGCAGGAAGAAGTTGAATCCCTGAATAGACCAATAACAGGCTCTGAAATTGAGGCAATAATTAATAGTCTACCAATGAAAAAAAGTCCAGGACCAGACGGATTCACAGCCACATTCTACCAGAGTTCCAAATAGGAGCTGGTACCATTCCTTCTGAAACTATTTCAATCAATAGAAAAAGAGGGAATCCTCCCTAACTCATTTTAGAAGGCCAGCATCATCCTGATACCAAAGCCTGGCAGAGACACAACAAAAAAAGAGAATTTTAGACCAATATCCTTGATGAACATCGATGCAAAAATCCTCAATAAAATACTGGCAAACCGAATCCAGCAGCACATCAAAAAGCTTAGCCACTACGATCAAGTAGGCTTCATCCCTGGGATGCAACGCTGGTTCAACATATGCAAATCAATAAACACAATCCATCACATAAACAGAACCAATGACAAAAAAACACATGATTATCTCCATGGATGCAGAAAAGGCCTTTGACAAAATTCAACAGATCTTCATGCTAAAAACTCTCAATGAACTAGGTATTGATGGTACATATCTCAAAATAATAAGAGCTGTTTATGACAAACCCACAACCAATATCATACTGAATGGGCAAAAACTGGAAGCCATTTCCTTTGAAAACTGGCACAAGACAGGGATGCCTTCTCTCACCACTGTTATTCAACATAGTGTTGGAAGTTCTGGCCAGGGCAATCAGGCAGGAGAAAGAAATAAAGGGTATTCAATTAGGAAAAGAGGAAGTCAAATTGTATTGGTTTGCAGATGACATGATTGTATATTTAGAAAACCCCATCGTCTCAGCTGAGAATCTTCTTAGGCTGATAAGCAACTTCAGCAAAGTCTCAGGATACAAAATCAATGTGCAAAAATCACAAGCATTCCTCTACACCAATAACAGACAAACAGAGAGCCAAACCATGAGTGAACTCCCATTCACAATTGCTTCAAAGAGAATAAAATACCTACGAGTCCAACTTACAAGGAATGTAAAGGACCTCTTCAAGGAGAATGAGAATACACTGCTCAATGAAATAAAAGAGGACACAAACAAATGGAAGAACATTCCAAGCTCATGGATTCGAAGAATCAATGTCATGAAAATGGCCATACTGCCCAAGGTAATTTATAGATTCAATGCCATCCCCATCAAGCTACCAATGACTTTCTTCACAGAATTGGAAATAACTGCTTTAAAGTTCATGTGGAACCAAAAAAGAACCCTCATTGCCAAGACAATCCTAAGCCAAAAGAACAAAGCTGGAGGCATCATGCTACCTGACTTCAAACTATACTACAAGGCTACAGTAACCAAAACTGCATGGTACTGGTACCAAAACAGAGATATAGACCAATGGAACAGTACAGAGCCCTCAGAAATAATACCACACATCTACAACCATCTGATCTTTGACAAACCTGATGGAAACAAGAAATGGGGAAAGGATTCCCTATTTAATAAATGGTGCTGGGAAAACTGGCTAGCCATATGTAGAAAGCTGAAACTGGATCCCTTCCTTACACCTTATGCAGAAATTAATTCAAGATGGATTAAAGACTTAAATGTTAGACCTAAAACCATAAAAACCCTAGAAGAAAACCTAGGCAATACCATTCAGGACATAGGCATGGGCAAGGACTTCATGACTAAAACACCAAAAGCAATGGCAACAAAAGCCAAAATTGACAAATGGGATCTAATTAAACTAAAGAGCTTCTGCATGGTGAAAGGAACTACCACCAGAGTGAACAGACAACCTACAGAATGGGAGAAAATGTTTAAAATCTACCCGTCTGACAAGGGGATAATATCCAGAATCTACAAAGAACTTAAACAAATTTATAAGAAAAAATCAAACAACCCCATCCAAAAGTGGGCAAAGGATATGAACAGACACTTCGCAAAAGAAGACATTTATGCAGCCAACAGACACAAGAAAAAATGCTCATCATCGCTGGGTGTCAGAGAAATGCAAATCAAAACCACAATGAGATACCATGTCACACCAGTTAGAATGGCGATCATTAAAAAGTCAGGAAACAACAGGTGCTGGAGACGATGTGGAGAAATAGGAATGCTTTTACACTGTTAGTGGGACTGTAAACTAGTTCAACTATTGTGGAAGACAGTGTGGTGATTCCTCAAGGCTCTAGAACTAGAAATACCATTTGACCCAGCCATCCCATTACTGGGCATATATCCAAAGGATGATAAATCATGCTGCTATAGAGACACATGCACACGTATGTTTATTGCGGCACTATTCACAATAGCAAAGACTTGGAACCAACCCAAATGTCCATTAATGATAGACTGGATTAAGAAAATGTGGCACATATACACATGGAATACTACACAGCCACAAAAAGGATGAGTTCATGTCCTTTGTAGGGACATGGATAAAGCTGGAAACCATCATTTTGAGCAAACTATCGCAAGGATGGAAAACCAAACTCTGCATGTTCTCATTCATAGGTGGGAATTGAACAATGAGAACACTTGGACACAGGGTGGGGAACATCACACACTGGGGCCTGTGGTGAGGTAGGGGTATGGGGAATGGATAGCATGAGGAGATATACCAAATGTAAATGACGAGTTAACAGGTGCAGCACACCTACACGACACATGTATACTGTCATGTGTGTCCGTGTGAAGAGACTACCAAACAGGCTTTGTGTGAGCAATAAAGCTTTTTAATCACCTGGGTGCCAGCGGGCCGAGTCCGAAAAGAGAATCAACGAAGGGAGATAAGGGTGGGGCCGTTTTATAGGATTTGGGTAGGTAAAGGAAAATTCCAGTCAAAGTGGGGTTGTTCTCTGGCAGCCAGGAGTGGAGGTCTCAAGGTGCTCAGTGAGGGAGCTTTTTGAGTCAGGATGAACCAGAAAAGGGAATTTCACAAGGTAATGTCATCACTTAAGGCAAGGACTGGCCATTTTCCCTTCTTTTGTGGTGGAAAGTCATCAGTTAAGGCAGGGGCAGGGCATTTTCACTTCTTTTGTGATTCTTCAGTTACTTCAGGCCATGTGGAAGTATATGTGCAAGTCAAAGGGGATGAGATGGCCTAGCTTCAGCTCAGAGGCCTGATATATACATTTGTAACAAACCTGCACGTTGTGCACATGTACCCTAAAACTTAAAGTGTAATAATAATAAAAAATAATAAGTTAATAAATAAAAGATTAGGGAGGCGGTGGCCAGCTTCTTCATGCACTATGCACACGTAGTCCTAACCAGTTTTTCTCTTACTATGTAAATGGTACACCTGGTCGGACAAATCTTTCCTGCTCTATGTAAATCAGACACTACCCCCCCAAGCTCATCTATAAAACCTTCCTCATTTCACTACTGAAGTGGCAATCCATTTCTTCGGCATCCCCTCTCTCTGCAGCAGAGAGAATGTGGAACCAAAAAAGAACCCTCATTGCCAAGACAATCCTAAGCCAAAAGAACAAAGCTGGAGGCATCATGCTACCTGACTTCAAACTATACTACAAGGCTACAGTAACCAAAACAGCATGGTACTGGTACCAAAACAGAGATATAGACCAATGGAACAGTACAGAGCCCTCAGAAATAATACCACACATCTACAACCATCTGATCTTTGACAAACCTGATGGAAACAAGAAATGGGGAAAGGATTAATTTCCACATGGCCTGAAGTAACTGAAGAATCACAAAAGAAGTGAAAATGCCCTGCCCCTGCCTTAACTGATGACGTTCCACCACAAAAGAAGGGAAAATGGCCAGTCCTTGCCTTAAAAATTAATTTCTGCATAAGGTGTAGTTCCTTTCGCCATGCAGAAGCTCTTTAGTCTTTCTTTTGCCTATTAAACTTCTTTTAGCCTCACTCTGGTGTGTCTGTTTTTCGTGGCCATGAGACAACAAATCTTGGGTGTTTACCCAAGACAGTGATGTCACTTCACCAGTAAGCCAGAGTGCTGATCATTTGGGTCAGAGATAAAATCACAAGGAGTTGAAGTTGTCTTCTTGTGCTGAGTCACTTCCTGAGTGCAGGCCACAAAATCAAATGAGCCATTTTTTCTATCTGGGTGGTTCCAGGTGATCCTTCAAGTGCAGGGTCTGCAAAATATCTCAAGCACTTGTCTTAGGTTTTACAATAATGATTTTATCCCCAGGAGCTAGTTGGGCAGGATGAGATTTTTGTAGCCCCCCAGCTGCATGACTCTTAAACCCTAATTTCTAACCTTGTGGCTAATTTGTTAGTTCTACAAAGGCAGTCTAGTCCCCAGGAAAGAAGGAGGTTTCTTTTGGGAAAGGGCTGCTATCATCTTTGTTTTAAACTATGAACTAAGTTTCTCCTAAAGTTGGTTCAGCCTATACCCGGGAATGAACAAGGACAGCTTGGAGGTTAGAAGCAAAATAGAGTTGGCTAAGTCATATCTCTTACACTGTGTCAGCTGTGATTTTGTAAAAATGGTTTTAAGAAAATTATGACACTGAAAGAGATCTGACCTAACCAACTCCGTCTTTCCTTTAACCTCCAACTGCCCTTGGTCATTTCTGTGTATGGGCCAAGCTAATTTGGGGAGAAATTTAGTTTATAGTTTAAATGATAGTAGCCCTTCCCCCAAAACTAAACTGCCTTTGTAAAGCTAATGAAAGTCCACCAGGCTAAGAGAATGAGAGGAAACTGAATTCTGCCAAGGTGTAGTCATAAATGATTACCGTCCATTATTCCAGAGGTCACAAGATTGGCAACTTCCCCAGTTACTCCTGTAGATAACATCACTGTGGTAGAACCTATGATTGGCCTTTTGAAATGTCTTTTGGGGTTTCTGCATTTCTGATGACTGATGACTCCACCCATACCCGCCAGGTGGTCCTGTGGCCCCACCCAGAAGCTAACTCAGTGCTCGCAAGAACCATTTTCCACACCTTAGGATTGCATCTCCAACCAATGAGCCACACCTTTTTCCTAGCCACCTGCTCCTCTCAAAACTGTGTTTGAAAAACTCTAGCCTCCAAATTTAGGAGAAGGCTGATTTGAGTAGTAATAAAACTATGTTCTCCTGTTTATCCAGGTTTACACGTGTACAACTCTTTCTTTATGGCTATTTTCCCGTCTTGATAAATCAGCTCTATCTGGGCAGTTGGCAAGAAGAACCCACTGGGCAGTTACAGGACGGTCCAGAAAGCTTGCAGTCCTGGCATACAGACAGAAACGTTCACTGCTAGAGTGGTCAAAGCGACAGTTCCTACAGTCCTTAGGAGAGTCAGCTCTCAGCACAGGAGAGAGTAAGGGGATAAGCAGATGTTTGCAAAGGATAAGGAAGCGGGTACAGCACAGCACAAAGAGGTAACCCATCCCCAGGAGTAGGGGGTTTATGTTTTCCGGTCTCATCACCCTCCCCAACCCCCATGCCCTGGAGCTTTGACTATGCAACAATCAGGCCTGAAAAGGGTCTGAGACCACTGGCCTGGGACAGATTTAAGAATCTCTACTCAGGCTGGGCACGGTGGCTCACTTCTATAATCCCAGCACTGTGGGGGGCTGAGGCAGGTGGATCACCTCAAGTCAGGAATTCAAGGCCACCCTGGCCAACACAGTAGAAACCCCATCTCTACTAAAATACAAAAATTAGCCAGGCGTGGAGGCAGGTGCCTGTAATCCCAGCTACTTGGGAGGTTGAGGTAGGAGAATTGCTTGAACCTGGGAGGCAGAGGTTGCAATGAGCCAAGATTGTGCCATTGCACTCCAACCTGGGTGACAGAGCAAGGGTCCATTTGGAAAGATGTTTTAGGAAGGTGAGAGGAGAGGAGAGATGCTTAGCTGTTCTGGGTACTTGCTTCCTGCCTCTGGTGCAGCTGGGAGGTGGATAAAGGAAAATTCTCTTCAAAAGTAGGTGGAAGAAATTAGGGGTTCAGGGAAGCATTCAATAGATGGTGTCTCCAGGGAGCAGGTTTCAGGAGAAGGTAGGAGTTTTAGTGGCCAGAATAATATGTCTATTATACTACCTGCTTCTACATCATACAGACAGAAATCAAACTGTCCACAGCTCAGACCAGACCTTATGCCCTGTGATGAGCTTCAGTGCTTCCGGTTCAAAACTGAAAATAAGAACCCCTTCCAGGTCAAAAATCTTACCTTTGGAATAATGAATTTCCACCCTACTTCACAAATTACTTAAATAACACTTTTTGAATGACTGAAGTTTGCCAACTATACTTTGTACATATAAATTGTTTTCATTTTATAGTCACTGTCCAAGGTAGACAGTGTAGTCAACACATATTGAGCCTTCCAGGGACTACCCTACAATGGGCCCAAGCTCTTTCTTTCTCTTTTGGGGAGAGGGGGTGGCAGGAGAGACAAGGTCTCGTTCTGCTACCCAGGCTGGAGTGCGGTGGCGGAATCAGAAGCTCTGTTAACCCTGAAACATAGATTGTCTCAGTCAGTCTCCACAGAGCACTGTTATCTCCAGATTATTCTGATTAATAAAAAAATTTTGAGAGTTTAAATATCTTGTCCAAAATAACAGAATATGTAAGTGGAAAAGCTCATACCTGAATCCATGCAGTCTGATCCTAGAGTCCGTGGAAACTGACAGGCGGAGGACCAAATATGATGCAACTACTAAGTGACAGGTACAATTCGTAGGGGCAGAAAGGTGTGGAACATTGTGTCACCCATCATGTGGGTTATAGATACACTCTTATAACAAAAGACGGGTTAACAAGAGAAAAGCATAACACATTTACTTCATCAAAGTTTTCTATGATGTGGGAAACTTCAGAAATGAAGACCCAAAGACTCGAGGAAAACTCTCCACTTTTGTACTTCGATTTTATGGAGAATGTGATTGGACCAAAGAGTGTCATCTAAAGGCACAGACTGAGGGGGAAACCCCACAAGACCTGTTTATTCCAGTCTTGGCTTCTGCGTGCAGCATTCCTTCCTCCTGAGTAGAGGGCAAGACCCATTCTAGAATGAGGCTCTAATAATCTACTATTAGATAATGAGGGCGGATAATTTCTTTATGGACAGATTCCATGGAAAAATAGAGTAAACTTAGAGGAATATTTCTAGTTTCTATAATTAGCTTTTAGAAAGAGGAATTCTCATTTCTATGGCATGCCTAGGGGAGAAAGGGGAATCAGAGACAGGAGGACAGTAGAAGGTCAAAGAGAAACTTTGCTTCTGAGGCCCTTCCCATGTTTTCCATTTCAAAGTACTCAGCATGCCAGAGTGCCAATCTTTGGAGTATCATTTTCTAAGCCCAGAACAAATTCCAGCACACCTGTGTAGGTCTAACTCAAACACTATGATCACTCTTTTGCTCTGAACTGGTTTAGTACACTTAAACCAAAAGTATGTATGAATTTGACCTGAAACAAAAAATGACTACATAATTTCATAGGATAAAATGCAAAAAATAAGTAAATGGTATTTTCATATATTTAGCAAATATCAGATAAATAAAAATATAGTATTTGGGAGTAAAAAAAAGATAGATAAGGAAAGCACTGTGATGGAGGGGTACAATGGCAACATGGTGGAGTAAGAAGTCCCGGACCCTCCTTCTTCCAATAAGTAATTAAGAAACAATTCATGGAAAAATTTCCTTTTTGAGAAATCAGAAACAAATTGAAAGGTGACTACACTTTGAGAGAATGCAAAACCACACTCATCAAAGTTAGTAGCAAAATTCAAAATAACCTCTGACCTAAAACTCTTCTCAGTGCCACATAATTATAGGAAGAAACTCTCTAGCCCTCAGCTTCACCTAGGGAAGAGAAGGGACTGATTTGTGCATCCAGTACTCCAACTTTTCTGAGGGGGTTCCCCAGAGGACTGGCTTCTGTCTTGCCATACTTGGAACTCTGAAGTTTCCAGCACAGTCTAGTCACCTTCAGGAGAACAAAGGTGGTGGCTTAGGCTGATAGATGCCATCGATCCTTCCCTCTGCTCAGCACACAGCAAGTAGATGAAAAATTCCCATCAGCTTCCCTTCGGGAATAGAAAGAGTTAATTGACGTATCCAGTACCTCGGTTTCTCCAGGGCTGCCCAAAAAATGAGCATCTGACTCACTAGTCCTAGAACTCTACTGAGTCCCGCGTATATTAGTCACCTGGGAAAAAATGAAGGTGGTAGCTTGGCCTGGTAGACACCATAGCTCTTCCCCAACCCTAGCTCAGCAAAGAGTGAGTTGGCAAAAACCCCAGATGCCTTATTTTTGGGGAGGGAAGAGTTGGTAAAGACCCCAAAATATGTGGCTGGGCTAATTTGTGGGAGTCCTTTCCTATACAAAGCCAGTCTGTGAAGATTAGGAGAGATGCCTACTTTGTCTAATGCACAGACATCAATACAGAGAATCACGAAAAAATGCAGGCAAAGATGTTTCAAAAGAGATACATTTTCAGAGACCAACCCTAATGAAACAGTTATATGATTTACCTGACAAGACTAAAAGTCAAAGATGCTCACCAAGGTAAAGAGAACAATACATTAGTGAAATAAGAATTTCAGGAAAGATTTAGAAAATATTTTAAAAACTACCAAAGAGAAATCATGGCAGAACACAAAAACCGAACTGAAAAATTTAGTAGAGGAGTTCAAGAGCAGACTAGATCCAGAAAAAGAAAAGACCAGTGAACTTTAAGAATGGCCACTGAAAATAATTTAGTCAGAAGTGCAAAAAGAAAAAACAGAGTGAAAAGGGGTGAAGAAAGCTTAAGGGAATTATGGGTTATGTAAGACAAACTAATATAAGCATTATCAGAGTCTTAGAAGAAGAGGGAAAGAAAAGACCAGAAAGCTTATTCAGAGAAATGTTGGCTGAAAATTTCTCAAATCTGGGCAAGGAAGGGGACACCCAGATCCAAGAAGCCTAAAAACAAATAAACAAACAAACAACAAACCAAATAAGACTCCCCTGCAAAATTCATACCAAGAAACATGATAGTGAAATTGTCAAAAATCAAAGACAAAAAGAGAATTTTGAAAGCAGCAAGAGAAAAGTGATTTGTCAATGCAAGGGAACCTTCATATGACTATTAGTAAATTTTTCAGCACAAACCTTGAGGGCAGAAAAAAGTGGGATAATAAATCAAAAGTGCTAAAAGAAAAAAACTGCCAATGAAGAACACTATACCCAACAAAACTGTCCTTCAAAAATACAGGTGACATAAAAATGATCACTACAATACCTGCCTTATAAGAAATGCTAATGTGAGTTATTCAAGTTGAAACAAAATTACACTCAAGAGCAACACAATAGCAGAGGCAAGCAAGAAACTAATTGGTAAAGGTAGATATATAGACAAACACAGAATGCCGCATTACTGTCATGATGATGGGCAAATCCTTTTTAGCTCTGGTATAAAAGGGAAAAGCAAAATAGCCAGGCACAGTTGCACACACCTATAGTCCCAGCTACTTGGAGGCTGAGGCATGAGAATCACTTGAGCCAAGAAGTTAGGGAATAGTCTGGGCAACATAGCAAGATCCTGTCTCAAAACAACCCCAAAAGTTAAAAGATAATACTACTAAAGTAATTATTTAACAGTTAAGAGATACACAGTATGAATAGATATGAATTGTGACAACTATTTCAAACAGGAAATTCTGCAATATGGAACGACTTGGATGAACCTGTAGGATATTATGCGAAATGAAATAAGCCAGACACAGAAAGACAAATGCTGCATTATTTCACCTATATGAGGTATCTAAAATAGTCCAATTCATAGAATTAAAGCATGTAAGGGTGGTTGCCAGGGAATGTAGAGAAGGAAAATGAGTTACTAGTGAAGGTACATAAAGCTACAGTCAAGTAAGATGAATAAGCTCTAGAGATCTGCTATACAACATTGTACCTATAGTCAAAAATACTGTATTGTACTTAAAAGTATATTAACAAGATAGCCTCATGTTGTGCTCTTAACCACAATAAAATAATTAGAGAAGAAAATAATTGGCACTGTTATTCATAATTGTTATGAGATTAAATTGACACAAAATTTCTGGAAAGTAGTTGACAAGATGTTAAGAATCTTAAAAATGATCAGACCTTTAAAACCAAAGACAATGTGAAAAGAGATCCACTTCATCTTATTTGTTTCCTAAATACCACACAGATTGTATTATTTATGTGGTTAAAAATGCTATTCATTGAGCATACATTCTGAAATAGTAATGTAGCATGTTCCTCTGGATTCTGGAATGCTTTGCAAGAGTGTTAGTAGCATAAGTGTTCAAAAATACATTTTGATTTTCCTTTTTTCAAGAGCATGATAAGATTACACTTCTCTACCTTCTTAAATTTAGGTGTGGCCCCATGAGTAGTTGCAGTCAATTGAATGTCAGTATGTTTTACTTTTGGAAGTTTTAAGAACCAAAGTGTAATTTGTCAAGTTCTCTTCCCCCTACCATAGCAGGCAAGATTCCCAGTGGTATCTTTTGTGTGCTCTGGGTCCTGTAGTGAGGTAGATACAAAGTAGAGCCTTCAGTTAACTTTCTTAAAAAAAAATAGGTAGGGTCTCACTCTGTCATCCAGACTTGAGTGTATAATCTCAGCTCACTGAAGCCTCAACCTCCCAGGCTCAAACAATCCTCCTAATTCAGATATGTGCTACAGGTACACTTCACCGCACCTGGCTAATTTTTTTTATTTCTTTACAGAGATGGGGTCTTGCTATGTTGCCCAGAATAGTTTTGAACTCCTGGGCTCAAGCAATCCTCCTGCCTTGGCCTCTCAAAGTGCTGGGATTATAAGCATTAGCCACTGCACCTGGCCTAGTTAACTTTCTTTCTCTCTTTCTTTCTTTCTCTCTTTCTTTCTTTCTCTTTCTTTCTTTCTTTCTTTCTTCCTTTCTTTCTTTCTTTCTTTCTTTCTTTCTTTCTTTCTTTCTTTCTTTCTTTCTTTCTTTCTTTTCTTTCTTTCTTTCTTTCCTCCTTCCTTCCTTCCTTCCTTCCTTCCTTCCTTCCTTCCTTCCTTCCTTCCTTCCTTCCTTCCTTCTCTCTCTCTCTCTCTCTCTCTCTCTCTCTCTCTCTCTATTTCTTGAATGGAGTCTCACTCTGTCACCCAAGCTGTGCAGTGGTGCTCGCTTGTCTCACTGCAACTTCCGCCTCCCAGGTTCAAGTGATTCTCCTGCTTCAGCCTCCCGAGTAGCTGGGATTACAGACATGCACTCCATGCCCAACTAATTTTTGTATTTTAGTAGAGACAAGTTTTCACCATGTTAGCCAGGCTCCTGGCCAACTCCTGGCCTCAAGTGATTCTGCCCACCTCGGCCTCCCAAAGGGCTGGAATTATAGGCATGACCAACCGTGCCAGGCCCTGGCCTAGCTAACTATCAATATATGTGAAGCATGGGGAAAAATTTTGGAATTTGAGGGTTATTAGTCATGACCAGATTTAACCATTAAAAAGCATCTGTTGCTTACTTGTCCATGAGATAAACATCTCAACTCAGAACACATCTCTTTTTCATTGTCTGAGAATATCTGAAGTGGTTTTAAGACATGTGAAAAAGTTTTAACACTTTATATCGATGACATACTTTCATGATACCTGCAGTGTGAACAAAATGTTTAAATTTCACATGACTCTTAGCTCTAAGGAACCAGACTTGCAGCATAATTTAGTCTGTCCTTACTGATAAAGGGAGTTTTTAGATCAATATTGAAGAGTATACTGATTATCAAAGTGGTTAAATATTTAAGTTTGCAAATTCAATTGTGACTAGTTAGCAAACATCAAAACATCATTGAATATACAGTACATGCACCATCCATGGTTTTAGGATATGCTGAATGCATAGTGGAATAAATCTGATTCCTAACCTCAATAATTTAATGGAAGATATGGATATGTGCGCTCTAAGATAGTCTGGAATGGTTCCAGCCTCCTGGTAATCATACCTTTGTGTAATTCCAAGATCCTTGACCACTTGTTTTAGGATGTTATTTGCTTCAGAGAAACTCTCTTACCTTTACCACCATCTGGAGCACCACAACCATCTCTGCAAAATCAGCCGAAATTTACCACTTCCTTTTTTTCTGAAGATACAGCTTGTATTTTACATTTGTTGTTGCTAGGTTTCTGTTATGCATTTGTATTTTATATTTAACATTTTGGTATAATCCTCCCAACAAATAATGTGGAGTGTAACATAGTAGATGCTTTCTGAGCAGTAACTGAAAGACTGAATTGGAGTCTCACATGAATCTCATGATAAGGGGATCATGTTACTTTATACTTTGAGAATTTGACTTCCAGCAGCTACTTTATCCCCCATCCATAACCTTTGTATTTGTATTTGATAACACAAAAATGATGAGAGAACTGTGCTATTCTAAAAATAAACACAGTTCTTAGATTTCAAAAGTGAGCTTTAACAATATGTATCCCCATCTTAGTGAATGGACTTCAGGCTCATGCTTATAGCTCCACTGATAGCTGCCATGCTGATTGATGATAGCTTATAAAAATATCTTTCTGTGGAGACTTTTGTGGTAAATATTTCCTGTGCAACTGACCTCATTTTGTTTCCAGTGGAAATTTCTGAAACTTGAACATCAAAAACTTTCATACAGTATCTTTTTTCATCATGATTTTAACAATGTTCTGAATACTGGTATAATGTATTATTGAACAGGTTATAGAAAGCACATTTATTATTGGAAAGAGTTTGTATTTGAAGTCTTGATCAAGTAGGTTCAGTTGGTACTTAAAATCATATATTTTGCTGTATGATTTTCTTACATTAATAACAGTGAATTCAGTTATAATGCCCAATCACACACACACAAAATTATCTTTTGAGGACAAATATAACCATTCGCCTAGATTAAATGTGGAAAATTTGTTAGGAGCTGTTGTGGGCTGAATTGTGTTCCTACTCTTCGCCCCAGAATTCATATGTTGACCTCTTAGCCCTTAGAAGATGGAGTCTTTAAAGAGGTAAATAAATTAAAGGTGAGCCCTAGTCCAGTATGACGGGACTTCTCATACGAAGAGATTAAGACACAGATCCTTACAGAGGTAAGACCAGGTGAAGACAAAGAGAGAAGATGACCATCTATAAGCCAAAGAGAGAGGCCTTAAAAGAAATCAACTCGTGGCTCACGCCTGTAATCCCAGCACTTTGGGAGGCTGAGGCGGGCAGATATGAGGTTGGGAGTTTGAGGCCAGCCTGGCCAATACGGTGAAACCTCGTCTCTACTAAAAATGAAAAATTAGCCGGGCGTGGTGGTGCATGCCTGTATAGTCCCAGCTACTGGGGAGGCTGAGACAGAGTCACTTGAACCTATGAGGCAGAGGTTGCTGTGATTGTGCAACTGCACTCCAGCACGGGCAACAGAGCAAGACCCTGTCAAAAAAAAAAAAAAAAAAAAGAAAGAAAGAAAGAAAGAAAGAAAAAAGAGAAGAAATTAACTCCACCAACACCCTGATCTCAGATTTCTAGACTCTAGAACTCTGAAAAAAATTATTTTTTATTTAAGCCACCCAGTCTGTGGCATTTCATTACGTAAGCCCTAGAAAACAAATATAGGAGGTTTTCCAGAGCTACACTCCAGTACAAATAAGAAGCATAGAATAAGCACAATAAATATACCACATATCCATTCTTCCTTCAATATACATTTGTGTTGTTGCTCTCTGGCATTACAAAAACAGTCACAGTTCAAGGGAAAATTTTCATTTCCTAGCAAAAATAGACACCTGTTTATGTTACTACACTGCAAATACATTATAAATATATTTATATGTAAAATCTATAGGAACAGAAAAAAAGAAAGAAGAACTGAGACTTAAAACAGAAGAAGCTTAACTGGTACATCTGCACTCTGATGAGTGAGAAGTCCAAACAAATAGAAAAGTCACAGCCAAACGGTGAGTTCCTTCTATGGTTAGAACACATCTGTCTTAACTCAGAAATCACGCCTAATCTTGTTAGTAGCTTACATTTTTCTTAGGCATCAATAAGCACTTTTTAACTGTTTAAATTTAGCAAGAAACATTTTGTTTGTAACTCTGAATTTCAGTGGGCTAATTATGGTGCACACAGGCGGTAAATAACAGATGAGGCAGAAGATAAATGGAGTGATGGTGCCACACAGTCTTTAATCCTCAGAGGCTTTCACTCACTCCCCCATCTTCATTGTCTTACTGCACTCTTCCAATATGATTGATCATCTTCCAATTCTGTGGATGGCGAAAGAGAAGATATTTCATTGAAAACACTGTCCTTACATTCTCAGTCTTCTCAGAGAATATGTTTCTCTTCTTTTATTTGTCATCACTGAACACTAGAGCTCCCCCAAGGACACAACTTTTCTTGTGTATTTTTTTATTATGGTTAAAAAAACATATAACACATAAAATGTGCCAGCATAACCGTTCCTAAGTGTAGAGTTCACTAATGTTAAGTTACTGGCATTGTTATAATACAGATCTTCAGAATTTTTTTCATCTTACAAAACTGAGTCAGTGTACCCTTTAAACAATAACCCCTCATTTCTTGCTCCTCTCAGCTCCTGGAAATCACCATTTTACTTTTTTTCTCTATGAATTTGACTTCTCTAGGTACTTCATGTAAGTGGAATCATACATTGCCTTTTTTTTTTTTTTTTCTCCAAGACGGAGTCTCGCTCTGTTGCCCAGGCTGGAGTGCAGTGGTGCAATCTAGGCTCACTGCAAACTCTGCCTCCCGGGTTCAAGGGATTCTCCTGCTTCAGCCTCCCAAGTAGCTGGGATTACAGGTGCCACCATTACGCCCAGCTAATTTGCATATTTTTAGTAGAGACAGGGTTTCACCATGTTAGTCAGGCTGGTCTCGAACTCCTGACCTCAGGTGATCTGCCTAGCTCGGCCTCCCAAAGTGCTGGGATTACAGGCGTGAGCCACGGCGCCCAGCCCATTATCTGTCTTTTTTATAACTGGCTTATTTCACTTGGCATAACGTTCTCAAGGTTCATCCATGTTGCAACATGTGTCAGAATTTCCTTCCTTTTTAAGGCTGAATAATATTCCACTGTATGAATATACCACATCTTAGACTCTCACTTGCTAGTGGACACTTGACATGCTTCTACTTTCTGGCTCCTGTAACTAGTACTGCTATGAACATGGGTGTAAAAATATCTCCTTGAGACTGGTTTAGTCCATTTGTGCTGGTATAACAAAATACCAAGACTGGGTAATTTATAAAGAATAGAAATTTATTGATTACAGTTCTGGAGGCTAGAAAGTCCATGATCAAGGTGCTGGCACTTGCTGTCTGGTAAGCATTCTTGCTGCATCCTCACATGGTGGAGGGAGTGAAAAAATGCAAAAAGCATGAATGCTGTGTCTTCACATGGCAAAAGGCAGAAGAGCAAAAGGGTCTAAAGCTAGTTCCCTCCATCCCTTATAAAAGGCACTAATCCATTTATGAGACTGGAGCCCTCATAACTCAAACATTCCCCAAAGACCTCACCTCTTATATCACTGCAATGCAGATAGTTTTAACATAAATTTGGAGGGGGCACATTCAAACCGTAGCAGAGACCCTGCTTGCTTGCTTTCTCTTCTCTTTTCTTTTCTTTTCTTTCTTTCTTTCTTTCTTTCTTTCTTTCTTTCTTTCTTTCTTTCTTTCTTTCTTTCTTTCTTTCTTTCTTTCTTTCTTTCTTTCTTTCTTTCTTTCTTTTTCTTTCTTTCTTTTTCTTTCTTTCTTTCTTTTCTTTCTTTCTTTCTTTTCTTTCTTTCTTTCTTTCTTTCTTTCTTTCTTTCTTTCTTTCTTTCTTTCTTCCTTCCTTCCTTCCTTCCTTCCTTTTTTCTTTCTTTCTTTCTTTCTCTTTCTTTCTTTCTTTCTTCTCTCTTTCTCTCTCTCTTTCTCTCTCTCTTTCTCTCTTTTTTTCTTATATATACCTAGAAGGGGGATTACTGGGTCATATGGTAATTCTATTTTTAGTTTTTTGAGGAATCATCACACTACTTTTCATAGTGGTGACACCATTTTATAATCCCACCAACAATGCATAAGGTTTCCAATTTCTCCGCATCCTTACCAACACTTATTTTCTGTTTTATTTCATTTTGTTTAATAGTAGCCATCCTGATAGGTTTGAAGTGACACCTCATCTTGTTTTTAATTCTAACATCCCTTCTATGTCTGGTTGTGATGCATGCTCTGTCCTTTCATTTATTTTTCGCCTTTTAAAATGGCTTCCCCGCCCCCCCCCCCTTGATAGCCTGATAATATACCAAGAAAAAGGAACTGCTCCAATTTGATCTTTAGCTTGTGGTGAGTTGTGGAGAGAGGGAAGTAAGGTTAGATCTCAGATTTGTAATGAGGCCCCTGGACTGTAAGCTTCACAAATGTTTCTGTTTGTTTGTTTGTTTTTCCATCCCACTTAGGTGGGAGAGGATGGCTAGAGTGGTCTGAATTGGATATTTCTCTTCTCCCATGTGGAAGGCTAGAGCCGACTAGAGTTGTATAATGCTTCTTCTAGGTCAGTTAGACTCTTAATAATGCCCCAGCAATTTAGGTCCTGGTTTACTATTTTCTTCTGAGGGCAGTTTCTTTCTTTTTAAGAAGAACACAGTGTACAATAAGAAAAAACAACAACAAGAAGAAGAACGCAGTGCTCTGGCATGTTTTAAAACTATTCCTTTCTTTCTCCACCTATTGGAAGCATGAGAGGGTTTTTCTCTAGTATTTTCTGTGAGAACCTGCTCAAGTTCCTGGAGGTAAATCTCACAAAATTGTAGGATCCTCATATGACTGGGTCCTGCTGGAGTTTTTAACTCTTAAAGTTGCCTGCACTGGGCCTCCAGCACCTCATCAATTATAGTCTGGCTTTTCCTCTCCCAACTCTGGCTCTCATGATAGTTTCTCTTCCTGAATCCCTGTATTTTCCCGTCTGCCTCTTCAAACCGGGATGCAGCCATTTGCTGTTTCTTCACTGCTCTTGCATATCCTAGAAGAGTTGTTGATTTGTCAGTCTGTTCAATTTGTTCTTGTATTTAATCTGAAGGGGCAACTTCCAAGCTCCTTATAGGCAGAACTGGAGACTGCAAGTTTTTTCTCATTATGGTTTTGACTTAAATTTTCCAGATATTAGTGAAGTTGAGCAACTTTTTATATTCTTGTTGGCCACTTACATGTTATCTTTCAAGAAATGTCTATTCAATTTCTTTGCCCATTTTTTAATCAGGCTATTTGATTTTTGCTTATGAGTTATAAGAGTTCTTTGTATATTCTGGATATTAATCTCTTATCAAATTTTAGAAATGAAAATCTTTTCTTCTATTCCACAGATTGCCTTTTCACTCGTTTTTTTAGACGGAGTCTCACTCTGTCACCCAGGTCGGATTGCAATGGTGCCATCTTGGCTCACTGAAACCTCTGCTTCCCGTGTGCAAGCGATTCTCCTGCCTCAGCCTCCCAAGTAGCTGGAATTCCAAGGACATGCCACCACACCTGGCTCATGTTTTGTATCTTTAGTAGAGATGGGGTTTCACCATGTTGGCCAGGCTGGTCTCAAACTCCTGACTTCAGGTGATCCGCCCACCTTGGCCTCCCAATGTGCTGGTATTACAGGCATGAGCCACTGCATCTGGCCTCTTTTCACTCTGTTGATTGTGTCCTTTGTTGCACAAAAGTTTTTAAGATTCATGTAGTCTCATTTATCTATTTTTGCTTTTATTGCCTGTGTTTTTAGTATCATACCCAATAAATCATTGTCAAGTCCAGTGTCATGAAGCTTTCCCTATATGTTTTCTTATAGGAATTTTATAAATTTAGTTTTTATGTTTAGGTCATTAATATATTTTGATTTAATGGTGTAAAATAAAGGCCCAACTTCATTCTTTTGCATGTAGAGATCCAGTTTTTTCAATACCAGTTGTTGAAGACACTGTTTTTCCCCACTGAGTGGTCTTGGTATCGTTGTCAAGGATCATTTGACCACATGCATGAAAATTTAATTTATAGGCTGTGTATTCTATTCAATTGGTCTATTTGTCTGTTTTTATGCCAGTACCGCACTACTTTGATTATCATAGATTTGTAATATGTTTTGAAATCAGGAAAAGTCTAATGTCCTCCAACTTGGTTCTTTTTCAAAATTGTTTTGACTATTCAGAGTACTTTGATATACCAAATGAATTTCAGGATTTATTTTTTTATTTCTCCAAAAGATCCCGTAAGGATTTTGATAAGGATTGCATTGACTCTGTAGGTCACTTTGGACATTAGAACAATGTAACAATCTTAAGTTATCTAATCCGTGAACACAGGATATCTTTCATTTATTAGTATCTGCTTTAATTTCATTCAGCAACGTTTTATGGTTTTTGGTGTACAAGCTTCTCATCTCCTTGGTTAGGTTTATTCCTAAGCTTTTTATTGTTTCGAGTGAAATTGTAAATGGGTTTGTTTTCTTAATTTCCTTTTTGGATTGTTCATTATTCATGTGTAGAAATGCAACTGATTTCTGTGTGTTGGTTTTGTACCTTGTAACTTTGCTTAATTCATTTATTAGTTCTAACAGATTTTATTGTGTATGGAATCATTAGAGTTTTCTATGTATACGATTTTGTCCTCTGTAAACAGAGATTATTTACTTCTTTTCCAATATGGATGCCTTTTATTTGTTTTTCTTGCTTAATTGTTCTGGGTATAATTTTCAGTTCTATGTTGAATAGAAGTAGTAAGAGTGGGCATCTTTGCCTTGTTTCTGATACTAGAGAAAAAGCTTTTAGTCTTTTATCCTTGTGTATGATGTTATCTGTGGGCTCTTTATAAATGGTCTTAATTGTGTTCATGGAATGGCCTTCTCTTCCCATTTTATTAAGTGTTTTAACAGGAAAGAGTGTTTAATCTTGTCAAATGATATTTCTCCACTGATTGGGATAATCGTGGTTTTTGTCCTTTATTCTGTTAATGTGTTATATACGTTACATTGTTTTGTTCTTTTCTTTTTTCTCTCTCTTTCTTTCCTTTCTCCCTTCCTTCCTTTCTCTCTCTCTCTCTCTCCTTCCTTTCTTTCTTTCTCTTTCTTTCTTTCTTTTTCTTTCTTGATTTCTTTCTTTCTTTCTTTCTTTTTCATTTCTTTCTTTCTTTCTTTCTTTTTCTTTCTTTCTTTCTTTTCTTTCTTTCTCTCTCTCTCTCTTTCTCTCTTTCTTTCTTTCTTTCTTTCTTTCTTTCTTTCTTTCTTTCTTTCTTTCTTTCTTTCTTTCTTTCTTTCTTTCTTTCTTTCTTTCTTTTCTTTCGAGACAGGGTCTCACTCTGTCACCCAGGCTGGAGTGGAATGGTGCTATCTTGACTCACTGCAGCCTCAATCTCCTGAGCTCAAGCAATCCTCTCACCTCAGGCTCCCAAGTAACTGGGACTACAAGTATGTGCCACCACACCTGGCTAGTTTTTATATTTTTTTATAGAGGTGAGGTTTTGCTGTGTTGCCCAGGCTGGTCTTGAACTCTTGAGCTCAAGCGATCTACCCACCTCCACCTCACAAAGGGCTGGGATTACAGGCATGAGTCATTGCACCCATAGATGGATTTTCATATGCTAAACTATCCTTGCATTCCTGAGTAAATCCCATTGGTTATCATATATGATTCTCTTAATATACTATTGAATTTGGTTTGCTAGTATTTTGTTGAGGATTTTTGCATTCAAATTCATCAGAGATATTGGTCTGTAGTTTTCTTTTCTTGCAGTGTCTTTGCCTAGCTTTGGTATTAGGGCAATTTTGACCTGATATAAGGAATTTAGAAGCATTCTATCCTCTTGAATTCTATGAAGGAGTTTCAGGGAAACTGGTGTTAATTCTTTTGTAAATGTTTAGTAGAATTCTCCAGTGAAGCCACCTGGGATTTCTTTTTAGGGGGATTTTTGATTACTAATTCAATCTTCATACTAGTTATTGATCTTTTCAGATTTTTTATATCTACATGATTCAGTCTTGCTAGCTTGTATGTTTCTAGGAATTTGTACATTTCTTTTAGGTTATCCAATTTGTTGGCATGCAATTGTTCACAGTATTCTCATGATCTTTTTTTATTTCTGTGGTATCAGTTGTAATATCTCTTTTTTCATTTCTGATTTTATTTATTTGCTTCTTCTCTTTTTTTAATCTAGCTAAGGGTTTATCAATTTTGTTGGTTTTTTGTCCATTATTTTTAGTTTTTATTTTGTTTATCACTGCTCTAATCTTTATTATTTCCCTTCTGCTAAATTTGAGTTTAGTTTGTTCTTATTTTTTGGTTTCCTAAGGTGCAAAGTTAGATCATTGATTGAGATATTTCTTCTTTTTTAGCTTACACATTTACAACTATAAAATTTCTTTATCATTGCTTTTGCTGCATCCCACAAGTTTTGGTATGTTGTGTTTTCAGTCTCATTTGTCCCAATGTATTTCCTAATTTCCATTGTGACTTGTTTTGTGACTCCATTGGTCATTTAAGAGTTGTTTAATTTCTAAGTATTTGTAGATTTTTCAGTTTCTCTTGTGTTAGTGATTTCTAGTTCACTGTATGGTGATTGGAAAAGAAACTTTCTATGATTTCAATGTTTTTGAATTTGTTAAGATGTGTTTTGTGACCTAACATGTGATGTATCCTGGAAAATGTTCCATGTGCACTCAAAATGAATGTATACCCTGGTGCTGTTGGTTGGAATGTTCTGTATGTGTCTATTGGGTCCAGTTGGTTTACAGTGTTGTTCAAGTCTTCTATTTCCTTATTAATGTTCTGTCTGGTTCTTCTATCAACTATTAAATGTAACTTATTGAAGTCTTCTACTACAATTGTGTTTCTGTGTTTTTCTCCTTTCAATTCTTTCAAAGCTTGATTTATATATTTAAGAGCTATTAGGTTTTGTGCATAAGTATTCATAATAGTAATATATTCATGGTGAATTGAATGTTTTTCATTATAGGATATCCTTCTTTGTCTCCTGTAAGTTTTTCATTTAAAGTCTCTTTGTTTGATATTATGTAGCCACTCTTGCTCTATTTTGGTTATTATTTGGCCAGAATCTGATTTTTTCCATTTTTTCACTTTTAGCCTATATATGTCCTGATATTAAGACTTACTTTGTAATTTTCTTAATGGCTTTTTGTTAAAAAATAAAACACTTCACAAACTTGCATGTCATCGTTGCTCAAGGGCCACACAAATCTTCTCTGTCTTGTTCCAACTTTAGTTTGTGTACTGCTGAAGCAAGCACTGTCAATTTTTTTTGCGTGTCTTCTGACTTTTTTATCTCTCATTTTCTCTGCCTTCCTTTGTATTACATTGATTTTTTGGAGTGACATACTTTTATTCTTTTTGCATTTTCTTTTTTCCTGTATTCCATAGATATTTTCTTTTTGGTTGCCATGGTAATTATGTAAAGCATCTTAAAGTTATAATAGTCTATTTTAAACTGTTAACAACTTCAATCATATACAAACATTGTACTACATTGCAGCTTTGCCCCCCCAACACTTTATGTTATTGATGTCACAAGTTACATATTTATATATTGTATACCAGTTAACATGCAATTGTACCTATTTGTTGTACAGTTTTATCATTTAAAATCTATGCACCAAAATTAAGATAATACAGGTTACTCTACTTGCCCATGAATTTACCTTTGATTCTTCTTTTTGATCAAGTCTGCCATTGAACCTCTAATAAGCTTTTCAGTTCAGTTATTGTATTTTTCACTCCATAATTTCTATTTGGTTCTTTGTTATAGTGTTTTGTATATTTGTTAATAACCTCATTGTGTTGATGCACTATTTTTCTTATCTCCTTTGGTGGCATATCTGTCCCCTTGTTTAGTTTATTGAGTGTATTTATGACAATTTAAAAAATTCTTTGTCAAGCAGCTCTTAGATCTGTGTTGCTTTCGTTTTAGGACAGGTTTTATTTTGGTCTTTTGATTGGACCAATCTGTTTCTCTGTTTCTTTGTATGCCTTGTGAGATATAGATATAGATATCTATATAGAGATATCTATATCTGTCTATATCTATATCTATGTCTATATCTGTATCTATATATACACACACACACATATATACATTTTTTCTGGGTTTTGGGCTTTTGGAAAAACAGCCACCTCTCTTAGCTTTACCAGTCAACTCAGTTTGAGGTTCTGGGACCTTTGAAACCTTTTCTCATGTCTTACTTTTCTTGGTGTTGTCCTATAAAACTGCAACTCTAACATGCTGCTAGCCTTTGCTTTCAGTGCCTTCCACACTCTACTACCTGTCCCACCAGCACTGTGAGTCAGGGGAGACAGAAACCAGTTCCTCAGGCAGCCCTCAGACAAGCCCCAGCATTAGATGCGTGGTCCACTTTTTTGTTTCCATCAGGAGAGAGAATCCCTTGTATGGGGTGGTTCCTCCCAGTTCCTTCACAGTATAATGCATAAAGGTGGGACATGAATGGGCATGTCAAATGTTACACATTTTTTCTATCGTTTTTTTGGGGGGGAATCCTTTCTTGGTTTTATAATGGGCTGGTGCTTCAGCTTCTCTAGTAGTCTCTAGTGTTGCCACAGCAAGGAGCCTGTGGAGAAGGCAGTCCCGTAATTTCCTAATCTGCTGTCTTGCTAATGTCATCCCTTCCTTTTTTCATTTTTAAGCCTAAAGTAGATTCTCTTAGCTCATGATTAACACTTGCTCACTTTTGTATCTTTACCTTCTTGCACAAAATTATCCTCTTAATCACTTCTTTTTGTGGTCACCTTCTGGCCTCCATTGTGGCTCTTCATTTTCGACAGTTACATTGTTTTATTTTACTGTATTTTCCTGTCCACCCCAATGCCCACTGCTAACCTGGCAAAGTTCAATGTCAAAAATAGGTAATCTAGTCAACAACTTGTCTTTATTATTCCTTGAGTTGCTCAGTTATTACTTCTACTATTACTACATTATAAATCTTAGGATTACATTTAATCATTAATTCTTTGAATATTTTAGGTTTCATATTATATTGTGTGTGTATGTGTGTGTCTGTGTTTTGTCAATTCTCTCTCACTATCTATTTATATTTTCTAGTGATAAGATATTCATAAATTCTGATATGCTTTGCTGTAAAGTGTAATTTGCATAATTATATCATCAAATGGATTCACTAGCATAAATAGAAAAAAATTATAGATCTGAATTTTCATGAGGGTTTTATATATGTGTGTGTATATATATAAAGAGATAGAACATATATGTTTATAGGCACATTATAATAATATATAATATATATTACATATGTATATAAAATATATACACACATTAATAATTGTATAAGAAGGATCTGTTGTGATAGAAGAAAATTGTGCATGTGATTGGTTGTTGCTCTTCATACTCTAACAAGCAGGATGACCCATCAACATGTTTCATGCCATGTATGGACAAGTAAAGACTCTTCTTTGGTTGATATTTCTAGCTAGTTTATAATTTTGCACCTTATAGGCTTTTGCAAGCATCCGTTTGAAGAGAACAGCTTACCGTAAATCAGTTATTTTTGGTACGGCCATTGTGGCTTCCTAGCAGACACAGTTATGATTCAGAACTTGAAGTTATACTTGAGTGACTAAAACACTATCTTAATCCCCTAATTACATCAGACTTCTAGTCACTCTACTGACCTTTCTAAGATACTCCCACCCTTTACATTTACTTGATGAATGTTTCTTTAAATGTGGTCCATGAACCTCCTGAAATAATTTTTAGCACATTCTCCATTCTAGCTAACTGTAATTTGGGAAGAAAAAGGGGTTTATTGTCACAAGAATCTGCATTATTAACAAGTTTTCAAGTTATATTTATATATACTATAGTTTGAGATCTTTATATGCACTAAAGCTTTATATACTAAAGCTTGAGAATAATTCCATAAATATATCGAATTATTCCATGCAGATGACCCAGGATACCCTTTCATAATTGTGGCAGACTCTGTGTATCCTAAAAATTTAGATAAGATGTATGGCAGAACCAAATACACTAGTACCAATAAAAAGACTGCTAGTTATCAAATAGTCAGATAGTTAAGAACATTTTAACGGAATCACTAAAGAGTGGATTGTGAAAGTCACACACACATCTCACTTCATAATTATCGGTGAGCTTTAAGAAATAAGTGTGTGCTCTCATGACAGACATATAATGAAAATTTTCTTCGATGGATAAACACTTTCTGTCTTCAGGGTTCAAACCCAGAACACCGTTTCCACTGTCAAGTAATTTGAGCATCTGGTTTAATTCTGCTCCAATAATAGAAAGTGACTTTTAGGAAATCTCAGAGTTTGCTGTTTTTTTTTTTTAACTTGTAATGTGAAAATGTCAGACTTGGAGACACTTAAAGTCTTTTTAAAAAAATTTTATTTATTTATTTATTTATTTATTTATTTATTTATTTATTATACTTCAAGTTCTAGGGTACATGTGCACAACGTGCAGGTTTGTTACCTATGTATACATGTGGCATGTTGGTGTGCTGCACCCATCAACTCGTCACTTACATTAGGTATATCTCCTAATGCTATCCCTCCCTCATCCCCCCACCCCACGACAGGCCCCGGTGTGTGGTGGTCCCCACCCTGTGTCCAAGTGTTCTCATTTTTCAATTCCCACCTATGAGTGAGAACATGCACTATTTGGTTTTCTGCCCTTGCAATAGTTTGCTCAGAATGATGGTTTCCAGCTTCATCCATGTCCCTACTAAGGACATGAACTCAGCCTTTTTTATGGCTGCATAGTATTCCATGCTGTGTATGTGCCGCATTTTCCAAATCCAGTCTATCACTGAGGGACATTTGGGTTGGTTCCAAGTCTTTGCTATTCTGAATAGTGCCACAATAAACATACGTGTGCATGTGACTTTATAGCAGCATGATTTATAATCCTTTGGGTGTATGCCCAGTAATGGGATGGCTGGGTCAAATGGTATTTTTAGTTCTAGATCCTTGAGGAATCACCACACTATCTTCCACAATGGTTGAACTAGTTTACAGTCCCACCAACAGTGTAAAAGCATTCCTATTTCTCCACATTGTCTCTAGCACCTGTTGTTTCCTGACTTTTTAATGATCACCATTCTAACTGGCGTGACTTGGTATCTCATTGTGGTTTTGATTTGCATTTCTCTGATGGCCTGTGATGATGAGCATTTTTTCATGTGTCTGTTGGCTACATAAATGTCTTCTTTTGCGAAGTGTCTGTTCATATCCTTTGCCCACTTTTGGATGGGGTTGTTTGATTTTTTCTTGTAAATTTGTTTAAGTTCTTTGTAGATTCTGGATATTAGCCCTTTGTCAGATGGGCTGTAAAAAGTTTCTTCCATTCTGTGGTTTGCCTGTTCACTCTGGTGGTAGTTTCTTTTGCTGTGCAGAAGCTCTTTAGTTTAATTAGATCCCATTTGTCAATTTTGGCTTTTGTTGCCATTGCTTTTGGTGTTTTAGTCATGAAGTCTTTGCCCATGCCTATGTCCTGAATGGTATTGCCTAGATGTTCTTCTAGGGTTTTTATGGTTTTAGGTCTAACATTTATCTAACATTTACGTCTTTAATTCATCTTGAATTAATTTCTGCATAAGGTGTAAGGAAGAGATCTAGTTTCAGCTTTCTACATACGGCTAGCCAATTTTCCCAGCACCATTTGTTAAATAAGGAATCCTTTCCCCATTTCTTGTTTTTGTCAGGTTTGTCAAAGATCAGATGGTTGTAGATGTGTGATATTATTCCTGAGGGCTTTGTTCTGTTCCATTGGTCTATATCTCTGTTTTGGTACCAGTACCATGCAGTTTTGGTTACTGTAGCCTTATAGTATAGTTTGAAGTCAGGTAGTGTGATGTCTCCTGCTTTGTTCTTTTGTCTTAGGATTGTCTTGGTAATGAGGGTTCTTTTTTGGTTCCATATGAACTTTAGGGCGGTTTTTTCCAATTCTGTGAAGAAAGTCATTGGTAGCTTGATGGGGATGGCATTGAATCTATAAATTACCTTGGGCAGTATGGCCATTTTCACGATATTGATTCTTCCAATCCATGAGCATGGAATGTTCTTCCATTTGTTTGTGTCCTTTTTTATTTCGTTGAGCAGTGGTTTGCATTTCTCCTTGAAGAGGTCCTTCACATCCCTTGTAAGTTGGATTCCTAGGTATTTTATTCTCTTTGAAGCAATTGTGAATGGGAGTTCTCTCATGATTTGGCTCTCTGTTTATTATTGGTGTAGAGGAATGCTCGTGATTTTTGCACATTGATTTTGTATCCTGAGACTTTGCTGCAGTTGCTTATCAGCTTAAAGAGATTTTGGGCTGAGATGATGGGGTTTTCTAAACATACATCTGCAAACCAGTACAATTTGACTTTCTCTTTTCTTAATCGAATACTCTTTATTTCTTTCTCCTGCCTGATTGCCCTGGCCAGAACTTTCAACACTATGTTGAATAGGAGTGGTGAGAGAGGACATCCCTGTCTTGTGCCAGTTTTCAAAGGGAATGCTTCCAGTTTTTGATATTGGCTGTGGGTCTGTCATAACCAGCTCTTATTATTTTGAGTTACGGCCCATCAATACCTAGTTTATTGAGAGTTTCTAGCATGAAGGGCTGTTGAATTTTGTGAAAGGCCTTTTCTTCATCTATTGAGATAAACATGTGGTTTTTGTCTTTGGTTCTGTTTATATGATGGATTACATTGATTGATTTGCATATGTTGAACCAGGCTTGCATCCCAGGGATGAAGCCCACTTGATCATGGTGAATAAGCTTTTTGATGTGCTGCTGGATTCCATTTGCCAGTATTTTATTGAGGATTTTTACATTGATATTCATCAGGTATATTGGTCTAAAATTCTCTTTTTTTGTTGTGTCTCTGCCAGGCTTTGGTATCAGGAAGATGCTGGCCTCCTAAAATGAGTTAGGGAGGATTCCCTCTTTTTCTGTTGATTGGAACAGTTTCAAAAGGAATGGTACCAGCTCCTATTTGTACCTCTGGTAGAAAGTGGCTGTGAATCCGTCTGGTCCTGGAATTTTTTTGGTAGGTAGGCTATTAATTATTGCCTCAATTTCAGAGCCTGTTATTGGTCTATTCAGGGATTCAACTTCTTCTTGATTTAGTCTTGGGAGGGTGTATGTGTTAGGGAATGTAACCATTTCTTCTACATTTTCTAGTTAATTTGTGCAGAGGTATTTATAGCATTCTGTGATGGTAGTTTGTGTTTCTGTGGGCTTAGTGGTGATATCCTCTTTATCATTTTTTATTGTGTCTATTTGATTCTTCTCTCTTTTCTTCTTTATTAGTCTTGCTAGTGGTCTATCTATTTTGTTGATCTTTTCAAAAAACCAGCTCCTTGATTCATTGATTTTTTTGAGGGATTTTTCGTGTCTCTATCTCCAGTTCTGCTCTGATCTTAACGTTTCTTGTCCTCTGCTAACTTTTTAATGTGTTTGCTCTTGCTTCTCTGGTTCTTTCAATTGTGATGTTAGGGTGTCAATTTTAGATCTTTCCTGCTTTCTCTTGTGGGCATTTAGTGCTATAAAGTTCCCTCTACACACTGCTTTGAATGTGTCCCAGAGATTCTGATATGTTGTGGCTTTGTTTTCATTGGTTTCCAAGAACATCTTTATTTCTGCCTTCATTTCGTTATGTACCCAGTAGTCACTCAGGAGTAGGTTGTTCAGTTTCCATGTAGTTGAGTGGTTTTGAGTAAGTTTCTTAATCCTGAGTTCTAGCTTAATTGCTCTGTGGTCTGAGAGACAGTTTGTTATGATTTCTGTTCTTTTACATTTGCTGAGGAGTACTTTACTTCCAATCACGTGGTCAATTTTGGAATAAGTGCGATGTGCTGAGCAGAATGTATATTCCGTTGATTTGGGGTGGAGAGTTCTGTAGATGTCTATTAGGTCAGCTTGGTGCAGAGCTGAGTTCAATTCCTGGATATCCCTGTTAACCTTCTGTCTCATTGGTCTGTCTAATGTTGACAGTGGGGTGTTAAAATCTCCCATTATTATTGTATGGGAGTCTAAGTCTCTTTGCAGGTCTTTAAGCATTTGCTTTATGAATCTGGGTGCTCCTGTATTGGGTACATATATATTTAGGATAGTTAACTCTTCTTGTTGAATTGATCCTTTTCCATTATGTAATGGCCTTCTTTGTCTCTTTTGATCTTTGTTGGTTTAAAGTCTGTTTTATCAGAGACTAGGATTGCAAGCCCTCCTTTTTTTTGTTTTCCATTTCCTTGGTATATCTTCCTCCATCCCTTTATTTTGAGCCTATGTGTGTCTCTGCACGTGAGATGGGTCTTCTGAATATAGCACACTGACGGGTCTTGATTCTTTATCCAATTTGCCAGTCTGTGTCTTTTAATTGGAGCATTCAGCCAATTTACATTTAAGGTTAATATTGTTATGTGTGAATTTGATCCTATCATTATGATGTTAACTGGTTATTTTGCTCGTTAGTTGATGCAGTTTCTTCCTAGCATCAATGGGCTTTACAATTTGGCATGTTTTTGCAGTGGCTGGTACCGCTTGTTCCTTTCCGTGTTTAGTATTTTCTTCAGGAGCTCTTATAAGGCAGGTCTGGTGGTGACAAAACCTCTCAGCATTTGTTTGTCTGTAAAGGATTTTATGTCTCCTTCACTTATGAAGCTTAGTTTGGCCGGATATGAAATTCTGGGTTCATATGAAATTCTTTTCATTAAGAATGTTGAATATTGGCCTCCACTCTCTTCTGGCTTGTAGAGTTTCTGTCAAGAGATCTGCTGTTAGTCTGATGGGCTTCCCTTTGTGGGTAACCCAACCTTTCTTTCTTGTTGCCCTTAACATTTTTTCCTTCATTTCAGCTTTGGTGAATCAGACAGTTACGTGTCTTGGAGTTGCTCTTCTCAAGGAATATCTTTGTGGCATTCTCTGTATTTCCTAAATTTGAATGTTGGCCTGCCTTGCTAGGTCAGGGAAGTTCTCCTGGATAGTGTCCTGAAGAGTGTTTTTCAACTTAGTTCCATTCTCCCTGTCACTTTCAGGTACACCAATCAGACATAGATTTGGTCTTTTCACATAGTCCCATATTTCTTGGAGGCTTTGTTCATTTCTCTTTACTCTTTTTTCTCTAAACTTCTCTTCTGGCTTCATTTCATTCATTTGATCTTCAATCACTGTTACCCTTTCTTCCACTTGATCAAATCGGCTACTGAAGCTTGTGCATGCATCGTGTAGTTCTCGTACCATGGTTTTCAGCTCCATCGGGTCATTTAATGTCTTCTTTATACTGTTTATTCTAGTTAGCCATTCGTCTAAACTTTTTTCAAGGTTTTAGCTTCTTTGAGATTGGTTCGAATATCCTCCTTTAGCTCAGAGAAGTTTCTTATTACCAATCGTCTGAAGACTTCTTCTCTCAATTCGTCAAAGTCATTCTCCATCCAGCTTTGTTCCGTTGCTTGTGAGGAGATGCATTCCTTTGGAGGAGAAGAGGCACTCTCATTTTTAGAATTTTCAGTTTTTCTGCTCTGGTTTCTCTCCATCTTTGTGGTTTTATCTACCTTTGGTCTTTGATGATAGTGATGTACAGATGGGGTTTTGGTGTGGATGTCCTTTCTGTTTGTTAGTTTTCCTTCTAACATTCAGGACCCTCAGTTGCAGGTCTATTGCAGTTTGCTCGGGGTCCACTCCAAACCTCACCAGCTGAGGCTGCAGAACAGCAGGCAAATGTTGCTGCCTAATCCTTCCTCTGGAAGCTTTGTCTCATAGGGGCACCCGGCTGTATGAGGTGTCAGTCGGCCGCTAGTGGGAGATGTCTCCCAGTTAGGCCACTTGGGGGTCAGGGACCCACTAGAGGAGGCAGTCTGTTTGTTCTCAGATCTCATGCTCCATGCTGGGAGAATCACTACTCTCTTCAAAGCTGTCAGACAGGGACATTTAAGTCTGCAGAAGTTTCTGCTGCCTTTTGTTCAGCTATGCCCTGCCCCCAGAGGTGGAGTCTACAGAGGCAGGCAGGCCTCCTTGCTCTGCAGTGGGCTCCACCCAGTTCGAGTTCCTGGCAACTTTGTTTACCTACTCAAGCCTCAGCCATGGCGAATGCCCCTCCCCCAGACTCGCTGCCACCTTGCAGTTTGATCTCAGGCTACTCTGCTAGCAGTCAGCGAGCCTCCGTGGGCATGGGAACCTCTGAGCCAAGTGCAGGATATAATCTCCTGGTGTGCCATTTGCTAAGACCGTTGGAAAAGTGCAGTATTAGGGTGGGAGTGTCCTGATTTTCCAGGTACCGTCTGTCATGGCTTCCCTTGGCTAGGAAAGGGAATTCCCTGACCCCTTGTGCTTCCCAGGTGAGGCGATACCCCACCCTGCTCTGTGGACTGCATCCGCTGTCTGACAAGCCCCAGTGAGCTGAACCCAGTGCCTCAGTTGGAAATGCAGAAATCAGCTGTCTTCTGCATCACTCACGCTGGGAGCTCTAGACTGGAGCTGTTCTTATTCCGCCATCTTGGAACCTCCCCGCAACTGTCCTCCCTAATCTTTTAGTATGCAGATGGGTTCTCTACCTGGCCTGTGCCTTGTTGCCTGTTCCTTTACTCTACATATGATGACAAGAAAAGAAGATGGAGCCTCCATGTTGAACATGCCTGGCCCTCAGGTAGCTCTTTTCTATTGTCACAGTGGCTGGCATTCATCTGTACAAGCTTCCAGCTTGCTCATCTATGTCTGCATCTTGATTTCTCAGGCTGCTCTTCATTAGAAAAGATTTTTTTGGCTGCTTTTTGTTAAAATGGAAAATTCTGCCTATGATTCTGTTGTCCTTACTATCTGCCTAAATAATTTCTTTCTGGCCGGGCGCAGTGGCTCAAGCCTGTAATCCCAGCACTTTGGGAGGCCGAGACGGGTGGATCACGAGGTCAGGAGATCAAGACCATCCTGGCTAACACGGTGAAACCCCCTCTCTACTAAAAAATACAAAAAACTAGCCGGGCGAGGTGGCGGGCGCCTGTAGTCCCAGCTAATGTAGTCCCAGCTACTCGGGAAGCTGAGGCAGGAGAATGGCATGAACCCGGGAGGCGGAGCTTGCAGTGAGCTGAGATCCGGCCACTGCACTCCAGCCTGGGCGACAGAGTGAGACTCCATCTCAAAAATAATAATAATAATAACAATAACAATAATAATTTCTTTCTATGTCCTGTATCACTGGCTTTCCCCTACCTACCAAGTTGTTGTTAAAAACTGCTCTCTGAATGCTCTAAGAGACTGATTTGAGTTTTGAATAAAACTCTAGACTCCCACACAGCTGGCTCTGCATGAGTTACTCTTTCTCTATTGCAATTTCCCTGTCTTGATAAATTGGCTCTGTCTAAGCATTGGGCAAGGTGAACCTGTTGGGTGGTTACATTCTCACTGTTGTAATTTTTCAAAGGTGATTTCAGTCATGCCACCATCAGTGTAGGCCTCACCTGGGAGATTGTTAGAAATGTAGAATCCTGGACCCAGTGAATATGAATCTGCAGTTTTAAAAGATCTCCAGGTAATTCGCAGATGCATTAAAGTTTTAGAACTACTGCTATAAGTGACATGGCTTCTTGATAAGTTATTTTCTGATTTTCAATCTGAAGTCCCCTGGGCTGCCTACCTGGATGTGTGGATAGGGGTTGAGGAAAGAGATGAACATTGGTGTTTCTCTTCAACAGTTTGAATTTGATGTTTGTTTGCACATTTCAATGTATTTGTATATTTTTAAAACTGGAGAAGTTATTCCCAGAGTGAAATTTTGTATTCACCTGGAAAATCCATTTCAACTATCTGAGTTAATTTACCAACAGTTCCCAGAAGAGGGCGCTGCAATGCCTTTCTTTTTTTGTCCGTACCCGTGTGTACTGATGTCAGAAAGTAATTGGTAAAATGTTTAAATCCACCTTATTTCATTGGATGTACCAATACTTGTACTTGCTAAGTAGCTATTCTTTTCTTTACTTTGTAGATGAGTAGAGAGGAAGACTGAACTGTTTCCCAACTCCCAAATTCAGGCTTCTTTCAAAATCTACAGTACCACTGGGGACTGTTACACCAGGACACACAGAGGCGAAGAACTAAAGCAAAATACTGTTTGCTTCACAGTTTTGCCTAAGACTGGGCTTAATTCTTAAAAAGGTAGCTCTGCTCTTAGTTGAGCGGTCTGGCTAAACTCAAGTAGATTAAACCAATGTTTATTGTGTTGCTTTGCTGAGCAACACAATAACTGCTTTTAGCTGCTTTCAACACAAAATGTTATCCATATTGCTTAGACTTTGCAAACGTAAATAAAATATTCTGTTATGTGTTTTGCAAGAATTTTGAGGGTGAGTTAATGTCAAGGTACCTCTGAACAATATTTTATACATGTATAGAATGAACAGGACTTCCTTGATGTTCCCCTCAACTTTACTAAACTTTAGACAGATTTCTTCCAGACTTATTGCTCCTTTACTTATCTTTTCTTAGATTGTTTACTTTAGAAAACTTCCCGCTATAAATTCTTTCTCTTCTTATTTGAGATTTAAATTTTTCTCAAGCCTTTTATCACTTTTGCAACCCAGAAATAGCTTTCTCAAAGACCTGGGAGCCATTTCTTTGAAAAATAATCATCAAGAAAAATAGTTCCCTTATCTTCCCATCTCTGTGGGAGGGTAGTACTCTAACTTCCATATGTGCCAGTTAGCAAATACAGATGGTCTAATCATGTTGACCCACATTCCCCACTAACATTCTCCAGAACTTTTTCACTAGCATACTCCCGCCTTCGCAAACTCTCCTGTCTTTTGTTCAACAGATTTGAATACAGTCTCTCTTTCCTATTGGAACAAGCTTGACACCTATTGCAGCAATTTTGAATAAAGTCTTCTTTGCCTATTTAACTTTGTCCAATGCAATTTTTCTTTGAGAATAGCCTATTGAGATGCAAATACAGTAAGTTAATGTATTAGCTACTTGCATACTACTGGCATTCTTTATGGCTCATTATTAGAAAATAATAAGTGTAATTGAGGAATATGGATATTTTCCCTCTACACCTGAAACCACTGAAAAGTAATCCTATAGACAAAGTAGCCCCTGTTCAATGTTTTTCCCTTATATCTTCCTAAAATACATTATTCTACTGTTCTTCCTACTTCAAGGACCACAGTGTCTCATTTGCTGACTTTTCCTGTGTTTTCCTCTAAATGTGAAATTAAGATTTTATTCTTGGCTCACTTCACTTCTCTATTTACACAGGTACAGACATGTAGATTAACAGATCTCATTGTCACTTCCACAGTTACCCTTCTGCAAACCTGTTCCACCTAGCAGTCAGAGTTATCTTCTAAAATATAAAAATGTAAAAGTATCTTTTCTCTGCTTGAAGTCCTTCAATAGCTCTTTATTGCAGTTAGAGAAAAAATGATACTCAAATCCTTCTCACTGTTTTACAAGGTCCAGTACAATCTAGCGTCTTTATATGCCCTCAACCTCAACCTTCACCACTCATCCTTCTTCACTTCTGCCTCCACTGCCATGTTGATCATATTAGATCCACAAGAACTTCTTTCCATTCCTAGCACATGCCAGGTTCTCCTTCCTTAGGCCCTTTGCTCCTGCTGTTCCCAAGGGAAGGAATGCTCATTCCTCAGATCTATTTTGGTTATGACAGCTGAAAGCTTTTCCCCAAAGATCTGGAACAAAACATGGATGGCTACTCTCATCACTCTTATTCAACATAGTACTAGAAGCCCAGCCCAAGCAATTAGACAAGAAGAAAAAAATACAAAATAAATCTAAATTTTCTGTATTTCTAAATGTAGAAAGGAGGAAGTCAAATGTTCCTGTTTTCTGAAGACACAATCTTATATATAGAAAACTGGAAAGTCCACCAAAAACTCTCAGAAGGGATATAAGCACTTAGTAAATTTGCAAAATACAAAATTAAGACAGAAAAAATCTGTAATATTTATATACACACACAATATACTAGCTGAAAGCAAAATCAAGAAGGCAATCCCATCTGCAATAGCTACACACACAAAAAATCTAGGAATAAATTTAACCGAGGAAGTGAAAAATCTCTATGTTGTAGGAAAATCCAGGTTCTTGTCACATGACTAAGATAATTTAGGCATGAGGACACATTGTAGGGTGAGTAGGGCAGAGTTTATTGGTTGAAAAAGAAAAAAAAATGGGAAACAGGGACTCTCAGCAAAGTGACAGTCGTGCTACGAAGTTTCCTGCTTTGCAGATTGACTCCTTTGCTACCACCCAGGAACAGGAGAGACTAGGCTCCTCCCCCTTGTAAACAGCGCTAACGTCCCAGGGCTCCACCCCATCCTCCCAGTGCACAGGACGGCCAGAGGTTCTCAGGAGACCCTTTTTGAGGTGGCTATCTCATTCCCCACTCTGAAGTATATCTAACTGCCCTTAGAATAAGGATAAGGATAAAGGAAAAGACCAATCTTAACTGCTTCCTGCCGACGGGGCGCTGTTTTGGGGAAAATGGCAGTCAGATCTCCCTCAAAGGCCTCTCTAAGGGTCCCTGGCAGAAGGTGCCATTGTCTGAGGCTCCAGTTGCATGACTGGAGTTTGATTGCCTGAAGGAGAGAAGAGGCAAGCCAGGTTAATAGGAAACATGTATCAAAACGAAACAAGGGGGTGTGTGAAGACAGCTCAAAAATCCTGAGGCCTTTTACCAGTTTGCACAGGGAGACGGAGGGGGTGGGGGACAAAAGCTGAACTGGTAAGGAAACTTACTTTTTTGCGGGCCTGTCATGCTTCTGGGCCCCCTTCCCCTGAGCCCAATCCTAAGCCAACCAATCTAAGGTTTGGGAAATTAACTCTTCCCAGTTTGGAGGATGCATCTGAGGGGAGTGTCCCATAGTATGGAGACACAATTACTTATCATTAAAGAGAGGACAGAAGAGGAAAAAGGAAAAAAGGAAGGTGTTTTTTCAAAGGAGTCCCAGGGATTCAAGAGGCATTTGAAAGGGATACAGACTGAAGATGAATGGCTACTCATCTAGAAAGAGGGGAGTCAGTGCCTCTGATTCCTTTGTCTTCCCAGCAAATACACAGGATACATGAGGGAGGAAGAGTGAGGTGTTCCCCTTTCTTTCCTCCATCCTTGTACCCCTGAGACTTGGTGACCATGACCAGTGGCCTCGGGTGTTAAAGTGACTTTCACCTATGTTAACAGGGGGGCCTAAGAGGTGGGAGTATCCATTCTTACCCATGTATGCTCTATCTCCCCTTCTGTCAGTAGCCTTTGAATTCCCTAGACCTCATTTATGCCATGGATACTAGTCTAGCCTTTATCCACGAAACTGGAAGCTTAGCTTAATCAGCAGGAATCAGCCACACTCACCTGCATTATGCCTCTTAAGTTCCGTTATCATCTGTCTCTGGATCCCTCAGACGACCCAGTTTTCTTTCCTAGGGCTTTGACTCAAAGCTTGGAATTGAGTTTGGGACAAAAATGTGTCTTGGAGTGGGTTGCATGGGTTCCTTATCATAAACCAAATGCTAAGGTGAAGCTGTGGAATTGGGTCTTCTTCCAACAAGGGAGAGAAAGGGATGTCTAGTGACATGCCTAGAAAACTGGTGGCTATAGTTATGCTTCCTAAGATTTGGGTGCATGGTGCTTGGCTTTGATTAGCTCCCTCGGTCTTACTCCCCCACTGCCCCCTCAAAAAATAACTACAGCAACAACAAAAAAAAACCCTGGTTGATGAGCAACCTATTTATTCCCATCACCTGGCAGGATTTGCAGGATAATTGCTCAGAACTAGAATACGGATCCAGATTTCTACATGACGCATCCCGTTTGTTCTTTCTGAGTTGCACACAGAGATCACTGGTTAGTTCACAGGAACAAGCAGGGTTAGTCTGAAAATGTAGGCAAAACCTGAAAAACAACTAATGAGTTTAGAATTTTAAGACAAATTTATGATAAATTTTGAAACATAATTTCTCTCTCTCCAGTCCTTGTTTTTTGTTAAAAACACAAATCACGATAGGACTGAGTTGTTTCCAAAATAGAATTTAGTCTTACACTTGGCCTGATTATTTGCATGAAGTGAAGCAAAAATAATCATTTCTACGTAGGCCTTTTAGATTGGCTTTGATAGAATGCTGTTCCACAAGTAATCTCAAATAAAATATTTTAAAGCCAAACCCAGACATGGATTTGTATCTTCAAATACCTGTGAGTTGGGTAATCTCTTGCCTTAAGGTTCCAAGATAAACTTGGAGCTCCAGGGCCTGTTAGAAAGTGACATTCTTTACTGATCATAGATTATGAACCTTGTACAGGAACTGCATAGACAAGGCTATATGAAATCAGTTTCCCCAAGGGCCTTTTTTTTTTCTTCCTTGAGACAGACTTTTGATCTTGTTGCCCAGGCTGGAGTGCAATGGCGCAATCTTGGTTCACCGCAACCGCTGCCTCCCGGCTTCAAGCGATTCTCCTGCCTCAGCCTCCTGAGTAGCTAGGATTACAGGCATGCACCACCATGCATGGCAAATTTTGTATTTTTAGTGGAGATGGGGTTTCTCCATGTTTGTCAGGCTGGTCTCGAACTCCTGACCTCAGGTGATCTACCTACCTTGGCCTCCCAGAGTGCTGGGATTACAGGCGTGAGCCATTGCATCTGGCCTTCCCCAGTGGACTTTTATTGGCTCTGCAAGTTGAGCTTGACTCCGTAAAGAGAAGCATACCCATCCAATCAAAGCCTTGGTAAAACAGCCAGTTTTTTCAATTGCATCCTGTTGCAAAAGAAAATGGATTTTTATTTCACTGATGCAAACAAGTATATTGCCATAAGTTAAGAATACTCACAGATAGTTTCCAGATTCTACAGGAACCAGGCAGAGAGAAGCAAACATGGTCCAAATTTTGCTCAAAGGCATATACCCTACTCAATTGTTAAAGGCTATGAATAGTTCAAAATATGTTTTCTTGACGCTAAAAAACAAAACAAGGATCAGAAATATCCAAGCAAAAGTGTAAAAGGTTGCTTCATTTTTTTGAGTTCACTCAGTTAACTCTTATTTTGCTTGATATTCATGAACATTTTAGCTCTTCATGAGTTCTGTATATTTTTCCTTTATTCCAATGTCACAATTCCCAAAGGTATCAGAAACCTGTATCTGAGAGCACTTGTAAAAGTTCTATGGCTTATTATAAACCATCTTATGAAAAAGATTAAAACAAGACAACAATTGTCTGTGAATAACAATATGTCCAGGGTAGTTACAGTTAGAAACACAGTTGACAAAGTTTGGTTATCTCTGTGGTTTACAATAACTTAACATAACAACCTTAATTATGATTGATAGCATATACTTTAGACATTAGACTTTTAAAAATTCCATACAATTTTTGAACGTATACTAGTATTATTCACCAAAATATGACATAAAGAAGATTGACTACCATTCTGGCAATCCCATGTACCTAAACTTGTCACATAATCCTGTTTACCTTTCTTTTCTGAGCACTTCAGGGGCCCTCTGAAGTATCTGAAAAGCCAGGTATCAGGAAAGACAATTTTGAAACTGAAGTTTGATTTTAGAAAGCCTGTTAAATATATTAGAGGCTTAAAATACTTGCTGTTATGAAATAGAATTCTGGATTACCATAAGCTATTTATTTTGCTGAAATAATGACTAAGAATTTTTTTAAAAGAAAAAACCTCGTATAACCCTTTTATACAAATTTTGCTGAAGAGCAGATTAGTGCCTTAAGGATACCTTGCTCTGCTTTTATTTCAATGCTCAATTTACAGAAAAATTATATAATAATTTTTGAAGTTATTCAATATGTTCACACAGATAATTTTTTGCAAGATTAACTTTTACAATCCTTCCACCAGTTGTTTGAACTTTTAGCTTTATCTTATCTGATTTAAAACAAATCTTCAACCCTTGGCAGGAATTTACATTTTTATGATTTCTTATAAACTTTTATTAAAACACATTTCACTGTTCTTACACACCTTGCATGTAAATCTATTTCCAATAGTCTCAATTGCATGCCATAATGGTAACTTTTAGCAATTTTTAACTTTAACGTAAAACCTGGTAAGTTGTTTTGATTATGTGCTAGGTGCAGCCAAGGTTTGACTCCTTCGAGCATAATTAAGGACGTGTTTAGTTCCATATGTCCCCAGGCCTTACCAATTGTGAAGTCAGCAAATTGAAAAGTTCTCAAAAACCAAAAAAGCAGTTTATGGCCTTAAAATATTTAGCCAACCTAGTATCTGACCTGCATAATGTGGTCCACCTATTTACATTCTGATGACATCTGCCTTTTACCAATAATCATTAAGGCTGTTTTTATTTCTCCAAGATCAAAGTTACATGAACTGAAAGGTACCACAGCTTTTTATCTTCTCTTTTATAAAATATTTGATCCAAGTGCTTGTCTTCCTTTAGACAAAATTAATTAGAACTCTTTTTTTGGTATGAACATCACACACACAACACATATATAATTACACAGACAGGTAAAAGATAATCCAGTCCCCATAAGATCTTTCATTTGCCAATCTCCTAACTGGCTTATTGGCCTCTGGGTGTTTTTAATTTATGGGGTCCATGAGAAAAACAGAGGTCTCGCCCCTCTCATGCACACATTAAAAGTGGCAAAGCAAAATGCAGAAAAAATAATTCAGTTGACCAAGAAAAACCTTTTTCCAGCAAAAAAAGGTCCAAGAAAAGGGAAACCTAAAGGCCTTTTAAATATGACCCTAACTCGGATATCCACTTTTAATTAAGCTGAGGACTCCTTAAGAAAATCCTCTTAACTCCCTTATTATCTGAATTTAGCCACACCAAGTGGCAGTATTTCTGACTTGCAAACTCTGCTAAATGCTCAGAGAAAGGAAAATCCAAGGCAGTTCGTGGAGAGAAATGGAATCAACAAATAGCAAAAGGTCACGCAGATATGAAACCAGACAAGACTCATTCCCTAAGCCAGGATGGAATCCAAGCTACACAGAGGCTACACAAAAACCTTGCCAAGTGGTTACAGGCTTTGCTCCCCAGGATGTTAAACAAGATGGAGGTCCTCAGCAAATTTGCTATGGACCATACAGAAAGACATGCAAAGCAGACCAGATTGGCTACAGCTTAAGATCAACCTCACAAATCATCTCTCACAATTAAAACTCTACAGAGAACCCTCTGCTCAGTCCTGCAGCTGCCCACTGCCCTCCTACTGTCCACCATGGCCCTGCTGCACTCCGTCCGCGTCCTCTCCGGGATCGCCCGCCACCTTCCACCTGGGCCTCGCTGCCGCGGCCTCAGCCAGAGACAGTTCCTGATGGACCCATGTAGAAATGGGACCTCCAGATATCTTTCTGGGAGTCATTGAAGCCTTTAAGAGGGACAGCAATAGCAAAAAGATGAATCTGGGAGTTGATGCCTACCGGGATGATAACGGAAAACCTTATGTGCTGCCTAGCGTCCGCAAGGCAAAGGTCCAGATTACCACAAAAAGTTTGGACAGGGAATACCTGCCCACTGGGGGCCTGGCTGAATTTTGCAAGGCATCTGCTGAACTAGCCCTCGTGAGAACAGCGAAGTCTTGAAAAGTGGCCGGTTTGTCACTGGAACTGGAGCCTTAAGGATTGGAGCCAGTTTTCTGCAAAGATTTTTTAAGGTCATCTGAGAGGTCTTTCTGCCCAAACCAAGCTGGGAAAATCACACACCCGTCTTCAGGGACACTGGCATGCAGCTACAAGGTTATCAGTTTTATGACCCCAAGACTTGTGGTTTTGACTTCACAGGTGCTGTGAAGGACCTCTCAAAAATACCAGAGCAAAATGTTCTTCTTCTGCATGCCTGCACCCACAATTCCACAGGAGTGGACCCACATCCAGAACAGTGGAAGGAAATGCCAACATTGGTAAAGAAGAGGAATCTCTTTGCGTTCTTTGACATGGCCTACCAAGGCTTTACCGGTGGTGATGGTGATAAGGATGCCTGGACTGTGTGCCACTTCATCAAACAGGGCATTAATGTTTGTCTCTGCTGATCATATGCCAAGAACATGGGCTTATATGGTGAGTGTGTAGGAGCCTTCACTGTGGTATGTGAAGATGAGGTGAAACCAAAAGGGTAGAGTCACAGTTGAAGATCTTGATCCGTCCCATGTATTCCAACCGTCCCCACAATGGGCCCAGATTGCTTCTACCATTCTTAACACCCCTGATTTGTGAAAACAATGGTTGCAAGAAGTGAAAGGCATGGCCGACTACATCATTAGCATGCGGACTCACCTGGTCTCCAACCTCAAGAAGGAGAGTTCCACCCACAACTGGCCACGCATCACTGCCCAAATTGGCATGTTTTGTTTCACAGGGCTAAAGCCTGAACAGGTGGAGCAGCTGACCAAAGAGTTCTCCATCTATATGACAAAGGACGGCCGCATCTCTGTGGCAGGGGTCACCTCTGGCAATGTGGGCTACCTTGCTCATACCATTCACCAGGTCACCAAGTAATGTACCTGGTGCAAGGAAACAGATAGCCTTTCTATCTTCAGCCTCTGCTATTGGGAGCTTCACACAGAGGATAAGAGAGGTTGGATGGTGGTGAATGGATCATTTCCTTAAACCATAGTGTGTAACACTCAGCGATTGAGTGTTTATCGGAAAAGAACATGTAGTGACACAGGGCAGAGGGATCCGTGGCTGGCATCTGGAACATTGTGGCTCTAAACCAAACTCCCCACTGTCCTTTTATCTCCAACTTTTCTCAAAGAGTTTACATGTACAAGAAAGTCATCACACCAAAAAACCTGTCATTTATGCCATTGCAATATTTCAGAAGCTTTAACTGAAGTGTCATACAGTGTCAGGTTCCTCATGAGAAATAGCCACATTAGAGGCTTTGAGAGAAGACCTAGTTCTGTCATGAACACTTGGCCTCATGTCTGTCCTCCCATCATGGAGCAGCCTTGTCAATAGACTGCACTGCGGAAATTACGTTTTATGAAAACCAATGAGCCTGCTGCCACTACAGCAAGGAAAATAATGCAGTTTAAATAAGAATGCTCTCTTTTCTCCCTTGCCATTGCTGTTCTTTTCCTTATTTACAAAGATTTTTAACTAATGCAGATTTTTATCTCATTCTACTGCTTGAATGACCATCAACCCCATCCTATTGGGATTTTTTTAAGAATAAACATAATTTTCTGCTGATGTCATACCCTCGCCTTTCTCAGCAAAGAATAATGGAGAGTAGGTAACTGTACTTTATCTCAGCATCCTCTTGAATGATTGTGTAGTCTTCTCTGGTTGTGATGTTGTCTCTGCCCAGTTGTACCTCCTCTGTTGAATGTGGTTGTGCAGTCACTCGTCTCACCCCCTGAGTCCAGTGGCATGAGGTGGTACCAGGAAAGAGGATATTCTAGGCTTTGTGTGCTGCCAGCTGGGTTCAGGCTTCACCCCCTGGAAACCATGTAGACTTATTGCAGCCTAGAGATTTGTGGAACTTCGAACTTGAGGGAGATGATTTAGGGTGTCTGGCAGAAGAAACTTCTAAGCATTGAAGCAGTCAAGAGGTGACTTGCGTGCTGTTAAAATATTCAGTTTTGAAAGGGAAACAGAGGATAAAGTTTAGAAAATTTTCAGCCTGATGATGTGATGGGGAAAAAAAAAAAACCAAAAAGACATTTTCTGTTTCTCCATTGTGCAGGAGATAGGTGGAATACCTCCTAGCATTCCATACCACTGTATGATTACTATGGTTAAAAATACTATGTAATATAGTTTCAAAAAGCTAGGAAGAGGATATTAAATGTTTCCAACATAAAGAAATGATAAATGTTTGAGATGATAGATATGCTAATTACCCTAATAGAATTATTGTACATCATATGTATCAAAATATCACTACATACTTTATGAATATGTAGTTACTATTTATCAATTAAGAAACAAAAGGAAAAAGAAGAAAAAATAAAACTGTAACTAATCCCAAGTTTAAGTATGAAATTGGATTTCCTATGTTAAATGCCTACACCCACACTGTGAATGAATTTTATTTATATTAATATGTAAAGTTGTAATGTGACAAATGAGCTTATGAGGTTGCATTTATGACAATATTCTATTCACTGAAGAGAAAGAGTACCTCAGGTATTTCTATTTACCATTAAAACTAGAACTGATTTCAAAGATCTATATTCAAGAGAACAGAGAAAGAAATTTTAAGATAATTCCTGCAAGTTGAGGTTATTTGTTTCTAAATCTTACCCAAAATAATGCAAATGATGCCTTGTTTTCAAATTTTATTTTCACAAATCATCAATAACTATTTCCAACAAGTGATCCTGCAAATTTCATAATTATTCGTTATTATTTTACAAGCAGGTAATATGGGAATTTCAGATGTTTATGCACAGTTGGACTGTAGTTGACAAAATAACATTAAGATAACAAATTTTTAAATGCTACACAATTTCTCATGACTCATACACACTCATGTCACAAGTGACCCACCACTGAGTCTGATGGTACCACACTTGTCTATTTCCTGTCCAACAAGGTGGATTCCCCAACTTGGTTATTAAGGAAATGTCAAGTTGCTATATGAGTGTTTAAATGCTTACTCTCAATGTCTGTGATATGGTTTGGCTGTATCCCCACCCACATCTCATCTTGAATTCTCACATGCTGTGGGAGGGACCCAGTGAAAGGTAATTGCATCATGGGGGCAGGTCTTTCCTGTGCTATTCTTGTGATAGTAAGTCTCATGAGGTTTGATGTTTACTGTAAGGGGAAATTTTCCTGCACAAGCTCTCTCTGCTTGCTGCCATCATGTAAGACGTGACTTGGGGGCAGGTCTTTCCTGTGCTATTCTTGTGATAGTAAGTCTCATGAGGTTTGATGTTTACTGTAAGGGGAAATTTTCCTGCACAAGCTCTCTCTGCTTGCTGCCATCATGTAAGACGTGACTTGGGGGCAGGTCTTTCCTGTGCTATTCTTGTGATAGTAAGTCTCATGAGGTTTGATGTTTACTATAAGGGGAAATTTTCCTGCACAAGCTCTCTCTGCTTGCTGCCATCCATGTAAGACGTGACTTGCTCCTCCTTGCCTTCTGCCATGATTGTGAGGCTTCCCCAGCCACATAGAACTGTAAGTCCAGTTAAACCCCTTTATTTGTAAATTGCCCAGTCTTGGGTATGTCTTTATCAGCAGCATGAAAACAGACTAATAAAGTCTGTGTTTACCTCACTATTGACTCGTAACACATAGTTCATGAACTGCCACTGATCCATGGTACACACTTTGAGTAATACCACTCTAAGGTAAAATAAGAGATAGATGTATTGTAACTGCTATGACTGAGGAGAGAGAGACCCTCTCATATTGTTTTATAGTCAGTACCAGTTTTAAGAAAAAAACAAGAAAGTAAAACCAAAGACAGGCAGCCGGGTGCCAGGCCCAAAACCAGGCCTGGGCCTGCCTGGCCTAAACCCAGTAGTTAAAAATCAACTCATAACTTAGAAACCAATATTATTCATAGATTCCAGGCATTGTATAAAAGAACATAGTGAAACTCCCTGCCCTGTTCTGTTTCTCTCTGACCACCGGTGCATGCAGACCCTGTCACGTACGCCCTGCTTGCTCAAATCAATCACGACGCTTTCATGTGAAATCTTTAGTGTTGTGAGCCCTCAACAGGGACAGAAATTGTGCACTTGGTGAGCTCGGATTTTAAGGCAGTAGCTTGCGGATGCTCCCAGCTGAATAAAGCCCTTCCTTCTACAACTCGGTGTCTGAGAGGTTTTGTCTGCGGCTCGTCCTGCTACATGACGATGATGTTAGCAGAGGAACTGGGGATGTTACTATAGGCAGATCTAGAAAATCCAATAAAGGTTTTCTCATTTCAATTTTAAAAACTACATTTTTTACTGGTAGGTCCTTTTATTAACATGTCACCATCTAGCACTTCACATAATATATGACTCTTCACACAAATGTTTGCCATTTGTTTATTTAACTAGGTAATAATAAGGAGGAAAGATATGAGTAAGCATTTCTAACTGCAACAAACTTTTGCAAGTAATCGTTGTATTCAAAAGCCAAATAACTTACATTCTATGTGTGTGTCCTAAAAGAATTCTGGCTGTGTACTTATTTACATAACCTTTATTTATTGTCCTTTATATACAAAGGACAATAATGTGCAAGGTAGAACATTTCCTTTCTTCTGAGGACAGGGGAATTCTGAATGCAATTCCAGAAATTAACAGTCTTGTGCTTATGTATTAACTTTTTTTCATATATAATAGACATGAGCTTACATTTCATTTACTGTGATGATACGTATGAGAAACCTAGTCAAATTTAAGGCCCTGCAATCAGATCCTTTGATGCCTGTCTTTTAGAGTTTGAAAAAATAAAGAAAAAAAAATTTAAACCACCATGATGCACTCAAACTCACTCATTTTTCACAGACACTTTTCTTTATAAGGGTTACATTAGGATAGTTATAGCTATATAGTATTATTTTTATTATCTGTATGCATACATAGCAAAATATTTGTTACACAGCAACAAACTTAGATATTAACATCATATCTCCTTTTCCATACTTCCTCCGAGAGAGTTAAAAGGTGGAAGGACTTATTAAGGCACTACTTCTGAAATGTGATTGAGGCTGTTTCATTATCATGTAAGAAAATTCTAATCTTAATGTATCCTGTGGTGCAGAATACACACACACACACACACATATATATATATATATATATAAACAAATTATAAGTTAAATTGAAGGATGATTATAGGTTTCTATGTTACAGCTAAAAACAATCATAACACTGACAAAAAGTCATCTGCTTTTTAAAAATAATACATGTCATTTTAGAATAGTTTTAGGGTTGTGGAAAAATTGAGTGGCAAGTGTAGAATTCTCATTTATCACTTCTTCCTCCTGCACAATTTCCCTTATTAGTAACATCGCCCATTAGTGTTGTGCCATTTGTCTTGGTGAACAAATATTGATAATTATAAGTAAGTCCATCGTTTAGGGTTCCTTCTTTCTGTTGTACATTCTGTGGGTTTGACAAACGTATGAGATATATCTGAAGCAGCCTCGTTATCTGGGGTAAATACCAAGACCTTAGTCTCATGGCTCAAGGAGATCAAGGTCTCGGACACACACAGACAGAGTGAGTTTGGAGCAGGAGTTTAACAGGCAAAAGGAAAGAACAGGTCTCTGTTACAGAGAGGGATCGTAAGCAGATTGCCAAGTTGTAGTAAAAATGTCAGAGATTATAAATGGGCTCGTGAGGCGGGCCGGGAGGGAAGCTGGTGAGGAGGGGGCTTGTGAGGAGGGGATGTCTTGTCTTATCTTCCTAGGGCCCCAGGGTTTAGTTGGGAACAGGTGTGTTCTCTGTACAGAGCAGAATTTTTTATCATCTCTTATCTCATTCCGTGAGCACATAGGCCAACTCTAAGTCTGTTTCTTTGTCCTGCTTATGTGGTAGGAAAAGTTTCTGTGTCGATTCCCATACATCTTCTTGTAGCTCTAGGCATCTTGGTGCGCCTAAACAGAAAGGAATGTGCTTATTAAGGCCCACTGTTTTGCTGGGGCCTGTGGTATAAGTGCGAAGCTTGGTGATTACCCAGGAGACTCCCCGCTGTCCACCTCAGTCCTTCTGTGTCCCAGCTGTCTTTTCTGTGTTTTACTGTCTGCTCTTTCAGGTCTCTTGTTATTAGAAAAAAAGTGATTTCTTTGAACTGCATGAGGTTAGAAAGGGAGCTACTTTTGAGCTGCTTTTTGTTAAAAGGAAAGTTTTCTACCGGGGATTTGCCTTACCCTGTCTACCCAAATAATTTGTTTCTGCCTCCTATAACATATCCACCATTTCACATAGGGTAGTTTCAC